>NC_088911.1:27822500-28471793 GCF_963576675.1 Euphorbia lathyris | reverse complement strand
GCCTGGATCTTGCAAGACACCATAAGCAGCCCACCTTGACCAGGACTCGAGCACGATGCCATCATATCCCATTTCCCTGCTCAGAAAAGAGAATGACCAAGCAATTGCTATTAACCAACAGAAAATATAGTTGTTTCCTTGTCCAACAAAGTAGAGACAACTAAAAATTTCAAAAAATAAAGGGCTTGTAAATCAGAAAGGCCAAAAATGTCGACCCGTGATGAAAAGTGACACTGCTCGGTCTTGTACACAAAACAACAACAACAAAGCCTTAGTCCCGAGAGGATTCGGGGTCGGCTAACATGAACCATATATTTTGGTTCATGTCATAAGGTGTGGGTAAGTTTTACGCTCGCCGCCACAAACCTACCGCAACCCTCCTCCTTTGTCCGGGCTTGGGACATAAATACAAATTTCACATGAACTTTTCTCAAGTACAAATTGATACCTTGAGGACTAATATAGGAATGTCTGTAAGAATTTTGATTCATTATGATCATTTATATAGGAACTCCTACATGTTTAGTCTTCAAGCATATTGCTTTAGGCTACTTGCAATGAAATATCACGTTCAAAAGCTATTCGAAAACTATGGTATTGACTAGTATCATTGTTCATCCAACTCAAGGGATTTATATCAATGGAGAGACCAAATCTGATCCCAGAATAACCCCTATATGTAATGCTAATATTTTCAGAAAGCCTGTCTTTTGGGCTATTTCTTGAAAGTTTGTCAATGTAATTCTGAATGAGGTATACTAACTCGAGTTGTTTGAACCCAAATTTAAGGAACCATATGCACCCAAAACATAATTAAAATAGAAATTTAAGGTTAACAGCTAAACATTTACACGGTCAGGAAAAGAAAGAATCATGCATTGCAAGTGATATGAGATATTAGTAATTCTGAATTCAGGTTGCAAAAATATAAACATAATATTCTCACCATTTAAATCTTAAATTCCAATTTAGTTAAAGTTATGGTAAAACTAGAAATCAGTTTTGCAAATTCCATAAAATTCCAATGTAGTTCTGTCTATTTTGCAAGTTCCATAAAGTGACAGAAACAATTCTCGTGATGTTAAAGAAGAATAATAAAGTGAGCATGAGACCTACAACAGTGCCATATCCAACAACGGTAGCATCACATATGTGAAAGCTTACTTGCATTCCGATACTACAAGCTCAATAACTTTATCCTTCAGTTTCTTCTTCCTAAGCAACTCCTTTGGAAATGCTTCTAGAACAACTCTAGGTAACACCTATAATCAAAAGGATAAAATTCAACAATATATAAGATTCACAGAGATCTTAACTAGATCAAAATTGAACTTGATGAACAAAAATCAAGTCAAGCACAATCAGTTGAAAGTAATAGCCTCTAGAACACACCACCAAAATAATGGGGATTGAAAATCTTAGCCTTCCAATTCTGAAGCGTTAACCCCATATTAAAAAAGAAATGTCCAAACAAAGACAGTGTCCAAACTATATATGCAAGACAGATATTCTGCAAAAGATTCTATAATAAACATGAGAGAAATTGACCAATTCCACGTCTATGTATGTACCAAGTTCTTAAAGCCGCAATCTTATTTCCCCAAGAAAAGAAGATAAAACCTGTTATGCAGCCATTTTTATTTACCAGAGGATTTCCTTTCCTTTTAAGCTCTGATATCCATCCTTTATCAGCATTATGTCTTCCCTCCAAAATTAAGCCAGTACCTTCGCTGGCAAAAGAAAGAACGAAGAGAAGTCCAAACATCAGTACTCATTGATACAAAAAGGCCATTTCCATTTCTACTTCGTCCTTACCAATCTGAAACAAAAATCAGTAACTTCAAAAACCATAGCATACCTCTTCAGATCATACCAGACAGGTGATATGTGTGTAAACTTATTGGCAAATTTCTTTGCCATTTCATAGCCTTTAGAATTCCTACAAAATTTAGTAAGCTTGATTACCATACAGAGTTGGTAGTTTGAATCAGAGCTATTAAATTGAATTGAGGATCTTAGTCGAGACCCAACCATGGAGTAACGTATGCCAATGTAGGAAATGCATATTGCCGGTGAGATTCATTTTTTAAGAGCACTGAATTATCCTGAAGTAGGATGACAGAAAAAAAATAAAATAATGAAAAGAACATTCCTTATCTGACAAACTAGCACAACAGCGTAGAAATTGAATCAGTGGAACTGCTTACATTGAGGATTTCTTGGTACTTCAGATCAGTTTTAAGTGTTCCTTCTTGCTGCGCATGTGAATCTGCAGTGGAAGTATCTGGAGAGGACTTGATGCGGTATACCAGTACTGAGACGGCGGGAATAACGATGAAGAAGAAAATGAAAATGGCGAAGAGCTTGCGATCGGCAGCTGCTGACTCACTAAATTGGGACACTTGAGTGGTCGTTTTGACACGGACTTGACGGAGATCCGAACTCTGAACAACTTGACGTTCTCTTCTCCTTGCCATTTGTACAGATTCCAGTTAAGGTGAGTCAAAAACTCACTCCGGCAGCGGCGAGGATAAAGAACAGACAACCGAGCCAAACAGCAACCAACAGAAAAGAGAAACAAGAGGAGATTTGAAACGTCGTCGTTGCAATACGTGTTTTTCTTGGGTAAACTACACCCATGGCCACTGAACTTTGCCAATATTAACGGCATCTCATTAACTTCAGAATGTAACATAATTGTCACTGAACTTACATTCTATTACAGCCGTGACCACTAAATTTTAACTAATTTCGTAAAATAACTTTTAACGATCGAAAAATAAAAATATTCAAGAATTAAAGTTTTTCATAACGATTTAACATTAGATCACATTTTTTATTTTTCAAAATCATAGTTTTATCTCTCTAAAGTTCATTTTTTCTCTTCTAACCAAACAACATAAGTAACTTTAAATCTTGGAATTTTTTTATTTTGAGGCCGCTAATAATCATTTTGAAGAGTTGATTGAAGTTTAATATCCGCGGTGTAACAAAATGTAAAATAAAATAGCTTTTATATTACATTTTAAAGTTCAGTGCGTATACCGTGAAAATTTGTAAAGTTTAGTGGCCATGGGTGTAATTTACCGTTTTTTCTTTTGGCATTTATAACCTTTCTTACAAAGTACAATCAAGTCCCAGAGACTGTGAAAAATCCCAGAAATGGCACAGAAAAATATCTGTGTACAAAACTGCAAAGGGTTTTCGCACTTTCAGATAAACCCATTACCAGCTCCAGCATCCACTTGAAAGAAGGTACTCTTTCTTCTTCTTCTTCTTCTTCGTTGATAATATTTTCTTTCTCCCCCTCTCTATTGCGTTTTGTCAGCTGATGTTGTTTGCACACATCTATAATCTTGGCCCAGTCTTTAGACCTTGAAAATGGAACCCAGACTCTTACTCTCCTCATTCAATGGTTCACCATCTGCTTCTTTGCCTTTCTTTTTCTCATATAAATCTAGTTTCCTTGAAAAGCCCCAAACTTCTGTGAATAGTTTCTATACCTCAACCCAGTTAGAAAGGTCACATTTTTGGGGCAAAAATTTGGTGCTTCAAGAGAGAAATGTTCCTTTTGGTAGTAGCCTGAGGAAAACTCGTCCCCCATTTGAACCAATTAGAGCTATTGTGAAGAGACGAAAAGAGCTTCCCTTTGATAAGGTGATTGACAGGGACAAGAAGCTTAAACTAATATTGAAGATAAGGAAGATTCTTGTGAACCAACCTGATAGAACCATGTCGCTTAGGAATTTGGGTAAGTTCAGAAGGGAATTGGGTCTTCATAAAAATCGTCGATTTATTGCTTTACTGAAGAAATTCCCTGCTGTGTTTGAAATTGTGAAAGAAGGGGTTTTCTCATTGCAATTCAAAATGACACCAGAAGCTGAAAGACTTTACCTGGAGGAGTTGAAGGTCAGGAATGAAATGGAGGATTTGCTGGTTGTTAAATTGAGGAAATTATTGATGATGTCTTTAGATAAGCGGATTTTATTGGAGAAAATAGCTCATTTGAAGAGTGATTTCGGATTGCCTATAGAATTTCGTGACACAATCTGTCATCGATACCCACAATATTTTAGAGTTGTTGCTACTGCAAGAGGGCCTGCGCTGGAATTAACTCATTGGGATCCTGAACTTGCAGTATCAGCTGCTGAATTATCAGAAGAGGAAAACAGGGCTAGAGAGCTGGCAGAGAAAGATTTAATCATTGATAGACCACCAAAATTCAAAAGAGTAACACTGCCTAAGGGTCTACAGCTTTCGAAGAATGACATGAGAAGGATTTGCCAGTTCAGAGACATGCCTTATATATCCCCCTATTCAGATTTTACTGATTTGAGATCAGGTTCAGCAGAGAAGGAAAAACATGCTTGTGGGGTTGTACATGAGCTTTTGAGTTTAACTGTTGAGAAGAGAACCCTTGTTGATCACCTTACTCATTTTCGGGAGGAATTCAGATTCTCTCAGCAGCTCAGGGGGATGCTAATAAGACATCCTGATTTGTTTTATGTGTCCTTGAAAGGTGACAGGGATTCAGTTTTCCTCAGAGAAGCTTACCGTGATTCTCATTTGGTCGATAAAGATAGAATGTTGCTTATCAAAGAGAAGCTTCGTGCTCTTGTTTCTGTTCCTAGATTCCCAAGGCGGAGAGATGCCAGTAGAGATGCTGAAGGAGAAGTTGCTGCTGATCAAGAAGATCCAAATGCTGAAGAAAGTGAAGATTGGTCTATCGACAATTTTATGAATGGTGATGGAGTTGATGATGATGATGATGGTGATGATGATGATGAAGATGATTGGAGCGATGATGAGGATGATACTCCCCCTGACTTTGATGACGATGATGACAACGTCAAGATTCAGTCGAGCAGATCAAGAAACTCCGTAGATAACTCAACCAAGAAGGAAGAGAAGGTGCTAGAACCTGTGTTTCCAGATGGTCGGCCTAGAGAACGTTGGTGAATCAAAATCTGTATGACACATCAAAGATCCTGCCAATCTTGAGGTATTGCTCCAAGAGGCTTCTTCCATCATTAGTTTGATTAAAATAGGTTGGTTTTCATGGAAAAAGGATGAACATGACAACTTTAGAACTTTCTGCAATGTAAGGTCTGAACCCTTTTTGCAAATTTATATGTCTTGGGGGAATTCCTGCAAATATATCTTGCAGAAATCCCAAATTTTCTTCTTGGTATTATAAGAACCATTACAAGAAACATTGCGTGGACAGATAGCTATAACCTATTTCAGTAGCTAATGGTGTATGATTTTGTTGATATAATGGAAAATTTATGATCTTTCAAAGTACCACCATTACTAAATGTGATATCTATCTCAGTACTCATAAACTAAAACGAACTCTTTGACGGTATGCCTAGAAATAGTTCATTAACACTCTCTGAAATTATCAGACAAAAATTACCAATGGCCAAAAAAATCATGGATTCATAAAATATTAAAATCATTTCCCATCTAAGTCTCTTTTCTTTCTTAATCAATAAGCATTAAAGGCATATTAGGTTCCTTTTGTCAAGCGCATCCTGTATTTTTTAATTTGTGACGGCGTAGGACTAATAGGCAATGATCATTTGGAAGTGTTACTAGAATCTGATTTGCTGTTGTTCGATAGTGAATGCGCACATGTATTATGATTTAGTGTTTGGTCGTTTCATTATGTTCTGCGCAAGCATAAAGGTTACCTGTGAATAGATAATGTTAATTTTTCTGTTAAGTTTCTAATCATGTAGTTGATAGCTGTTTATTTCACTTGATTATGCTCATTTTTGTTGAATTCTCCTATATGGAGAGGGGTATTACAGTATTAGGACTTTACAAACTTGTGACATTGGATGCTCCATCAGTCCATCTAAAGGGGACAAAGATTAAACAGCTTATTCTTATTGATATTCCAACTTAGCCATGTTGTGTGCAGAGACCATTAAACACCTATTTACAGTTCTGGGAAACTTTTGACTTTCTGTTTATGCAAGAATAGCAGATTTGAGATGATAATTTGTGGTTTATCAGTCTCCTTGCGCACTAATGAACTCTATATGACTATTGAAGCCTAATTATATATTTGAGAGAATAAATTGGAATTATTCTTCAGCCTTTACATATTAGAAAAATGCCTGAATCTATTTGTTCTTGTGTAAGTTGTGTTAAAGATCCTTTTATGTCTAAAAAGTATAAACAAATCTCGATTAAGATTTGTTCTTAACGTTAAGGTATGTCTAAAATCCTATTTAATTTGGTTTTCCTAATTAGAATAGAAATTGAAAACTTCATCTTTAAGTGAATCCTATTAGGACTAAAAAAAAAAAAGTAAATCCTATTAAGAAAAAAATGATATTTTCAGATCTATATAAGCACGGGTTATTTGCTTATTTATTTGTGTTCAGAGTTTTGGAGCTTGTGCTCTTGAGATATCTATATGTGTAAGCTTCTGGTGTAATGGGTTCTTAGGGCTGTAAATGAACTGAGCCACTGAGCGGTTCGGCTTGGCTCGATAAAACCTCGACTATGTTCGGCTTCATTTATAAATGAACCTAGCTTGAGCACGATTTTGAGGCTCAATTTATAAACCAGCCGAGCTTGAGCACGGAAAAACTCGGCTCAAAAGTTCGCGGACAGGCTCGGTATACCCTTGTGAACAAGCTTGGTTCGATTATTTTTCTAATAATAGTATTTCGGTAAAGGGGGAATGTAAAACTATCGTAGTTTTGTGTGAAACTTTAGTTTTGCAGGTTTCAAAACTACATGACTTATGAACATAATTAATGAACTGTTTACTAGCAAAGTTCACGAACAAATAAACGAGTTGCTTGCAAGCAGCTCGCGATTAGATAATTTTCTTAATAAACTGAGTGCAAGCTCATCTATTTGCTGTCGAGCCGAGCATGAGTAGGCCAAAGCTCGGCTTGACTCTACTAGATTGCAACCTATCGGTTCTCATGGGATTTGAGAGTTAGTAACTTGGGTAAATGATGAGATTTCCTTAATGTTGAATCAAATTGATGATTTCTAAGGAATTATGTCCTCCTTGCTCCTAAATATAGGCTAAGTGAATCTCTAGTGCTTGTGATTGCAATGTTTAATTTCCAGTTCTGCATATCAAACCTGTTGTTATAGCAAATACCGATCTAATTCCTAACAGTTCTTAAGTAGCCTTTGTTTGTTAAACTTCTAAGAAGAAGTAATTAAAGGCTTGTCTGTGTCTTTATATTAGTTGTCTACACCACATTTTGCATTGCTGTATCCAGATTGTTCACTTCTTCTAATGTTGACGATAAATATAACTACACACGTGCATGACTTATGCATATCATTGTATTAAAAGGAGGTGAATGGCTTCATATTGCTAACATTACATACAATTGTATTGCTTTGTCTTCTGCATTCTCTATTTGTATTCTTTTTTAGTTGGCTTGATGTCCATCATTTCAGTGAGAATGAGATGTTGGCACCCCAAATAGTAAAAGTGCTAATCATGCTTTCAGGAGAAGATTGGGATGAGATGCAGTGGAAGTCCGTCTCTGTCACCATAGGGCTATTGTATTGTATTATAGCCACTTCCACATGTGCATTTTGTTAATTTTGAAGGGTTGATAAAACTGAGGAATTAAGCTGAGAATTTTGATTGATATTCTATTCTTACTTTTATCTGGAATTTTGGCTCTTCAATGGAGAGAAAAGGTTCCATTAGATAGATGATTGTGATTGAGAATAATATCTTGAGTGGACTTGAAGGAGATATGGGATATAGTTGAGATGCCTATATATGCATTATTTTTGTTTTCTGGTTGGTTGACTTATTTGGTATGGCTTGAATCCAATTCTTTCTATCCATACAGGTTGAAATACTGTCTTAGAATCAAGGCATAATATATCAGGGATCCTTGCACTAATCAAATAATCCAATTGGAATTTTGGATTATTAGCAGATTTAACTTCTTAAACTGACATTATTAGTAAGAGGAGGAATTGAGAAAATTGAAGCGCGTATCATTTTAAGCAAGATACAGAGGGCTTGATGTACTAAGCTTGGAATAACTTAAACTACTATGTAGCCTCTTATTTCTAAAAATGTTTGCGTGCGTCTCTTGACCTATTATTTTGTGACATTCGCCGCTTGACATATAAAAATGCTCATGTTTGTCCCATAATCTATTCTTTTGTAACATTGACTCATGACATATAACAATCAATCACATTTGATCCAATTTAGATAGAATTTAGCACATATATAAAAAGACCGGTTAAATATTCGCATTTTATGATTACTAATCACAACACGACTCTTATAATATTTTGCCAATCTATTTATTTTAATTTTTATATAATATTTACATCTGAATACTACTTATTTCCCCGCTTTTACAATGTTGGAGAACAGAAGTTTTTCTCCATTCAATAAACAATAGTCTCACATTGGATTTGACAGATGTCTTTATTATATACGCGCTAATTTCCATCTAGAAATAAGTAGCAGCCAAGATTCAAAGGATATAAGTGTGGCAAGGACCCACACTCTCACATGTTTGTGTATGCAAATGCAGTGTGAAAAGAGAAAAGGAGTATGAGCATAGAAAGTGTTTAGTGGGGGCTATAAAAAGGGAGTGGAGTAGTTGTTGTTAGCAGGGTAAGAGGGTATAGTTCCACTAAATATGAGTGGATGAAGTGATGGTTCAAGGCATAGGTTGTTCATCTCCCCTCAAAGGCTTCCGGATAGATTGCAATTAGCAGCAGTCTTTGAGGCAGACTAGCTGGGAGCTTTTGTGGGGGAATGGATAGGGTATGTCTTGCTATTTTGGAGTGCTAATAATAAGTGGCAACTTTTGCTCACTCTCCCTCAAGGCTTCGACCAATATAACCACCTTTGGCTTTGGCTTGGAGCCCCGAGGGAGAGTGGACAACACTTGTCCATGTCTTTTTTCCTACTATACTTATCATTAAATGGGATTTCATTTATGTACACTATCAAATGCTTATTTGCTACTTTCTCTTTTAAGTTTTGGTTTGGATTACAAACTTTTGGTGGTTGGAGTGATTAAAAAAAAAAAAGTTCTTTCCCCTTTAAGGTTTTAGATTTCAGTTTTATGTACGATGAATATAATTTTTTTTATCTTTTAAACACATGATGAATATAGTTGTTGAGAGAGTTTTGTCTCAATAAAATCCTAAAATTGGATGGTATAATATGCGAAAATAATTGTTTAGTGTCAGTTTGATTTTGCTTTTTGGAGTTTTTATTTTATTTTAGAATAAAAGTGTTTAGTAATCAAAATTGGTCAACAATTACTAATAACTATTTCAAAAAGAAAAATGAGTTAATTAGTATATTATACTAGTCCATTTCATTTTTTTAAAAGGCTATACCCATATTATTTTTAAAAGGCTATACTCGTATTTAAATCATTGGACTTTTAGTAGAGTCAGGTCATAATTTAAGGCTATACTCATATTTTTAAAGGCTATACCTATATAGAGTTTGTGATAATTTAATTTTTCAGATTAAACTCTTGATTTTTAATTTTCATATGAATTCAACCCTTTACTAATGGACATGTTAGCTAAGTCGTTAGTAAATGGCTCAATGCATCGCAAGTTTAATGAAGAAAAATTATAAACATCACAGACTTAAATATGATTTGTGTCTGATGTGGTTGGATTCTCAAAGTTCGATTGTCAATCTGCGGTTGCACAAAAACAAGGTCAACTGGGGGTCGTTATCCGGCTAACCCGCTTTGACACCTAAGTCAGTTTATGAAAAGACATGAGGATGATCACAATCGGTAAATAAAAGTTGTAATGTAACCCGTCCCATACCCTTTTATACAGGGTACGGGTAGTCGTATTAGGGTCGGGTAGTGCCGGGTACCCGCGGGTAGGGTACCCGTTGTCATCCTAATGTGTATATTGATCGACATGTTTCATATGTTATTTTCCAATGAAAGATTCTATTTAATTTGTCGCTATGGGTTTTCACATTTTTATAATTTTCTTCAATTACTCATTACGCTTTTAAAAATCCTTCAAATGCTTATTCCTTTTGATCCTTCGATTTGTAGATTGCTAACCCACTCGTATGTATTAAACTTAGATTAATAGATATATATGATTTCAATAAAATCAATGTCTTTGTGTGACATTAGATTTATGGAAAACATTGATATTTCATTCATTTTATATTTTGGTTTTTTAATTTTATTTTTTATGGATTTTTTTACTCTCTTGTAACATGTGAATTAGCATCAGTAAGTGTCTCCATCATACGCATATAGTCCAAATCACTGAGAACTATCATATTTAATTAAACGGGGATACCGCCTTTCCTTTGACCTGTGGACTAATAAGATGAGCTCCAAGTCCAACTCCGACTATATTTAGCTAGATTTGCCTAGAATCAGGGAAGTTGAGAATGAGTAGGATACGACTTGGTTAAATTACGTCTAGTTGTCTTCTGAGGAATCCAATGGCATCGATTCACTATAAATATGCTTGGAAATCACACAATTAAGGTACATGTACATATTTTCTACAATTACTCTCAATTGTGCAATACTTCATCTTATACCTGCTAACTTAAACATCAAAATGGAAATTTCGAGTCAATGGTTTTGCCCCAACCATCTTTTTATCTTATCTTAAACATCTGAAAAATTCGTTCAATCATCAAAGTATTACTTTTGAGAATCACTCTTTGAAGTTTGTTTCTTCCTTTTATCAAATATGTATTGAATATAACATGGAGTTGTAAGAGGTTTCATGCATGTTTGTCCACCTATTGCATACGATGTTGGATTCGATATAAGACGTAATACGGTGCCGTTTATAACCCGAGGGCTCCACAAGCAAACTTGTAAGAAGATAGACTACCTTATCCAACCAAATCAAAAATCCAAGATTGCTCACTTATTTCAGCAATTTTTTATTTTTTTCTCCAAAAAAACTGGCCAGTATTCTTCAAGTTCTTACTAACTGCCTTTCCCTCGCTTCTCAACAGCATTTACTTCCATTTCCCTGACTTCAAACATCAGTAAATGGACAAGATAGCTCCTTTCCATCGCCTCCATAACTCACCTCTAAACCCAAACCCGCTTACCCAAAATCCGAATTCTAGAACCCATTTACCGGCTTCTCTCTCTCTTGCTCCTACTTCCACTTTCCCTGATTTCACCCCTCTTTCTGCCTCACCATTACAAGCTTCCGAGTTCCATTCACCCAATTTGAGCTTCTCACAACTCCTTTCTGATGTCAAAACTTTGAATTCTATTAAAACAATGCATGCCCAGATGTTAAAAACTTGCGATGATTGGAGTTCAGATTCCATGGCTCAAACTTTAATCACTAGTTATCTGAAAGTTCGTGACTTTAGGTCTGCTGCAATTGTTTTCTTTATGGGTTTTGAAAGCAATTATGCTATGTGGAATTCTTTCTTGGAGGAATTTGGAAGTTATGGGGGTAATCAAATTGAGATTCTCCATGTTGTTAAAGAATTGCATAGTCTAGGAGTCATGTTTGATAGTAGAGCTATTACTGTAATTTTGAAATTTTGCACTGTATTAATGGAGTTGCAATTGGGTTTAGAAGTTCATGCTAGTTTGATTAAGAGGGGCCTTGAGTTTGATAAATACACAAGAAGTGCAGTATTGAATTATTATGAGAGATGTTGGAGTCTGGAAATTGCTAATAAATTGTTCGATGAAATACCTAAAAGAGATGATCTTTTGTGGAATGAGGCCATAATTCTCAATTTGAAGAATGATAGATTTGTTAGGGCATTACAATTGTTTATAGAAATGCAGATTTCCTTTGCAAAAGTCTATGCTACTACACTTTCGAAGATTCTACGAGCTTGTGGAAAGGAGAGAGCTTTGGATGAAGGGAAGCAGATTCATGGGTATGTTATAAAACAACCACTTGAATCATCAAATTTGTTGATTTGCAATTCTTTGATTGGCATGTATTCTAGAAATGGGAAACTTAAACTTGCTAGAAAAGTATTTGATTCAATGAAAGAACATAACTTGTATTCATGGAATTCTATCATCTCAAGTTATGCTGCACTTGGTAACTTGAATGATGCTTGGAATCTATTTCAGCAGATGGAATCGTGTAGCGTAAAGCCGGATTTAGTAACTTGGAATTGCTTATTATCAGGCCATGCTGTTCATGGTTTCTATAAAGAGGTTTTTATGATTTTAAGTAATATGCAAGTTTCAGGTTTTAGACCGGATTCAAGCTCTATTACTAGTGTTCTTCAAGCTGTCATTGAATTGAGAGACTTGAAATTGGGAAAAGAGATTCATGGCTATGTGATAAGAAATGGGCTTGACTATGATGTGTATGTGGGAACTTCATTGTTAGACATGTATGTCAAGTGTGATTGTTTAACCTTTTCTCGGGCAATTTTCGATAATATGAAGAACAAGAACATTGTTGCTTGGAATTCATTAATAACAGGGTATGCATTCAAGGGGCTTTTCGAGGAAGCTAAAGCATTGTTAACTAAAATGGAAGAAGAAGGAATTAGGGCGGATTTAGTTACGTGGAACAGTCTCGTTTCTGGTTATGCAATTTGGGGCTATGATGAGGTAGCTTTGGGTGTGATTCAAGATGTGAAAAGATCAGGATTAACTCCAAATGTGGTTTCATGGACTGCCCTCATATCCGGCAGCTCACAGAACGGTAATTACAGAGAATCTTTACAATATTTCATTCAAATGCAACGAGACGGTATTAAGCCTAACTCTGCCACTATATCTAGCTTACTCAGAACTTGTGGAGGCCTGTCTCTGTTACACAAGGGTAAAGAACTACATTGTGTCAGTTCAAAAAGTGGCATCATCGGAGATGTATACATAGCCACGTCGCTCATTGACATGTACTGTAAAGCAGGCGACTTAAAGAGTGCCCGTAAAGTTTTCAGGGGAAGTAATAACAAAACATTGGCCTGCTGGAATTGCATGATCATGGGATTTGCTATATATGGCCTTGGAAGGGAGGCAATTTCACTGTTTGGTGAAATGAAAGAAGTAGGTATCGAGCCGGATTCCATAACCTTCACCGCATTGCTCTCTGCCTGCAAGAATTCGGGTTTAACAAGTGAAGGGTGGAATTTCTTTGATTGTATGAACAAAGATTATGGCATAGTGCCAAGAATTGAGCATTACTCTTGCATGGTAGATCTTCTCGGAAGAGCCGGATATCTTGATGAAGCTTGGGACTTCATTCAAACAATGCCATTAAAACCAGATGCCACGATCTGGGGTGCTTTTCTTGGATGCTGCAGAATCCATACAAACTTGGAATTTGCAGAAATAGCAGCTGAGGAGCTTTTCAAGTTAGAACCACATAATTCTGCTAATTATGTTCTGATGATGAACTTATATGCCATGTCAAACAGATGGGAGGATATGGAACGAATCCGAGATCTCATGGCCGAAAAAGGGGTGAGAAACAGGGAAGTATGGAGCTGGATACAAATCGACAACACGGTCCATGTATTCTCTGCAGAAGGAAAACCACATCAAGACGAAGGGGAGATATACTTCGAGTTGTATCAGCTGATTTTGGAAATGAAGAAATTAGGATATACGCCTGATATCAGCTGCATAAATCAGAACATCGACGAGGGAGAAAAGGAGAAAGCCCTCCTAAGTCATACAGAAAAACTGGCCATTACTTATGGACTGATCAAGAACAAAGGTAGGGAAGCTATCAGAGTGATAAAGAATACAAGAATCTGTTCTGATTGTCATACAGCAGCGAAATTTATGTCGGTGGCGCGAAGTGTTGAGATTTTCGTGAGAGATGGTGTTCGGTTTCACCATTTCAAGGAAGGGAAGTGTTCTTGCAATGATTTCTGGTAATATCATCATTGATTATAGTTCTGGAAACACACAAGTAATAGTAAGTAAACCCGTTAAAATAGTCTGCAAACACACAAGTTATAGTAAGTAACCTGTTAAAATAGTCTGAGCAAAGGCAAGTTTTGTGCTCCATATTGTACAGATTTTCCAAAGAAATTTGTGAGACTGTTAGTCTGTTTTTTAGTTTAAACAGAAAAAACTTATTTTATGTTTGGTTACAACAGTTCAATGGAATTGATTTTCAATTCTATGGTATCATATTTTCAGTTCCCTTTCTAATAGGTCAACGCGATTTACGAAGACATTCTGTTTGAGACAATTTATTTGACATAATTATCAGTTTTGTGTTATTTATATTATATATGATTATATGAATATCACATAACACGATAATAACATGATAGAATTTGGACAGAATTCAAATGGAATCCTGAAAAATTTGTGTGGCCAAAACTAATGAAAATAACACAACTAAGACTAACTTGGGTTCGCTTCTTTCAGAAAACGCATAACATAAATTCATGAATTTGAACATATCAGCAAGTGCGGCATTTTATTGTAACTTTAATGTTACTTCAGATTTCTAGTCGTTCTATTGTATTGAGGTGGTATAATAAGCAAGAAAGGAAAAATAGAACAACAAAAAGGACAGAGGTTTATAAACACTTTTAAAATAGTAAAAAGTATAAAAATAAATTTTATAGTTTGACCGATTCGTAAATACAGTCTCATAGTTTAAAAGTTTATAGTCACTATAATAATTTTTAATGGAATGCCTAAGTTTGTAAACTGCACGAATCCTCTATTTGTAAACTTTTAAACTATTAAATTATCTTTATAAATTGGTCAAATCTTAAAAATATTTTTATTCTTTTCTCTTCAAAATATAAATATATCTTTCCAATTATTAAAAAGAAAAGGCTTAATATATAAAAATCCCTTGAACTTACACGGTATATCAGTGAATTGACCAATAATTTAATGTCATGCTATACATTTTAAATTCTACAATTTCTAATTTTAGGTTTAGAGTTTATATTCTAGTTTTGGGAATAAAGACCAAATTTAATCCTAATCTTTTAAAGAAAGTGCAGATTTAATATTAACATATGAAATTATGCAAATTTTTGCTCCTGATGATATAGATTTCAATTTGTCTAGATCTATAAAAGAAAATCAAAAGTTAAAAAATAAAAGCCTAATTTATGATTTTAAGTCTTTAAAATAAATTAACTTTTGTTTTGTAAAACCTTATAGCGTTTTTATAGAATTAAAGACTTAAGTATTACATTTTAAGTAAGTTTAGAAGACTAATGAAATAGTATGTGAATTTAGTGGGCAATCAAACATTTTGAACAGATTAAGGGAAACTAATGTATTAATCCAAAAGAAAATGTTTAGTATACCATCGGTTCATAATATTGACAAAAAAAAAAAATACATCACATACTTCTTTCAATAGAATATTATACAATTTTATTTTCAACAACTAAAGAGAAAGAGAAAGTACTATAATTATATTATATATCTCAATTCGCTTAAAATATAAATCTTATATTCAACTCTAACAAACTGTTGTTTAAAAAAAAAAAAAAACTCTAACAAACTGTAATTGGACGAAAACCCAACTAAACAGCATTTAACCAATCTCAAACCTTTTACTTCTTACCAAACAAATAATTAATAGAATATAAAATCCAATCCACTCTTTATATCTACTCTGCTATATATATATATATATATATAGGATTGTGAGAACCATTTTTTAGGTGAGGACACTTCCTTATAGTGAGAATATTCAAAACTACGTCGTTTTAAGTATGAAAATTAACAAAAAACGTTGTTATTGGTTAGGTGGTTCGAACCTTGGCCTCCTCATTTACACTCCACACTGCTTACCACTAAGACAATTATTTTTCTTATATATTATGTCGCGTGCTGCTTAATATATCACGACCCTTGTAACTTCTATTGTTTAATATTTGACGCATTCACTTATTAATATCGATTAAATGCGCATAATAATGAATTATTAATATAAAAAAAGAAATGTGCATAATAATTAATTATTAATAGAAAAAAATCCAAGAACATGCTCTAATTTCTTATTTATTTAATTCCTCTATATTTTTGTAATTTATGTTTTAAAATGTTAAGGATGATATTCTAAATATTGTTACATATATTCTAAACTTTATAATTTGTGTTCAAAAAATTAAGTATAATGTTTTAAAAAAATAGTAAATATATGGACCATTTTTTTGTTAAAAAAAAAACTCATATTCTAAATAACATAACGTATGTTCTAAAAAACATAACGTATGTTCTAAAGTTTATAGTTTTTGTTTCAAAAATTAAGTATAATTTTCTAAAAAAATCAGTAGATATCTGGATTGTTTTTTCATTTTTTCTATAATATAATTTGTAACTCATGTTCGAAAAAACATAACACATGTTCTAAAAAATATAACGTATATTCTAAAAAATATGTCGTACGTTCTAAACTTAATAGTTCGTGTTTTAAAAGTTAAAATATATGTTCTAACATATGTTTTAAAAAATATATTTTCTTATATAACATAAATTATAAAAATATAAAGGAATTAAAGAAATAAGATATTGGAGCATGTTCTTAGATTTTTTTTTTCTATTAATAATTTATTATTATGCACATTTTTTTCTATTAATAATTCATTATTATGCACATTTCTTTTTTTTTTATTAATGATTCATTATTATGCATATTTAATCGATATTAATAAGTGCATGCGTCAAACATTAAACAATAGAAGCTACTAGCACAATGGTATATTAAGCAGCGTGTGATATAATGCACAAGAGAAACAATTGTCTCAGTGGCAAGTAGGGTATGGTGTAGATGAGAAGTGCCAAGTTTGACCCCCACTGGAAGCATTTTGTGTTTTTTATTGATTTCTATACTCAAAACGACGTAGTTTTGAGTGTTCTCATCATAATGAAGTGTCCTCACCTAAGAGGAGGTTCTCACTTAATCCTTCACACATATATATATATATATATATATATATATATATATATATATATATATATATATATAGGAGAGGGCTCTTGTGAGAACCCTTTCTTAGGTGAGAACCAATTAAAACTACGTAGTTTTGGGATATTTTTTTGACAAAAACGGTGAGTTTCATGTGAGAAGTCGCGCGTTTTTGAAGTTGAAAAGATATGTCTCTTCGTTCTTCGACTTCTTCCTCGACTCCTTCGTTGTTTCCATCTTCTCTCATTTCTACAGTCGATCAACTTTGGTTTTGATAGAAGATTTGCTTTCTGCATTTCATCAATTATACCGTGTATTTGTTTCTCTGAACTTTGGTTAGTTGTTTATCTTCTTCGTTTTTTCTGTTCATTGTTTTTGTTTGCATTTTTTCGCTTTTTCGTTTTTTTCCATGAATTTGTTCGTCTGAACGAGGTTTGTTGCTTTATGTTCTTCGTTTATTTTATTGTTTTATGTTCTTCGTTGATTTTGATAGCGATTTTATGTAGTTTTTTGATTTTCTAGGGTTTCGTTTGTTTGAACTTTATGAAGAAGTTTCTGTATGTGTTTTATATGTTTTTTGTATTCAAATGTATTTAGTTTGAGAATGTTTTTATGTTGTTTTATTATTGTTTTATATTTTGTGTTTGTTGTTCTAAAATTATGAACGTATGTTCTGTTAATGGTATATTATTTTGTTTTATGTTTGTTCTCTATTTTTTAGTTTTGATACCTTTTTTTGTTGCTTTTTGATTTGTAGGTTTTTCATTTGTTTGAAATCTGTAAGTTTGTTGTGGTTTGATTTTGAAATTTAGTGAGTTTCAAAATGATTTTATTTTTTTTCAAAGTTTGTTCTATATTTGCATGTGTTTGTTCTAAAATTTTGAACAATTAATCTGTTAATGAGATATTGGTTTTGTTTGGGGGTTTTGCTTGTTTGAACTTTCAAAGTTTGTTGTGGTATTATTTTGTATGGTTTTTGTTCTAAAATATTGAACATATGTTCTGTTGATGAGTTATTGCTTTGTTAAATTAGTTTATGTTTTGTTGATGAGTTATTGCATTTGTTCTATGTTTTGTTCTATATTTGCATTTGTTTGTTCTAAAATGTTGATTATATGTTCTGTTTTTTTGTAGAAAATGGGCGGAAATGGAGAAGAGAGTTTCCCAAGTAATGTGATTGGTAAGAATTTGCTGGATGAAATTATTAAAGAATATTGTTCTGATGAAGATATGAAAAATAAGAAGAAAGGTAAGAGTGTTGTTCCTGTTGAAGCTATAAGTGGAAAAAGACAGACATCTAGAAGATTTAAGAGGACTTCTAAAAGACCTTCCATTTCTAAAAGACCTTCAATGTCAGTCATTCCTGCTGACAATGATTTGCTCTCTAGTTATGTTGTTCCGTCTAATAATTTGTTGAGGCGACAAACAAGGAGTCAATCTATCAAAGGTGCGTTGAAGCAGGAAACAAGTAGTCAATCTAGTAAATGTATGTTTAGACGACAAACAAGGAGTCTATGTAGCAAAGGTTTTGATTCTTCTCGAGTTTCTAAACCTTCTGTTGATGGTTTAAAGGAAGACATTGATGCTAGGAAGCTAAAGAAAGTTAAGTTTGCAAGAAACATAAATGTTGCTTCTAGGTTTTTGAAGAAGCGGAAGAAGGTTGTTAGTGCAGGTGATGATGAAAATATTTCTAAAAGGAATAAGACTGCTCTTGGTCAAAGAATACCTCCTAAACAGTTTATTGGTATTCTTAATGATATTCCAGAGACTCGTAAGTATGCAATTAGACGGATTGGATTTGGTGGTTTTTTGGATTTAAGTTTAGATGTTCATAATGCTTCTTTTTATGAAAGACTTGTCAATAGTTTTAATGTAGATAGGTGTAGCCTTATGTTGGGTAATAGTGAAGAGTTGAAGTTTGTTAAGGAAGATTTTCAAGCTGTTTATGGCTTGCCTTGTGGAGGTGTAGAGATTGAGGAGCCCCAAGATGTTGGGGAAGATGATTGTTCAGATTTTTTTGCTGAATGGAGGTCTTATTTTGGGCTTGTGAGTGGAAGTCCAATTAATAGTACTATGATTGCTAAGCTGAATGATCTGAAGACGAAACCATTGCGTGATGAGTTTTTGTTGCATTTCGTATTCTGTGCGGTGAATTGTTGTATTCGTTCAACCAAGAACCAGGCTATGAACTATAAATTTCTTTATAGTTGTAGGAATGTTAATGAGATTGTAAATTTGGACTGGTGTTCTTTTGCATATAAGCATTTGTTGGATTCTGTCAGTGATTGGAAGAGGAGTCCTACTTTTTTTACAGGTCCCCTTCCTTTCTTGTTGGTAAGTATATTTTTTTTTTGATTATGTGTTTGACAATATTTGTTGGTTGTTTATTTTTTAATTTGTGTTTAACTTGTTCATTTTTGTTATTTTTTCTAGATAAGTTATTTTGATAGGCTTCAACGAGCTAATGTTGTTAATCCAAGAGATTATCCATTGATATCTGTTTGGAATAAAGAACGAATTCAAAAGAGGATGGCTTTGGAGAAATTGAGGGGATTTGGAAGTGGGATTGTGTTAAATAGAATATTGCTAGGAGAAAACTTGGTAAGAGAAGGTATGTATGGGGATGAAGGAAATTTGGAAAGAGAAGCAGTGAATAGGAATGAAGATAAACAAGATGCTGAAGTTGGCAATAAGAAGGAATGTGGAGAAGCTTCTTTTAGTGGACCAGCAGAAATTTTTGTACGTTATTATAGCTTTCCCTTTGTTTTTAAATTTTAGAACATTCTTATTAAATTTTAGAACATGTTTATTAAATTTTAGAACATTCTTACTATTATTTATAACTTGCCCTGTTTTTTAATTATGGATTTGTATATGCAGGAATTTCTTTCTAAGTTCCAATCATTAGCTAAAGAATTGGGTTCTAAAGTTAATGAAATGTATGTTATGTTGAAAGAAGCTAATGTTGTTTTTGGTAAAGATGGTACAAGCGTTGAGATGGGTAATGTGATAAAGAGTTTATGGAGTAAATATACTCGAGGCAATGAAGATCCAGTTAGTCAAAGTGAAGGAGGGAAAGAAGAAGTTGTTAATGAGAACAAAGCTGAAAGTAAAAAAGATACAGGAATGACTGGAGATTTTGAATGTGATTTGTCTAGTCAAGATAGTCATCCTTATCTTAATTCTGAATTTTTTGATGAGATAGATGCTTTAGTTGAAAGAATAAAAAGAGAGAAGAAAGATCAGAGAGAAAGTGAAACTCCAAATGAAGAAATCTGAAGAAAAATATTCTTGTCCAAATTTTAATTTGTTGAATCAAGAGTTGCATGATTTTGTTGGAGCTGAAGGTGGATCTACACAAACAAAAAAATTTGTTGAGAAAGTGGATGTTGCAGATGTGAAGAATAATTCTGATCCTGAAGTAATGTATGTGATAAGAATTATTTTATATTTTGTTTATTTTTTTAATGTTTGTTATATTTTAGAACATATGTCTTATTATTTAGGACATAGGTTTTATGTTTCTGATTATCTTATTGCTTTTTTATGTTTTAAGGTGGTTTGTTTTGTCAACAGGTTTATTGTTGATGATGAAGTTGATAACGTGATGATAGAAGATGTTGTGGATGTAGATTTATAAGCTTTGCCTAGAAATATTCCAGATAAGTTACAGAGTCTGTGCAAATGGGCTAATTTCGAGTTGGTAAAAGGCAATTTTGTTAGCTATGTTGTTGGTGAAGAATTGTTTGGACATGCTGCTAAAGCATTATTGTTGAGGCAGGATATATATTCTTTGGTTCATATGGAAGAGATAACTTGCAACGTTATAATTTTCTATATGAGGTATTTTGTTTTTGAAATATTATAGTTTTATTTATATTAGTTGTAGTTGATTCTTACTATGTACTTTTGTGTTTTTATGTAGCTACTTGTTTAATTTGTTGAAGAAAAGAGGAATGGACAAATTGTTTTATTTTGTCGATCCTCATTACACTTATTCAATTGGAAGTACTAAAACAGTAAGTCAGCGCTCATATGAGTTGATGAATCGATTGAAGATGTCCACGATGGATAAGTCTATCTTTTTGTGTCCATATAATAGAGGGTATGAAATTTTAGTTATTTTATTTAATATTTTTGTAAGTAATTTTCTTTATTTTGAAATAATAATAGTATTATTTTCAGTGGACACTGGACGTTGTCAGTTATAGATTTGATGAATTTTAGAGCTTATTGGTTGGATCCGTTGAGAAGGCGTTTGCCAAGAGCAGATATATGGATAGATGTTGTGAATGAGTATGTTTTTTGTTTATATTTTGTTTTATAGTTTATTTGATATGTAATTATGTTTTAAGATTAAGATTATGTACCTGATTTTAATGAATTTCATTTTAACAGCGCTATTCTATTATACTCTGGGAATAATCAAATTAAAGTCAAATGGACTGCACTTTTGGTAACTCTTAACTTGTATATTGGTTTTGTACATGTGTGAAATTGTTTAGAACGTAAAGGTTAGATTGATGTACATGATTTTAATGTTGTGCTTGTTGTGTTGTAGGGTGTGCCAGAGCAGAAAGATCATAAAACATGTGGTTTTTTTGTAATGCGGTACATGAGAGATATTGTGATGGACAATGATTTGAAGTTTGCTGAAAAGGTATAGTCCACTTATAATAAATGTTTTGTTGCATTATTTTGAAATTATAGTTTGTTTTATGGTATTAATTTTTTTATATTTTGTAATGGAAAAGTAGGTGTGGTATGAAATATAGTCAAATTGATTTGGATGAAGTTCGGAAAGAGTTTGTGGAAGAAGTGGTAAGAGTAAGAGTTACTGGACTTGATGACTGTTTTGCTGATGATGTTTCTAATAGTAATGCAATGTAAGTGATATTTAAGAATTTTTGTAATTTAGAATATCTGTATGTGTTTTTTGAACATATGGTTTATATTTTAGAACATGAGAATAGAATTTAAGAGTATGTGTTTTCTGTTTTGGAACATGGTTAATTTTTTTTCCTTTTTGTTATTTTTTTATGTTGTTAATAGGAGAGTAGAGAAAGATGTAGTTGAGAAAGCGCAAGAAGGTGGTGTTGGAAATCGTGCAAAAAGGATTTCAAAGTTGTCTGTATATCTACAGTCTCCATTTTTGGTTGAGTCTGAGCATTTACTAAATAATATGCTTGGTTCGAGGAGAATGTTGGTGGAATATGCGTTCTGTAATGGAGACCCACAGTAAGATCTTAATTGAATGTTGTTTGTGTTAATTTGAATTTTCTTTAAGATATACTTATTGTTTTTATTTTATTCTGTTTGCTTTTTTTGAAGTGAGTTGTTGTATAGTGATTCTTTGTCCACAATCAATAGAGAGGAGATTATGACCTTGTCAGGAAAGAATCATTTGGTTTGTAATGTTGTTGATGCGTGGTCTCGAATATTGAATGGTGAAAGGAAGAGCAGGGGTCAAACTGCTGCGAACAGATTCTTCTTCTCTACTGTACCATTTGTATGTGTTTTTACTTTTTGATATTTTTTTTTGTTAAAAAGAAATTGGATTATATTAATATGAATGTTGTATTTTTGTATAGTTGTTACTATGTACAGATAAGGGAGTTTCTGGATCTACTAAGTACAGCGATAGACACGATGCTTTTTTTGAGAGGATTAGTTATGAACTTCGTGAGGCTAAAGTAGATAGTTTACAAAATTATCACTTGGTAATTATATTAAAAGTAAATTGTGGTTTACTGTAATTTTTGTTTGAAATTATTATGATTGCTAATGGTTTATCTTAGGTGTTCTTTCCGGTTGTTTATGCTGCACATTTCTATCTTTTTGTTATCAACCATTTTACTGGAAAGATAGACGTTATTGATAACAAGGCTCTTGAGAAAGGTGTTCAACCTTCTAGTAAATATAAGGGTTTTGCAAAGGCTTTGGTAATATTACTCAACTGTTTTTTAGTTTTGTTATTGTGTTCTATATATTTATTATCATGTTCTGAAAAACTAACTGTATGTTCTGAATAGTTTATGATATGTTTTAATATTCATAAGATGTTGTTTTATGTTTTCCAGGTGAAAGCATATTCACTTTATATTAAAAGAGAAAGCCCTGAATGTTTGAATGATATCAATGCTTATAGTGCAAGACATTTGAAGTTGAAGTGGAAAGACACAACCAACAATGATGATTGTGGTGTTTTCCTTATGAAGCATATGGAATTATATTTTGGACAAGATGTTGATAAATGGGATATTGGAGTTGGAGATAACAATGTGAGTTTTTTTTTAATCTTTTGTATGATAGGTTGATGTTATTATTTTGAGAATATTAGTAATATTGATTTTGTAATATTGCAGGTTGATCCGTTGAAGAATTTTAGAGTTGAGTACTGTTGGAGGATTTTGTCAGATCCTGGAAACAAAGAAGTTGATGCTGTTAATGGGAAGGCATTAAAATGGAAGAATGAACACTAGTATTATTAGTTCAGTTAGTTATAATTTGTAATATATATGGGATAGTTATTGTAATTTTTGTAAAATATATTGTAGAAGTTTCTGTTGGCAAAGTTTGTGTTTTATTTTTTAACATGTTATATATGTTAGAACATAAGACATATTTGTTGGAACATAAAATATATTTTTTGAAACATACACGATTTTGATAACAGCAATGAAGTGTAGATTGGATATATTTGTTTAAAGTGGAAAGGTGTGTAGCTTAGAGGCTTGTTTAACAAAATTGTAATCATATGGAAATTCATTAGAATAGAATGAGAAGCTTGAAGTTAAATTTTACTGTTATACATGTTTATATCCACTATAAACATGTTAGATTCATTTTGATACATGTCATAATGATCATATTTGTAATACTTAAATATGATAATTATGGCACACGTCATAAATTGGATGGAATATAGACAAAAAGATAGAGGAGCATGAAATAATTATTATACTTATAATACTTTGAAATATGTTAATTATGTCATTGAATGAAATACGGGTAAAAAGATAGAGAAATAAAAATAAGAAATTTTCAGCTTCTTACATAGAAAAAAAATAATTTTGTGACAATAAATTGTATATTGGAAATATTAAATCGTTGTTCTAAAACATGTATCATATGTTCTAAAAAATATATCATATGTTCTAAACAATATAAGAGATTAGTTGTTCTCTTTTTCTGGACAGTTTCTGCTATCATGGTTAGCAAGCTGTTTACAGACTCTGCATAACCTCTCTTTTTTCTGGTTTCCCTCAACAGCTTTCTCTCTTTCACTCTTCAATCTTTTATCACTGTTTCCAATACACCTGTACCTTTGTTCTTTGATATTTTTGGTGCTTTGACATTAATTTCAGTTGGTACACTAGTTCCAATCAACATTTCAATGTCTTGATTTTTTGTAAGAGTTCTGTTTTTCTCAGTGTCTTTTTGAGTGATGTTAGCTTTTAAATCCATTCTGATTCCTTGAAACTTCTTCACAAGATCCTTTATATTTTCCTCATTACCTTGAGCTAAATAGACACAAACATTAATCTCTGACCATAGTTGATTCAACAATGTTTTCTTATCAATTGTAGCAGCACATTCTTCCATAAGATTTCTGTGCAGATTGATGTTTTTTTGACTTGTTGCTAATGTAGTCCATCTGTTAAGAACATACCTGTTAGGAATTGATTCAAGCATTTTTGCCTTCCAAACCCACACCATGTGTCTACATGGTAAGCCTTGTCTTTCAAACTTCTTGCACGAACATTTTGTTTCGTCTTCAATGTTGCTGTACATAACCTGAAAGTTTTTTGATGTCCTTTGCTCTTTGATAGTGTAAATTTCGAAAGGAGGTTGTTTATAGAATCCGTCTATTCCACAAAAGAAAGAACCATTATAAACCTCTTCCTGAAACTCATAAAAGACAGTAGTTGTATAAACATCAGCTCCATGTGTTTCAATACCCATTGATGTTTTGCATACAGGTCTTTTATGTTTGGCATCATTGTCATTGTGAGCTTGGTTATGCCTTTGTGCATCCATTGCACTATCAAATCTCAAATAAAATTCTACAAGACTTAAATGAGAATTTGTAAAAGCAGTGAAAAAATTGTTCTTGCTCTCTGACATTGATGTAGTTCTCATAATTCCTCCTAGGAATAAGTCCCTGAAGTACGCTGGAATCCACATTTTTCTGATTTCAAATATTTGACCTAGCCATTCATGTTTTCCAAATTAAACTCTGAAATGACTGCTTTCCATTTTTCATCAAATTCTCCAGGTTCAATCTCAACACTCCAGACAATTGGTTGAATCCTTTTTAAGAAATTGGTTTCTTGCATAATTGCACGACCTATTAAAAAAACCAGTAAGTATCTTCATTATATACAAAAAAATTTAACATGCCAATAATATATTGGAACATACAATTTAATACGTGATCAAAACATATAGTAGAACAATCAAGCAGTAAAATTTTTAATTGTAAACAATGCTTTAGAAGGCTTACCTATTTTATCATTCATCTTTTTCATAATGTGCCACATGCAGAATCTATGTTCTGTTTTTTGGAAAACATTTTTTATTGCAATCTTCATTGCTGGATCTTGATCTGTTATTAAGCATGTAGGTTCATTGCTTCCCATTCCGTTAAGTAACGTTTTGAAAACCCACTCAAATGATGCAATATCTTCTTTAGCAATGAAACAAGCAGCGAACGTAACACATTTTTTGTGGTGGTCTACTCCAGTAAAGGGGCCAAAGATCATGTTATATCTGTGGAAATAATATACAAATATTTGTAAATAAGAAAACTTTTTAAGAATATAAGAATAAGATTTTAGAACATACCAATTAATATTTAGAACATTGCAATAAGAAATTGGTACATGTAATATTATACCTGTTTGTTTGGTATGTTGTGTCAAAAGATACCATATCACCAAATAGAGCATAATTCTTTCTACAAATGTGGTCTGCCCATAAAGCTCTGCAGAGATGATCGTCTTCATCCATATCAAAGTCGAAAAAAAAAGCAGACCATAGAAGTTTTTTCTTGCTGAAAATGTCAATAAACATTTGGGCATCTGACTCATAAATGTAAGCCTTTAAATCTCTGTGGAAGTTTTTGAAATCTTGCTTAGATGCTCCTACATTGTTGTATCCTCCAACATTTTCTTTTATTTGCCTGTATGTTCTTACGGGTCCGACATTCATCTACACAAAACACATGAACAGATTTTATAAAGAAAGTAAATACAATTTGAAAACATTATAGATGTTGTTAGGAAAGTAAATTTAGAATATGACTCGCCTTAGAATTATCAACAATCAACTTCTTGTGTAGTATTGTCAGTTTTCTTCCCTGTTTTTGAAATTTCATACAGCGTGGACTGTAAAGTGGGTGTGTATTGTAACAATATGATTCTCAGTGATTGTTATTGATGATAAGTTTTGTATTTATACAGAATACAGTTTACTCTAGGTAAACAACTATAGTCAACAAACTAACCTATATTCTAGGCTAGAGATAAGTAACAGAATAAATACAGATAAGTAATAACTAAATACATAGTCTAATACACCCCCGTAGTCGAAAGGTTCGGAGGGCGAACATTGAGGCTATTTCGAAAATCTTCAAATAGTGTCGATGGTAGACCCTTGGTAAAGATGTCAGCAATTTGATAACGAGAAGACACGTGAATGACACGGACTTCTCCTTTGGCAACTCGTTCTCGGACAAAGTGAATGTCCATTTCCACATGTTTGGTGTGGTGGTGCTGAACCGGGTTGCCTGTCAAATATACGGCGCTGATGTTATCACAGTACACTAGTGAAGATTTCTGAATTGGGCAGCCAAGTTCCAACAACAGGTTTCGGATCCAGCATGTCTCAGACACGACGTTGGCAACGCCGCGATATTCGGCTTCTGCGCTGGAACGGGACAGCGTTGGCTGTCTTTTTACGGACCATGATATGAGATTGTCTCCTAGGAATACACAGTAGCCTGATGTTGATCGGCGAGTGTCGGGACAGCCTGCCCAATCGGCATCCGTATATGATATCAATTGACTGAGAGGAGATGCTAGAAGTGTGAGGCCGAACTCAATAGTTCCTTTAACATACCTGAGGATGCGTTTAAGGGCAGCCATGTGTGTTGTTTTGGGATTGTGCATGAATAGGCATACCTGCTGAACCGCATATGAGATGTCAGGTCGGGTAAGAGTGAGGTACTGAAGTGCACCAGCCAATCTTCTGTATTCAGTTGGGTCATGATAAGCAGAACCAGAAGAGATACTGAGCTTTTGCTTGGTGTCCACTGGAGTGGTAGCCAGATTGCACGAGCTGAGTCCGGCTTTTACAATGATGTCGGAAGCATACTTTCGCTGAGAAAGGAAAAGAGAGCCTGGAGAGTGAGTTACTGATATTCCCAAAAAATAATGCAGAGGACCCAAGTCTTTCATTGCAAATTCGGAACTCAATTGGGACATTATGGAAGCCTGAAGTGTGTCAGACGAGGTTATTAACACTATGTCATCAACATACAGAAGAAGATAAGCCGTGTCCGAGCCTTGTTCGTAAACAAAAAGTGAGCTGTCAGATATGCTATTGGAGAACCCAATTTTGAGAACAAAGTTAGAAAAACGCTGATACCAGGCCCGAGGTGCCTGTTTGAGGCCGATAATGATTTCTATAGCAGGCAGACATGATCAGGATACCTGGAATCCCGGAAACCCAATGGTTGATGCATGTATACTGTTTCATGAAGATCCCCATGCAAGAAAGCATTTTTGACGTCTAATTGTCGAATTTTCCAATTTTTAGACAGCGCTATGCTGAGGACAGCACGAATAGTGGCTGGTTTAACCACAGGGCTAAATGTTTCACCACAATCAATCCCTGGCAGCTGTCCTGAACCATTTCCAACCAATCTTGCTTTATATCTCTCAAAGGAGCCATCTGACTTTGTTTTGTGCCTGAAAAGCCACCAACTACGAATAATGTTAGCACATTTTGGACGGGGTACAAGTACCCATGTCTTATTTTGAATAAGAGCCTCAAATTCATCAGTCATGGCTTGTATCCAGTTTGGATCACTTAATGCAAGAGCGGGTGATTTTGGAATAGGAGATATGGGAGATTGGGTTAAGACAGAGAGATTTAGCATGCGACGGGGTTTGTGGATTCCATGTTGGGCTCTTGTTGTCATTTTGTGAGTATTAGGAACCTGTAATTGAGGAGAGATGACAGGATTATCAGAAGATGTTTGTGGTGCAGTGGAGGAGGATGGGGAAGGTGAGACTGACTCGAAGGATTCTGTTTGCGCTGTGCGCACGGACGATGGTGCGGCTGGACTGATATTGCGCGACGAGACCGGAGATGACATTGACGGACTGATTAAATTCGACGGGACAGCAGAGGATACAGACTGATTAATGGGAGTGGACTTAGAGACAGACGCCGCTGATTGATTCGACATGACAGGGGACGACGACGCTGATTGGTTTGGCACGACAGGGGACGATACGATTGACTCGGGGCTGACAGAATTTCGAAAATGAATAGCAGGTAGAAAGTTGTTGTCCGACGCGGAATGAATTGGAGGGGAGGGATCGCGATTTTGAGGCGCGGTAGAAAACGGAAGTGTGGATTCGTCAAATACGACATGTCGGGAGATTATGATTTTGTTCTTAGACAAGTCCAGACACTTATAGCCTCTATGATTAGATGGATAGCCTAAAAATACATATGGATGAGAACGAGATTCAAGCTTATTTCGTGTTTGGGATGGAATTAGAGGGAAGCAAAGGCATCCGAAGACGCGCAAGTGGGAGTATGTAGGTTCCTGGTGATATAGAATTTTGGTTGGTGATTGATATCCTAGAACCTTGTGAGGATATATATTTAGAAGGTAGGTTGCTAATTCGAGGGCATGGTGCCAGAATTTAAGTGGAATGGAGGCATGATGCATGACTGTTCTAATCAGATTATTAATGGTGCGAATGGTGCGTTCTGATTTTCCATTTTGAGGTGAGGTGTACGGACATGAGAACCGAAATTGCATGTCGTTAGTTTGACAAAATTGTTTGAAAGAATTATTATTGAATTCACCCCCATTGTCACACTGAAAAACTTTAATTTCTCTTTCAAACTGAGTTCTGACATATGACCGAAAGATAAGAAAAACGGAATATACTTGTGATTTGTGAGCTAACGGAAAGGTCCATAGAAAATTAGTGTAAGAATCGAGAAATAGAACATAAAAACGATGACCACCCGAGCTAAGAACGGGTGATGTCCAGATATCACTATGAATTAAATCGAATGGCATACAAGCAAAATTGTTCGAGGACTGAAAAGGTAATTTTACTTGTTTTCCATTAATACCTGAAGAACAAACAGAAGAATCCTTAACTTTATTACAAGAAATTAAATTCTTATTGACCAGGGCGTTCAAAACAGGAGGCCCTAGATGACCTAATCTATGATGCCAAACGGTGGAAGATAAAGCAGTAAAAGCAGAGTGAGACGACGATGAATTGGGGAAGCTAGAGGTGACTGGATATAGATTGCCGGAGCTTTTACATCTCATGATAATATTGTCCGTCCGTAAATCCTTCACAGAAAAACCGAAAGGATCAAATTCCACAGAAACTTGGTTATCTTTAGTAAATTGACGGACAGAAATAAGATTTTTGATAAGATGAGGTGCATGCAAGACATTGATTAACTTTAAAGGGTGATGTTTAGAAGCTAAAGTTGCATTACCAGATCCACAAACAGGCATACAATGACCATTACCGACAATTATGGTTTCATTGAGACTCGAATTAAAATAAGAAGTGAGTGTACCTTTGTCGGCTGTCATGTGTGATGTAGCTCCTGTGTCCATGTGCCACTGATCAGAAGGTGGAGTTAGTGTCATGGTGTGCATAGCTTCAGCAATATCTGTAGGCACATATGATGGTGATTCCATATGGAGGTGTGCTTGTTGCATGTGAGGACGTGGTCCTAGAATACCAGACTGAGACGGTTGCCTGCTTGATGTGGGATAGGGGCAAGGAGGAGATGCCCATGATTGCGGTGGTGCCCAAGGGTAGGTATATCCCCAAGGAGGAATAGCAGCAGGGTGATAGTGCGGTGGCTGAGATGATCGGTGGTGGTGTCTGCCGCCTCTACCGCGATAGGGACGGCCACCGTGTCTGCCGCCGCGGTACGAGGAAGAGCCGCGATATTGCGCAGGTCGGGAAGATTGGTGTTGCGACGACGGAACAGTAGTGTCACCAGACGACACAGTTAATGCAACAGGTTCGGACGGAGGGAGATTCTTACGGGCACGAGCAGTTTCCTCCAGAATCAGCATGGATCGAGCTCTCTGAAAAGTGGGAAGGGGATCCCCATGTCTAATTTGAGTGCCGACAGTATCATATGCGTCAGTCAGACCGGATATAAGCTGTAACACCATATGATCATTGGTAACCGGGCAATCCACATTTGATAATTGATCAGATAGGGATTTGAGGTGTTGGTAGTATGTGGAGATATCAGAATAGTCACTGAGTTTGGTTTTGGAGAACTCTTGTTGAAGATATAGAGCCCGGGAATTTTTGTTGTCTGAGAAAATCTTCTGAAGACGGCTCCAGGCCCTGGCGGCTATGGAGTCAGCTACAATAATAGTATGTAGAAGGTCAAGGGAGATGGTGCTATAGATCCATTGAAGAACAACAGCATCAATACGAGTCCAGAGAGCAGGATTGGATTGTTTGAGAGTATTAGCGGAAGGGTCTGTGGGTGAGGGAGGAAGTATGTGGTCCAGGACCTCAAATGCCGTGGCATGGAGTTTGAATAGGGCCGCCCAAGTAGGATAATGTCCCTTTTCTATGTCGAGGGTTATTTTGATGAAGGTAGATATGTTGGATACGGTGAGGGAGGGATGGTGATTAGGGTTTGTGTCCGTGGTGCTAAGGTTTGAGTTTGTGCTGTTGAGGTTCGAGTTTGTGTTTGGTGGTGTTCCGGCGGTGGAGTTTACCGTGTTGGTACTCATGATCGGCGATGGGAGAATAGGGATGGTGAGTCGGTTTGGCTGGATTGGTGGAGATGGTGGCCGGAATCTGGGACAGCGGCGGCGGCGGCCGTATATTGGAGAGGAGAGATAGTTTTTCGGTGAAGGTATGAGAGAGGGAGAGGATTAGGGTTAGGTTTAGGTCTCTGATACCATGTAACAATATGATTCTCAGTGATTGTTATTGATGATAAGTTTTGTATTTATACAGAATACAGTTTACTCTAGGTAAACAACTATAGTCAACAAACTAACCTATATTCTAGGCTAGAGATAAGTAACAAAATAAATACAGATAAGTAATAACTAAATACATAGTCTAATATGTATGTTCCTCTTTTAAACGATAGACAATATATTTTCCATCATTGCAGTACTTTAAAACAATTTGTGCTTGGCATCCAACACGTGTGATTAATCTTCTTCTCGGTTTATGTCCTTCAGTATCTTCAATATTTTTTTTCTGCTTATGGCCTGCTTTATTGCACAAACAGTATTGAAAAATCACAACATTTGTGTTCTTTCTTTTTTTCACTGTAGATTTTCTAATATTAAATCCTGCTTCAGTGGCATATGCTTTGTAAAATTCAATACCCTCATCAATAGTATTAAATTTTGTTCCTACAATAGGTATTTTTTCCGGAAAGCAACATGGCTTCCATTCTTTTGTTCCTCCAGGAGTCAGGACAATTTCTACTTGTGGAGTGTAGGATATAATTGCAGTGGAAGAATTATTTGGCTGCTCTTCATTTGACACTGCATTTAAATGCAATTTTGGAACATATGTGATAATATATAGTACATATGAACAATGTTTAGAACATGAGGTACAGTTTGAAGAACGTAGTGAACTCTATATTTCAATACACTCAATTTTATTTTTTCAACAATTTTTACAACTAATTATAAATAAAAAACGAATAATATGTACTATTATCTATAGAACACATGAACAATTATTTAGAACAAGATTTTTTAGATTATGAAGAACAGAGAAATTATGAAGAACACATGTACCTCTTTCAATAGTTGAAGACAGAGAAATTTCATGGTTATCATCATTCTCTTGTAGATCATTGTCTATTACATCATGCAATTCCATTGTTTCAGAATAGAATCTGAATGATTTCCAATCTGTTTCAGATTTAAGCAATTTCTGAATAATTATAAACATAAAAAACAGAACACAATTTAATATTCATTTATAATTGTTGGAGATAAAATTACCTGATTGATGCTATTTCTTTGACTATAGATCGTTTTTTCTTAATCTGATTTGCGATTTCAGATTATTTTTTGAGTGTTTAATGACGGAACGATGAGGAAGGAGGTCGATCTAATTGAGGATGATGAAGATCGATGATGGAGAACTATGATGGAGAAGATAATGGAGAACGATGATGGAGATCGCTGATGAAGAACGATGATGGAGAGGATGTGAGGGATTTGAGCGATTTTTGTTCGTGATTTTGCTGTGAGTGAATCACGCGATTTTTTCATTAGAGTAGCAGGTGGTTTTGGAATGAGTAAAACGGTGTAGTTTTAGGTGGTTTTCACCTATCAAAGTGTCTTCATCTAAGGGAGGGTTCTCACTTGATCCCTCCCCTATATATATATATATATATATATATATATATATATATCCACCAAGCGAAGACAACCACTGAAAAATGGTGCGTTATATTTTATTATTAGAAGTTGCAACATCAAGAAGCTTTTATTAAAGGTCAAAGAAAAGCTTTCAAGCTTTCTCGGTCTTAAAAGCATCTCTAATAGAGGTTGCTTCAAAGAGTGCCAAAACTTACCACATCGTACTAAAATATAATATTTTATTAATTTGACCTCTGATACCCTCCTGCCGGAACTAGTCCCGATGGAAGACTTCAACAACTCTAACAATGAATGCAGACTTCCAACCTAGATGCCCTCCCGTTTGCAAAAGGCTTTGAACCACTCTCAAGTTAAATGGATATTACACCTCTTCACTTAGGAACTCTAAATGATTCATCTGGAAAACACATAGCAAATGCTGAGGGAGCTAAAGACAGAGTAAGAGCCTGGGAGTTCCGGTCCGCTGATTGGTAGACACCAATTCGAACAAACCGGTTTCCGTTATCCACCAAACCCCCTCGAAAGACTGACCCACAGGCTCTACTGACTGACCTCCTATACTGGTGGAGCTTGGTGCATTACCGATTGATTGACCCTTTGTTATTGACAGAGGTTATTGCTTACGCGAAAGGGTTAGCAGCAACATCCTTAGCTACTAAAAAGATTTGACAGTCCATTGTGACACAGTAAGGAATTATGGGAATTTAATAGTCCACATCACTTTTGACAACTTTTGTTTAAAAATGCTCCAATAGTAAACAATTTTAAAAGTTATTATCTCACAAATATATAATTTATTTTAATTATAAATATTGTCAACCAATAGTGAGATGAGAGAGAGTCATCAAAAAGGTGCACCAATAGTATTCAAGTAAATCATTTTTTTATATTAAAAAAAGTTTGGCAACTTTGAAGCAAGGTTGCCAAAAATTGGCAATTCTTAGCACCAACCATCACTCCAATAGTAGGCATCATTTAAAAGTTATCAAACTCAATGCCACATCAACCGACAGCACCCTCGAGGCTTTAATATTATTTCAGCTTCACGGGACATGCATTGTATTCTTAAATGGTACAATGAAAGGGGGCAATCTCGACCCTTTGGCCAACTCGCCCTACAGGCGGAAGTCCGAATAGATGGCCAAATCGCCCAAACGTAGGCGGAAGCCCGAAGAGGTGTGGTGAATAGAACATATTTTGGCCCCGTGACATACAACTGCAAAACAGTTGCAATCATGAGGATACTGTAAGTAAATAACCTTCTCAGTGCGGGAAACAGTTTAAGAATAATAAATAATTGAACTGAAAAAGATGGTGTTTAAATTAAAAACGGAGCAGTAAATCTTCCCTAGTAATATCCCTGCCTGGAAAATGCAACTATAAAATAAACGCCTACAGACCAAAGAGTACCAAATGTTTTACATGGATATTTACAGATATGACCATTGTAATTTACATATCATCACCATGCAGAAATGAGTACAAAGCAACTGAGGAAAAGGCTGAAGTTTGTGACGAAAATCGACTCCAAGCACCTAAATACTGAAACTGGGGGATCGAGAGCCCCACCTAGGACGTTGAGGCGCAAAGCAAACAAAGCAAAAGCAGCCTGAAAGCCATGACATGACAAAAAAAAAAAAAGCAGCAGCAGCAAAATCCAGCAGGGCATGCAAAACTTCTGGAGATAAGGAAGGACTACCCTCACCAATCTCTACAATGCCTCTGGAATAAGAACGGTCTAATGACACAGCCATCCAAATGGAATTCATCGCACAGCCAGCATCCAACTCTTCAGAATCGATTGATAGGCTCAACCCAGTCCTGCAGAGCCATCCTCTCTGAGATATCAGCCAAAGATTTGAGATTGCACTTGATGAGGGCCTTCACGAAGTAACATGTCTCATCCTTGGTGTTCCCCTCAGGCACATCCACAACAAATGACTCTAAGACTAATGTTCCTGGCCTTCCATCAATGACCTTTGGATGAACTGTAATGACTGATGAGTAGTTCTGCAAAATAAAATTAAGGCAATACAGAGAAAATAACATGTTTTAGATATCATATTACTTTAGATACAAGATAACAAAAATTCTCAAAATTCTCAGCCTCACTAAGCATCTCAAAGTGCATAAAATAGTAAAATAATATTTAGTGGCAGATTCCAAATTGCCAAGTTACCATCCAACATATATGCACATGCTTGCCAGCACCCATGTGCGCACTCAAATAAAATATGATATGATGATGGTGCTAAAGTTCTATACAGGAAATGTTTTCACATATTGGAAAACGAGAATCCTCCAAAAGGATTGATCATGTGCAAATATCCTAATCCACCAAATAACAATTCATTCACCATACAAAACGGGTTTAAGAAAAGATCACATGTAACCTATTAATCTAGGCGCTAACAAAAGGGCGGCCCGGTCGCATTACGCGTCCCCGCTGAGCGAGGGTCCGGAGAGGGGTCCCACCACAAGGGTGTATTGGGGGCAAGCCTTCCCTTGCCAATTTAATTGGCAAGAGGCCGCTCCTAAGACTCGAACCCGTGACCTCAGGTCACACGGCAACAACGTTTTACCGTTGCGCCAAGGCTCGCCCTCAATAATAAAATAATAATCTAGGCGCTATAGCATATAAAAAATAATAACAATTAATAAATAAATAAAAAAGTAGGATTCAACCTCACAATAAGTCTGTAATCCATCACTAGGAATACCATGGCCCATAAAAAAAATAACCAACAAATAACACGGATAAGAGAGAGAGAGAGAGAGAGAGAAGCAGTACAAAAATCACCATAAAACTCCTTCCTGCAACCACAAAACATGGAAGCAAAGAAATTACCAGAATCCAGCGCTTACCCGTATTTTCCAAACCAAATTACTCACCGCATTAACAAAGGAGACCGAGAAGAGCAAACAATAATCATTTGACAAAGAGTAGGTAGCTATTAGGTAACCCATTTTATGGCAATCAAAGAGCAAACTTAAAATTCATAAGGATTAACTCAATAAAATAGGCAATTGGTATGAGAAAGAATAATAGTAGAAATCTTCATGCAATAACCAAATACAGAAAATACAGCAAAGCATTCAGAAATGCACCAAAGAAAGTGATCTAGTCAATCTATCACGAATGATCACGGAAACCGCTATTTAATAGACTCAACTGGTCCTTCTTCCGAAAAATATATGCAAGGAAACTGCATAAGCGTCAATTTAAAACAAAAGAGAATCTCAAAAAAAAGTAATTGCAACGATTCATTACAAATAAAGAAGCAGATAGAATATATACCTTTAGCCTGTGATCACCGCCTACAAACTTGACTCCCAGAATGTGCTCTTCATCGTCGAGGAGTTCGAGTCTCTCTGTACTAGTGGTAGCAGGGAGTCCAGATTTGACATTCACTTCCCTAACACTTCCAATCCCAAGCTCTCCATTCATAACGCACCTACTCACAAATGGTTTGTATCTCTGTGGCTGATCGAATCGCCTAACCAGTGACCACACCTAATCCAAAAGAATTAACAATTTCCGTTAGTCATTGATGTAAAAGAACTCGGCAGTTTGGTTGATCAGAACTTAGAAATGAAAATTCTCCGCGTAAACAACTGAAAACAGAAATCTGATCATTCCAGAAGCAGTTCAGCACAAAAGAACACATTAAAAATTGGTTATAAGAAAATCAAAGCATAAAAACACAAAAATCAAGGAGTATTAAAAAAACTGAAACCAATCAAAATCCACCGAGATCGATCTGGAATCCTCGATTGACACAAAGAAGAGAGTCAAACACAACTAACTAAACCAACCACACCAATGGATCCAAGAGAAGCCACAACTTACAAGATTAACAGGAGCTTTGATGTGTTTAACAAGAGCAGAAGTACACTGATTCTCCCTCGGCTGGTGACTATGGTGCCTGAGAATCTGCTGCGCCTCCACAATACCGTCCACGTCACCGTTATTCATCTCGAAAATATCTCAAAATCTCCACTAGAAGCCGCCGAAGTTTGTTACGAAGGATGGATGAGAAAACTGTGATGGTTTAGTTGTGGAGAAGAATAGATAAGCTTTTTTTGGTTCTGATCAGAGTCTCACAGAGAGGATTTTGGATGGAAATTTTGCGTCAAGGCTGTTTTGTCTTTAGCTTGGCTTAGCAGACTATCAAAAATCAATGGATCCACCGACAATTTCATTTTTTTAATATTATTTATTTCTTTGTAAAAGCCCAGAGCCCTTCGATGGGCCCGTTTTACCCGACTAGATAACGTGATTCTTATTTTTAAATGTGTGGAGGCCGACTAAATTGATTATTTTAAATAAAAGATAATGTTTAAAGTGACAGCGGGTTTCAGTTTTGGAGGTGACAGTTTATGTTCTACCGTTGATCATGTTTCTTTTTGGTAGGTAAAAATGGGAATTTGATCAAGGTAAATGTCACCACCACTAAGGCTAGTGGTTTTGTTTAAAGTCAAAGCATGATAAAGTGGAGGTAATGTTAGGACGACTTTTTTTCTTTCTTTCTTATTTAATTATTGAAGTTTATTGACAAATTTATCCCTGCAACTTGCATTCTTCTCTTCCTTCCTTTCCAACCATACAGCACGGTTTATAGACTATGCCAACAAAATTAAATAAACTTCATTATCAAATATAGTTGGCAAAAGTCATCTTGAGACCCTTGACTATTTCTAATTTAGTGAATTGTGTTTCTAATTTTTATTTTAATACATCAAATCTTTAAATATGTATTTATTTATAATTGTGTTAAGGTGCAAAAATACCCCTAACGTTTTGGGTTAGGAGCAATTTTACCCCTAACGTCTAAAATGGTGCAATTTTGCCTCTAACGTTTGTAGCCAATAGCAATTTTACCCCTAACGTTGGTAATTTGGGTCAATTTCAGACACTATTATAAAACACGGATATTTTTATTCATTATTTTGCACCAATTGCATATCAATTCATTCTAAAAAAAGATTTCATATTTTTTTACAATTTAATAATAGAATTGGAGATTAATATTTATAAATTCGGTGAATTTTTTGAATTTTTTGGTCTATTTCGTACAAAAGACAGTATATTTTTTTATTATTTTTTAATTTTTTTTCACATCCCAACATATGTTTATGATTTGTTACTGATAAAATGACGCACATGTGAAGTATAGATGATAAGATTCATGACCAAGAAGACAGTTTGATGAATTATTTATAAAATTGATCCAATTTATCAACGTTAGGGGTAAAATTGCTCTTGGCTACAAACGTTAGGGGTAAAATTGCACCATTTTACACGTTAGGGGTAAAATTGCTCCTGACCCAAAACGTTAGGGGTATTTTTACACCTTAACCCTTTATAATTATATTTGTAAACTGTGAATACTTGTTTCAGCATTTCTTTTCATCTATAAAATTATCTTTCTTACAATAAATAATATTTTTATAGTTTCTCTATAATCACACTTAAATATATAACAAAAATTAGTGTTAGAATAACAATCTTGAATGCAAATAAAATAAATAATATTATATTAATCGAATTTTAGGTTCGAAACTGACGTTTGTACTAATCAGAGGTTTAATTTGACTTAAAATAAAATAAAATGTTTAATATTCATGTGAAATCAATAATCTCTATGATCTACCAAGTAATATTCATCTGATATGCATTGAAAAATGTCCCCATAATCAACTCCTGAAATTGTGGTTAAGGCGGCCTTTTATAAATTATGAGTTAAGTGGAAAGACACTAATATTTTTAAAATGTGTCTAGTTGTTTCGGGTGAATTCGGATCCACGGTTGATCCGTTTTTATTGGACTATGATTTTAAACTTGAGTTGGATTGGTGTTTATATGAAACTCATTTGCCACTTTAAATATGTTGAAATAAAAAATTCAGAAACTCAATCAAATAAATTAAAATAATTAGGAGTGTTATTATACATTTTGTGAATAAAGTTATCAAGATATTAATATTTATATAATTGTTAATAAAACGTCATTTATGAGTTATAAAAGAAAGAAATAAAGTACTAAAATAGCAAAAAAAAAAATGGAAAAAGTTAATTTAGTTTTTACTTATAAAACAATATAATTTTAATTTTAACATTTATCGAATCACGCAATAAAGTCTTTGTTAATAAAAAATTAATATATTATAGGATTATCTAATCCTAAAGATATCTATATATAATATAAAACAGTAACGATGGAATTGAGGTGTCACTTCCTCCTTTTTTAATGATAAAAAATTTAATATATTAAGTAACGATGGAACTGAGTTGTCACTTCCTCCTTTTTTAGTTATAAAAAATTTAATATATTAATTTTAATTTTATTATATATATTTATCTATAAAAAGATTATTTTATCCGTACTATATCTAAGAGTTCTACAGAATTTAAATTAATCCCTAAAATCTGTCTAATTCTCTACATATTTATATATAATATAAAACAGTAACGATGGAACTGAGATGTCACTTCCTCCTTTTTTAGTGATAAAAAATTTAATATATTAATTTTAATCTATATATAATATAAAACAGTAATGATGGAACTGAGGTGTCACTTCCTCTTTTTTTAGTGATAAAAAATTTAATATATTAATTTTAATTTTATTATATATATTTATCTATAAAAAGATTATTTTATCCGTACTATATCTAAGAGTTCTACAGAATTTAAATTAATCCCTAAAATCTCTCTAATTCTCTACACATCTATATATAATATAAAACAGTAACGATGGAACTGAGCTGTCACTTCCTCATTTTTTAGTGATAAAAAATTTAATATATTAATTTTAATTTTATTATATATATTTATCTATAAAAAGATTATTATATCCGTACTATATCTAAGAGTTCTACATAATTTAAATTAATCCCTAAAATCTCTCTAATTCTCTACACATCTATATATAATATAAAACAGTAACGATGGAACTGAGGTGTCACTTCCTCCTTTTTTAGTGATAAAAAATTTAATATATTAATTTTAATTTTATTATATATATTTATCTATAAAAAGATTATTTTATCCGTACTATATCTAAGAGTTCTACAGAATTTAAATTAATCTCTAAAATCTCTCTAATTCTCTACACATCTATATATAATATAAAACAGTAACGATGGAACTGAGGTGTCACTTCCTCCTGTTTTAGTGATAAAAAATTTAATATATTAATTTTAATTTTATTATATATATTTATCTATAAAAAGATTATTTTATCCATACTATATCTAAGAGTTCTACAGAATTTAAATTAATCCCTAAAATCTCTCTAATTCTCTACACGTCTATATATAATATAAAACAGTAACGATAGAACTAAGGTGTAACTTCCTCCTTTTTTACTGATAAAAAATATAATATAATATATAATATATAATATATTAATTTTAATTCTATTATTAGATTTATCTATAAAAAAGATTATTTTATCCATACTATCTCTAAGAGTTCTATAGAATTTAAATTAATCCCTAAAATCTCTCTAATTCTCTACGTATCTATATATAATATAAAACAGTAACGATGGAACTGATGTGTCACTTCCTCCTTTTTTAGTGATAAAAAATTTAATATATTAATATTAATTTTAATTTTATTATATATATTTATCTATAAAAAGATTATTTTATCCGTACTATATCTAAGAGTTCTAGAGAATTTAAATTAATCTCTAAAATCTCTCTAATTCTCTACACATCTATATATAATATAAAACAGTAACGATGGAACTGAGGTGTCACTTGCTCCTTTTTTAGTGATAAAAAATTTAATATATTAAGTAACGATGGAACTGAGGTGTCACTTCCTCCTTTTTTAGTGATAAAAAATTTAATATATTAATTTTAATTTTATTATATATATTTATCTATAAAAAGATTATTTTATCCGTACTATATCTAAGAGTTCTACAGAATTTAAATTAATCCCTAAAATTTCTCTAATTCTCTACACATCTATCTATATATAATATAAAACAGTAACGATGGAACTGAGGTGTCACTTCCTCATCTTTTAGTGATAAAAAATTTAATATATTAATTTTAATTTTATTATATATATTTATCTATAAAAAGATTATTTTATCCGTACTATATCTAAGAGTTCTACAAAATTTAAATTAATCCCTAAAATCTCTCTAATTCTCTACACATTTATATATAATATAAAACAGTAACGATAGAACTGAGGTGTAACTTCCTCCTTTTTTACTGATAAAAAATATAATATATAATATAATATATTAATTTTAATTCTATTATTATATTTATCTATAAAAAAGATTATTTTATCCATACTATATCTAAGAGTTCTACAGAATTTAAATTAATCCCTAAAATCTCTCTAATTCTCTACACATCTATATATAATATAAAACAGTAACGATGGAACTGAGGTGTCACTTCCTCCTTTTTTAGTGATAAAAAATTTAATATATTAATTTTAATTTTATTATATATATTTATCTATAAAAAGATTATTTGATCCGTACTATATCTAAGAGTTCTACAGAATTTAAATTAATCCCTAAAATCTCTCTAATTCTCTACACATCTATATATAATATAAAACAGTAACGATGGAACTGAGCTGTCACTTCCTCATTTTTTAGTGATAAAAAATTTAATATATTAATTTTAATTTTATTATATATATTTATCTATAAAAAGATTATTATATCCGTACTATATCTAAGAGTTCTACATAATTTAAATTAATCCCTAAAATCTCTCTAATTCTCTACACATCTATATATAATATAAAACAGTAACGATGGAACTGAGGTGTCACTTCCTCCTTTTTTAGTGATAAAAAATTTAATATATTAATTTTAATTTTATTATATATATTTATCTATAAAAAGATTATTTTATCCGTACTATATCTAAGAGTTCTACAGAATTTAAATTAATCTCTAAAATCTCTCTAATTCTCTACACATCTATATATAATATAAAACAGTAACGATGGAACTGAGGTGTCACTTCCTCCTGTTTTAGTGATAAAAAATTTAACATATTAATTTTAATTTTATTATATATATTTATCTATAAAAAGATTATTTTGTCCGTACTATATCTAAGAGTTCTACAGAATTTAAATTAATCCCTAAAATCTCTCTAATTCTCTACACGTCTATATATAATATAAAACAGTAACGATAGAACTAAGGTGTAACTTCCTCATTTTTTACTGATAAAAAATATAATATAATATATAATATATAATATATTAATTTTAATTCTATTATTAGATTTATCTATAAAAAAGATTATTTTATCCATACTATCTCTAAGAGTTCTATAGAATTTAAATTAATCCCTAAAATCTCTCTAATTCTCTACGTATCTATATATAATATAAAACAGTAACGATGGAACTGATGTGTCACTTCCTCCTTTTTTAGTGATAAAAAATTTAATATATTAATATTAATTTTAATTTTATTATATATATTTATCTATAAAAAGATTATTTTATCCGTACTATATCTAAGAGTTCTAGAGAATTTAAATTAATCTCTAAAATCTCTCTAATTCTCTACACATCTATATATAATATAAAACAGTAACGATGGAACTGAGGTGTCACTTGCTCCTTTTTTAGTGATAAAAAATTTAATATATTAAGTAACGATGGAACTGAGGTGTCACTTCCTCCTTTTTTAGTGATAAAAAATTTAATATATTAATTTTATTATATATATTTATCTATAAAAAGATTATTTTATCCGTACTATATCTAAGAGTACTACAGAATTTAAATTAATCCCTAAAATTTCTCTAATTCTCTACACATCTATCTATATATAATATAAAACAGTAACGATGGAACTGAGGTGTCACTTCCTCATCTTTTAGTGATAAAAAATTTAATATATTAATTTTAATTTTATTATATATATTTATCTATAAAAAGATTATTTTATCCGTACTATATCTAAGAGTTCTACAAAATTTAAATTAATCCCTAAAATCTCTCTAATTCTCTACACATTTATATATAATATAAAACAGTAACGATAGAACTGAGGTGTAACTTCCTCCTTTTTTACTGATAAAAAATATAATATATAATATAATATATTAATTTTAATTCTATTATTATATTTATCTATAAAAAAGATTATTTTATCCATACTATATCTAAGAGTTCTACAGAATTTAAATTAATCCCTAAAATCTCTCTAATTCTCTACACATCTATATATAATATAAAACAGTAACGATGGAACTGAGGTGTCACTTCCTCCTTTTTTAGTGATAAAAAATTTAATATATTAATTTTAATTTTATTATATATATTTATCTATAAAAAGATTATTTTATCCGTACTATATCTAAGAGTTCTAGAGAATTTAAATTAATCCCTAAAATCTCTCTAATTCTCTACACATCTATATATAATATAAAACAGTAACGATGGAACTGAGGTGTCACTTCCTCCTTTTTTAGTGATAAAAAATTTAATATATTAATTTTAATTTTATTATATATATTTATCTATAAAAAGATTATTGTATCCGTACTATATCTAAGAGTTCTACAGAATTTAAATTAATCCCTAAAATCTCTTTAATTCTCTACATATCTATATATCTATATATAATATAAAACAGTAACGATGGAACTGAGGTGTCACTTCCTCCTTTTTTAGTGATAAAAAATTTAATATATTAATTTAAATTTTATTATATATATTTATCTATAAAAAGATTATTTTATCCGTACTATATCTAAGAGTTCTACATAATTTAAATTAATCCCTAAAATCTCTCTAATTCTCTACATATCTATATATAATATAAAACAGTAACGATAGAACTAAGGTGTAACTTACTCCTTTTTTACTGATAAAAAATATAATATATAATATAATATATTAATTTTAATTCTATTATTATATTTATCTATAAAAAAAGATTATTTTATCCATACTATATCTAAGAGTTATACAGAATTTAAATTAATCCTTAAAATCTCTCTAATTCTCTACACATCTATATATAATATAAAACAGTAACGATGGAACTGATGTGTCACTTCCTCCTTTTTTACTGATAAAAAATTTAATATATTAATTTTAATTTTATTATATATATTTATCTATACTCGCTAACCAATCTTTAATCAAAAAAATATATATTTATCTATAAAAAGATTATTTTATCCGTACTATATCTAAGAGTTCTAGAGAATTTAAATTAATCCGTAAAACCTCTCTAATTCTCTACACATCTATATATAATCTATATATAATATAAAACAGTAACGATGGAACTGAGGTGTCACTTCCTCCTTTTTTAGTGATAAAAAATTTAATATATTAATTTTAATTTTATTATATATATTTATTTATAAAAAGATTATTTTATCCGTACTATATCTAAGAGTTCTACAGAATTTAAATTAATCCCTAAAATCTCTCTAATTCTCTACACATCTATATATAGTATAAAACAGTAACGATGGAACTGAGGTGTCACTTCCTCCTTTTTTAGTGATAAAAAATTTAATATATTAATTTTAATCTATATATAATATAAAACAGTAACGATAAAATAATCTCTACATATTTATATATAATATAAAACAGTAACGATGGAACTGAGATGTCACTTCCTCCTTTTTTAGTGATAAAAAATTTAATATATTAATTTTAATCTATATATAATATAAAACAGTAATGATGGAACTGAGGTGTCACTTCCTCTTTTTTTAGTGATAAAAAATTTAATATATTAATTTTAATTTTATTATATATATTTATCTATAAAAAGATTATTTTATCCGTACTATATCTAAGAGTTCTACAGAATTTAAATTAATCCCTAAAATCTCTCTAATTCTCTACACATCTATATATAATATAAAACAGTAACGATGGAACTGAGCAGTCACTTCCTCATTTTTTAGTGATAAAAAATTTAATATATTAATTTTAATTTTATTATATATATTTATCTATAAAAAGATTATTATATCCGTACTATATCTAAGAGTTCTACATAATTTAAATTAATCCCTAAAATCTCTCTAATTCTCTACACATCTATATATAATATAAAACAGTAACGATGGAACTGAGGTGTCACTTCCTCCTTTTTTAGTGATAAAAAATTTAATATATTAATTTTAATTTTATTATATATATTTATCTATAAAAAGATTATTTTATCCGTACTATATCTAAGAGTTCTACAGAATTTAAATTAATCTCTAAAATCTCTCTAATTCTCTACACATCTATATATAATATAAAACAGTAACGATGGAACTGAGGTGTCACTTCCTCCTGTTTTAGTGATAAAAAATTTAATATATTAATTTTAATTTTATTATATATATTTATCTATAAAAAGATTATTTTATCCATACTATATCTAAGAGTTCTACAGAATTTAAATTAATCCCTAAAATCTCTCTAATTCTCTACACGTCTATATATAATATAAAACAGTAACGATAGAACTAAGGTGTAACTTCCTCCTTTTTTACTGATAAAAAATATAATATAATATATAATATATAATATATTAATTTTAATTCTATTATTAGATTTATCTATAAAAAAGATTATTTTATCCATACTATCTCTAAGAGTTCTATAGAATTTAAATTAATCCCTAAAATCTCTCTAATTCTCTACGTATCTATATATAATATAAAACAGTAACGATGGAACTGATGTGTCACTTCCTCCTTTTTTAGTGATAAAAAATTTAATATATTAATATTAATTTTAATTTTATTATATATATTTATCTATAAAAAGATTATTTTATCCGTACTATATCTAAGAGTTCTAGAGAATTTAAATTAATCTCTAAAATCTCTCTAATTCTCTACACATCTATATATAATATAAAACAGTAACGATGGAACTGAGGTGTCACTTGCTCCTTTTTTAGTGATAAAAAATTTAATATATTAAGTAACGATGGAACTGAGGTGTCACTTCCTCCTTTTTTAGTGATAAAAAATTTAATATATTAATTTTAATTTTATTATATATATTTATCTATAAAAAGATTATTTTATCCGTACTATATCTAAGAGTTCTACAGAATTTAAATTAATCCCTAAAATTTCTCTAATTCTCTACACATCTATCTATATATAATATAAAACAGTAACGATGGAACTGAGGTGTCACTTCCTCATCTTTTAGTGATAAAAAATTTAATATATTAATTTTAATTTTATTATATATATTTATCTATAAAAAGATTATTTTATCCGTACTATATCTAAGAGTTCTACAAAATTTAAATTAATCCCTAAAATCTCTCTAATTCTCTACACATTTATATATAATATAAAACAGTAACGATAGAACTGAGGTGTAACTTCCTCCTTTTTTACTGATAAAAAATATAATATATAATATAATATATTAATTTTAATTCTATTATTATATTTATCTATAAAAAAGATTATTTTATCCATACTATATCTAAGAGTTCTACACAATTTAAATTAATCCCTAAAATCTCTCTAATTCTCTACACATCTATATATAATATAAAACAGTAACGATGGAACTGAGGTGTCACTTCCTCCTTTTTTAGTGATAAAAAATTTAATATATTAATTTTAATTTTATTATATATATTTATCTATAAAAAGATTATTTGATCCGTACTATATCTAAGAGTTCTACAGAATTTAAATTAATCCCTAAAATCTCTCTAATTCTCTACACATCTATATATAATATAAAACAGTAACGATGGAACTGAGGTGTCACTTCCTCCTTTTTTAGTGATAAAAAATTTAATATATTAATTTTAATTTTATTATATATATTTATCTATAAAAAGATTATTATATCCGTACTATATCTAAGAGTTCTACATAATTTAAATTAATCCCTAAAATCTCTCTAATTCTCTACACATCTATATATAATATAAAACAGTAACGATGGAACTGAGGTGTAACTTACTCCTTTTTTACTGATAAAAAATATAATATATAATATAATATATTAATTTTAATTCTATTATTATATTTATCTATAAAAAAAGATTATTTTATCCATACTATATCTAAGAGTTATACAGAATTTAAATTAATCCTTAAAATCTCTCTAATTCTCTACACATCTATATATAATATAAAACAGTAACGATGGAACTGATGTGTCACTTCCTCCTTTTTTACTGATAAAAAATTTAATATATTAATTTTAATTTTATTATATATATTTATCTATACTCGCTAACCAATCTTTAATCAAAAAAATATATATTTATCTATAAAAAGATTATTTTATCCGTACTATATCTAAGAGTTCTAGAGAATTTAAATTAATCCGTAAAACCTCTCTAATTCTCTACACATCTATATATAATCTATATATAATATAAAACAGTAACGATGGAACTTAGGTGTCACTTCCTCCTTTTTTAGTGATAAAAAATTTAATATATTAATTTTAATTTTATTATATATATTTATTTATAAAAAGATTATTTTATCCGTACTATATCTAAGAGTTCTACAGAATTTAAATTAATCCCTAAAATCTCTCTAATTCTCTACACATCTATATATAGTATAAAACAGTAACGATGGAACTGAGGTGTCACTTCCTCCTTTTTTAGTGATAAAAAATTTAATATATTAATTTTAATTTTATTATATATATTTATCTATAAAAAGATTATTGTATCCGTACTATATCTAAGAGTTCTACAGAATTTAAATTAATCCCTAAAATCTCTCTAATTCTCTACACATCTATATATCTATATATAATATAAAACAGTAACGATGGAACTGAGGTATCACTTCCTCCTTTTTTAGTGATAAAAAATTTAATATATTAATTTAAATTTTATTATATATATTTATCTATAAAAAGATTATTTTATCCGTACTATATCTAAGAGTTCTACAGAATTTAAATTAATCCCTAAAATCTCTCTAATTCTCTACACATCTATATTATATAATATAAAACAGTAACGATGGAACTGAGGTGTCACTTCCTCCTTTTTTAGTGATCTAGATATAATATAAAACAGTAACGATGGAACTCAGGTGTCACCTCCTCCTTTTTTAGTGATAAAAAATTTAATATATTAAATTTAATTTTATTATATATATTTATCTATAAAAAGATTATTGTATCCGTACTATATCTAAGAGTTCTACAGAATTTAAATTAATCCCTAAAATCTCTCTAATTCTCTACACATCTATATATCTATATATAATATAAAACAGTAACGATGGAACTGAGGTGTCACTTTCTCCTTTTTTAGTGATAAAAAATTTAATATATTAATTTTAATTTTATTATATATATTTATCTATAAAAAGATTATTTTACCCGTACTATATCTAAGAGTTCTACATATTTTAAATTAATCCCTAAAATCTCTCTAATTCTCTACACATCTATATATAATATAAAACAGTAACGATGGAACTGAGGTGTCACTTCCTCCTTTTTTAGTGATAAAAAATTTAATATATTAATTTTAATTTTATTATATATATTTATCTATAAAAAGATTATTTTATCCGTACTATATCTAAGAGTTCTACAGAATTTAAATTAATCTCTAAAATCTCTCTAATTCTCTACACATCTATATATAATATAAAACAGTAACGATGGAACTGAGGTGTCACTTCCTCCTGTTTTAGTGATAAAAAATTTAATATATTAATTTTAATTTTATTATATATATTTATCTATAAAAAGATTATTTTATCCATACTATATCTAAGAGTTCTACAGAATTTAAATTAATCCCTAAAATCTCTCTAATTCTCTACACGTCTATATATAATATAAAACAGTAACGATAGAACTAAGGTGTAACTTCCTCCTTTTTTACTGATAAAAAATATAATATAATATATAATATATAATATATTAATTTTAATTCTATTATTAGATTTATCTATAAAAAAGATTATTTTATCCATACTATCTCTAAGAGTTCTATAGAATTTAAATTAATCCCTAAAATCTCTCTAATTCTCTACGTATCTATATATAATATAAAACAGTAACGATGGAACTGATGTGTCACTTCCTCCTTTTTTAGTGATAAAAAATTTAATATATTAATATTAATTTTAATTTTATTATATATATTTATCTATAAAAAGATTATTTTATCCGTACTATATCTAAGAGTTCTAGAGAATTTAAATTAATCTCTAAAATCTCTCTAATTCTCTACACATCTATATATAATATAAAACAGTAACGATGGAACTGAGGTGTCACTTGATCCTTTTTTAGTGATAAAAAATTTAATATATTAAGTAACGATGGAACTGAGGTGTCACTTCCTCCTTTTTTAGTGATAAAAAATTTAATATATTAATTTTAATTTTATTATATATATTTATCTATAAAAAGATTATTTTATCCGTACTATATCTAAGAGTTCTACAGAATTTAAATTAATCCCTAAAATTTCTCTAATTCTCTACACATCTATCTATATATAATATAAAACAGTAACGATGGAACTGAGGTGTCACTTCCTCATCTTTTAGTGATAAAAAATTTAATATATTAATTTTAATTTTATTATATATATTTATCTATAAAAAGATTATTTTATCCGTACTATATCTAAGAGTTCTACAAAATTTAAATTAATCCCTAAAATCTCTCTAATTCTCTACACATTTATATATAATATAAAACAGTAACGATAGAACTGAGGTGTAACTTCCTCCTTTTTTACTGATAAAAAATATAATATATAATATAATATATTAATTTTAATTCTATTATTATATTTATCTATAAAAAAGATTATTTTATCCATACTATATCTAAGAGTTCTACAGAATTTAAATTAATCCCTAAAATCTCTCTAATTCTCTACACATCTATATATAATATAAAACAGTAACGATGGAACTGAGGTGTCACTTCCTCCTTTTTTAGTGATAAAAAATTTAATATATTAATTTTAATTTTATTATATATATTTATCTATAAAAAGATTATTTGATCCGTACTATATCTAAGAGTTCTACAGAATTTAAATTAATCCCTAAAATCTCTCTAATTCTCTACACATCTATATATAATATAAAACAGTAACGATGGAACTGAGGTGTAACTTCCTCCTTTTTTACTGATAAAAAATATAATATATAATATAATATATTAATTTTAATTCTATTATTATATTTATCTATAAAAAAGATTATTTTATCCATACTATATCTAAGAGTACTACAGAATTTAAATTAATCCCTAAAATTTCTCTAATTCTCTACACATCTATCTATATATAATATAAAACAGTAACGATGGAACTGAGGTGTCACTTCCTCATCTTTTAGTGATAAAAAATTTAATATATTAATTTTAATTTTATTATATATATTTATCTATAAAAAGATTATTTTATCCGTACTATATCTAAGAGTTCTACAAAATTTAAATTAATCCCTAAAATCTCTCTAATTCTCTACACATTTATATATAATATAAAACAGTAACGATAGAACTGAGGTGTAACTTCCTCCTTTTTTACTGATAAAAAATATAATATATAATATAATATATTAATTTTAATTCTATTATTATATTTATCTATAAAAAAGATTATTTTATCCATACTATATCTAAGAGTTCTACAGAATTTAAATTAATCCCTAAAATCTCTCTAATTCTCTACACATCTATATATAATATAAAACAGTAACGATGGAACTGAGGTGTCACTTCCTCCTTTTTTAGTGATAAAAAATTTAATATATTAATTTTAATTTTATTATATATATTTATCTATAAAAAGATTATTGTATCCGTACTATATCTAAGAGTTCTACAGAATTTAAATTAATCCCTAAAATCTCTTTAATTCTCTACATATCTATATATCTATATATAATATAAAACAGTAACGATGGAACTGAGGTGTCACTTCCTCCTTTTTTAGTGATAAAAAATTTAATATATTAATTTAAATTTTATTATATATATTTATCTATAAAAAGATTATTTTATCCGTACTATATCTAAGAGTTCTACATAATTTAAATTAATCCCTAAAATCTCTCTAATTCTCTACATATCTATATATAATATAAAACAGTAACGATAGAACTAAGGTGTAACTTACTCCTTTTTTACTGATAAAAAATATAATATATAATATAATATATTAATTTTAATTCTATTATTATATTTATCTATAAAAAAAGATTATTTTATCCATACTATATCTAAGAGTTATACAGAATTTAAATTAATCCTTAAAATCTCTCTAATTCTCTACACATCTATATATAATATAAAACAGTAACGATGGAACTGATGTGTCACTTCCTCCTTTTTTACTGATAAAAAATTTAATATATTAATTTTAATTTTATTATATATATTTATCTATACTCGCTAACCAATCTTTAATCAAAAAAATATATATTTATCTATAAAAAGATTATTTTATCCGTACTATATCTAAGAGTTCTAGAGAATTTAAATTAATCCGTAAAACCTCTCTAATTCTCTACACATCTATATATAATCTATATATAATATAAAACAGTAACGATGGAACTGAGGTGTCACTTCCTCCTTTTTTAGTGATAAAAAATTTAATATATTAATTTTAATTTTATTATATATATTTATTTATAAAAAGATTATTTTATCCGTACTATATCTAAGAGTTCTACAGAATTTAAATTAATCCCTAAAATCTCTCTAATTCTCTACACATCTATATATAGTATAAAACAGTAACGATGGAACTGAGGTGTCACTTCCTCCTTTTTTAGTGATAAAAAATTTAATATATTAATTTTAATCTATATATAATATAAAACAGTAACGATAAAATAATCTCTACATATTTATATATAATATAAAACAGTAACGATGGAACTGAGATGTCACTTCCTCCTTTTTTAGTGATAAAAAATTTAATATATTAATTTTAATCTATATATAATATAAAACAGTAATGATGGAACTGAGGTGTCACTTCCTCTTTTTTTAGTGATAAAAAATTTAATATATTAATTTTAATTTTATTATATATATTTATCTATAAAAAGATTATTTTATCCGTACTATATCTAAGAGTTCTACAGAATTTAAATTAATCCCTAAAATCTCTCTAATTCTCTACACATCTATATATAATATAAAACAGTAACGATGGAACTGAGCAGTCACTTCCTCATTTTTTAGTGATAAAAAATTTAATATATTAATTTTAATTTTATTATATATATTTATCTATAAAAAGATTATTATATCCGTACTATATCTAAGAGTTCTACATAATTTAAATTAATCCCTAAAATCTCTCTAATTCTCTACACATCTATATATAATATAAAACAGTAACGATGGAACTGAGGTGTCACTTCCTCCTTTTTTAGTGATAAAAAATTTAATATATTAATTTTAATTTTATTATATATATTTATCTATAAAAAGATTATTTTATCCGTACTATATCTAAGAGTTCTACAGAATTTAAATTAATCTCTAAAATCTCTCTAATTCTCTACACATCTATATATAATATAAAACAGTAACGATGGAACTGAGGTGTCACTTCCTCCTGTTTTAGTGATAAAAAATTTAATATATTAATTTTAATTTTATTATATATATTTATCTATAAAAAGATTATTTTATCCATACTATATCTAAGAGTTCTACAGAATTTAAATTAATCCCTAAAATCTCTCTAATTCTCTACACGTCTATATATAATATAAAACAGTAACGATAGAACTAAGGTGTAACTTCCTCCTTTTTTACTGATAAAAAATATAATATAATATATAATATATAATATATTAATTTTAATTCTATTATTAGATTTATCTATAAAAAAGATTATTTTATCCATACTATCTCTAAGAGTTCTATAGAATTTAAATTAATCCCTAAAATCTCTCTAATTCTCTACGTATCTATATATAATATAAAACAGTAACGATGGAACTGATGTGTCACTTCCTCCTTTTTTAGTGATAAAAAATTTAATATATTAATATTAATTTTAATTTTATTATATATATTTATCTATAAAAAGATTATTTTATCCGTACTATATCTAAGAGTTCTAGAGAATTTAAATTAATCTCTAAAATCTCTCTAATTCTCTACACATCTATATATAATATAAAACAGTAACGATGGAACTGAGGTGTCACTTGCTCCTTTTTTAGTGATAAAAAATTTAATATATTAAGTAACGATGGAACTGAGGTGTCACTTCCTCCTTTTTTAGTGATAAAAAATTTAATATATTAATTTTAATTTTATTATATATATTTATCTATAAAAAGATTATTTTATCCGTACTATATCTAAGAGTTCTACAGAATTTAAATTAATCCCTAAAATTTCTCTAATTCTCTACACATCTATCTATATATAATATAAAACAGTAACGATGGAACTGAGGTGTCACTTCCTCCTTTTTTAGTGATAAAAAATTTAATATATTAATTTAAATTTTATTATATATATTTATCTATAAAAAGATTATTTTATCCGTACTATATCTAAGAGTTCTACATAATTTAAATTAATCCCTAAAATCTCTCTAATTCTCTACATATCTATATATAATATAAAACAGTAACGATAGAACTAAGGTGTAACTTACTCCTTTTTTACTGATAAAAAATATAATATATAATATAATATATTAATTTTAATTCTATTATTATATTTATCTATAAAAAAAGATTATTTTATCCATACTATATCTAAGAGTTATACAGAATTTAAATTAATCCTTAAAATCTCTCTAATTCTCTACACATCTATATATAATATAAAACAGTAACGATGGAACTGATGTGTCACTTCCTCCTTTTTTACTGATAAAAAATTTAATATATTAATTTTAATTTTATTATATATATTTATCTATACTCGCTAACCAATCTTTAATCAAAAAAATATATATTTATCTATAAAAAGATTATTTTATCCGTACTATATCTAAGAGTTCTAGAGAATTTAAATTAATCCGTAAAACCTCTCTAATTCTCTACACATCTATATATAATCTATATATAATATAAAACAGTAACGATGGAACTGAGGTGTCACTTCCTCCTTTTTTAGTGATAAAAAATTTAATATATTAATTTTAATTTTATTATATATATTTATTTATAAAAAGATTATTTTATCCGTACTATATCTAAGAGTTCTACAGAATTTAAATTAATCCCTAAAATCTCTCTAATTCTCTACACATCTATATATAGTATAAAACAGTAACGATGGAACTGAGGTGTCACTTCCTCCTTTTTTAGTGATAAAAAATTTAATATATTAATTTTAATCTATATATAATATAAAACAGTAACGATAAAATAATCTCTACATATTTATATATAATATAAAACAGTAACGATGGAACTGAGATGTCACTTCCTCCTTTTTTAGTGATAAAAAATTTAATATATTAATTTTAATCTATATATAATATAAAACAGTAATGATGGAACTGAGGTGTCACTTCCTCTTTTTTTAGTGATAAAAAATTTAATATATTAATTTTAATTTTATTATATATATTTATCTATAAAAAGATTATTTTATCCGTACTATATCTAAGAGTTCTACAGAATTTAAATTAATCCCTAAAATCTCTCTAATTCTCTACACATCTATATATAATATAAAACAGTAACGATGGAACTGAGCAGTCACTTCCTCATTTTTTAGTGATAAAAAATTTAATATATTAATTTTAATTTTATTATATATATTTATCTATAAAAAGATTATTATATCCGTACTATATCTAAGAGTTCTACATAATTTAAATTAATCCCTAAAATCTCTCTAATTCTCTACACATCTATATATAATATAAAACAGTAACGATGGAACTGAGGTGTCACTTCCTCCTTTTTTAGTGATAAAAAATTTAATATATTAATTTTAATTTTATTATATATATTTATCTATAAAAAGATTATTTTATCCGTACTATATCTAAGAGTTCTACAGAATTTAAATTAATCTCTAAAATCTCTCTAATTCTCTACACATCTATATATAATATAAAACAGTAACGATGGAACTGAGGTGTCACTTCCTCCTGTTTTAGTGATAAAAAATTTAATATATTAATTTTAATTTTATTATAGATATTTATCTATAAAAAGATTATTTTATCCATACTATATCTAAGAGTTCTACAGAATTTAAATTAATCCCTAAAATCTCTCTAATTCTCTACACGTCTATATATAATATAAAACAGTAACGATAGAACTAAGGTGTAACTTCCTCCTTTTTTACTGATAAAAAATATAATATAATATATAATATATAATATATTAATTTTAATTCTATTATTAGATTTATCTATAAAAAAGATTATTTTATCCATACTATCTCTAAGAGTTCTATAGAATTTAAATTAATCCCTAAAATCTCTCTAATTCTCTACGTATCTATATATAATATAAAACAGTAACGATGGAACTGATGTGTCACTTCCTCCTTTTTTAGTGATAAAAAATTTAATATATTAATATTAATTTTAATTTTATTATATATATTTATCTATAAAAAGATTATTTTATCCGTACTATATCTAAGAGTTCTAGAGAATTTAAATTAATCTCTAAAATCTCTCTAATTCTCTACACATCTATATATAATATAAAACAGTAACGATGGAACTGAGGTGTCACTTGCTCCTTTTTTAGTGATAAAAAATTTAATATATTAAGTAACGATGGAACTGAGGTGTCACTTCCTCCTTTTTTAGTGATAAAAAATTTAATATATTAATTTTAATTTTATTATATATATTTATCTATAAAAAGATTATTTTATCCGTACTATATCTAAGAGTTCTACAGAATTTAAATTAATCCCTAAAATTTCTCTAATTCTCTACACATCTATCTATATATAATATAAAACAGTAACGATGGAACTGAGGTGTCACTTCCTCATCTTTTAGTGATAAAAAATTTAATATATTAATTTTAATTTTATTATATATATTTATCTATAAAAAGATTATTTTATCCGTACTATATCTAAGAGTTCTACAAAATTTAAATTAATCCCTAAAATCTCTCTAATTCTCTACACATTTATATATAATATAAAACAGTAACGATAGAACTGAGGTGTAACTTCCTCCTTTTTTACTGATAAAAAATATAATATATAATATAATATATTAATTTTAATTCTATTATTATATTTATCTATAAAAAAGATTATTTTATCCATACTATATCTAAGAGTTCTACAGAATTTAAATTAATCCCTAAAATCTCTCTAATTCTCTACACATCTATATATAATATAAAACAGTAACGATGGAACTGAGGTGTCACTTCCTCCTTTTTTAGTGATAAAAAATTTAATATATTAATTTTAATTTTATTATATATATTTATCTATAAAAAGATTATTTGATCCGTACTATATCTAAGAGTTCTACAGAATTTAAATTAATCCCTAAAATCTCTCTAATTCTCTACACATCTATATATAATATAAAACAGTAACGATGGAACTGAGGTGTCACTTCCTCCTTTTTTAGTGATAAAAAATTTAATATATTAATTTTAATTTTATTATATATATTTATCTATAAAAAGATTATTATATCCGTACTATATCTAAGAGTTCTACATAATTTAAATTAATCCCTAAAATCTCTCTAATTCTCTACACATCTATATATAATATAAAACAGTAACGATGGAACTGAGGTGTAACTTACTCCTTTTTTACTGATAAAAAATATAATATATAATATAATATATTAATTTTAATTCTATTATTATATTTATCTATAAAAAAAGATTATTTTATCCATACTATATCTAAGAGTTATACAGAATTTAAATTAATCCTTAAAATCTCTCTAATTCTCTACACATCTATATATAATATAAAACAGTAACGATGGAACTGATGTGTCACTTCCTCCTTTTTTACTGATAAAAAATTTAATATATTAATTTTAATTTTATTATATATATTTATCTATACTCGCTAACCAATCTTTAATCAAAAAAATATATATTTATCTATAAAAAGATTATTTTATCCGTACTATATCTAAGAGTTCTAGAGAATTTAAATTAATCCGTAAAACCTCTCTAATTCTCTACACATCTATATATAATCTATATATAATATAAAACAGTAACGATGGAACTTAGGTGTCACTTCCTCCTTTTTTAGTGATAAAAAATTTAATATATTAATTTTAATTTTATTATATATATTTATTTATAAAAAGATTATTTTATCCGTACTATATCTAAGAGTTCTACAGAATTTAAATTAATCCCTAAAATCTCTCTAATTCTCTACACATCTATGTATAGTATAAAACAGTAACGATGGAACTGAGGTGTCACTTCCTCCTTTTTTAGTGATAAAAAATTTAATATATTAATTTTAATTTTATTATATATATTTATCTATAAAAAGATTATTGTATCCGTACTATATCTAAGAGTTCTACAGAATTTAAATTAATCCCTAAAATCTCTCTAATTCTCTACACATCTATATATCTATATATAATATAAAACAGTAACGATGGAACTGAGGTATCACTTCCTCCTTTTTTAGTGATAAAAAATTTAATATATTAATTTAAATTTTATTATATATATTTATCTATAAAAAGATTATTTTATCCGTACTATATCTAAGAGTTCTACAGAATTTAAATTAATCCCTAAAATCTCTCTAATTCTCTACACATCTATATTATATAATATAAAACAGTAACGATGGAACTGAGGTGTCACTTCCTCCTTTTTTAGTGATCTAGATATAATATAAAACAGTAACGATGGAACTCAGGTGTCACCTCCTCCTTTTTTAGTGATAAAAAATTTAATATATTAAATTTAATTTTATTATATATATTTATCTATAAAAAGATTATTGTATCCGTACTATATCTAAGAGTTCTACAGAATTTAAATTAATCCCTAAAATCTCTCTAATTCTCTACACATCTATATATCTATATATAATATAAAACAGTAACGATGGAACTGAGGTGTCACTTTCTCCTTTTTTAGTGATAAAAAATTTAATATATTAATTTTAATTTTATTATATATATTTATCTATAAAAAGATTATTTTACCCGTACTATATCTAAGAGTTCTACATATTTTAAATTAATCCCTAAAATCTCTCTAATTCTCTACACATCTATATATAATATAAAACAGTAACGATGGAACTGAGCAGTCACTTCCTCATTTTTTAGTGATAAAAAATTTAATATATTAATTTTAATTTTATTATATATATTTATCTATAAAAAGATTATTATATCCGTACTATATCTAAGAGTTCTACATAATTTAAATTAATCCCTAAAATCTCTCTAATTCTCTACACATCTATATATAATATAAAACAGTAACGATGGAACTGAGGTGTCACTTCCTCCTTTTTTAGTGATAAAAAATTTAATATATTAATTTTAATTTTATTATATATATTTATCTATAAAAAGATTATTTTATCCGTACTATATCTAAGAGTTCTACAGAATTTAAATTAATCTCTAAAATCTCTCTAATTCTCTACACATCTATATATAATATAAAACAGTAACGATGGAACTGAGGTGTCACTTCCTCCTGTTTTAGTGATAAAAAATTTAATATATTAATTTTAATTTTATTATATATATTTATCTATAAAAAGATTATTTTATCCATACTATATCTAAGAGTTCTACAGAATTTAAATTAATCCCTAAAATCTCTCTAATTCTCTACACGTCTATATATAATATAAAACAGTAACGATAGAACTAAGGTGTAACTTCCTCCTTTTTTACTGATAAAAAATATAATATAATATATAATATATAATATATTAATTTTAATTCTATTATTAGATTTATCTATAAAAAAGATTATTTTATCCATACTATCTCTAAGAGTTCTATAGAATTTAAATTAATCCCTAAAATCTCTCTAATTCTCTACGTATCTATATATAATATAAAACAGTAACGATGGAACTGATGTGTCACTTCCTCCTTTTTTAGTGATAAAAAATTTAATATATTAATATTAATTTTAATTTTATTATATATATTTATCTATAAAAAGATTATTTTATCCGTACTATATCTAAGAGTTCTAGAGAATTTAAATTAATCTCTAAAATCTCTCTAATTCTCTACACATCTATATATAATATAAAACAGTAACGATGGAACTGAGGTGTCACTTGCTCCTTTTTTAGTGATAAAAAATTTAATATATTAAGTAACGATGGAACTGAGGTGTCACTTCCTCCTTTTTTAGTGATAAAAAATTTAATATATTAATTTTAATTTTATTATATATATTTATCTATAAAAAGATTATTTTATCCGTACTATATCTAAGAGTTCTACAGAATTTAAATTAATCCCTAAAATTTCTCTAATTCTCTACACATCTATCTATATATAATATAAAACAGTAACGATGGAACTGAGGTGTCACTTCCTCATCTTTTAGTGATAAAAAATTTAATATATTAATTTTAATTTTATTATATATATTTATCTATAAAAAGATTATTTTATCCGTACTATATCTAAGAGTTCTACAAAATTTAAATTAATCCCTAAAATCTCTCTAATTCTCTACACATTTATATATAATATAAAACAGTAACGATAGAACTGAGGTGTAACTTCCTCCTTTTTTACTGATAAAAAATATAATATATAATATAATATATTAATTTTAATTCTATTATTATATTTATCTATAAAAAAGATTATTTTATCCATACTATATCTAAGAGTTCTACAGAATTTAAATTAATCCCTAAAATCTCTCTAATTCTCTACACATCTATATATAATATAAAACAGTAACGATGGAACTGAGGTGTCACTTCCTCCTTTTTTAGTGATAAAAAATTTAATATATTAATTTTAATTTTATTATATATATTTATCTATAAAAAGATTATTTGATCCGTACTATATCTAAGAGTTCTACAGAATTTAAATTAATCCCTAAAATCTCTCTAATTCTCTACACATCTATATATAATATAAAACAGTAACGATGGAACTGAGGTGTCACTTCCTCCTTTTTTAGTGATAAAAAATTTAATATATTAATTTTAATTTTATTATATATATTTATCTATAAAAAGATTATTATATCCGTACTATATCTAAGAGTTCTACATAATTTAAATTAATCCCTAAAATCTCTCTAATTCTCTACACATCTATATATAATATAAAACAGTAACGATGGAACTGAGGTGTAACTTACTCCTTTTTTACTGATAAAAAATATAATATATAATATAATATATTAATTTTAATTCTATTATTATATTTATCTATAAAAAAAGATTATTTTATCCATACTATATCTAAGAGTTATACAGAATTTAAATTAATCCTTAAAATCTCTCTAATTCTCTACACATCTATATATAATATAAAACAGTAACGATGGAACTGATGTGTCACTTCCTCCTTTTTTACTGATAAAAAATTTAATATATTAATTTTAATTTTATTATATATATTTATCTATACTCGCTAACCAATCTTTAATCAAAAAAATATATATTTATCTATAAAAAGATTATTTTATCCGTACTATATCTAAGAGTTCTAGAGAATTTAAATTAATCCGTAAAACCTCTCTAATTCTCTACACATCTATATATAATCTATATATAATATAAAACAGTAACGATGGAACTTAGGTGTCACTTCCTCCTTTTTTAGTGATAAAAAATTTAATATATTAATTTTAATTTTATTATATATATTTATTTATAAAAAGATTATTTTATCCGTACTATATCTAAGAGTTCTACAGAATTTAAATTAATCCCTAAAATCTCTCTAATTCTCTACACATCTATATATAGTATAAAACAGTAACGATGGAACTGAGGTGTCACTTCCTCCTTTTTTAGTGATAAAAAATTTAATATATTAATTTTAATTTTATTATATATATTTATCTATAAAAAGATTATTGTATCCGTACTATATCTAAGAGTTCTACAGAATTTAAATTAATCCCTAAAATCTCTCTAATTCTCTACACATCTATATATCTATATATAATATAAAACAGTAACGATGGAACTGAGGTATCACTTCCTCCTTTTTTAGTGATAAAAAATTTAATATATTAATTTAAATTTTATTATATATATTTATCTATAAAAAGATTATTTTATCCGTACTATATCTAAGAGTTCTACAGAATTTAAATTAATCCCTAAAATCTCTCTAATTCTCTACACATCTATATTATATAATATAAAACAGTAACGATGGAACTGAGGTGTCACTTCCTCCTTTTTTAGTGATCTAGATATAATATAAAACAGTAACGATGGAACTCAGGTGTCACCTCCTCCTTTTTTAGTGATAAAAAATTTAATATATTAAATTTAATTTTATTATATATATTTATCTATAAAAAGATTATTGTATCCGTACTATATCTAAGAGTTCTACAGAATTTAAATTAATCCCTAAAATCTCTCTAATTCTCTACACATCTATATATCTATATATAATATAAAACAGTAACGATGGAACTGAGGTGTCACTTTCTCCTTTTTTAGTGATAAAAAATTTAATATATTAATTTTAATTTTATTATATATATTTATCTATAAAAAGATTATTTTACCCGTACTATATCTAAGAGTTCTACATATTTTAAATTAATCCCTAAAATCTCTCTAATTCTCTACACATCTATCTATATATAATATAAAACAGTAACGATGGAACTGAGGTGTCACTTCCTCCTTTTTTAGTGATAAAAAATTTATTATATTAATTTTAATTTTATTATGTATATTTATCTATAAAAAGATTATTTTATCCTATATATCTAAGAGTACTACAGAATTTAAATTAATCCCTAAAATCTCTCTAATTCTCTACATATCTATATATAATATAAAACAGTAACGATGGAACTGAGGTGTCACTTCCTCCTTTTTTACTGATAAAAAAATATAATATAATATATAATATATTAGTTTTTATTTTATTATTATATTTATCTATAAAAATATTATTTAAAGTAAATGTGAAAATCAAATAATAATATTTAATTTATATAACACATTTATATCATTAATTGTAATTATTAGATTGTATTTTTATTAATATTTATATATTAAGATGAATCCGTGCATCGCACGGGCCAAAAACTAGTTGTGAATTAGGATGGAAGTATGACGTTTTATGTGGTAATTTTTGTGAGTGTTAATGAGGTATTTAATTGTATTATTTAATAAATAGTCAGACTTTAATTGAATCATTTAATATATATTATTGTTTTATAGGTGGGGGTATATTAACTCTTCCAACAAAGCTTTGAGAATAATTCCATACCTTATCCTAAAAAAACACAAAATAGTAAAAATGCATTTACCAATCACTTTCTTAGTTGAATTAAAATTTACTCTTCAATGCAATTATTCTGTTTCAGATTATGATACCTTAATGTCATCAAATTTTACCTCCACACCCTTACTAACATTGAAAACCTAAAACAAAAACTCTATGATTAGGAGTAATATTTAGGGTCAAGCTAAATAAAAAAAAATACACATAATTTTTCCGATTTACGAACACAGTTCCAAGATTTAAAAGCTTATAAATAAAAATTTGAAATTTGGAAAAAGTTTGCAATTAAATTATATATGAGTCAATGTTTTAATGATAAAATAATTGTAATTTTGTTAATTTACAAAATAAAGTTTTGTTAATTGCTTCAAATCATTGTCTCTAGACAATAAATTTTATAGAATGTCCGGATTTACAAACTGCACAAACTAAACTTATGATTGTAAAATTTTAAATTACGAAATTATCTTTATAAATTGATCAAACTATAAAGTTTATTTTTATAATTTTTCCTAATATTTATATGTGCTTTTTTTTAGCAGAAAGTTTAGAAGCATGAGAGGTATTTTCAGTATAGAGCTGCCGAAAATTTCAAGGTTGTAAAACGACTTATGATAAGATTTATACCTCTCATATATTATTCCACCTTTAAAATATTTAATAATGGCACGAAATATCAAAAACTAGATGAAGATACTATAAGAGCCGCTTACGGAATATCAAAAGTAGATGAAGATAGTATAAGAGCAGCTTGCTTGAATTCACCCTCGTAGACTATTTATATGGCCTAATTATCATTTTGTAATTTTCGAAATGTTAAATTTTATTAATTGATATGTTTTTAAGGGAAGGAAATAGAGTTGCTGATGCACTGATAAAGTTTGAAGTCTCTTCCTCAGTGATCAATTGTTGGCCTTCAGCTCATGCTTTTTGCCACAAGTTTATCAATGATGACATTTGTAGTATTTCTCACTTGCGTTTTTCTTGACTTTTCTAAACTTTTCTTCTCCCCCTTCTTTTTGATTGTTCTTCTTCCTCTTCTCTTGTTCAAACACTCATTTTTCGTTTATTAATATATTGCGGATTTGTCAGTTTTTGGACCACGGGTGTGTTGAAACACCTTTCCACATAATTTTGATTTGACAAAATTGCTTAAGTATAATTAAAAACATATTCTAAACACACTAAGTTTAAATGCTTTGATTTATTCTACTAATGTGTTTGTTCAATGTTGAGTTAAAAATTGCTTATAAGACATAAGGATTAAAAGGCCCAAGCTCAATACAAGAGTCAAAGCCCAAGTCAAACTGTTCAAGACAACTCGGTCCGTGAATGTCAAAACGTTGTCGTTGTGGACAAAACGCAACTCAGCGGAAGAAGGATCTAGAAGACCTTCAGGGAACAACTTCGGAACGAAGCTGCTGAGTTGATTCGACAAAGCGTACAAGACAGCAGCTGGCTAAGGAAAACTTCCAGACAAAGTGTTTCCACTTTGGGTAAAGTTCAGACGACACAGTATGCTGTCTAGTTGACATTACCATAAATGGAGAGACACTCTGCCGAGCTGACCAAAAGCTGACCGAGGACAGAAGATACTCAAATCTGATTGGCCGAGAGCTCTGAGCAAGTCAGGATGACAACGACAGGAAGTCGTTTCCCTCCAACGGTTATTTCGAAATTCGAAATGACCGATGCCTCAAGACGTCTCTATAAATAGTGCCATCAGAAGCTTCATTCATACAGAACTTGATCAAGCCATTACGCTGACCAAATTTCTACGCAAGTTCTGCAAGCAAAAAGCAAAGCAATCTTACACCATATTTCATATCTTTTGTGTAAAAGTCTAGAGTGATTATTCAATCATCTAAGGTGTCTTAGCAATCATTGTTTAGGACAAACACTTATCATTTCTAGAGATTAGAAAGGAGAGGCTGAGTACTCGGTTATAGTACTCAGCGAGAGATTAGGATTGAGTAGAGGTATAGAGGAAGGTACTCTTGTTATACTCAGTTGCTAAGATTGTAAAAGGTTTGAGGCTCTACCTTTAAAGAGCTCAGTAGAGGATTCGAAAGCTCGGAACGTGTTCCGGGGACAGGACGTAGGCTTAGAAGCCGAACCTGGATAAATCTGCTGAGTAACGTATTTCTTACCTTAAACTCCTTATATATATTGCTTGCTTAAATAATCAAAAACTGACCAAGTAAAGAGGTCAAGCTGAGTTGTGCGCATCAAACATCTGAGCTCAGGAATAGACTCTAAGTGCTATCTCCTGACTCAAGTCAAGAAACTGACCTAGTTATCAGTTGACTAAGCCAGTATCTTGCTGTTTACTCAGGGCCACTGTTAAAACCTTTTCTCTTAAGAAAAGAAGCTTGCCTTAAGTTTTAAAAAGTTTAAATAGTTCCTAACCCCCCCTTGGAACTATACTTGTAACATTATATGGGACCAACAAGTGGTATCAGAGCCTAAAAGCTCACTGTAAAAGGTTTAACAACCTTGAGCTGATCCCCACTATGGGCGAAAACAGTACTCGGTTTCTCCCAGGAAACCAAACAACTCAGATATTGCCTGAGGGGCTGTCCATCACTCGGCCTCCCCTATTCTTCGGGTCCAACTATACCTTCTGGAAGAATAGGATGAAAAATTTCATTCAGGCTACAAATATGAGTGCCTGGCTATCTATAGTGCAAGGCCCATTTGTACCTGTCGAAGTTGTGGCTGGCCAAACAGTTGTAAAAGCTGAGGCCAAATGGACAGAGGATGATCTCAAGAAGCTTCAAAATCACGCTTCGGCTATTAATGTGCTTCACTGTGCGCTCGATGCTGCAGAATATAATAAAATTTCAGGTTGTGAGTCGGCGCAAGAGATCTGGAAGAAGCTGGAGGTCACCTATGAAGGAACCAATAAAGTAAATGAGTCCAAGGTGAACCAGCAGATGAGACTGTATGAGCTGTTCGAGATGAACAATGATGAGGGCATATCTGACATGAATGCAAGATTTACCAACATCATAAATGAGCTTAAGAGTCTTGGGAAGATCTTCACTGAGGAAGAACATGTCAAAAAGATACTCAGGAGTCTTCCTAAAGACTGGCAAGCAAAGAAGACCGCTGTTGAGGAAGCTCAGGACTTAACCACCTACAAATATGATGAACTCATCGGCTCGTTGCTGACCCATGAGATATCAATGAAAAACTTCGAGGTGAAGGAAAAGTCTGAAGATAAGAAGCAGAAGTCTCTTGTTATGAAAGCTGACTCCACTGATGGGAGCTCAACAAATGATGAAGAGATGGCTATGTTCACAAGGAAGATGAAAAGACTGTTCAAGAAAAATGACAAATATTCTAAGAAGCCCTACAGAAAGTTTGATAAGTATAAAGCTGAGTCCAGCGACAGCAAATACAAGAAAGACAACTCAAAGCCTATTACATGCTTTGAATGTCATCAAACTGGCCACATAAAGTCAAGCTGCCCCACGCTGAGGAAAGATAAGAAGAACGGCAAAAAGGAAATGGTGGCTACATGGAGCGACAGTGATGAGTCTTCATCAACAGAAGCTGAGGCCACCGAGTCAGCGAAGATATGCTTCATGGCTGACGAACTTGCTGAGCCGTGCGTCTCTGAGCACACTGACCCCTCCATTGCATCTGACGATGAGGAGCAATCAAATAAGGTAATACCACTTTCCCAGCTCAGAAACGAAATGGGTAATGCCCTGAGTGATCTCTATACACTTGTCAAAAAGTGTAATAAGAAAATCAGAGCACTCAGCAGGCGCTGTGATGAGGTTGAAGAGGTCAAGCTGAGTGACCTCAGATACCTTCTTCAGGACAACTCAACTTTGCATGATAACATGAAGATCATGCATGAGTCTGTCTCTGAAGTCCAATCAGTTTCGAAGAAACTGAGAAAGGACGTCACAACTATCCAGAACCAATTAAAGGTTCCATATAAAAGAAACATTCCTCTGAGAACTCAGTACCAAGGTACTCAGCAGAGATGGAATCCCCAGCGGAATGTCCAGTGTGACTTCTGTGGGAAGAAAGGTCACACCACAAAGGTGTGCTGGCATGCTCAGCACTGGGGTGCTGACCAGTCAGTGAGACAACCTAAACAGAAGGTCAGCTGTGACTTCTGTGGAAAGAATGGCCATACTGTCCATGTATGTCGCCATAAAATAAAATATGATGCTTTACCTGTCGCACCTAATAAGCAAGGACCCAAAAAGAATTGGGTACCTAAAAGTAACTAGTTACAATGCAGGTAAGCCTGAGATGTGCTGAGAAGTCAAAGATGTGGTATATTGACAGCGCATGCTCGAGGCATATGACTGGTGATGAAACTCAGTTCATCATGTTTGAGCATAAACGAGGAGGAAGTGTAAGTTTTGGAGACAACAAAAAGGGTAAGATAGTAGGGTCAGGAACCATCGGAGGTAATCCTACTATTGAGTCAGTCTCCCTAGTCAGCGGACTCAAATATAACTTACTCAGCGTAGCTCAGCTATGTGACAATGAGAGAAAAGTTATATTTGATGCTACTGGATGTAAAATATATGAGGGTAAATCAAATGAGTTAATTTTAACTGCCCCTCGCATAGATAATGTCTTTATGCTAGACTTAGAGAAAAAGTTTTCAAAAACTGTATGCTTAGTATCAAAGGAAGAAAATTTCTGGCTATGGCACATGAGACTTGGTCATGTAAGCATGGACCTCCTGGCCAAATTAGCAAGAAAGCAATTGGTTGAGGGACTGCCTGAACTTAAATTTGAAAAAGATCAATTATGCCACGCTTGCCAAGCTGGAAAACAAACCAAACAATCTTTTCATAGCAAAAATATTGTCTCAACTAAGCGTCCGTTAGAATTACTACACTTGGATCTCTTCGGTCCAGTCCAGCCGTTGAGTCTGGGTGGAAGAAGATTTTCCTTGGTCATTGTAGATGACTTCTCTCGGTACACTTGGGTCATCTTGCTGAGTAGTAAGGATGAGACCTTTGAGACATTTTCAAATTTGGTTAGAAAAATTGAAAATGATAAAGACTTAAAATTGGCTCACATCCGAAGTGATAATGGTGGAGAATTCAAAAATCAAAAGTTTGTTGAATTCTGTGAAGCCAGCGGCATTGACCATAATTTTTCTGCTCCTAGAACACCTCAACAAAATGGGGTTGTTGAAAGGAAGAACAGAACTCTGGTTGAAATAGCCAGGACAATGCTGGATGAGCATAGACTTCCAAAGTATTTTTGGGGAGAGGCTGTTAACATAGCATGCTATATTCTTAATAGGGCTCTAGTTAGACCTATATTAAAGAAAACCCCCTATGAACTTTGGAAAGGACGAAAGTCCAACATTGGATACTTTCGTGCCTTTGGCTGTAAATGTTTTATTTTGAATACCAAAGATAGCTTAGCAAAGTTTGACTCAAAAGCTGATGAGGCTATCTTTTTAGACTACTCAACAAACAGCAAAGCATACAGAGTTTTCAATAAACGAACTCAAGTTTTAGAAGAGTCAGTACATGTTGAGTTCGACGAGACTAACCCTGCAGGTAGATACTAGCCACTGACCGAGGATGATCCACACTCAGTAACCGCTGACCAAGAACCAGCTGCTGAGTCATTCACTAAAAGGCTGACCAAGAGTAAGAGTGAACCTAAAATTACTTTCACTGACCAGTCTACTTCTGCAGAGATTATTGAAACACAGACAGCACAAGACATCAATCTACCTAAAGAGATAAGGATTCCAAGAGGGCACTCAGAGAGTGCAATCCTTGATTCTGCTGGGAATACCCTGATGATGAGGAATCAACTCAAGAGGTACCTCAGCAATGTAGCCTTCGTCTCAGTTCAGGAACCTAAGAACTTCGCTGATGCTGAGGAAGATGAATTCTGGATGAGCGCAATGCAAGAGGAACTTGACCAATTCAGAAGAAACGATGTATGGGAGCTAGTGCCACATCCAAAGAGTCAGAAGACCATTGGAACAAGATGGGTCTTCCGAAACAAGCTGGATGAGCAAGGAAACATAGTCAGGAACAAAGCAAGGCTTGTAGCTTAGGGCTACAGTCAGCAAGAAGGTATTGACTACGGTGAGACCTTTGCCCCAGTGGCAAGGCTAGAAGCTATTAGGATCTTATGTGCATATGCATCTTACATGAATTTTAAATTATTCCAAATGGATGTTAAGAGTGCATTTCTTAATGGAGTTATAAACGAGGAAGTTTATGTTAATCAACCTCCAGGGTTTGAGGATCCTAAATTCCCAAACCACATTTATAAGCTCAAAAAGGCTCTGTACGGCCTCAAGCAAGCACCACGTGCTTGGTACGAGAGGCTGACCAGTTTCCTGCTGACTAGAAACTATGTCAGGGGTAAAGCTGATACAACCTTATTCATTAAGAGAAAGGGTAAAGATACCCTGCTGGCTCAAATTTATGTTGATGATATAATATTTGGTACAACTAACGAATCAATGTGCAAGGAATTTAGCAAACAAATGTAGACTGAGTTTGAAATGTCGATGATGGGAGAACTCAACTTCTTCCTCGGACTTCAAATAAAACAAGGAAAGAATGGCATCTTCATCAGTCAAGCCAAATATGCCAAGGAGATATTAAAGAAATATGACTTGGAAAATTGCAAGCCAATATCCACTCCTATGGGCACTGACACTGTCCTCTGCGCTGACGAGAATGGTAAGTCAGTAGACAACAAATTGTATCGAGGTATGATAGGCTCTCTACTTTACTTAACAGCCAGTAGACCGGACATTCAGTTCTCAGTATGCTACTGTGCTAGATATCAATCTAACCCTAAGGAATCTCATTACATAGCTGTAAAAAGAATCCTTAGATACTTGCAAAGCTCAGTGAACGCAGGTTTATGGTATCCCAACACTCATGGCTTTACACTCGTTGGATACACTGACGCTGACTATGGTCGAGACAAGCTAGAACGAAAAAGCACCTCTGGAGGATGTCATTTCTTAGGAAGCTGTCTTGTATCTTGGTTCAGCAAGAAGCAGGCGTCAGTAGCCCTGTCTACCACTGAAGCTGAGTACATTGCTGCTGGTCATTGTGTTGCTCAAGTCCTATGGATTAAGCAACAACTTGAAGACTATGGTGTTCAAACAAAGACAATTGAGGTCAAATGCGACAACAAAAGTGCAATTGATTTATCAAAGAACCCAATTCAACACAGCAGAATGAAGCATGTCAGCATAAGGCATCACTTCATTAGAGACCATGTACTCAAAGGTGAGATAAAGCTGACCTACGTCCCAACGGATGAGCAGCTTGCAGATATCTTCACAAAGCCACTGGCTCGTGAACAGTTCAGCATACTGAGAGAAGCCATTGGTATGTTTAATCCTTTTCAGTAAATTCCTGTTCTAAAATGTAAATTTATGCTGAGTGAATTACTATGCTGAATGATTTATGCAAATGCATGCTGAGTGATTGTTATGCTGAGTACTTAACACAAAATACACATCAATACTGAGTCAATATGCACACCGAGTAGTTATCTTAAACTGAGAAATCATCCTTTCATATACTACTGACCACTCAGAATCCAAAACGCTTAGTATTCTAAACGTTGAGTGTTAGATCCGTTGCATTAAATGCAAAAGCACGCGTATAGCCACCTAGGATGACGTATGCGCCGAATGTGTCATAAAATCCAGGATCCTTGTCGATTGACAATCCCAAGGCAAAACTGACACATGGATTCGATAAGATCCACTCTTCACCGCTATAAATAATGGGTAAATCTCGATTCTTTATTTTCTTTACACCTATCGAATTCTAAAGCAAGGCTTTCTCTCTAAAAACTCTCAAAGCTTCCAAACTTGTTCTGAAACTATGACTAAAGTTTCCATCAACATCTTCGGTGCCGGTCACCCTAAGACCAGCTCCGATGAACCCTCCAGGCAAACTTCTGTGCCTGAAACTGCCAAGGTCACTACGCCGAGTAAAGGAAAAACTGGGCAAGCTACCTCCTCCAAAGGAAAACCAACCAAAACCAGAACCTATACCAAGGTTTTTGGTAATATTAGCGAATGGAAAGTGGACTTCTCTCGATGGGTCTCTGAGTCCTTCGTGACTTTCGAGCAACCCTTCTGCGAATGGATATCGCAAAATGGATGGACCGAGCTGTTCTCTATTAGGGATCACACCTATCCTGACCTAGTAAGGGAATTCTACAAGAACCTCCAAGTCGCTGATGATAACCAGGACTATTTGGCAACAGCAGTAAAGGGGAAAACGATTTTCATCAATCCCTCATATTTGGCGAATTTGCTGAAGTTGAAAAATGAAGGAGCCAAGCTGAGAAGATCTGGAGATCATGACGGTACTGGGTACGATGTCACCTTCTGTAAACCTGAAGGCCACTCAGGAGAAGTCTCCAGTTCCTCTATGGGCCAGCATCAAAAGATGGCTCACTATCTGCTGTCCTACTTCATTTATCCGAAGATCAACTGCACAACCTCTACAACGAACTTTGAGCAATGCTTCATATGGCATATGCTGACATATAAGCCGATCAACATGCCAGTATTCCTAATTGCTGGGTTCCTGAGGAGCACTGGAACTCTCAGGCTGGGCTCACTCATCACCAGGATCCTCATTGATCATCAAATAGACCTAACTGATGAAGTTAAAGCTAGAGGATCTGAAATCACAGCAGCTTCGTTGAGGGATTTGAAGTTCAATCAGCCTCTAAAGAAAGGAAAAACTGCTGCTGCTGGTGAACAACAAGCTGAGGAAACAGCTGTCCCAAAGAAAGGGAGAAGAACTAAGGCTCCAGCTGCCCGCAAGAGGAAAGCTGTTGAGACCACTTCAAAGAAAGCTGAGCCTAAGGCAAAGAAGCCTAAGTCAGTTGCTAAACCAGGTCAGGAGAGACCTAAGTCAGCTGAGAAAAGGAGCAGGCAAGATGAGCCTGAAATTGAGGAAAGACAAGATGCTGATGTGCAGCCTCAAAAGAAGCAGAAGTCTTCTTCATTGACTCCAATTGACGCAATCCCTACTGACGTCATTGTTCCTGGTGACTCTCACTACACACAGTGTCTAGGAACTATAGCTGAGCATCAAGAAGATGAGGTGCATTTGGACGATCAGTTCATTGCACAAGTTGAGGAAGAATTAGATGGTGACACTTCAGAAGATGAAGAAGAAGAAGAGGCCAGCGGTCAGGATGACGCTGAGGACAATGAGGAAACAACCAGTGAGGTTGAAGCTGAGCAAGCCCATACTGAGTTGGCTGCTGGAAAAGAACAAGAACATGACCAACACAATGTTGATCAGGTACAAGAACAAGCTGACCAGCTTAATGCTGATCAAGAAGCTGATCAAGAAGAAACTTCTCCATCTCACTTAGGAGAGTCTATTCAAGCTGACCCTCCTCCTCCTCACAGAAGAAGATTGGTTAAGGCAAGTCAGAAGACATTCAGTGATATTCCTGTTCAACCACCAACCCTTCCTGACTTTGTTATTCAGAAGCCAACCCAAGACCCTTCTAAACTCAAGCTGAAATTTTTCAAAAGACAACCAACTTCTACTACATCGGCTTCCATTGAAAAGCAAGCCTCTGTTTCTTCACCAAAGGAACACGCCGAATTGAATGCTTCCGTAAACTCAACAAGTCAAGTTGAGCCGATTCCTGTCAATGCTGTTACCACAAGCATTACACTGACTCAGGACATTCCTGCTCCAGTCAGCACTGACAGCATAAGAATTACCTCTTCTCCACTCAACATATCTGCCGATCAATCAGTTCTACCAGAACCTCAAGTGCAGATTGGAACCACACTTCCAGTCACTGACCACATCATTCCCTTGACTCCTCTTCCAACAGGTCATACTGATGTCACTGGACAACTTAATGAAGGCTCTCGAACCTACTTAAATGCCACTGAGTCTGGCAAAAGAATAATCGACTCAGTGCAAGCATTGATCAACGACCTTCAACAAACTACTCCTCCTGCTGCTGGGTCTTCCACTATTGAGACAACTCAGCTTTCCCAAGTCACTCAGCTTCTCAACGAAGTTAAGGGATTCAAGGATTTGCTGAATGTCATCATTACCTTTCAAGCACAGCAAGCTAAGCAGGATTCCATTACAAAGCTGGCTGAGATCCAGCTGACAATAGTTAAACATCTCAACGCTCTTCAAGAACAAGTTCAGACTTTGTCAGCTGCGAACACACGCTATGCTACTTCTGATGAAGTTAAAATGCTCTTTGCTCAGCTTCACACCGAGCAAATCAAAACCAACGAGCAAATGGTCTCCTATTCTCAGTGCTCAGTGGAGCAAATTAGTGAGGCCGTTCGACTGCTGAATCTGAACAAGCAAGAGATGGATACTGATGCTATGAAGCAAAATGAAATGTTGTCTATCACCAGACAAACCTTCAATCACATACGTCGCACAAATATTCAGCGTCAATGCTATGACACCTACTTACTCAAAACATTCCATCAAGTCATTGCTGGTCTGACTGATGCACTTACATGGATAGGCAAATCTTCAGCCTTCACAGTCAGCATGATCAGCGCTGCTGAGCTTAAAATACCCACCGAGGTCTCAGATAATGGAGTGGCTATTTTTGATGGTGTCAATGAAAGCGTCGATAGACTTAAAGCGCTGTCCACAGAACTGACCAGAGCCGTCCTTACCGACGCCTTTAGGATACCTCCTCCCGATGCTGACAAAACGGGGGAGAAAGAACAAGCGAGAACACAGCATGAGTCTAGTCAGTCCAAACAGAAGAGAAAGAAATAGATATAGGCTAGCTCAGTATATGCTAAGTATGTAGTCTCTGTGCCTGTCTTTAACTTTTGTTTGTAAACGCTGACTACCTATATTAATTATCAATACTTGCATATTTTGTTCAAACCATGAGCTATGAATTATTTTTATACGATGCTGTGTATTATGTCATTATGTATCTTCAATTGAATCAGCTATGATTAATGCTTATAAAATTCAATGATTGAACCCAATGCTGATAACATGTTTGACATTGACTTATATGCTTATATAATATTGTCTTATAAAACTCATTGAACAACAAATTACTCAGCGCCCTCTGAATGATAAAACCTTCCGCTTTAACACTGAGTAAAATAGAATATGTTCCATGAGCTGACCTATATCTGAAAACTGACCTTAGACTTACTCGATTAAACCTTCAATTGTTTAGAGTAAAACTAAGTCAGTAGCTCAACCCTTACGGGGGAGTTTGCTAAGTTATATTAGGTCAACTATCATGGGGGAGCTCAATACTGAGTTCTTCACTGAATAGTTTTGCCAACATCAAAATGGGGGAGTTTGTTGAAACACCTTTCCACATAATTTTGATTTGACAAAATTGTTTAAGTATAATTAAAAACATATTCTAAACACACTAAGTTTAAATGCTTTGATTTATTCTACTAATGTGTTTGTTCAATGTTGAGTTAAAAATTGCTTATAAGACATAAGGATTAAAAGGCCCAAGCTCAATACAAGAGTCAAAGCCCAAGTCAAACTGTTCAAGACAACTCGGCCCTTGAATGTCAAAATGTTGTCGTTGTGGACAAAACGCAACTCAGCGGAAGAAGGATCTAGAAGACCTTCAGGGAACAACTTCGGAACGAAGCTGCTGAGTTGATTCGACAAAGCGTACAAGACAGCAGCTGGCTAAGGAAAACTTCCAGACAAAGTGTTTCCACTTTGGGTAAAGTTCAGACGACACAGTATGCTGTCTAGTTGACATTACCATAAATGGAGAGACACTCTGCCGAGCTGACCAAAAGCTGACCGAGGACAGAAGATACTCAAATCTGATTGGCCGAGAGCTCTGAGCAAGTCAGGATGACAACGACAGGAAGCCGTTTCCCTCCAACGGTTATTTCGAAATTCGAAATGACCGATGCCTCAAGACGTCTCTATAAATAGTGCCATCAGAAGCTTCATTCATACAGAACTTGATCAAGCCATTACGCTGACCAAATTTCTACGCAAGTTCTGCAATCAAAAAGCAAAGCAATCTTACACCATATTTCATATCTTTTGTGTAAAAGTCTAGAGTGATTATTCAATCATCTAAGGTGTCTTAGCAATCATTGTTTAGGACAAACACTTATCATTTCTAGAGATTAGAAAGGAGAGGCTGAGTACTCGGTTATAGTACTCAGCGAGAGATTAGGATTGAGTAGAGGTATAGAGGAAGGTACTCTTGTTATACTCAGTTGCTAAGATTGTAAAAGGTTTGAGGCTTTACCTTTAAAGAGCTCAGTAGAGGATTCGAAAGCTCGGAACGTGTTCCGGGGACAGGACGTAGGCTTAGAAGCCGAACTTGGATAAATCTGCTGAACGTATTTCTTACCTTCCTCCATAGTTCTTACCAAAATAACAACTTGGTTGAACAAGGTGAATGAACCTCAACGCATACCTGTAATTCTTATGATTAAAGTAGCGGTGAGTAACCCGTTCTAAACCCCTACGGTGCCTAGCATTGGAGGAACTAATTTGAATCCAAAAAAATTATTGTCTAAAACACCTAGAGGAGTATCAAAAGGCTTAAGTGGAGAACATATCACAACCACATATTAAAGGTATATAAATCCTCATTTTGGGCGGTGATGAGAGGACAACTGAATACATCGGAAATTTGTGGTGTCTGAGACCATCATTACAAATATAGAACCTAAGTCCAACAGCACACTCATAGGGGAGGTCCTCAACAAATGGGGAATCGGCTCCCAAGTCCACCGCCTACGAGGCCCTACTCACATCCTTAACATGTCGGATTCCATATGGGTCATCTTTTAGGTAACTTCCTCATGGTTTTCTCCCTCCTTTTTCACATTACTTTCCCTATACACTATATAGAACATGACTGCCTCAGGGATTTGTCGCATAACTCATCTCAATATGCTTTGAACCTGGCAATCAGGATGCAAGTTTTAATAAGAGGGTGGCAACAATGTTGGGTCGATAAGGAGTTTCCATAAACTATCCCATATTGACAAATCATGATTTTCCATTCATTCCTCATATTCTCAACTGGCCAAGGGATATGAAATTCAAACCACTCAGTTTGTGGAAGCATAGAGATGATATGGATCCTGCAGTTTATGTACGACATTATAAAGAGATAATGGATGGATGTGCGACCAATGAGCCTGTGATGTGTTGAATCTACCCACCAACTTTGATTAGAACTACCTCATAATGGTTTGAGGCCCTAGATATATGACCCATACATAGATGGGAGAAGTTAAAGGATGGGTTTTGCATCGACTTTTTCACATCCATATCCCTAACCACTCCTTGTCAAACTTTGTATAATCTTTGTTATAAGCAAGATGACCCATTGATGGATTATATAGACATGTTCAATAAAGCATGCTTGAACATACAACATACAGAAGGTAGAGTTTATGACAACCCTAGAATCCATGGCATCAAACATGAGATATAAACGACTCAGGAAAGACCTTGTCCAAAGGAAGCATATGCATTTAATCTCACAGATGAAAAGGGAAAAGACGTTTGTCGAGCTAAATGAGGTTGGATTTGAGGACTTATGAGCAAAGCAAAGTGACAAGGAGGAAAAGGGATATAGTTCTCAGGGAGAATCCTCACGAAAAGCTAAAAATCCAGAAAAAAGGATATAGTTCTCATAGATATAGTTTGGACTTTATTAAACACTTCCAAAAACGGAGAAACTCATATAGATAGAGAAGAGTTTAAATAAGCATGACATTAAGTCCAATAAACATGTAGTAGAATAGGTGAATCATATTAATAATGAATATCAAATTCTCAGAGTTATAAGAAGTCAAGTTCATTTTGAGCTTTACCTTCCGGTGCATAGTTGTAGTGCAATTCGATTTTAATCATATATATCCAAATCAATCGTTAAGTACCAAATCATATATATACACACTTTTGTTCACTTGTAAAAGTCAATTTTCTCGAAGTAGATAGCTTACATGAAATTCCATTTCAACCCTTAATTTATCACCTTACAATGATTTAGAGCAAGCCTTTCAAAAGTGGAATGAGATATATCCCTCATCATCTGAGGATGATAATACTTAATCTATCATTCAACTTTCTCAAGTGTAAAAGAACAAAGTCAAAGTATTACGATTCATAATTTAAGATCACCTTAATGATTATTTAAGTCTGGGGATTAGTTACACCTACTATCACATACGATATCAATCGATGGCACTAGGATTGAATATCCACCATGGATCTCACGTCGGGCCTCCAATGTATACAAACCCTTTCTTATCCATCCATGTAAGTACTTCATGGAGTTGGTCGGTTTACAAATAATCGTTTTTGCAAGAGTAAATTGTTACTCGTATATATTCTGAAATATTGTTTATCATATGTTGTAACTTAACGCCATTTGTATCATCCCATAGTTTGAAACGCATAAAAACTGTCTCATTTATAGTTTAGGAGTAGTTTGTAATTGTTACCCAAACCAACCTAAAGTATTTACCGTCTAGATAACGTATAGAACCGAGTAGTTTAATACTTGTGGGTATAAATCCCGTGGATTCGTTACCTTGACTTAACCAGATTTATTACTTGATAACAACGGGATACACTTATCTCTTAGTTGAGTAGCCGTAGCAGTGGGGATCATCTCGAGTGTATCGACGCTCTTCAACTCTCATCAGTAACGACAAACAGTAAATATAAACATGTGAAACAAACCGCCCTAAGTTTTGAATTGTCTAAACCTATAAATACATTGGGATTTACTTATAACTCACATAAAAAATACAAAAAGCATTTTTGAAAGATGTAATGATAGGCCAAATTGCAACTAATTAAAAAGTATTTTAGAATGAGATAATTGTTTGATATATATGAGTGGTCTTATGACTCACTAATTAGCCAATTGGTGATATTTGAAACACCGTATCACGTCTATAGCCATATAAAATGTCAAGTAAATGTCTACAATCACTTTAATAAATACCATATACCAAGAACTCAATAAATTGCTTACTGAGTAATTTTACTTATATATAATATTAAATCAAGAATTAAAAATCCAATTAAAATTCACTTGAGAGATAGAACTCTAAAAAAATCAAAAGCAAAACTCTAGCTGTAAAAAAAAAATCTCAAATTCTTCATCCTGAGTAACTCTGTGCATCGGTTTAAAATCGAACCGAATCGAACCGAACCGAATTTACCGAATATCGAAATATCTAAAAATCTTGTACCGAACTGAACCGATGTAAGAACATAAACCGAACCGAACCGATTTTTTTCGGTTCGGTTTTTCCCGAATTAACCGAATTATATAAAACTTTACAAATAATCTAAAAAGCACAAAGCTTTAATTCATATACTAATAGTTATATTAAATGTTTTTTAAGGTAAATAGGTGTTAGATTAGAATTTAATGGTTATATTAAATTCAAACTAAGGTAAATAGATGTTAGATTAGAATTTAATGGTTATATTATTTTTTTTTAAATCATAAATTAAAAAATTAGATAGGTGGTGTGTATAAATTTAGGAAGGATTGTAAATTTTTTTTCCAACCATACATGTTTTATACAACATAGTAGCAACTAATCGGTGCGGTTCGGTTATTTCGGTTTTTATTAGAAATCGAACCGAACCGAACCGAAAACCGATATTCACCAAAATAACATACCAAATCCGAACCGTATAATAATAAAACCGAACTGAAAAACCGAATAGTGTCGATTCGGTTCGGTTTTGCGGTTTCAAACCGTATAATGCACAGCCCTAATCCTGAGATATTTTTTCTGACTTTTAGCCACAAAATAAACTACTTATTTTTACTTTATTTTTGTTTTTTTATTAAATAAATTTGTTAATCAATCCTATGTTTGATAGTTTCTCTTTTATTTAAAGTTTTTTTTTTATTTTTTTTATGTTTCTACTTCTATGAATGGTTGTGGTTTGTCTCCCTATATGAGTGTTATCACGTTTTCCTTTATGGCAAACAAAAAAGTTTTGTCTAGCATTATATAGATTTGACTCATTGAAAAATTTTGAAGTCTATAAATTCCAACCATTCATTTAAAGAATCAACAAGCCGTTTAATTTGAAGTCATTCAAACATTAGTTTGTGCATTTTCAAGTCTAACTCGATTTTCAATTATTGTTTACATTACAAAATTTGTTGTTTTCTAATTATATTTTTCGATTTTCTGTTTCTTTCATTCTTGTAATCAATTTTTTAAACATCGATAAAAATAAATTTAATTGCTTGAGTTGATTTATTTTAGTCATTATTCCTTAAACTAATAAAACTTTCTATAGTGAAGAAAGATTTTTTTCGGTGTTTAAATCTTTCACTTAATCATTTATTATAGAAGTTAGAAATTACAAAATGTAAGAAAATCAGCTTTCTTGACACGCTCGCAAAAATCCTAACAAATTAAAATTGAAATTAGCATTTTTCTAATATCGCTAACAAGTTCTTAAAAGTGTTTTTTTTTTTCAGAGATGCCGAGGTCTTAAAAGTTGAGGGTTGAATAATGTAAGCATTAAATTTAAATAACAATAAAAATAGAACATCAATTTAATTTAATGGATGGAAGTACACCTGTCAACGAGTAGGGTACTTGTGGATAGTGTCAATCCCAAACTTTTACCCGTTTATTTTTTAATTATCCGTATTCGTCATATTACCCTAACAGATATACTTTTTGCATCACATACCAGTACATCTCATTTAATTTGCGGGTACCAACGAGTATCCTTACCTGTTAAGAATCAATACATAAAACAAAAAATATATTACAAATTTAACAAAGTATAATTTTAATAAATCATTCATCTAAAATTTGAACAAATTGAACCTTAAACAATAAGAATAAAGTAGGTTAATGGTATCACTCAATGATTGAAGAACAAAAGGTTAAAGTTTAAATCTTACATCTTACATCTAAAAAACCATAATATTTTTTAATAAATAAAAGATTTATGATGGATACCGGGTACCATATATCTATCTCATACCTATCATGACAGGTAATGATTTTAATATCATACCCGTCTCATACCCTTTTATACAGGGTACGGAGAATCCCATTAAAATTGGATAGTATTAGATACTTATAAGTACAGTACTCGTTATCATTCTAAAAGGAAAAGTACATAATATGCCACGTTACCATGTTAATTTGTATGGACTTGAAAGTTATTGAAGGGTGCTCTCATTTGCTAAAATAGGCAATATGGAAAAAGTCCTCTTTATGACGAAGCAATTGCAATTGCATCCCTGCCATACCACCAATCAAAATGCCACCTCCCACACTAATCCGTAAATAAGGAAAAATTATAAAATTGGATCAAACGAGAGATCCATTTACATATTTAACTCATTTATTCAATCTACTATATATTTAGATTATATTTGTGTGACTTTCTCAAAATACTTTTAATATGTTTGTAATTTCACGCCACGTCTGTCTCCTTTCCGTCTGATTTCGCAGATTTCACGATATGTGAAGTCTGCGAAGATGATGTTTGAGTTATTAGATGATTTCAATTCACAAATTTATCAATATGCAAAGTCCGAACGTGTTTTTGCGAAGTGGTATATAACAACAAAAAGATACAACAACAACAGATTCCAACATTAAAATCATAACATTATTAAAATTTACAACAAGATTTTAACAATAACAACATGAAAATCATAACATTATCAAAATTTACAGCAAGATTGCCACAATAAAATCGTAACAAATCATTTTAAAGTGAACGTGACGAATCTGGACGGAAATTTCTCCCTTTATTAGAAGTCCAGACCTTTTGGGATGAGAAATGGAAGTTCATACTTTTTGGGATGGATGCGTCTCACGGTACAGAACAAGATTGACACAATAACTCTTAACTAATCACTTTAAAGTTGAATGTGACCAATCTTGATGCGAATTTCTCCCTGTATCAGAAGGAAAGTCATCCTATCTGCATCTGAGGACACCGCCTTCTTGCCAGATGTTATGTATTCAACCACCTTCAGAAAAATTTAATCGTGTTAGTCAGAAAAAGGAAGATTTGGCTTCACGAAATGAGGATTCACGAAGTATGCGAAATTAAATGTGCAAGAAAGATGATGATTTTACTTAGCGAAACGATAATTTCGCGATGTCTACGAAGAGAAATGTGACGCTCTGACTTTGCGAAACGATGATTACGCAGAATCTGCGGGAGAAATTTATCGAATTACCTCGCAAACTTCGCGTAATCATCGTTTCGCGAAGTTAAATTGATAAATTTCTCATTACGTGACCCTCTAACATGATATTAACGAACTTTTTTTTATAGTTAGTGTTAATATACTAATATAAAAATGACAAAGTATTTACAAATAGTATTAAATCTTCTTATATTTTTAGAAGTTATCATTATATATGCATAACAAAATTACATGTAACCCGAAAATATAACATGAAATCAATACTAATCCGAACAAGTTAACACGATTGTGATACGAAAATTTTTGGGTTGGGTTTGAGTTTACTCTTTTAACATGAACCCGAAAATAACACGACTCGAATACGATAATTGTCAAGTCTGTTGAAAACATAGTAACCCATTTTTCAATGCGCTTTTGGTGACTTTTTCTTGCCATCCATTCGCGTCTTCCTTCGTTGAACGTCACGTACCATTTTCACTCGCGCGTTTCTTCCTCCTCCTCCATCGCCTCCTCCACCGCGTGACACCCTTTCGATTGCCGTCCATGTCTATTGGAGAGTCGCTGAACTAGTAACTTTAATTCCTTTAAAATGGTTTTTCAAAAATTCTCTTCAACCACTCTAATAGATCAATGTAACTACTTAAATTGACCAATTTATCATTTTAATGAAGTTAATGGTTCAGCAAGATACCATTCAAAAGTTAGAGATGAATTCATTTTTTAGCCAGTTACATGATTTGGGGTATTAAAATAATAATAAGAATGGCCTAAATCACTATTTGGCCATCGACTTATCCAAAATTTTGTTATTTGGCCATTGACATATTATTTGGTCACATTTGGCCCATAATCTATCCCAATTGATGCAATTTCACCCAATTTAAATAGAGACTTAACATAATTGTTATTCGATTAACACGTGACGATATTTTGACACTTAAATTTGATAAGTTTGAGTTCAGAGATTTGTTTTTATTTGTTTTTCTTTTTTAATCTAATTAATTATTTTCACATAAGAGAGTTTATGTGGAAAATAAACTTTAAGACGTATGACATGTCAAGCTCATATGTCAAAATATCATTATATATGAGGGGGGATAACGGTTTTGTCAAGTCTTCATCTAAATTGGATGAAATTTCACCAATTGTGATAGTTTAGGGACCAAATATAACCGAATAATGAATAATAAATCAGGAGCCAAATGATAAAATTTTGAATAAGTCAATGGCTAAATAACACCTTATGCCCAATAAGAATACATGGTAATGTAGCATTTGGGGTCCAATGAAACACTCTGAATTGGCAATTAGATCCCACATCGAGTGGCCACCCATTTGAAGACACCAAATAAATAGTAGTAGTAGTTGTTTAATAGAGGGGGCAATGCTATTGGTTTTGGTAATTTCCAGTAGGAACTTTTTAAGGACAACATGCTGTTAAGTGGCAACTTACATTTTCTCCACTTGCAATATAAAGGTCCCAGGCCTGTCCATTTCTACATTTATTATTAAAAGATAAATGTCTTTTTCAAAATTTCAAAATTATAAGAAAAAGTCCCAATTTACTACTATTATTTTCGTCAATGTACTATTTAATCTACGAAATGATAAAACCAATTATTTTTAATGTTTTTAACTAAAATCAATTTTATTCATACTCTAAGTTTACTTCACCCAGATGTTTCCTGTTTACTATTCGTTATTTACTATTTGCTGTTGTTGATAGATTGTAGATATTAAAAACAGTTAATTCGAAATTTTACTAAACATTTTTTATTTTAAGTTTAAAATTAAAAAGTAAAAAACAGTTTCAAAAAATAGAAATGGATATATAATGAAAAATTTAAAACAGAATGGTTTTAATTATTTAGCTGTTATGTCAACTTCCAAATAAAATCGTCGATAAACTATAACAGTTTCGTATATAGCTATATGATACGGATCGTTAACGATGTTGATAGTTTTGATAAACTAACAAAGAAAGTACTATTCTCTAACTAAATTAGAAGAAAACAATCTCAAAAAGCTTTAAACCTTAGCCTCTAATGGTGATTGAACATATTTGATTTGATAAAAAAGTTGTATCTTCTATAAAGTTTGCGGCTTTTATACCTTTATGCCCTAGGATAAAAATAACATAATACGTCCCAAATGCACCACTACCATAACATAAGCCATTAGAGATAGAATAGTTACCAATAAACTAATGGCAAGCTAGTAAACAGACTAAATGGCAAAACAGTAAATAAGCACTGGCAAAACAACAAATACTCCCTCCGTTTCACAATACATATCTTTCCAGAGAACTTTTTTTTGTTCCACAATACATGACATTTTGCTTCAATCTATGCACATTAATTTACTTTTACCAAATATACCTCTATTTAAGTTGACTTTTTATCTTGGAAATAGATAAAGTTACTAGTGGTTGCAATTAATACAATGGTAACAAAATCTTTTATTTAAAATTAATTGCATTTCTTAATTAGTATGCACTAACCTTAAAAGACATGTATTGTGGAACAGAGGGAGTACAACATAAGGCAAAAATTGAAGAATTGGCAGAACTTGTTGGTGAAGTTAGTCCACACGATGTGTTAGAAAATGACACACTGTGTGGAATGGAGTACCCATATTCCACACATCGTGTATCAAGATCCACACGCCTTGTGGATTTGATTCTTTTCTTCCTCTTCGATGCTCTCTTTCGAGCCACACGATGTCTGGGGAATGTTCCATTGAGATCCTTTTCTCCTTCATGGATGCAATGCTTCCACGCGACGTGTTGATAACATGACACACATGTGTGTCATATCACCCTCTAAACTCGAGGCTTTCGACATTGGCTTGGTGACCTCACTATTTCGAGGCATGCCGACTTGTTTGAAACCTCCCGAAAACCTCTTGAATGCTTCAAGACTTGTTTGACCCATGAAATAAAGAGATTCATGTTCTCATCAATGTGTTAGTGAAACAATAAGAATTGTACATTTCTATGTTTGTTTCTTTATATACAAAAAGAGAAAATAAGCTACACTTTATGAGGGAGTTGATTAAGGATGAATCCAAAGGCTTGGGGGGTTGAGCATCTATTGGTTGTCGGAAAACAAAATTCTATGGAAATTAAAAAATAGGACTTTACTTTTTAGGCTTAAAACCTCCTCAATCCCCTCAACTTGTCTCTTTATTAGCCCCATATATTTATTGACCAACCTTTCAGTCTTCTAAACTCAATAATTATAATTTAACCCATTTTTACTTACATGGCATATACTCGCCTTCTAATATTGGTAAAAATGTGTCATATAGGAAAAAAATTGGCTAAATATGTTACAATTGTTGAGTTCAGAGGGTTGAAAGGTTGGTCACTAAGTATAGAGCTTAAGTGACAAAAATGCACAAATTCAAGAGGCTCGACAGATATTAAACGTATCTTTTTTTTTATGTAAAACCATTAAAAGAAATATCAATTTAGCATCCATAAATTATAATAAGCACATTCTCTTAATAAATCATGAATGTCACTTGAGTTGATGACCATAATTTAGGATTATTATAGTATGAATGGTACATTTTACTTATTTCCCTCCTATACTATATTACACTTCTCACCTCCTCCTATAATTTTACTTTATCCTCTATTTAAATTTTTAATTTTTGTTTTGTTCAAATATTTTTTATTTTTTTTACCTTTAGACTAATTTTCTTTATAGACCCTTACTTTATTTTATTTATATTTTTTTCCTAAAAATTATTTTTTTACCAAAGATTTTATTTTGTCATTTCGTTTCAGTTTTTTTTTTTTTGGTAAGAATTTCGTTTCAGTTTTAATATCTATTTTTAATTATTTTAAAAATATCGAGAAAAATTATTTTTTCTTTTTGCATATTTTGTTTGATTAATTTTATTCAGTTTCATCGCCTGTTGATTTTAATAGTTGAAATAATTGGTGTTAATTTCTATAGATATAAAAAATTACTGTTAAAAAAAATTCACAAAAGAAATTAGGAGTATATAATTTAGTTCTGGAAAAGACATAAACAAATAGAGAATATTAGGTAATTCTTTTCCTTTCTCTCATTGTATCCTTTTACAGCATTAAACATTCCCTTAATTTTTATTTTTATTTTGATAGCAACACCTCTTTATTTTTGGATAATTTCTCTAAAAAATATCATTTTGGGAATAAATCTAAAACAAAAGCTTAGTTAAAAACATTCCACCTTATAATACTACTATCTGACATAGTTAATCAAAACCAGTTATTGGTACACCGGTTTTGTCTTTCTAAAAAATCCGGTGTTACAAACACCGTGTTTAATTGCTTGAAGTTGTTGCAATATTTAATAATGCAGCAACAAGCAACATTTGACACCGATTATTAATTCATCGGTGTCGAACTATTTTGAAAGAAGAAAGGAGCGCTTAATATATATATTCACCCTTAAACTTGTTATCTTTTATCTATTGACACCTTAACTTGTTTGTTATGTAAAATATGATATGTTTTGGAAAGTGATTACAAATTGAAGAAATGCGTGAAAGGCAACGAAAGAAAAAAACTTGTCACTCTCTTTATTCCCAGAGAAGGTGTTCTTACTGATGACAATGTAGTTTCTTTCCAAATTGAAGAAGTCTTTGCTCATGTTCCAAAAGATGAAGTAGAGACCAAGATCGAAGAGAGAGAAAAAGTAGCCAGCAGTAACATTGAAAAACTAGAGAAATAGAAGGAATTTGTCATAGAACAAATGATCGAGTTAAAGAAGATTTTGTATGTAAAATTTGGGCAATCCATCAACTTAGAGGAATTAATCGGGTTCATCAATTAACCCAACGAGTTACCATTTTCTTTGAGGATATATTAGATAGCATATAATAAAGCTTCTCTTGGATGTTATATTGAGTGAATTAACCATCGGTATCAAATATTGCTTATTGTTGTAGCATTAATGTTGCATCAACTTTAAGCAATTAAACTCAGTGTTTGTAACACCGAGTTCCTTACAAATACAAAAACTAGTGTACTAATTATCGAGTTTGTATAATTATGTTAGAATGAAAAAAAGAAGTACTATTGAGTGAAATTTTTTTCACTAAACTTTTGTTTTGATTTGTCCTCTAAAAAGGACATGTTTTTTTTTTTTTTAGTTATCCCATATTTTAAACCAATAAGGAATGGAAAATATATCCAATTGAAAGTGGATAAGAATTTATAGTTATAAATGGCAAATTGAAATCCACATGAAACAACACAAATTTAGAGTAATTTAGAGTGGATTCAAATTTGATCCTATCCTATCATATCCTTCCTCAATAATTGGAGATGAATACACAAAAACACAATCCATTCTTATCCAATCCACCAAGATTATATTTGCCTATATTCATACTCAAAATTGCACAAAATTACAACAAAATTTATTAAAATTATTACCAAATTAGGAATGTCAAGTAAAGATTGTGCAATGAACCATTATCACCAAATGTTTATTTTTTTTAATTTTTTTTTATAACGGATAAGTATTAATTGGTTATGTTGGGAGCACCCTTGTTGGGTGACAATGAAGGGACAAAAGATAAAATAATTTAACAAAGTAGTAGGTAGGACCTACTCACTTTTTGTTTATCAATTTTTGGACCACTCTTTTTTTTTCACTAAATCCAAGTAAGATTGTCATACCCAAGGGGAAGAATTGGGGATAACGTGTCAGTCTGTGATTGGATATATTGTTCTATAAACCGTTGTGATTGAGTGCAACCGTTTTTAAGGGCGGATGAAGGAAGGGATATTTTAATACTTGGCTATTAAGAATTTATTTTAAGACTGCTCTTTCTCTTTCTCTTCTCAAAAAGTAAAAACAAAGCAAAAGACTCCAACTGCCATTTAAGGACAACATTATCACGTTTTCCCCTAATTTAATAATTTTCTATAGGCCGTGGTAATTAAGAGGGTGTTTGTTCATTTATTTCTCATTTTTTTTGCTTTTCACTTTAAAAGACAGCGTTTTAGGTGTTTTGCTTTTCACTTTAAAAGACAGCGTTTTACCGTTGAAAAGTAGTTTTTTTACAAAAGTAGAGAATCTCTATTTTTTTAAAGCAGTTTTTTTCAAAGATAGCAGCAAACAACCAAACGGACTCTATGTTACTGGATCAATATCACGTACTATGTGGTTCATGTAATTATAGTATTTAATCATTCAATTAAAATTAAAATTTTAGAAATGAGAATACAATTATAATTAAAATAATTAATAAAACAGGAATTTTCACATGTAGAATTTGCTCATTCAACGTCAGATATATGCTTATTAAATCTAAGCATCAGGATGCTTTGAATCTCCATCTCAGAATTCTAATAAATCTGGATCTAACGGTGAATGAGCAAATTCTACATGCATGTGATTAAAACTGTTAATAAAAAAGTTTTGTTTTATAAAAAAATATCCAATTTGAATCTGAATTAGTCAGACTAACAGTTTATGATACTAGACTACTAAGAAAAAAGAAAAACAAATCTTTTTTAAAAAAAACAAATCAGCTTAATTATTTAACCACGTTTCGAATCCTTAATTATTACTTCAATAGTAAATAGTTGAGAGCTTTTTTTTTTTTTATGAATAGTTGAGAGCTTTTACCTTGTGAAATGAATTTAAATTAACATGGATTCTCGGTGTTGCATAACAAATAGTTAAAATAAAATCTGGATGATATATAATATAAAGTTATCCATATCTTATGGTACTTAAATTAATCCATTTATACTAATTATTTTTATTTACAATTATAAAGGCTGGAGACATAATTAACCCTAAAAAAACTGATTGTCGTGTAAATTTAAAAAATTTAAACAAGCTAACATGTAACTTTAATTAAATTTAAGCATCGATAAATCATTTAAAAAAAATTCAAGTGATGAATAAATTTATTAAGTAACTTTGTAGGATTCACAGATCATTTTAAATAAACTAAGGGGTTAATAAAATATTTTCAAATTTCAACAGACAAATCAGTTTTTATAACAAGTTTAGGTCCGTAATGTATTAGGGTAATACACCAATGACATATGAAGTTTGTATTTACTTTTATTATGGTACTTAAACTTTAAAATCAAATGTTATGATTCTGAATTTTACACTTTACTAACTTAATGACCTTTTGTAATGTTGGTCATGTCAAAATAACCAATGATGATCATGAAAAATTTCAAGAATTAAAATTATTATTTTTTTAAAAGAATAATTAAAGTTGTTTAGGATTATATTTTCTATGAAACCACATTTTTTCCGTATCAATTTTTTTAAAAAAATTCCCTTTTCTAACGAAACAACACCTAAATGACCCTAAACAAAAAAAATTAAGAATTGCCAGTTGTATAATGGATGGTATTAGAGTGATCATATTGATCAATGTTAAAAAGATGTCATTATGTTAGTAAATTATAAAGTTTGACTTTGAAATTCAAAAGCTATAATGAAAGTAAATACAAGGCTTAATACATCATTTGACCCTTGAATTTGTCCGAAATAGTTGATTGGCCCCATGAACTTTCAAAATGTCTCGATAACTCCCCGAACTTGCTTAAAATGTTTAGTTAGCCCCCTGAACTTGCGTAAAACGAAATCAATTGATCACTCGATTGCAAAAAAGTAAGTTAAATGCGGAAGATGTATTCCACGTATCTTAGAATGTTATTACATAATTTAAAAATAGAGTAAAAATGAAGTTATTACTTGCTCAACTACAAACCTTGTATTCTCTAATATTACAACCACAATACCCCGATCTTAATTGTTTTACTTTTTTTAAGACGTGTGCAATACATTTTTCGTATTTAACTTACTTTTTTTACAACCGAGTGATCAATTGATTACGTTTTATTCAAGTTCAGGGGGCTAATTGAACATTTTATGTAAGTTCAGGGAGCTATCGAGACACTTTAAAAATTCAGGGGATCAATCAATCATTTTAGATAAGTTCAGGGAGCAAACAATGTATTAAGCCTAAATACAAAGTTTAAGGCCATAGATGTAATTTTCACCTTAATAGATTAAACCATTTATATATATATACATGTTGGATACATCATAATCTCTTCACATGATCTAGTTTTATAGAGAAAAAAAAAACCACAACCAAAAAGCATATTCGGATGGATATACGTACTTTTATGTTTTAGCAAAGATGTGGTAGAGGATATATATAAATATTATTAGTTTTATTAAGGTTTAATACATTAGTTGCATCTTGATTCAAAAAAAAAAAAAAACATTAGTTGCATCTAAATTTTTCTAAAAAAAATCGATCTGAACTTTTTTTTTTTTTTTTTTTTAAGTAAATGTTAGGTTACAGGTTAAGATCAGAATGCAAAGATCCCAACTAGGTTGGCATCTTCACAAAACCAAAAAAAATATCCAGACTCGAATTTTATTAAAATGAGGAAAAAATACAGGAGAAAAATTAAGAGAAACGAAATTGTTCTAAACAATACATATTATCAGAAATAAATCTATTGCAAAAAGCTGGTGCAGAATTCCACCAAACAATATGATCTGTTGTGACGTCAAATTTAGCCAATGCATCAGCTGTTCTATTTCATTCGCGAAAAATATGAGTAACATTTAGATCCATAGAAGAACAATGCCGAAAACAAGTAATCCAATCCTGTCGCAACGCCCATTGAACAACTAGGGAGTGCTTCCTAAGTAAATTTACCACATAAACAGAATCGCAATCCCCCCATAATTTGTGCTATCCTTTTTCCCAATCAATCTGAATAGCAAAAATAACGGCTTTCAATTCGGAAATATGCGCAGAAGGGGTATCCACTCGAAACGCAAAACAACCCAGAGCAAATCATCGAGTAGTGCGAAACCCCCCTGCGCCCCCATTTCTGTATTAATATTTGCAGAACCATCTGTGTTAACTTTGAGCCATCCCGGTGGAGGACGAACCCAAGTAACACTAACTATATTAGGAGCTCGAGGGGGTCTAAGGGGAATGTGTAACTGCCTAAGAACACGAAGCTCATCAACATTGTTTTTCATATGACCTTTATTACCAATACCGCCTTCACGAATCATAATCCAAAGCCTACGAAGCACAAGATGAATTGATGGTGTTTCATTCTCAAATATCGCATTATTTCTATTGTACCACAAAATCCAAATCAAACTAACAACTCCAACAGACCATAGCAAACCCACTTGAGAACTGAAGCTATGATTTAAACAATTCAAGATAAGAGTAACTAGAAAATCCGTCAATATGATATGTTTACCAAAAAGAGAGCCCAGTGCTCTCAAAGCAATCTGAGAAAAAGGACAATGAACCAGAATATGTTCAATTGATTCTGAGGCCGCTTTGCATAAAATACAACGGGAAACAGTATGTATGCCACGCTTTTGCAATTGGTCATGCGTGGGCATGTAACCCAATAAATGAGAAGGAGGAATGACTTCAGACCAGATAAATTTGCACCATTGAATCCTTGCTGCATTATTACCTAATGAAAAATAGAAATCTTTGACAGTAAAAATACCTGAAGAAGAATATGTCTAGACACATAAATTCTCATCATCACCGCCACGCCTAATCTCCATTTATGTTGTTGTAAATCCTCATCAGCGTCCTAAACTTATTTAAAGTGCCATGATTAAGTCTTTAAATCTATAAAAACGCTTTAAAGGTCTAAAAAATAGAAAATTAATTTGTTTTACAAATTTAGAATCGCGAATTGGACCTTTATTTTTAAGTTTTGATTTTTTTTTACAAATTTAGATAAATTAAAATATATTTAATTTTTAATAAGTTCATGAAGTTAATAGATCAATGTAAGGAAATTCAAAGGATCAATAAGCGACTTTAAACAAATTTAAGTGACCAATAGGTTATTTTTGGAATGGTAATTGGATTAGGCCAACCGTTGCTTTCCAATTGGGTCTATCGGCCTTGCAGCAAAGGCGTACCTTGGATATGGTGGATGATTTTTTGGTCAATAATGATTGGGTTGGTTTACCAATTATGCCAGTTGAGGTGGAAGATGGTATCAAGTGGGTTTGTAGAAGTTTTAAAATGGAGGATTTGTGTATTTGGGAGCCTGCGACTAGTGGTATTTTTACGATAAAATTGTTTTATTATTGGATGAGGCCTCCTAAGTTGAAATTGGATTGGTGTGGTTTTCTTTGGCGTCGGTTTATTCCTCCTGCGCATTCATTTATTTGTTGGAGGGCTTTTTTGGGTTATCTTTCTACTCACGAGAATTTGAGGAGACGTGGTTGCTTGATTGTTTTTAGATGTCTGTTGTGTCTTTCTCATGAGGAGACGGTGGATCATATTTTGCTTACGTGTGTTTTTTCACAAGAGGTTTGGCGAGGAGTTTCTGCTCTGTTTGGGAGGCGTCTGGTTTTGGACGGTGATTTCCAAACTCTGTTTTTGGATGCTGTTAAGCAGAGGTTTAGTTCTCAAATTGCTGAAATTTGGTCTATGGCTGTTATTAGAACTATGTGGGCTCTTTGGTTGGCAAGGAATAGCCAAATTTTTAAAGTTGAAAAACCGGTTATTTCTCTGACTCTTAGGCGTATTTGGAACGTTATTCGTGAAGCGGCGAATCAGGATCGAGGTTTTACTTGGAATTCTTCCGTGGAATTAAAAATTCTTCGGGAATTGAGAATTGATAGAAGATTTTCTAGAGGGCCTCGTATTATTCATGTGGTTTGGCAGCGTCCTCCGGTTGGTTGGACTAAAGTTAATACAGATGCTTCTGTTTGGGGTAGTCCGGGTGCTGCGGGTTGTGGTGGTATTTACCGATCCTCAAATGGTTCGTTCCTTGGTGCTTTTGCTTTCCTCTTTGATGTTTTTTTTTTGCTTTTTTAGCCGAGTTGAAGGCTGCCATATTTGCAATTCATACAGCTTTCGACAAGGGTTGGCGTCACCTTTGGTTAGAGAGTGATTCGACTTATGTGGTTCAGTTGTTGCATAGTAGGTCGTTGATCGTTCCTTGGGTGGTTCGTCGGAGTTGGATGGAGTGTTTATCAAAAATTGATTCAATACAATTTGTCATTTCTCACATTTATCGTGAAGGAAATACAGTTGCTGATTCTCTTGCCTCTTTTGGTCGTATGGTGGATAGTTTGAATTGGTGGGATATTATGCCAGATTTTTGTTGTTCGATTTGTTTGCTTGATCTGGAGATGCGTGGTTCTTATCGCTTCTCTTGATTTGGTTTTGTTTTGAACGCTTATTTTTGGTTGTTTGTAACTTTTCTCTTTTTCTTTAATAATATTAGTTCGGATTTGATGTGATTTTCAGGAGTGCTAGCATAGCTGGGATGTCTGTTTTTTGCACTTTCTCGTTAACCAGCCTTCAATAAAAAAAATATTGTTACTTTGTTCATTAAGGACCCGTTTATTTGCTAGAAAATATTGTAAGAAAATATTTTCCTGATTTTTCGGTGTTTGTTTAGTTAGAAAAATAAATCAGCAAAGTTTTTTAATTTAGTCAATAAAAAAAATATATGAAGAAAATAAAGAAAATGTTTTACTATTTTAAAAAGGGTAATGATATATACAACCCTTAGGGTTGTATATTAGCATTTAATAGGGTAGTATATTTATATTTATTAGTGTATTATTTACATTTATTATACATTGAAATTTTAAATATAACAAAACCTATTAATGTAAATATTGGAAATATACAATTGTATTTAATTTATTCAAAAGTTCAATACAATAATATATACAAATATTAGAAATACACATAAATATACTACCCTATTAAATACTAATATACAGCCCTAAGAGCTGTATATATCATTACCCTTTAAAAATAGTAAAATATTTTTCTAAACTTTTAGAAATTTACTACATTCATCGTTATCCTTTTGAAAACACTAGTTGGTCACCTACCACTTTATTTTTCTGTTTCTTGTGATCAAACACTGAAAAACATTTATTTTCTTAAAAAAAAAATTCTCATGCAAAATATTTTCTAGAACAGAATTTTTTGCAAACAATTGGAGCCTAAGAGTAAATTTTATTTCTAAAATTATTATTGCGAATCGAATTTTAGTTTTGTATGGAACGGGTCAGTCATATTTTTTTAGACATGGATAATGCACATGCATGGAAACCCATCCACATTTCTAGGAATGGTCCTAATCTTTTTCATGTATTTTTATTGATGATATTGTTCTCATGTCAGAAGCATCGGCCCACTAATCTCAAGTGATTAAAGATGTTTTGAATTATTTTTGTGATTGTTCTAGTTAGAATGTGAGTTTGGTTAAATCCGAAGTTTTCTTTTCTTTTAGTACTTTGAAAAGGGTATATATCTCTATTTGTTTTGAGTTGGACGTCAATAATACTATTGATATAGGTAAATACTTAGGGGTTCCTAATATTCATAATAGGTTAGTAACGAGACGTATCAAAACATTTTGGATAGGGTTAAGACTAGGCTCATTATTTGCATGAGACGTCATTACACATTGTTAATAACTTTTTTCAAGTCATGGGCTATTTAGAATACTAAACTTCCGAATAGTTCTAGCTGAGTTATAAGGCGTTTTTTTAGAGCTTTTTTGGAAGGAGAGTATCATAGACTTATTTTTTAGTTAGAACATAGATTCATATGTTGTGATTTTGGTAGAAAACAATGGCTTACTTAATAGGTATCACTATTATTAACTCCTTGATAAGTGTCGTAACCTTCTTGCTCGGGATTGAGAAGTGAAGTGTGTGTATGTTTTTTGTTAAGGTAATCGTGCCATAGATTAGGTTGCAAACTATACAAGCGGTTTTACTTTAGGTACCTCTTCTTTATATCAATGTGTGGGACTAAATGCTCTCAGTGGTTAGGAATTAGTTAGTTTCTTTTCATTTCTTCTTATGTATAAAACAATTATATGTTTGATTTAATAAGTTTAATAGTTTTTTTTAAGATAAATAATTGTACGACCGATGTGACTTTACTTAACACATTAATAAGCCTATCATATTATTATGAGATCTTTAAATTTTATCTTAATCAAATATTTAGTCCCTCTATTTTTAAAAATGATAACAGGATTGTATAACCCGTGCATGGTACGTGCTTTTGACTAGTTAAAAAGAAAAGTCCTGCCAAAATTAAAGGATTAAAATTCCCAGAAAAAAATATGATGCGGTGATTTATGGGCTTCAAGTTCAAGTTTGTATAAAGTAAACAACCCATGATAAGGGCGCCCAATAGGACTCTTGCTTGTTGTCTAAACCCACAATTGAGTTTTCAACTTTTTTGTTTTGAAGGATTGGGCTACTTATCATTTCTTTTTTTTTCTTTTTTTTAAGCGAAAATTACACAGAAATTCATTTTTGAAATGTTAAATTATAATTTTAGATTATATCAAACTAGTAAAATCAATATTTTTAAAATACTTTAAGGATTGAAATTTATAAATTAGAAGTCTTGAATATATTTTCTAGGGTTTAATTTTCATACACATTGAGTTTTTCATCAACAATTCCGTTATGTAAACCATTATAGAAGGACTCAATGAATTTGAAATTGAAGATAAAGACTTAATCCTTAAAAAAAAATTTCGTTTAATCCTTAAAATTTTAATCATATATTTTGATATTATTTACTTAACTATCTTATTGTTTTTAGACCATAATAAATAATTACTTTTTTATTTTTTTATTTTATTTTGAATACATTAAAAAATTTGAAATAAGATGATTTTGTATTTCTTACTTTAAATCATATAATTTGAATCAATTTAATCGTGAGGTTGCAATTTCAGACTAATTTGCACTTCCAAAATAATACATATGAAAATAGAGTAATAAAGAACATATTAGTGAAATTGGTTTTACTAACTAACTCATTTAAAACATTTTTAAATTAGCTAGCCTATAATACATTAAGTCTCTTTAATTCCATTTTTATTATTCTAGACAAAATTCATATTTAAACCCCATAAATTTTAAGATTTTAAAGATTAAATATCTGATCTTTCATTCTTACATTCTTACATTCATTGAGTGATTTAGTATGTGTAAAAATTAAAGACTTAATCTATAAAATTATTAAAGTTGAAGAGTTTAATCTAAAAAATAAATGATAAAGAGTTTACTCCTTAAATCTGAAAAAATTTAAGGGCTCCTTTTTATAATTAGTTAAGATATGATACATTAATTGGTTGTTTATTACATATAATATGGTCCATTATTTAAATCAACGCATCCACTTAAATGACCTCCAAGTTTGTTGGATTGGATTTTAGGAGGATTATTTGTCGACTGATTTGAATAATTGGTAACCCTCCCAAATTAACATCCCCTCCGATATATATTTATATTTATTTAAGGTATATCAAGTACTATAAGAATAAGAATATAGTAATTATACTATTTAAATAATTATTTTACTTTTAGAGGTGTTTTGTTTCAATTTTTTTTAAGCAACGTTTAGTTTTCTAGTTCAAATGGCAGAAAATATTCTTTTTGGACCTTTTTGTAAATAAATATTGGTATTTATTTGATATTGATAAGAATTTTATTTTTATTTTCACTTAACATATTTCTTTTTAACAATATTTCTATCTCTGAAGTGATTAACAACAATTAATCCATTTGAGATATACAGGGTATATCTTATTGAATAGCAGAACCTGTAGATCTCTCAGAGTAGCGGAAGCAGATCTTAGCACCACAATCTTGTATCACCGTTAACAGGCAACTACACAACGTTAGTCGGGAAAGACTGAATAATCCACAGACTAAAGTGAAGAAGAAGAATGAGAGAGAGAGAGGAGGCGCATGAGAGGAGGAGGAGGCAACCTTTCTTAATCTTATGTCGTGATTAGGGTTAAGCCTATTTAAAGGAAGCTAAAACCCTAATCATTCATCTCTTAAGATGGGCTTGGTCCGTTCCGTTTCAGGCGGGTCGGATTAATTAGATTCATACCCAATTAATCCTAACATCACCTACTCGTACGCAATGGAACCAATTCCAAAGAATTTCTTCTCAGTCTCTAATCTTACTTTCACAAATAGTCCGTGCGACCGACATACTATCGAGAGCTCAAGTGTTATATACTCGTTGGAGATATGTAACTGCTCAATGTGTATGTTTCAAGCTTGGGACTATATACTCGTTGGAGATATGTAGCCTTTGGATTTTAACATGGATCGTCTATGGTGTTTGCATTATCCCAGATTCCTTTTCACATTCACTGTAATAACTTGGATCTCAACAGTTCATCTGATTTCACAAAAATGCTCAAAAGCATAACTGTCTGGAAAAAACAGAATACCTCAAGACGTGAACTCGATGGATATCTTTTCTTCTGGTTATATTCCTTCCATCATAGTCTGGCTCGTTTATCCAGTCAGGTTCCTTTTGGTTGGAATTAGCACATCAACCAGAGGGTAACCTTTCCAAGATAGCTACATCAGACAATACTTCTGGAATAAACTGGAAGTCATAAGGATAATTTATCTCTAGAAATCGTAATTCCAAGATTTAAGTCTCACACTAGGAAAAGACGAGATCGCCTCTTTTCCATCTTATGGTCGCTAAAGCACACAGTGTCATATACATGTGTCATGGTGTTCGATTCTACTTATAGAATAACATGTTCCTTAATTCTAACACCGTACAAAAGCATAGGTTCAGATGTGCCAAAACATCTAACTTTAGTTCACTACCTATAGTGATCACTCCTGGTTATGAAGACAGAAGACATTAAGTTGCTATGAACTTGCCTATCAGATTTCATCTAATCTGTTACATATACCTAAGGTATATGTGTTCATCTCGCACCATGATGAAACTTTTTTCTTCCTCTCTGCAAGATGGCCTCTGCTATTGAACATGCTCTCGTATGTTCAAAAGTGGCCTCATCCTTCTATCAGTCACATATGACAGAACAAGGGTAAACACTCGTGTGAGTGAGCTACTTCTCTGTCTGGCATGCATTTAAAATAACAGCAAATATTAACAAATAAATATTTGCACCCGTGTATTGGAAATAATTCTTAAAACCTTTATTAATAATTCAAGTTCACTAAACATTGAAAAAGATAAAAGTACATTTACATCCTATGCAATCCCAGGGTTCTAATATGTTTGACATAAACATCTCTCTTGACAGGTTTGTTAAGGGGATCGTCAACCATGTCATGATTGAAAATGTACTTCATATTAACTTCTTTGCGTGTAATGAGGTCCCTGACAAAGTGATACCTTATCTCAATATGCTTGGCCTTGCTATGGAACCTTTGATCTTTAGCGAAAGCAATAGCAGATTGACTATCACTGTTAACTATGACTGGGGCGGTAGAGGTGGTAATACCAATGTGGTTTAGGAACCTATTCAACCACATCGCCTCTTGAACTGCTAATGAGTACGAAACATATTCAACCTCCATGGTGGATAGACCTACACATGTCTGTTTCTTGCTGCTCCATGAGATGGCACTGTTGCCTAGCAAGAAGACGTAACCGGATATGCATTTCCTTTCATCCAAGTCCCCTGCCCAATCAGTATCAGTGTATCCTCTGAGATTGAGATCTTTGCCTTGATAGCATAGAGAATAATCTGCAGTGCCTTTAAGATATCTCAATATCATTTTGATTGCGGTCCAATATGCTTGTCCAGGATTAGACTGATATCTGCTCACCATCCCAATGGCATGGCAAATGTCGGGTCTAGTACACAACATTGCATACATTAGACTACCTATGGCACTAGCATAGGGAACTGATTCCATTTGTTCCTTTTCTTTTGGTGTTTGGGGACACATTTCAGTACTTAGGGTGACTGTTGTCCTATAAACGTGAACACTAGCAAGTGCACTAGGTACAAGTAATAAAGTGTAAGTAAATTATCGTCTCCACAGGGATAGAATAGTTGAATATAATTACTTAAAAGGATGAGCACATTCAAGTTTAAAGAGTAACCGATCACTTAAATTGAGTTGGTGTTGATTTGATAAAATAAAAAGGTAAATCAAGTTAAAAAGAAGTTTAATTACAAATTTGGGAAGAACAGGCAGACAACATGAACAGAAAGGATAGTGAACATGCACTTCGCTCCTTATTCATTAGGTAGAAACAGCTTTGGCTTAAGGTATCTTTCACGAAAATCGGTTGAGTCAGGTCTCCCTTGTTCCCAACGTTCTTTAAAAACAATCAAAATAAGTCTCCTTGAGATGAATATATTTTTCAGCTTTAAGAACAGGAAAGCATTTAATTTGAACAATTAAAACCCTTAACATTTAATTAATTACGTCTCCGTTTCATAATTAAATATGCTCAATGAAAGTTCAGCTTTGCAAAGAGAGTCTCCTCGTGATTGCTCTGCTTAGAAACAGGTTAGCTACTCCTATTTAACGTTAATTACTCATTGAACAGCCAAGCTAATTATACTTAATGACTTTAGTTAACCTACCCCTTTACCTGTTTCTACTCAGTTGCATACCTGTTGATAGATTTACTCACTCATAATTGAATGAGGCAAGACAAGAATAATAAAGAACAAGAAACAATGCATTAAAAGAACAAGAAACAAAATTACACCCTAATGATTCAGATCTAAAATCTGAATGATTCAAAACATAAAAGAAGGCTCTTTAAATAGCCTAAAAATCCAGCAGAAATCATTGTTCTAGATACATTAAAATATTAAAGATATGGTTTACCAGACTGTTCTGATAGACAGAGAGCAGTCTGCTGAACAGTCAGATAGCCCATGCTTTATTATTTTCTTCCACAATCATGGCTGTTCTTCAGGAAATCTAATTTCTCCTTTAGGAAAGATCTCTAATAAATCAGGGAAGAGTGATCATCCACATTTTTGGGTCCATCTTTCATTCGAACAGTTGTTCTCACTCATTCCTGGTTGTTCTTCTCCTTTAAGCACTTGTTTCCTCTTGCGCACAGCATGAGCTCTTCCACTGAACAGGCAGTGACCCTTGAACAAGCATAATATGTTTTTCTCCAAATACCTCTTTGATCTTTGGTTCTCCATTTTGGTCTTTTTGCTCCTCCAAAATATCAATTTCACTCCAATTAAGCACAAGTGATCTACCAATGTCCTCTTTCTTCAATCTATAGAAAAATCACTTAAAATTCTCATTAGTAGCATAATTATCCACTTAAATCATGAGAATTAAGGGGTAAAAATAAGTATAATATACACATATCAGTGACATCTTTAGTCATCGGGCTTTCTATGGGTTTGCAGCCTTCCATACCAAAGTGTTCAAGTACTTTGTTGATGTAAGTCTCTTGAGACAATGCCAACAATTTCTTTCAACAGTTTCTTGTAATCTTAACTCCAAGAATATATGCGGCCTCGCGCATATCTTTCATCTCAAAACTTGAGTTTAGCCAAGCTTTGATTTGGTTTACCAACTCAGTGTCATTTCCTGCTATCAAGATGTCATCTACATATAGAGACAGAATGACAAATTTTCTACCAGAGCGTTTTATGTAGACACAATGGTCTTCCTCAAGTATCTTAAAGTCATTTGAGATCATCTGATTATGAAATCGAATATACCATTGTCTCGAAGACTGTTTCATGCCATAGATTGATTTAATCAACTTGCAAACCTTTTGTTCGATTCCTGGTGCGACGAAACCTACAGGCTACCATGTAGATTTCTTCGTGCAATTCTCCATTGAGAAAAGCAGCCTTCACATCCATTTGATGCAGCTCTAGGTCTAAACTTGCTACGAGTGCTAGTATTAGCCTGATAGATGTAAACCTCACAATAGGTGAGAAGGTCTCCTCATAGTCTATCCATTTCTGTTGTGTGAAGCCTTTAGCGACTAGGTGAGCTTTGTATCTTTTGATACTGTTGTCAATCCTTCGCTCTACTTTAAGAACCCACTTGCTCTTAACAGCTTTTCTTCCCTTAGGCAAATCAACCAGTTCTCAAACTTGGTTGGTTTTCATGGAATCCATTTCCTCTTCCATTGGTTTCTTCCATTTGTCTTTGTTGGGACAAGAAAGAGTGTCATGAATATTCTTAGGCTCAGCTTCATCACTTGGGGTGATTAGAAGAGCTTCGCCTTCGATACCGAATCGGCGGCGCTTGACCTTTTGTCGTTTTGTATGACGCATCGCTTCCCGGTCTTGATAAACATGTCTCATATATTCATCGTAACCTGAAATCCTTTCTCTTAGACTAAGTTATGTATTCTCGTTTGAGTCATGGAACTTGCTCCCACTTGTGTTAGGATCTGTCGCGTTCGAAACATTCTGAGGAGTAAAGTCCATTTCTCGATCGTAATTGAGAATAAGATCTTGATCTCGACCGTTGTCGTGATCATTTGCATGTTCCTCAAAATTCCTCCCACTCGAATGGAGAGGTATGTTTGAATCAAGTTCCTCAAACAAGGGGTGATTCTTGTCAACCTGTCCAATTGTCGCAAAGTCGTTTTCCAATAATACTATATCTCGAGATTCGATTTCTGTCACTCGACCTTCGGTGTTTGCTCCCACTATAACATATCCTTAGGATACATCTATCTTATAAAGATACACTTTTTACCTCTTGGGCCTAATTTCCCAAATTTGCTAGATGTATCATGAGTGAAAGTTGTGCAACCCTATGGCCTGAGCATACTCAAGTCAGGTTTGCGGTCGGTCCATAACTCATAAGGAGTGGAGGTGATTGTCTTGGAGGGCACCCGGTTAAGTACATATATGGTTGTGAGCAAGGCATCTCCACAATAGGAAATGGGCAAATTCGCTTCAGCCATCATAGACCTAACCATATCGAGAAGAGTTCTATTTCTCCTCTTGGCAACACCGTTTTGTTGCAGAGTGTACAAAATGGACAACTGATGTTCTATTCCCTTTTCATCACACAAAGTTTTGAATTCCCCGGAAAGGTATTCCCGACCTCTGTTGGTTCTTAGAACTTTGATCTTTCTTTCTTGTTAGTTTTCCACAAGGTTCATAAACTTTATGAAGCATGCTAGTGCCTCAGACTTGTGAGCCATCAAGTAGACATGACCATATCTAGTATAGTCATCTATGAAAGTGATGAAGTAGCAGGCTTCATGCCTAGCTCTCACGTTCATTGGACCACAGACATCAGAATGAATTAATTGTAATGGAATTTCTACCCTAGTACTTTTTCCAAATGGTTTTCTATGCATTTTCCCTTTTAGGCAAGATTCACAAGGTGGTAAATCGACATTTTTTAAACTACCAAGTAAACCTTCTTTAGCTAGACGTTTCATTTGGTCTTGACCGATGTGATTTAACCTAGCATGCCATAAACTAACATCTTTATCATTCATAGAAGAAGAAGTAGTAGTGGAAAGATAAAAAGTTTCATTGCATTCATCAACATCCAAAATCATTAAACCATTCGATATATATCTTTGACCGTAAAATTGGTCATCCAAACAAATTCTTAAACTGTTATGAGCAACGAGAAAATTAAATCCAATTCTCAACAAGGAAGTAATAGAAATTAAATTCCTCCGAATTTGTGGAGCAAAAAAAAAACATCTTGTAGGACTAGGATTTGACCACCACGCAGATTCAATCTACACGTGCCAATTCCTTGCACTTTAACTCTTGAGTTGTTGCCTATATAGATCCACCTTGATCCGACTGGAACTGATCGGAACTTGATAAAAGCTTCTCTATCTTTCGTCTCGTGGTGCATTGCACCTTAATCAACAACCACAAAGGATCAAATTCAGTCATAAGAACAGTGATATATACATGAAGTTCGCTCACTTTTGAGTTAATAGAATGTACCTTGGGAGCAGTGCAGTCACTTGCATAATGCCCCTTAAGCTGGCAATTGAAACATTTCACATGAGAAATATTAGGCTTCTTTCTGTTCTTGTGCTTCTTCTCTTTGGGTCCTTCTTCTTTCTTTTGCACTTTCACCTGTTCTTTACCCTTACCATTGGAGCGCTTATGCTTTTGGCCTTGAGCCCTGGAACGCCTCCCACTGGAGTTGGAACCCATATAATGAGCTTCAGCATTGATCTTAATCGACGCAAGGCGATCCTCCTCGAGCTTGAGGTGACGAACTATAGCATCAAAGGTTGTTACACCTTCAGTGTGTGTTAGGTGCATCTTCATATGCTCCCAACTGTTCGGCAAAGAACGAATAACAGCTTGCACTTTTTGCTCATCGGTCAGGATAGGACCTGCTTCACTGAGTTCACTAATCATGTTCTGCATTTCTCTTAAATGCTTTTTCATAGTGTGATCAAGGTGTTTCTTAAGTATCGAACTTGATCGTGAGAGAGCGGAGTTTGGTCAGAGACACGCCTCCAAACTTCTCCTTCAAGGCGTCCTACAGGGCCTTGGTTGTCTCAAGCTTACAGAACTGACGAGTAAAGTCATCATGCATCGAACTTTAGGAGAATGATACGGGCGGTAGAATCGTTCTTCTTCCACGCTAAATAGGCATCTTTGTCCTTTCAATGCGTGGTAGTGGTGCCTTCCTCGGGCACAACCATGACTGTTTCCAAGGTGTCTAGAACCTCTTGTTCTTCCAGCACATACTTAATCTTAATTTCCCACACATCATAGTTATCCCCATTCAGTTTCAGATCCTTGTTTAGTTCAGCTACGATCGATTTTCTACCTGTTGCCATTGTTGACAGGAGATCTACAATGGAATTGCACGTCTTATTAAAAAGTTCTAAAAGTTCAATACACGTCATAATTTCTCTTAGCAACCTATATCTAACTAAAAAGTTCAATACTAATTGAAATTTAAACTTAATGCCATATAGGAATGGCTCAAATCACCCTTTACACTTTAATGGTTAGCTTATTAGGTAGATATTTATGTTTATAGAATTTGTTTTTTTTATGTTACCTTGCGTAACAAGTTATTGTAATCTCGTGCATTACTTCCAATTCTTCGATCCATCGTATTTGTTTCTTGACCACTTGGTTAATTGGCTCCCTCTAGTGATTGGAGGGTCTACAAAAAGTTTTGCAAATTACAAAATGATCCCAAAATCCACCACTAGGGTTTCTTAGAGTAATGCAAATATAAACTTAGAGTACAATATTATCAAAAATTAGAAATGAAACATTGAAGTCATAGAAAACCATATTTGGTAGAAGTGGGATTAAAATATTAGAAAACAAATTTTGAAAATAAAATTGGGCAAATGTCAAAGGCTAAAATGGCAATTCGTGGGAAGTACACACACGACACGAGTCAAATATTTAACTTGTTCCAATTCATTTATAAGTTTTGTCCCTCTCTCGAATCACATGTAGGCCATAGTTTTTGGCCGTAAAACGCTCGTGGAGGTGGCCGGCGACGTCATATAAATGGCCGTTTGCAACGTGGATAATTCTGCAGTGTGGGCCTCATGCAGCCGCACATTTGGCTCTAAAATAAGGCCATTTATTCCTCATTTTCTCTTGTTTTAAGATGACAGGAATGCCCCTCAGGTATTCAGTTCCTTCTTTTCTATAAAACAAAATCAAAATCATTACTCTTTGCAAAACAAGATGACCACATTATTCATCATTTTTATTTAGAAAAATGCATATTTTAATTTTTTAATTGATTAAAATTTAAATTAGTTTTTGAACATATTAAATCTCTCATTTTCATTATTTATTTTAGAACATATTAAACCTCCAATCTAGTTATGCGTACAATTCAAAATTTATTTAACACAAACAAAATTGTTAGTATGTCATTATTTTTATACATTAATTGACATGTAGATTGTCACGTCATATACTTTTCTAACTATTTTACTTTAAAATAGCAGTAATATCATAACAGTTTATGCACACTAAAGTGAAATTTGAATTATTCGCATAGCTGACACGTTAATAGGGACTTAATGTGTTAAAAAATAATTGATCAATGATTTAGTATATTTATTTAAAACATCAAGAGCTTAATGTGCTTAAAAATAATCGATTAAGAGCTTAATATATCCATTTCAAAAATTAAGAATTTAATAATGGATAAAATGACAAATTTAGACAAGTTAAGGGAGTGAGAAATACCATTTTTATGGAGTTAAGGGGGTAAATAGGACATTCGATGAGTTGGAGGGTAAAAGACCAATTTGGACAAGTTAAGGGGGCTAGAGAAGCATTAAGCCTTTAATAATCAATAAAAAAAAATTGATCAACGGTTCAAATATGCATTTTACCTTTTTATTTCATGTAAACCACATCTGTTCTCATTGAAATAATTATGTTAGGGCTTAATTACAGTCAAAATTGTTAGATGTGATTAATCCAAAAATAAAAATAGATTCAGAAATATGTAATAATAAAAAGGTAAATAATTATAAAGTCGTTATGTTTTTACTTAACTCACTAATAGGTCCATAATGTTATTATAATGTCTTTATATTTTACCTTAATTAACTCTTTAATCAATTTATTTATTTTTATATATGAAAGTATAAAATTTCCCCTAGTTATATAAATAAAATAATTTATCTTCTAGTTTTCAAATTTAATCAAAATAGTTTTAATAAAGTTTGTATAGTATATATATACATAACTTCTTATATTTGTGTATATTAATTATAAAAAGAAAATTATATTTCTTATTCTCTTAAAAAATCACTTTTATAATTTTATATTATTCTACTCCAATTTTAATAATTTTTATAATATTTATCATTCATTTTTTAATGAATATAAGTTCTACACTATTAAATTAAAATTTATAATTATATAAAAAATAATAAAACAATTAACTAATATTGGAGAGATTATTATTATGAAGGAAAAAACATAAAATAGAAAAAATGGGTAATTTTAGTATTTTAAATTTTATTTACTTTAATTTGACAGTTCACTCAAATATAAGAACTAAAGAGTTGACGAAAATAAAAACTAAGGGACTATATAATCATTTCTAAAAATACAGGGACTAACTAGTGTATTACGTAAAAATATATGGACCTTATAATTATTTACTCTAATAATAAACTTAATTGGTAAAAATTAAACGAAAGCAACTGAAATACAATAAAAGTATGCTGAAGTGTATGAAACACTTATAAATTGCTCATGAAAATATGAGTAGAAAAATTTGAGGCATGTATTAACAGTCACCTGAAGACAGATTTCGTCGCTATTGACGATTCATCTCCCAAGATACAACAGATTACGTACCAGAGTAGAAAAGTTGAATAATATAAATGTACAAGAAACATAATAATTTCAGAAAGTAAAAACTAAAATTTTGTTTTTCAGTATCTGAATAGAACTCGAACAGACACGACTATTTACAAACGATGATGACTATTCATGAAGGGTGATGTTTGTTGGAATTTAAATTAATTTGAAAAAAGAATAATATTAAGGATAACAGAAAAATGGGCCAAAACAAACCATTTCGATGCGATATTCGCATCACCCACGTCTTGCACCTCTAATCTGATGGGGATTCGACCTCATCCTCGTGCGCGTGAGAGAGTTTTTCCCTCAGTAGTTGGTTAAAGGTTTGTGAAGTTATTTTACTTATAACTATTCGAAAGTCTCATTTCTTTCCTACGTAGGATGGGAAAGTTTGGTGTAATTTTAGTTCCTTTTATATTCTTCAGAACCATTTCAAGTGGTTCACTTTGAACATCAGTCTCATTAATTACTTGTCCGTTTTGAGTTTATAATATACCGATAAAAAGGTCACATGACATAGAATACATTGGCGTATTTTAAGTTATTCTAAACTCCATTTATTTATTATATATTTAAGTTTCAAGTTGAAAAAATAAATAAATGCAGAATTATTATTTAGATATATTTTTCCCAATAGAACTTCTCACTCTTTCATATGTATTTAATAAAAATTGAACCTGAAATCTCTTATGATATCAAAATGAACTATAAGTAGAAGTCATCATTTTTATTTTTTTAACATTTAACTTGTAAAGATTGAATATTAAATTTAGTAAAATATTATATATTAATTTATTTATATTTAAATTATATTTTTTAAATTAAAAATATAGTTCTATATAATATGATTACAATTTTTTAATTATAAAAAATAAAATTTTAAATATAAATGAAGTAAACTATATATCCTTAACGTTGCCAATTAAATTTAATTTTGCATTTATAAATGATATAATGATATATTTAGCATTTGCTGGTTAGTTAATTGTACTTCTATTATAATTATAGTCTTCACATTTATGAATCCCGTTATCTCGATTCCATATATACGTCATGTTATCACTCATTGGTAACAAATCAAAACACATGTTTACAAATGATTTTTTTAAGTTTAAAAAAATATCTTAAGTGTACACATGTCTTTAATCTGGTGCAGAACACGAAAAAATATTTTTAAACTTAATTTTATTTTTCACGTACACATGCGTATTTTTGATCGGTTACTGATTAGCAATAACATGACGTACATGTGAAATATAGATAACGAGATTCATTACTGCGTAGAGTGTTTCGTTAATAATGATTGAAAATTAGGCAACTTTTAATGCTAGGTGTAAAATTAAACGAACTTGCAAATATTAATAATATAATTGTACCATTTATAATGTTAGAAATAAAATTGCTCTTATCTTCCAAACGTTGGTGATAATTTCATATATTATCCTTCTCTAATTGATTTAATATTTAGAGCTGGTATCTTGATAGCTAATATCTCTTGTTGTATAAATAAATTAATTAAAAGATTAATTGGGAGATAAACAAAAGCCCCACAATACTAAGTTTCTATATTAATATCCATATGGGTAAGTTAATTACATGAAACTCATATTGGTGTAAATATATAAAGATATTACCAAGTTCAATTATTGTTGAAATTCAAGATGAAGAACATGTTAAGACAGCAACGCAAGAATACAGAAGATAAGAGCTTATGCTAATAGAATTCAAATAATGGCAGGAAAGTTAATCACTAAATAGTCTTAAATAATTCGTTAAACTGATGTGGTAACTTAGTTTTACTCATCTGCTCTTTATTTGTTTTCTGTATAAATACATTGTAAGATCTTAGTTAGTTTTTAATGAAAAAACAAGTATAATTTCTTCCATTATGGTATTAGAGCTCAATGGTTCAGGATCTTCCTTTTCCCTGAACTTTATAAGATTTCTTTCTATGTTTTTTATACCTTTTCTATTTTCCATAATGTCGTCTAGAAGTTATCATCATGTTGCATTACATACTTACGATTCTGAATCTAGCACTAAGAATGATGAATCAACAAAATCCAATGATGGAGGCACCAAAGGTAATCACAACAAGACATCAAAAAGAAACAACTAGAAATGATAATCATAGAATCAATGAGGATGGAGTCGATCAAGAATGAGGTCATCACAGATATCGAAATGATAATCCAGATTTTCTACTCATTACTAATCCTTTAAACGGTAAAAGCTACATCAGAAGGAAACGATCAATGATGATTGCATTAAATGCTAAAAGAAAAGCAAATTACGTGTTAAAAGGACACTGAACCTGATGATGTTGACTCAATTGAGTACAAAAAATGGAAGGAGATTGATAGCTTCATTTTCTCCTAGCTAATCAACTCATTTTCTAGGGATCTAGCTAAAGTATTCCTATTTGCTCCTAATTTGCGAGCATAGTGTTTAGAAATTGAAACTCGATATGGTGAGAGAAATGGCCTCTTATGTTTCATCTCAGAAAAGAGACTAGCCAGATTTCACAGGGAAACATGTCTCTTGTTGATTTCTTTAATAAAATGAAACATTTTATGGTCAAAACTTCTTTTATTGAGACCATTTCCAACTTGCAAGTGTGGTGAGAGTAGCGTTTCTACACAAAAACTCTACAATGAAGAATAAATGATGTTATTCCTTTCTAGATTAAATTCTAATTATGGTCACTTTTATGATTAGATCCTCGTTATGGATCCTTTACCCACAGTGGACAAGGCATATTCAATGTTTCTCATGAATAAGAAACAACGTGATGTATTGATAGAATCACAACCTTCATTTGTTAGCAATGTGAGTACATGATCTCGTTATGATGGAGGCACCAGAGGTAATCACAATAAGACATCAAATGAAGAAACTGTTGAAACATATTTCCACATGATTTTGATTTGACAAAATTATTTCCATGATTAAAATAATTAAATTTAAGTGCTTTGATTTAATTGTACTAATGAGTTTGTTCAATGTTGAGTAAATTAACTAACGAGAACAGGAACTGAAAGCCTATAAAAGAAAGACAGAACAAAGTCAGCAAAAGCAAGTCACACAGCAGACGCTGAGTAAGAACGCAACTCAGCTTTAAGAAAAGAAATGTCTTCTTCAGAAAAGCTTGAAGGCGAAGCCGCTGAGTCAAGCTGAGTAATAATCAAGTCAGCATCAATGATCCATCAACTTGCAAGACAAGATCTAAAAAATGTCCGAAACAAATCAGAAGCCTCGAAAATCCATCTTAAGGACCTTTTCGAGATGCATGGATCATCTGACTTTTGGCTAGAAGACAAACCTGGCGCAAGAAGATAAATCTGGCGCAAGAAGACGAATCTGGCAAACCTGGCGTCTGGTCAAAACAGAAGACAAGATTGGCCTGGTGCTCTGGAAGCTGACCACGTGATGACGAAGAAGACTGTTCTTCCCACAACGGCTATGTCGGAATTCAAATCATTGGCACCCCAAAGATTGCTATAAATAGGTCAAATCATCACTTGGATCAAATACACACATACAAGAGATCTACATACAGACAAGCAAAATCTTCACTAAGTGATAATCCAAAATAGAAGCTGTCTGGAAAGAAAAAGCAAGCTCTTACACCAAATTTCAATCATTGTGTAAAAGTCTAGATTGATTCTGTCATCTAAAGTGTTCTTTGTTGTATTAAGAACAAATTCTTATCATTTGTAAAAGGTTAGAAGAGTGAAGCTTAGTACTTGGTTATAGTACTCAGTGGTAGAGAGAAGCTGAGTACTCGGTTATAGTATTCAGTGGTAGATAGGATTGAGTAGACGAATAGAGGACGGTACTCTTGCATACTCAGTTGCTATTGTAAAAGGTTTGTGCTCTACCTTTAAAGAGCTCAGTAGAGGATTGAAAAAGCTCGGAAGGATTCTGGGGACTGGACGTAGGTGGAGAGGCCGAACCAGGATAAGTCTGTTGAGTAAACTCTAACCCTTTCTCTTGATATCTATATATAGGTATGTGTTGCTTGCTTAAAATTACTCAGTAAATAATCTATACAAGATGAAGCTGAGTAATCTGAGTGCTGAGTTGGAAACTAGCTTAAGTGTTACTTCCCAACTCACAACTGAAACAGCTCTAGTCAGCATCTGATTAAAGCTGTCTCACATCACACTCAACCTTGCTGACCTAAAACTGAGTTAAACTATCAAACATTCAATTAAGTCAGCATTATTAAGCGAAAAAGTTATATTAGTTCCTAACCCCCCCTTAGAACTAATCCTATTACGTTACACAGGACCAACAAGTGGTATTAGAGCTCAGTAGCTCACTATTCAAGATAAAACTATCTTGAGCTGATCCCTGTAATGGCTGAGAACATCACTCGTTTCCTTCCAGGAAATCAAACAACACAGATACTCCCTGAGGGATTATCTATTAGTCGGCCTCCACTGTTCTTCGGGTCAAACTATACATTCTGGAAGAACAGGATGAAAAACTTCATTCAGGCAACAAATATGAGTGCATGGCTAGCTATAGTCCGTTTGTTCCCTATGAAACCATTGATGGTGTAAAAACTGTCAAAAGTGAGGCTAAGTGGTCAGAAGATGACCTTAAGAAATTACAAAATAATGCTTCGGCTATCAATATGCTTCAGTGTGCATTAGATGCTGCAGAGTACAATAAGATTTTAGGTTGTGAGTCAGCACAAGAAATTTGGAAGAAGCTAGAGGTGACCTATGAAGGAACCAGCAAGGTCAAAGAGTCCAAAGTAAATCAACATATGCAGCTGTACAAGCTGTTCGAGATGAATGATAATGAAGACATCTCGGAGATGAATGCAAGATTCACCAACATTATCAATGAACATAAGAGACTCGGCAAGAACTTCACTGAAGAAGAACAAGTGAAGAAGATTCTAAGAAGTCTCCCTAAAAGCTGGCAAGCAAAGAAAACAGTTGTAGAAGAAGCTCAAGACCTGACCACATATAAATATGATGAACTCATTGGATCTCTGCTGACCCACGAGATCTCAATGAAGAACTTTGAAGTGAAAGAAAAGTCTGAAGACAAGAAGCAAAAATCCTTTGTCATGAAAGCTGACTCAACTGATGCTAACTCATCAGATGATAAGGAAATGTCTATGTTCACCAGAAAAATGAAGAAGTTGTTTCGAAAGAATGACAAATACAGCAAAAGGTCATTCAAGAAAGGTGACAAATACAAAGCTGAGTCCAGCGACAGCAGACATAAGAAGGACAGCTCAAAGCCCGTTACTTGCTTTGAATGTCATCAAGCTGGGCACATCAAATCAAGCTGTCCCACACTAAAGAAAGAAAAGAAGAACAACAGAAAGGCAATGGTGGACACATGGAGTGATAGCGATGAGTCAACCTCATCAGAAGCTGATGCCACTGAGTCAGCAAACATCTGTTTTATAGCTGACGAATCTGCTGACACCTGCCACTCTGAGCAAGCTGACCTGTCTGGTGGGTCTGACCATGAGGAACACTCAACCGAGGTAACATCTCTACCTTTGCTCAGAAATGAAATGATAAATGCCCTGAGTGATCTCTATACACTTATCAAAAAGTGTAACAAGAAAATAAGAGCACTCGGCAGGCGGTGTGATGAGATTGAAGAGGTCAAACTCAGTGACCTCCGACATCTTCTCCAGGACAATACCAGGCAAGATGAAAACTTGAAAATCATGCATGGGTTTGTCTCTGAAGTCCAATCAGACTCTAAAAAGCTGAGAAAGGACATCACATCAATACAGAACCAGCTGAGTTCATCGGCTAAGAAAAGGTTCTATTCAAAGACTGAGTATTCGGGTACTAGTCAGCAAAGACGGTACATTCAGCAGAACAGTCAGTGTGACTGTTGTGGAAAGAAAGGACACACTATAAAAGTGTGTTGGCTTGCTCAGTACCATCATGCTGACCAAAAATGGAAATACCCCCAAAAGGTAGTTTATTGTGACTATTATGGGAAAGATGGCCACACTATAAATGTATGCCGTCACAAAATTAAATATGATGCATCATCTGCTGACTCTAACAAATGAGGACCCAAAAAGACTTGGGTACCTAAAGATAATTAATAACATTGCAGGTGAGCCTGAGGTGTGCTGAGAAGTCAAAACTATGGTATATTAACAGCGCATGCTCAAGGCATATGACTGGTGATGAAACTCAGTTCATCACACTTGTGCATAAACGAGGAGGAAATGTAAGTTTTGGAGACAATAAAAAGGGTAAGATAGTAGGGTCAGGTACCATTGGTGGTAATCCTACTATTGAGTTAGTCTCCCTAGTCAGGGGTCTTAAATATAACCTATTGAGTGTAGCTAAGCTGTGTGACAGTGGTAGAAAGGTTGTATTTGATGCCACTGAGTGTAAAATACTCGAGGGAAAAACAAATGAGTTGATTTTAACTGCCCCTCGTGTTGACAACGTTTTCATACTAAACCTAGAAAAGAAGTTTTCAAAGAATATATGCTTAGTGTCAAAGGAAGATAATTCCTGGCTATGGCATAGGAGACTTGGTCATGTAAGCATGGACCTCCTAGCCAAACTAGCAAGAAAGCAATTAGTTGAGGGTTTGCCCAAACTCAAATTTGAGAAGGATCAATTATGCAATGCTTGTCAGCAAGGAAAACAAACTAAAAAATCTTTTCAAAGTAAAAATTTAGTCTCAACCAAGCGTCCATTAGAGTTACTACACTTGGATCTTTTCGGACCAGTCCAGCCGCTGAGCTTGGGTGGTAAGAGATTTTCCTTGGTCATTGTAGATGATTTTTCTCGGTACACTTGGATCATCCTGCTGAGTAGCAAGGATGAAGCTTTTGAGATGTTCTCAACACTAGTAAGAAAACTTGAAAATGATAAAGACCTAAAATTAGCTCACATCCGAAGTGATAATGGAGGAGAATTCAAAAATCAACAGTTTGATGAATTCTGTGAAGTCAGCGGCATTGACCATAATTTTTCTGCTCCTAGAACTCCTCAACAAAATGAGGTAGTTGAAAGGAAGAACAGAACCTTAGTTGAAATAGCTAGGACAATGCTGAGTGAGAATAGGCTTCTAAAGTATTTATGGGGTGAAGCTGTCAACACAGCTTGCTATATACTCAATAGGGCTCTAGTCAGACCTATACTTAAGAATACCCCCTATGAACTTTGGAAAGGACAAAAACCCAATATTGGATATTTTCGTGCCTTCGGTTGCAAATGTTTTATTCTAAATACGAAAGACAACCTTGCTAAGTTTGATTCAAAAGCTGATGAAGCTATCTTTTTAGGGTACTCAACAAACAGCAAAGCATATAGGGTGTTTAATAAACGAACTCATGTCTTAGAAGAGTCTGTACATATTGAGTTCGATGAAACTGACCCTGCAAGGAAAACAAGTCAGCCTACCGAAGATGACACATGCTCAGCTTCCGCTGACCAAAATAGAGCCACTGAGTCACTACCTCAAGGGTTGACCAAAGGTAAGAATGAACTTGAAATTATCTTTGCTTTGCTGACCAATATAATCCTGCAGAAAATGTTGAAACACCTATCCCTGAAGACACTACACTACCAAAGGAGATCAAGGTTCCAAGAGGACACTCTGAAAGTAGCATTCTTGATGTCGCTGAGAACACCCTGATGACCAGAAATCAACTCAGGAGATATCTCAGCAATGTAGCCTTCGTGTCAGTTCTTGAACCAAGAAATTTCTCAGAAGCTGAGAACGATGAATTCTGGATAAATGCGATGCAAGAGGAGCTCGATCAATTCAAGATAAATGAAGTATGGGATTTAGTGCTTAAACCAAAAAATCAAAAAACCATAAGAACAAAATGGGTATTCCGCAATAAGCTAGATGAACAAGGAAATGTAGTTAGGAACAAAGCCAGACTTGTAGCTTAAGGTTACAGTCAGCAGGAAGGTATTGACTATGGTGAGACCTTTGCACCCGTAGCTAGATTAGAAGCTATAAGATTATTGGGTGCATATGCTAGCTTTATGAACTTTAAATTGTTCCAAATGAATGTTAAAAGTGCATTTCTTAATGGAGTTATAAATGAAGAGGTTTATGTTAGTCAGCCTCCAGGGTTTGAGGATCCAAAATTCCCAAACCATGTTTATAAACTCAAAAAGGCATTGTACGGCCTGAAGCAAGCACCACGTGCTTGGTACGAAAGGCTAACCAGAAACTATGTCAGAGGAAAAGCTGACACAACTTTATTCATTAAGAAAAAGGGTAAAGATACCCTGTTGGCACAGATATATGTTGACGATATTATTTTCGGTGCTACTAATGAGTCAATGTGCAAGGAATTTAGCAAGCAGATGCAAACTGAGTTTGAGATGTCAATGATGGGAGAACTCAACTTTTTCCTTGGACTTCAAATCAAACAAGGCAAGAATGGCATCTTCATTAGTCAGACTAAGTACACCAATGAGATATTGAAGAAATTTGATATGGAAAATTGTAAGCCAATATCTACCCCAATGGGTACTGACATTGTGCTTTGTGCTGATGAAAAATGTAAGTCAGTAGACATCAAATTATATCGAGGTATGATCGGCTCTCTACTCTATCTAACGGCAAGTAGGCAAGATATACAGTACTCAGTATGTTACTGCGCAAGATATCAAGCTGACCCTAAGGAATCTCATTACATAGCTGTAAAAAGAATCCTTAGATATTTGCAAAGCTCAGTGAATGCAGGTTTATGGTATCCCAACACGAACGATTTCACACTCGTTGGATACACTGACGTTGACTATGGATGAGACAACCTTGAGCTGAAAAGCACTTCAGGAGGATGCCATTTCCTTGGAAGCTATCTAGTGTCTTGGTTCAGTAAGAAATAGTCGTCAGTTGCCCTGTCAACAACTGAAGCTGAGTACATTACTGCTGGAAGCTGTGTTGCACAAGTCCTATGGATCAAGCAACAACTGGATGATTATGGAGTTCAAACGAAAACAATAGAAGTCAAATGTGACAACAAAAGTTCCATTGACTTATCTAAAAATCCAATTCAACACAGCAGGATGAAGCATGTCAGCATCAGGCATCACTTCATCAGAGATCATATACTCAAGGGTGAGATCAAGCTGACCTATGTTCCAACAGATGAACATCTTGCAGATATCTTCACGAAGCCGTTGGCTCGTGAGCAGTTCAGCATACTAAGGGAAGCTATCGGTATGTCTAATCCTCTTCAATAAAATTCTGAGTATATTGAGTGATTATATCATGCCAAGTGATTATTACATGTTGAGTAACTGTCATATGCTGAGTAGATATGAATGCTATGAAATTACCATTTGATGAATTGCTATTGAATGATTGATAAAATGCTGAGTTACTCCACATGATATGAACCCCTTCTACGCTAAACTAAGCACTCAGAACACCAATCGTTTAGTATCTTAGATGCTGAGTGGAATACTTGCACGCGTATTTATGTAGACACCTAGTATGACGTAAGCGTAATGATTAGAAACCCATACGCTGAATGTTTCATTAATGTCAGAATTAAATACCGTTGATTGATTCAAAATCGAACTGCCATTCTGACCTATCAGATCAACACGCACCGGTTATAAATAGTGGACGGTTTCCCACTAATTTCTCTTTACGCTTAAAAATTTCGCACTTGACCTCTCTCTAAATTCTTAAATCCTCTGAGTTTCTCAAAAATCCTCAAGAACACCATGTCGAACGATTCCCAGAATATCTCCGTTGAGAAATATGATGACAATAACTCCGACATTAATCCTCCCTCTCCTGCTGAGCAGGAATATCACGAGACTTCCTCAGAGTCTCAGGAACAGATCCATGGTCAGCATGACCAACTGATGCTCGAGGTCAGCATCCTCGGTGAAAACCCTCGCACTGACCAAACGACTCCTTCGAAGAAGAAGAAGAAAAACAAGAAACCTAGGGAAAGGAAGTTCTTTCCAGTCTTCAGCAGTATCAAAAACCTGAACGTCTACCATTCTCGATGGTTTTCTGGAAGCTTCATCGAGGAAGAAAAACCCTTCTGTGACTGGATTTCAAAGAATGGGTGGACTGCCCTCTTCTCTCTCCCTGGAACTACTTACCCACAACTGGTGAAGGAGTTCTACGCAAACCTAAAGGTCGCTGACGACGACGATGACTATTTGGTCACCAAGGTTAAGAATAAGGAAATCACCATCACCCCCTCTTACCTTGCTATCCTGCTAAAGCTTAAAGCAGAAGGTGCAGAACTGCGATGCACGAATGATTATAAGCGGGTTCAGTATGTTGTCGAGTTCTGTAAACCCAAAAACCACAAAGGAGAGATCTACAGCACCAGCATGGGTCAGCCTCAAAAACAAGCTCACTACATCCTGACCAACTTTCTCTTTCCCAAGGTCAACTCCTCCTCCTCAGCCTCAAACTTTGAGCAGTGCTTCATCTGGCATATGCTGACCTATAAGCCGCTCAATATGCTCGTCTTTCTTATTGAGGATTTCCAACACAGTACCGGGATCCTTCGGATGGGTTCTCTCATCACCAAAATACTTCAGGATCACCAGGTCAGCTTCAAAGGAGAAATTGACGTAGAGGGCACTGAGATCACCTCAGCAATTTTGTTCGGCTTAGCTCACATCCTTCCTATCAAACCTAAGAAAGGCAAGGAAACCATGGTTGAAGAAGCACATGCTGAGGGAGCTATGAGTGAAGAAGCACAAGCTGAGTTACCTCAGAAAGGAAAGGGAGCTGTGGTTGAAGCAGCACTTGCTGAGCGAAAGGAAAAAAAGAGGAAAGCTGACCCATCCTCAACACCGACAGCCAAAGGCATTAATCGAACTGTGAAAAAGATTAGGCTGGTGACAAGAGAGAAGAAAGCTGCTCCTACTGAGCCAGCTCAAGAGGAACCAGAGTCAGCTGAAAAACAGAAAAAGCGAGCTGAGCCTGAGGAAGAAAGTGAAGAGACACTTGAACAGCCTCTAAAGAGGAAGAAAACCTTTGGAATGACGCCGTTAGATGCTGACCCACTTGACTTTGTGATCTCAAAGGATTCACACTTCGTGCAAAGTTAGGAAATTAACCTGGAAAAGACTCCTCAGGAGGAAAAGCAAGGCTGCACTGACGAACAGCCTTAAGCTGATAAGATGGGTTCTGCTGAGCCAAGTAACACAGCTGCTGCTGAGCAAGCTGATGAGCAAAGAGTTGAGTCACCAGTGAAGGACAAGGTTGTGGAGAACCTTTATGCTGACCTTGGACTCACCTCTTCCTCTGAGTCATCAGAGTCTATTGCTGCTGATCCTTCTCCTCAAACCAAAACCAAAAAGGGCAGTATGGAAAAGCGGTTCAAACAAAAAGCTCAGAAGCCCAACGTCATAGACTTGTTGGATGAATCTCCACTGAGGGACCCCATCACTGACTTAACAGGGCTCCAATTCCAATTCTTCACCGACATCACTGAACCCGCACCTGATCAAGTCAAGGAAAAGCAAGCCTCTGTTTCTCAAGCTGAGGAACAAGCCGACCCAAAAGTCTCTAAGGGTCAAGCTTCTGCCAACACCTCTGCTCCACCTTCCACTGAGCAAGTGCTCGAAGTTCCAACTGCTCAACACAATGAGTTAGCAAAGGAAACTCCTCCTGCTAAAGACAGCTCTGAGTTGCCTCAACCTCAAATTTCCACTCAACATCAGACTGACACTGAGCAGGTTAAAAATTCTGCTGATCAAACTCTTCCAACTCCTATCAAGCAGACAGTAAGCCAGTCAGTTCCTGCTGCTGGCCTCATTAATAAGGATGCTGCTACTAATCAAGCTAGCACCTCCACTTTTGGGCAGCACCAAAGTACTCCACCACCTGCTGCTAACCAGAAAACGGCTCCTCAGACTACGCAGAACCAGTCTGAAGATGATTCCTACAATTTCCTTAATGCCTCTGAGTCAGGACGTCAAATCATCAACTCAGCTCATATGCTTCTCCAAGCAATAGACCAGTCTCACGCCGATGCTGCTGGGTCCACTCCTGCTGAGCCAACTCAACTTACATCCATCACACAACTTCTAACCGAACTCAAAGGTCTTAAGGAGCTGATGAGTGTTATGACTTCTCTGGTCGCTCAGCAGCCCAAGCAAGAGTTTATGGTCAAGCTGGCAAAACTTCAGCTAATGATGGTAAATCACATGGACTCCATCGAAGGGAAAATCACTACCCTATCTGTTGTGAACTCATCATCCGCAACTTCTGCTGAAGTTACTCAGCATTTCAACCTGCTGACCGCTGAATTAACGGGGGCTCGTGAACTTATCTCCTCCACTTCTCAATGCTCCATTGAATAGATTGGTGAAGCCATTCGCCTACTCAACCTGAGCAAAGAAGAAATGGACACTGACCAAGTAAAGACCAATGACATTTTGCACTGCACCCTATCAACACTTGTGCATGTTCGGCACATCAATGCTCAGCGTCATTCGTATGATTCTTCACTACTCAGGATGTACTATCAATCCTACGCACGGATGACGGACTCCATTACTTGGATAGGGAAGTCTCTTGAGTTTTTACTCAGTATGCTTAGCGCACACATTAAAATCCCCTCTTCAAGTATGGCCGATGGCATGCAGGTAAGGGTCTTAAAGAAAGTACGAGTCACATGCAACAGTATTCCACTATACTGACTCGTGCTATTCAACAGGGGAAGTTCTATGCTCCTCCCCTTCCGTCTAATGATGCTGGCAAAACGGGGGAGAAAGATAAAGCTAAGCAGCCAGCTGACAGAACTCGTCAAACTCAGCAGAAGCCTCCTGGCTAAACTTCTGCTGTCCCAAGCAACCAAAGTCAGCAACAAAGAACAGCCAAGCCCAAAGCCAAAGCTAATCAAGTTCAAGCCAATATCAAAAAGTAGAACTAGAACTAGACTTAGCTTGAGAGTTGTAATCTGTATCTGGCATGTTTTATCTTTGTTGAGCTAACTATCTATATATATATAAGCATCCTTTCTACAAACTGTCTTTTTATATGCGATGCTTATTTGCTGTGGTTATGTGCTGATCTGTGTCATGTAACTACTCATTGAACAACAACTTAAAACTTGTGAACATAAAAATTAAACAAGTGAAATACACTCAGTATACCTCAACTCTGATATCTCAACTTAACTAAGAATCAAAACTGAGTAATGACAAAATGTTCCAAGTATTGACCTACTTCTGAAGCTGACCTTAGACTCTTCTCGATTAGATCTTAGAAGGTTTGGAGTTGAATTAAGTCAGTAGATCCAACCCTTACGGGGGAGCATTTTCAGAAGAATTAAAAAGGTCAACTATCATGGGGAAGCTCAACACTGAGTTCCTTAATTGAATACTTTTGCCAACATCAAAATTGGGGAGTTTGTTGAAACACATTTCCACTTGATTTTGATTTGATAAAATTATTCCCATGATTAAAACAATTAAATTTAAGTGCTTTGATTTAATTGTACTAATGAGTTTGTTCAATGTTGAGTAAATTAACTAACGAGAACAGGAACTGAAAGCCTATAAAAGAAAGACAGAACAAAGTCAGCAAAAGCAAGTCACACAGCAGACCCTGAGTAAGAACGCAACTCAGCTTTAAGAAAAGAAATGTCTTCTTCAGAAAAGCTTGAAGGCGAAGCCGCTGAGTCAAGCTGAGTAATAATCAAGTCAGCATCAATGATCCATCAACTTGCAAGACAAGATCTGAAAAATGTCTGAAACAAATCAGAAGCCTCGAAAATCCATCTTAAGGACCTTTTCGAGATGCATGGACCATCTGACTTTTGGCTAGAAGACAAACCTGATGCAAGAAGACAAATCTGGCGCAAGAAGACGAATCTGGCAAACCTGGCGTCTGGTAAAAACAGAAGACAGGATTGGCCTGCTGCTCTGGAAGCTGACCACGTGATGACGAAGAAGACCGTTCTTCCCACAACGGCTATGTCGGAATTCAAATCATTGGCACCCCAAAGATTGCTATCAATAGGCCAAATCATCACTTGGATCAAATACACACATACAAGAGATCTACATACAGACAAGCAAAATCTTCACCAAGTGATAATCCAAAATAGAAGCTGTCTGGAAAGAAAAAGCAAGCTCTTACACCAAATTTCAATCATTGTGTAAAAGTCTAGATTGATTCTGTCATCTAAAGTGTTCTTTGTTGTATTAAGAACAACTTCTTATCATTTGTAAAAGGTTAGAAGAGTGAAGTTGAGTACTCGGTTATAGTACTCAGTGGTAGAGATGAAGGAAAATAGACAAGTCTAGGCGCATCGGAATAATAAAATTTTATCTATTTTATCTATTTCCCTTTTCCAAGATCTGTTAATTGTTATTTCATATAAAGAGGGATAGAAAGTAATACCTTCGGTGAAGAACTATCTACGGTTGCAAACGAAGTGCCCACAACTCTTAATCTGTGTATCACGAACAACAAAAGAATCAGCACATAAAAAGATAACTAATCAGGAATCAACCTTAATAATAGCAATCGCAATGATTGCCTCTAACAGAAATCGATACGAGATCAAAGAGAGAGTAAGAAAGATTGTAATTAGCCGAGACGGTTGCGGAACGATTCCTCTAGCCCTTCTATTTAGTGTTGGCCGAATTATGGGGTTAGGGAGTCTATTTATAGACTTCTCAAAATCCTAATCCCAGTTGTGTTAGGTAATTAAATAATTGGAATCTTATTCGGAATATGATTCCTAATTAGATAATTAAATAAACACTTTACTATTATCTAAATAATAACTAATTATATCTAGATAATTATTATTAATCAAATTAATAATTAATTAATGTTAGGGATAATTAATTAGAGTTTCAATCACATAAAAACTTCTAATTAATATTATCAGATAATCTTTTAATTTAATTCATAACCATAATCAAATTATAATTATTAATCAAATTAATTTATCCCTAATTAATCTACAAATTTCGGCCCATATATACAGTGTCTCACTAATTACATATTCGTCCTCTGATTCCAAGTCCTATATGCGACCCATTAGGTTCTTTATTGCCACTAGCCATATATATCCTTTGAAATTATTCATCACGATTAATTCCAACATATATATAACGGAATACCGTCGCGAGCTGTTACTAGCAGAACCTATGATATTCCCCCAGAGCAATTAAGAAGTCAGGTTGATAACTGACGTTAACCTTTCTGTATTAGGTACAGTATAATACGATCCTTCATCAACTATATCTTGTCGGTCAATTCCTTATAACCATGGAACGTGTCAAGGTTACATATAACGAAGAGTCCGGTTTTACTTGTACAGGTTGAATTCACTCTGAAAGATAAGTTAAGTGAAATGTTCATTTCTACTCTTAACTCTATCACCTTGCAAGGATTTCAGTCAATTCACCACAAGCGGCCATTTGGATATATCTCCCACTTATCGGGAGTGACGAATGCTCAATCTGACATTAACTATTCTGCAATTACTTTGTGTGATACCCAACCCTGCTCTCACACACCCCAGGCTCTCACCTGTTGGATCGTGCTCGCACAGAATCAAAGTATCAGACTCCATAATCCAGAATCACTAATTAACAAATGTTTGAGTCCGAGGATTAGTTATACCTACTAATACCAATGAGATGAACAGTTGACACTTTTATATAAATTAATCCATGCTGTTATCTCAAGTCGGGTCCCAATCCTAATGAACTCCTTCACCGGATCCATGTAACTGTCTAGATATCTGAATATCTAAAGCTTGTGAGATCAGCTTTCTGTCTCGACAGAAAACACTGTTACATGCAAGTCTCAACAGTAATATGCCAACCCCTATAACATATTACTTGACTTGGGTTGATTTTAAGTCTATTGGTCTATTATAAAGTATAGTCTCACTTCATGCTTGTATGAACACTTTATAACTACTTAAATAAACTTAGGATTACTTTCTTTATGAAAGATTTGTGCCTTTATATATAGTTACATTTTAATGCTATATATCTTATTAAACAAATGAATAAATAAACAATTTATTCATTAATATTTATATCCTAAAACAATTGTCTTTAGGACACTAAACTCCAACAAGAGAGAAGCTGAGTACTCGGTTATAGTATTCAGTGGTAGATAGGATTGAGTAGACGAATAGAGGACGGTACTCTTGCATACTCAGTTGCTATTGTAAAAGGTTTGTGCTCTACCTTTAAAGAGCTCAGTAGAGGATTGAAAAAGCTCGGAAGGATTCTGGGGACTGGACGTAGGCGGAGAGGCCGAACCAGGATAAGTCTGCTGAGTAAACTCTAACCCTTTCTCTTGATATCTATATATATGCATGTGTTGCTTGCTTAAAATTACTCAATAAATAATCTGTACAAGCTGAAGTTGAGTAATCTGAGTGCTGAGTTGCAAACTGACTTAAGTGTTACTTCCCAACTCACAACTGAAACAGTTCTAGTCAGCATCTGATTAAAGCTGTCTCACATCACACTCAGCCTTACTGGCCTAAAATTGAGTTAAACTATCAAACATTCAATTAAGTCAGCATTATTAAGCGAAAAAGTTATATTAGTTCCTAATCCCCCCTGGAACTAATCCTATTACGTTACACGGGACCAACAGAAACAACTAGAAATGATAATCATAGAATCAATGAGGACGGAGTCGGTCAAGAATGAGGTCATCACAGATATCGAAATGATAATCCAGGTTTTCTACTCCTTACTAATCCTTTAAACAGTAAAAGCTACATCTCAAAGAAACGATCAATGATGATTGCATTAAATGCTAAAAGAAAAGCAAATTATGTGTTAAAGGATACCGAACCTGATGATGTTGACCCAATTGAGTACAAAAAATGGAAGGAGGTTGATAGCTTCATTTTCTCCTAGCTAATCAACTCACTTTCCAGGGATCTAGCTAAAGTATTCCTATTTGCTAGATCTTATTTGGTTTTTATGGAAATACAAGTATAATTACTTCCATTAATTATATCTAAAATAAAACCATCATTAAAACGCCACATCCCTTAGATTTAGGTGGATGTGATTTAGGGTTAATTACAAAAATGGGTCAAATGGGAGGCTCGTTTACATATTTAACCCATTTACTCAACCTACTACATATATAGACTGATTTTGTGTGACTTTCCCATAATACCATCAATATTTACGCGCGGTTGTCTTCCTCCCGTCTGACTTCGCAGAGGTTAGCATATGCGAACCCTGCGAAGCTAAATATGCGAAGCCGGCGAAGCTAATGTTTGGTTTAGTTGATGATTTTAGTTAGCATATGCGAACCCTGCGAAGCTAAATATGCGAAGCCTGCGAAGCTAATGTTTGGTTTAGTTGATGATTTTAGTTAGCATATGCGAAGTCTGTGAAGCTAATGTTTGTTTTAGTTGATGATTTTAGTTAGCATATGCGAAGCCTGCGAAGCTAATGTTTGGTTTAGTTGATGATTTTAATTAGCATATGTGAAGCCTGCGAAGCGAATGTTTGGTTTAGTTGATGATTTTAGTTAGCATATGCGAAGTCTGGATGTGTTTTTAGCAAAATTCGCTAAGTGGTATATAACAAAAAAAATAGCAAACAACAACGGATTCTAACATTATTTAACAAAAAAATCAAAACATAAATGAATACACCAACAATAATTCAGTGAGATTTATAGAATTAGGCATTTTCTCTGCGTTTCCCAATCTTCCGCCTCACAGAACGAGGTAGCATCAGAGATTCCATGATCTCGGTAGCATCAGAGATTTTTCCAGCTTCAATTTCACATGTTTTAATTCAAAGAATCACGTCTGTTCGGGTGGATAGAAACGTCTCTTCACAACGGACACGACCCTTAAACACGACTCTTCAACATCTATAAATAAAGAGTTGATTTTAGAGTTCAAAGTTAGAAAAATTTGAGTTAGATTATTAAGGTTAAAGTGCAGAATTTATGCAGAAGTTCTGAATCAGAAACGATTCAGAGTTAGATTTCATTCTTGTAACAAGCAATCTGATGTACACAAATTGTTCTTATATTACTTACAAACACAGTAGTAATTAAGTTTAGATTAAAATATGTTCGAAGACTAGTTTACATTTCGGTAGAAGACACATCATCTCTATTCTGAAGATTCAGCGAGAAGATCAAGCAGCGGATGAGTCCCCGAAACCTGACAAACTCTAACGAGGTTTGAGGAAAGGATTGACTACTCGGAACTCGAATGTCGTTTCGAATGCTTTCATGTTTCATGTTCTCTATAAACTTGTATCAATTCACAAATCATTTAATAAAAGATCATACATTTCAATATATGTTTATGTAGTTACTTTGGCAATTAATCTGAAGTAAGATTCTGGTGTTTTCATTAAAACGAATTTAATTCACATCCTTACAAGGAAACTTCGTTGAACACTTGAACAAGTTCGTATTTATGGATGATATGATCGTTGGGTCGGCTTATTAGAAATAAGTATAAATTTGGTTAAGGTAGTAATCTACTCAACATCAGGGGGATTTCTACGGTTCAAAGCCCTTTAATTGAAAGAATTTACATTTTATTACACACTTATAATTTTTACAAAGTTTAAAGTTGATATCTTTGCTTAATGCAAACGAGTTCAACTCTTCTCTTATTTTAAACGCGAAATGTTTCTGTCTTGTAATTTAATCTCAAGACAGAATTGATTTCTAAATTTCTGACATATAATCCTAATCTGATTCTTATTAACTTAATTCAATCTCAATCCAATTCAATTAACGATTATCTATTAAATAAACCTAAAGACGTATTTAAACGGTATCAAAATAAGTTTTTATGAAAAACGTTCCCTGTGGGATCGATATCTTTTTATTACTACAAGTGAAGCCGTGCACTTGCGGAAATCGCTCAACATTGCCGTTCGCTCTAAAGTCGCCCTCTTTCTTCCCTTTTCTCTGTTGTTCACCTTCTTCCTCGTCTTTTCTCTCACTGTTCACCTTCTTCTACCATCTGTTCGCATTCTTCCTCTTCTTTGTTCTCACTGTTCACCTTCTTCTACCGTCGTTCACCTTCTCTCACCGTCGTTCGCTCTAAAATCGCCCTCTCGTTTTTCCTCTACCGTCGTTCACTTCCCTTTTCTCTCACCAGAGTAGGAGTTGCTGGAGAACGCCGTCAAACAACAACGGATTTTGCAGGTTAGATCCCTGTGGAAGGAGGAGGAGCCATTTTGGATGAAGAGGAAACCGTAAGGAAGAGGAAGAGGAAGATGAAAGATTGGGGGTATTATGGGAAAGTCACACAAAAACAGTCTAGATATGTAGTATGTTGAGTAAATGAGTTAAATATGTAAATGGACCTCCCATTTGACCTAGTTTTATAATTTTCCCTATGATTTATTAATATATTTTGATTAAAAAAATGTTCCTTTTTAAATATTCACTTATACAACTGCCACATGTTCATTGTTGCTTCCCTTTGCTTTCTTTTTGTTTTTATTCAATCTCTTATGGTTCAATAAACACAAAAATAAGTCAATATATTAATATAATGCTAATGGCCAGTTGATCGCTTCAAAACACGATTGGTAGCAAGAGGATAAAATCAAAGGTTTGGAATTGATTGTCACATTATTCATTAGTATATGGAAGTACATTTTTTTGTGTACTCCCTTTATCGATTCTGATAATCAAGTAGCAGATTTGCTAAGCAAATCATTAACTTCCAATCAAATGGTTTTATGTGTTAAACAAAATGAAATTGATCAATATTATATCTTTAACTTGTGGGGAGAGTGTTGAAATTCAAGATTAGAAGAGCATGTTAAGACAGCAATACAATGACATAGAAGATAAGATCTTATGCTAATATAATTTAAATAATAGGGGGAAATTTAGTAACTAAATGGTTTTAATTGCAATTCATTGGGCTAATTTGGCAACTCGACTTTCTATTCTTCATTTTTTTTACAAATACTTTGTAATCTTTATTGATTTTTAATGGAAATACAAGTATAATTACTTCCATCAATTATATCTAAAATAAAACCAGCATTGAAACGTCACCTCCCTTGGATTTAGGTGGATATGATTTATTAATATATTTTGATTGAAAAAATGTTTCCTTTCTTAAATATTCACTTAAACAAATGCCATATGTTCGTTATTGCTTCCTTTTGCCTTCTTTTTATTTTTATTCATCCTTTTAATTGTTCAATAAAAATAAAAGAAGTCAATATATTAATATAATGCTAATGGTCAGTTGACCGTTTCAAAACGCGATTAGTAACAAGAGGCTATAATCAAAGGTTTGAAATTGATTATCAGGACAAATTTTCACTTATTACTAAGGTGGTGACTATGAGGATTTTTCTAGTTGTAGCCAAAGGCTGGCCTATCCATCAAGTGGATATAAATAATGCATATCTCCATGGTTCCATGATGAAGAGTTGTATATGGAGCCACCTGCTTGTTACTAGGTTCCTTCCGGCAAGGTTTGCAAACTCACTAAGTTAATCTATTGGCTTAAACATGTTGGTTGATGTTGGAATAAGACTTTCACCCAATTTCTTACAATCTTGGTTTTAAGAAAAGAATTCATGATTATTTCTTATTTACAAAAGGTGCATGTAATGGTTAGTTTTTAGTTCTAATAGTTTATGTAGATGATGTTCTAATTCCAGGAACATCAGAGAAGTTAATTGCAGAAGTTAAACAAGAGTTATATAAGGCATTCACCATTAAGGATATGTGTCTTGCCAACTTTTTTTTGGTATTGAACTAGCTAGATCAAATCTTTGTATTCTTATTTCATAGCAAAAAAAATATTTTAGATTTGGTTAAGGATGTTGGTTTACGTAATGCTCAAACAACTTCAAGCCATTTTCACAGTAATGTAATTTCTGATTCTTTAGAATTATATTCAAATCATGGGCAATATCACAGCTACTTGAGGTTTACAAGGCCTGGCATATTATATGTCACTCAACAATTAAATCAATTCAAAGGAAACCTACAGAATTGCATATGAGTATAGCTAAACATGTGTTAAGATATTTGAAAGGAACAACTACCAAATTGTTGTTTTATCCTTCAAAATGATTTCAATCTCACTGGCTACTGTGATTCAGCTTGGGCTAGATAGGTGTAAAGAATCTCGTAAGTTTGTGACAGGATATTATGTTTTCCTGAAAGAGTCGATTGTTTCTTGGAAAGCTGAAAAGTAAGGGATAATTAGCAACTTTTTTGGTGAACCAGAATACTGTGCCATGGCTACAACTTCGTGTGAGCTAAAGTGGCTTACATACATTTTGTCTGAGTTTCATATCAAACCAGAAATGCCAATCTCACTCGTTTGTGAAAATAAAGCAGTTATACATATCGCAACTAAGCCAATTTTCATGAAAAAATAAAACATGTAGACATTGATTGTCACATTGTTCATGAATATGTGGAAGTAGATTTTTTGTATTCCCTTTGTTGATTCTGAGCATCAAGTCACAGATTTTCTAAGCACGTCATTAACTTCTAATCAAATGGTTTTATGCGTTAAATAAAATAAAGTTGATCAAAATTGCATTTTCAACTTGTGAGGAGAGTGTTGGAATTCAAGATGAAAAGAGCATGTTAAGACATCAACACAAACAGACATAAGATAAGATCTTATGCTAATATAATTCAAATAATAACGGGAAGTTTAGTCACTATATGGTTTTAATTGTAATTCATTTGGCTGATGTGGCAACTCAGCTTTATATTCTCCATTTGTTTTGTTTTTGTATAAATATATTGTAACCTTAGTTCGTTTTTAATAAAAATACACGTATAATTACTTCCACCAATTATATCTAAAATAAAACTATCATTGAAACGTGCATCCCTTATATTAGGTGGATATGATTTATTAATATATTTTGATTAAAAAATATTTTTTTTTAATATTCACATATATAATTGCCACATGTTCGTTGTTGCTTCCCTTTGCTTTCTTTATGTTTTTATTCAACCTCTTAATTGTTCAATTTTACATTCGGTTAATCAAGATAATAACTTGTTGCAATTCATATGTTTCCTGATAATAAAAATATTGAGCAAATGAAAAGAGACATAACCAAATATTAACATGCAATGATAGAAAGGAAAAATGACGGAAAAAGAACGATAATAACCTTAGAAGGAAAGAAATTAGTGAAGTTCTAATTATCTAATAAACCGTATAACTTGACAAAAATGAGATAAAATGTTAGTATTTGAGAGAATAATTAAAATAAATGTATTTGTTGATAAAAAAAATACGCATTAAAAGTAAAGTTCACTGTAAAAAAAGTAAAGTTAAATTGAAACATGATGTTTAATGTAATTTTCTTTATTTATATTATATATTTCTTAAAATTCGTTAAAATTCGTTATATTTCTTTTGTATTGGATTCATATTTTTCTTCTCTTCTATATATCTTGGATCTTTGCCTTTTCGAGGGTGTTAACCTGATTGGGATGTCCGTTGGGCTAGGTCCGTATTTCAATAAAAAAAAATTCGTTAAATTACACGGGGCTCTTAAATTTGGATGACCCTTAAAAATTTATATTAATTTAAAATTTTATTGAAATGTTATTATTAATATAAATAAAATATTTTAAATTTGGTGCTTTATTTTATTCTTTGTAGCTTATTTAGTACCTTTTCGGGGCGTCTGGTATTCTATTGGGATAGAGATAAGGATAAATGTTGAGGTAGGAATAAGGATAAATGGTTGGGATAAGGATAAAAATATGATAGTCGGGAATTATTATTCAATGTTTGGTATGTGGGATAGAGATATGGATATTGATAAAATAATATATTTTACTATTGTAACCTTATTTAAACTATAACATAACATTAATTTGAGGGATAAGATTGACTTTTTTCGTCCTATTAAAATCGCAGAAGTTTATCCCACTTCCTTATACCACCCCCCTTTTGGGTATAGGATTTGGAGGATAAGGGGATTATCCCTCATCTGTCTCACTCTTCTATCTCCCAAACAAACACGATATAAATTATCTCGTGTTTTTTATCCTTATTCCACATTTTATTTCCCTTCTAACAAACACTCCGTTTATCTATAGTCTGACTTATGTAAGGTTTTATTTCTTATGCTTTCACGATTTCTTGTACTCAGCATTTTCATTAAAAAAAAATTATTATATCAAAATATTTTAAAATATACTAAGTAGTATATAAATTTTTTTAAAGTATTAAGGGTTTAATTTTTGTATATAAAGGACTCATGAATATTTAAGAAGGGCATGTATCTTTCCAATTATAAATTTTTAGTTCATTCAATATAAATTTTTAGTTACAACTTTTCAATTATAAATGAATACTTTCATGAGCATGATAATGAAAAATGTGTTAAAAATGTGTTAAAAGTGAATACGCGCATCTATGGAAACATTTGAGAAAAATAAAAAAGGAAAATGCAAGGGCATTTATGACAAAAGAAAAGAAATTAAATGGCCAAAGGTGGCAATCAAAAATGCCATTTTGGAGACACGTGTATAGATTCTCTCGTGGAGGACTCTTTCTTTCTTTCAGGTTTCCAGTCCACTTTAGTTTATATATAAACAGGTATCCGTGTGAGCTGTATGTAGCAAGTGAAAAAGCCAGATCTCTCTCTCTTTGTAAAGAGATTCCATTAGAGAGATCAATATTGGAATCTCAAATGCGCAACGATGGAATCTTTTACGAGATCTCAATTTCTTCTGCAATGAATTAGGTAATTTACTAACCTCTATCATATTGAATTCTCAGGCTCTCTCTATATATATGTTTTGATCTCTGTAAATTTTGGAGAAGATGAAGTATTACAGACGATCTCTCTATTGCTTGAATTTTGAAATGCTGCTAATTACATGAGTAATCTAATCTGCAGAAGAAACATCAACCGATCGATCGATCGAGGAGTCTTATAATACAATACTGCATCTTCGTCGTCTTCTCTTTGCGATTCAATAAGGTAAGTTTTGAATTTTGTTCTGCCCAGGTGATTGCTTAATTAATTATCTGAAATGCATTTATGAGAAATATCAAAACGATGCTGCATTTTCTGTTTGGCTTCATTAATCAACTGTTGCTTGGAATTTTCTGCTATGCGACTTCATTAATTAATGATGGACTGGACTGGACTGGATCTTCTTTTTTTCAAAGGAAAGAGTAGTTGTGGTGTTAATTGCATTAATTAATTTGTTCAAGTATGGATCCATTCGAAATTTAATTTGTTAGGCAGTGAATATGTATGTGACCTCACTATTGAAGGAAGAAAAAGTCATTTGATACGGAACAAATGACGCAATTAAAAATGATTTTAAAGTGAGTTTGTTGGAGCTTAATTCCAACTAAAAACTGGCTCACATGTGGCATGTCCTGTTGCTATCTGTAAAACAGTAAACATAATGTTTACATCCCACATATTAAGCCCAAACTCGCCCTTGTTTAGGAGGCTTAGAGAAAGTTAATAGAAATAATGATATTTAAAATATTAAAAATTAATTTTGATTAAAAAAAAATATATTCAAAATTAATTTTGTTTTGGTTTTTTTAGAGAGTACATGAAAGCTCAGTGGATTTTAACTTCTAAATTCAGTGGATTTTAACTTCTAAATCCAATTTATTGAGAGTAACGAAATTTTTCTTAATGAGAGCTAACTTTTCCTTTAACTCTCATTTATATTTCATAAATTCTAAAAACTCTTTCATTTCTACCGTTTTCCATTCCTTCCTTTCCTTCCTTTTTTTCGTATTATATTAACATTAACAACCATTCTACAATCTCTCATAAAAAGAGGAATGCTTCTAAATAATACTCCCGTTTTTTACATTTCAATCCACTGTTTTTAACATTTCAAGATTTATTCTCCAACCTACGTTGCATTACACCATTACATTACATTAAATGAGAGAGAATTGTTTTTTAGTTAAGCAATATAAATTTTATTAATTATATTTTTTAATTTATGTGAAATATCCTAAAATGACTTATATAATGTAACGGATGGAGTACTAAGTTTTAAATTTTAAGAATAAAAGATGTAGGAATGAATGATACATTATTAGTATTAAAGAAATATTTGGTTCGATTGTTAATTGTTGTTTCAGTTTCTCGTTTATGGGTATTATTACTTGTTTGTTGTTAACACATTAATATTTGGCTTAAAGTACAAAAATACCTCTAACGTTTTGGGTCAGGAGCAATTTTACCTCTAACGTTTAAAATGGTGCAATTTTACCCCTAATGTTTGTAGCCATGAGCAATTTTACCGCTAACGTTGATAAATTGGATCAATTTCAGACACTATTATAAAATACAATCATTTTTTTTTCTTTATTTTGCACCAATTGCATATCAATTGGTTCTAAAAAAAGGATATAATGTTTTTTGTAATTTAATAATAAAATTGGAGATTAATATTTATAAATTCGGTGAATTTTTTGAATTTTTTTTATCTAATACGTACAAAAGACAGTATATTTTTAGTATTTTTTTCTTATTTTTTTCACAACCCAACATATGTTTGTGATTTGTTACTGATAAAATAACGCATGTGTGAAGTGTAGATGACAAGATTCATGACTGAGAAGACAGTTTGATGAATTATTTCTCAAATTGACCCAATTTATCAACGTTGGGGTAAAATTGCTTTTGGTTTCCAACATTAGGGATAAAATTGCACCATTTTAGACGTTATGGGTAAAATTGCTGACCCAAAACGTTAGGGGTATTTTTGCACCTTAACCCTTAATATTTAATAAAATTGTGATGCGTAGGCAAAATGTCTTTTAAATTAATCAATAAAAAAATTATAAAATATAATACAAAAATTAATGAAAGACGTAAATAATTAAATAAAAATTAAAAATAATAATTTATTAAACCGAGCAAGATCTCAAAAAAAAATATACAAATTAATGAAAATAACATAAATAATAATTAAAATAATAATTTATTGATTGGAGTAAAATTATAAAAATAAAATAGGTAATGCACAAACTAATAAAAAAATAACTAAATAAAATTTAATGAACAAGGCAAAATTAATTTTGTTTATATAATACATAAATTAATAAAAATAACATAAATAATAATTTATTGAACAAAAAATATAATTTTGTTAAAATAATAATTAAAACAAAAAAAATTTGTTTAAAAAAGAAATATAATATTTTTAAATTAAAATAAATACAAATAATTTTTCATAAAAAGCGGACAAAATGCTAATTTTTCACTAAAAAAACAAAAGCTTTTGTTTTAAAAATCTTATTGAACGCGGCTATTTGAAGTAAAGAACTAAAAGTAAATCTGAAAAGTTAAAATAAACACAAACACCTCTAATTAGGTTCAATAAACCCATTGTAGAATTTCTATCTATTACTCATGTGAAATTATTTTTGACATTAATGATATATAATTCATATGTAAATGAATATATATATATATATATATATATGTATATATAATAAGTCCTGCATTAAGAAGAAAGAAATGCAAAAAAGAAGCATCCAATTATTGACACGTCCTCATAGTGATAGAGTAATGTTTGGTCGTTGATTAAAAAACAATAGAACTCTTTTTTTAAAGAAAAAAAAGGAGAGGAAACATACATATACTTTTAATATAAAATATTATTATGTCGTGGATTTATACGAGGTTTTCAATCTCTAGCTAGTACTATTGCTTTTGGATTTAAGTAACTTGTTTGGGATATAATATTCTTGATATTTACGAGCATTGTTAGTTATGATCAAGTATTAATCTCGATCTAGAGTTTTTGGCAATATGGGAAATTAGGAATGCTATTTTATCTTTCTTGTCAGTTCCCAATTTAACGTTTTCAAATGACGAAAAATTCAATAAACAGAACAAACTAAAGTAAGTTAAGAAATGGAAGCTTAGTACAAAAATTGTGTGTAAAGAATAAGAACAGTTCCGATACATAAAATGTTTTCCTTCAAAGAAATCTCCAGTATGAACGGGACAATTCAATGATGAACTGGGCAATTCAATAACAAGCTTCATATAGGCAAAAAAGCATAATATATTACACATACGATCATATCCTTATTATATTACTTAGCTATGTATCTAGTTCATCAGTAGTTTTCACCTGGTCAGTGACTGACCAAGTCAGTCACCGTTAGATCTAAGAGGTGTAAATCTAAACCATACGATTGTTTTAATCTCCACCTTATGATTTTAACAAGCCCAGATCTAACGGTGACTGACCAAATTCACTTGGTCAGTCACTCCCAGGTGAAAATCACTACTAATTCAATTCGAATGCATGAGATGAATAACCTTAATTAGTCGAATTTTATATTCAAAACCGACTTTTCTAGTCATTAGTGGATTAATGTGACCAATAATAAAACATCAAAAATTTAATGTACTGTAATCAAAGATGAGGGATTCAATCCACCAAATCAAAATGATCAACGGCCATAGTAGAATTTCTCTACTCTCAACGAGGGAAAGATAGAAAATGAATTAAATTATCGGTCATGGACTTTACAATAATTAGGAGAAATAATTTATTAGTCCCCACATTTTTACATAACACATTGTTTAGTCCCATATTTTGAAAAACACATTATAAAATCTCTATCTTTTATAACCGTTAACCTTTTAGTCTTTTTTTTTAATATATATCTTTAACAAAACATATTTTTCGCATTCAGAACTAATAAATTATTTACCCTAATAATTAACACAACTTAGAGAAATTAATGATCAGCATGCATGTTAGCTAGTTATGAGAAATTCGTTAAGGTAACAGTTAAATGGCTACATGAAATAAAGTATTCATTTGGATTAGAATATTCTTGTGTTGGTGTAAAATCAAATATTAATGGCATCTTAATATCATCGATATTTTCAAGAATTATGGTTGATTTTTCTCCTAGCTAGTTTCTGTTATAAAACTATGTTATAGCTCATTGATCTAATTTCAAGAGATATGCCAAAGCACCAAAAAGGTTAAAATCTTACCTGCTAGAATTAATCACCGGCAGGAACAACAAACTGTTACAGGCCATGGCATGCAATTCAATGGCCGTTGCTGCCCCCAACCACAAAGAATACAATGGTCTTCGTCCTTCACAATCCTTCAAAGATCTGCGCCACAAAGCAGTACTAAGAAGATCAGTTTCAGACAACCATCTTTGTTCTTCTATTAATCGAATTTGTGCTGCATCAATGCAGCCTAAGTTAAAAGGTAGCCGTTCCTTTGGGATCTTTCCTTTCGAAATCTCTACTTCCCTAATCCCGAATTCGCTACGATCACTGTTCGATACAGAAACTAGCAAAGACATTGATTTAGTAGAGAAAAATGTTGAAACTATGGTAGAAAGCGAGGAGGAGGAATCGAAGGTAAAGAGAGCAAATTGGGTGGCGAGGCTATTGGAGATTAGAAGTCATTGGAAGAATAGGCAGCAAGAAGAGGATACAGATGGTGATGGAGATGAGGTTTGTGATGTAGAAGACAACAGTGAATGCAATAGTTGTGATGTGGATGGCTGCATAGTAGATGATGATGAGATGGAGAAGGAAGGAGAAGATATTAAATATGATCGTCAAACGTTTTCGAGATTTTTGGCTCATGTACCTTGGTCTGATATCAAGCTGTTCTCTAAGCTGGCTTTCCTCTGCAACATGGCTTATGTTATACCTGAGATCAAGGTATGCCTCTATTCCTTTTTTTTTATACCTGAAAACTGTCAATAAAAGCTTTTTGAATGTTTTCTCAATCTGGAATTTGCCATTAATTAGCTTAACATGATAACATTGAACCTATATATGTTACATTAATAGCTAGAAAATCATGTCAATAAAGTTCTAGCTAGAAAATTAAATGAAATCTAATTAAGTTCTACTAGCTATAAATTTCTATGTGAAGCCCTGGCTATATACATCTATGAGCTACAAATCTAATACATATTCATCATTCTCTGCAAGGGTGAATTTGATGCTCAACTTGTTGTCTTGCTCAAGAAAATCAATTACCTTTAAGCTTAAGGGTGTTCAAAACCCACCCAACCCAGTCAATCCATCCAATCCAATTTGATAAAGTAGTAAAATCATCGGGTTTTGTAGGTTTTTGTTTAACCAACAGAATAACATTTACTCAAACCGAATTATTTATGACTTCTCAACCCAAATTAAGTGTCCGTTTGGTGTTCCTTTTCATAGTTTTTTTTTTTGTTTGTTTGTTTTTTTCACTTCAAATAGTCGAATAGAATAGAAGTGTTCTGTAAGGATTGGTAAACAACTGTTTATAAGCATTAGATATGAACAACTGAACCAAACCGACCCTAACCCGGCCCACATTCTAATCCTTTCTTTTGCCAGCTGAACCAAACAGACCCTAACCCGGGCCACATATTCTTTTGCCAGCTGAACCAAACCAATCCTAACCCGGTCCACATTCTAATTCCTTCTTTCGCCACCTGCAAATGGAGAGTTTCAGGTTTGGTATTGACGGGAAAAGAAGGGCGCAATACCCAATAACTTTAGGCTAGGTTTTTTCACAGCTCTACTTTTACTATTCTGATGTAACTTAACTTCACTGCATTTTCTTGGATTAATTCAGAAAAAATCAAATCCAAGAATCATATGAAAAAATCAAACTTGATCAAGTTTGGATGTTTATTTGGTTTATTTTAAGTATATATATGTGAAATCAAGTTTATGTGCATGCTATCCATAATAGATTTTGATTTAATAATATATTGCAATCATGAACTTCACTAGTACTTGAAGAAAAAACGAAACAGAGAACATAATGGAAGCTATATGTATATATAATCCATCTTTTTCAATAACTAACCTCATTCATGATTTTCCAGGTGAAGGATTTGAGAAGACATTGTGGGTTACAATTTGTAACATCCTCCCTAGAAAAGAAAGCAGAGGCAGCAGCTATTAAAGCAAAACTTGATGAGCACTCTGCTGATTTACTTGATTCTTCCTTTACCAAATCTAAATTGAAGGAAACTGATAAATCTGGGCAAAAGCGTGCAGCACTCCGTTCATCAGTTTATGAGATTGCTGCTTCAGCAGCATCTTTTGTCCAAGCACAAGCAGAAGACTATTCATCTTGTGGCTCTAAGTTTGAGGAGGGTAATTGTAGACAAACAGTTGAAGATGCGGAAAGCTCACCCCGAGTATACAAATCAGAGGTTGCTGCAGTTGTCGCAGCATCAACGATGACCGCAGTGGTTGCAGCAGGAGAGAAAGAGAAACAGAAGGCAGCAACTGCTCTTCAATCACTTCATTCATCACCTTGTGAGTGGTTTATTTGTGATGACTTGAGTACGTATACTCGTTGCTTTGTGATTCAGGTAATCTAAGATTCTAGTTCCATCTATCTCATTCAATACAAGATGATGGTTTAAGTAGCATGTATCTTCCAAAGATGGCTCTTCTAAGTTCTAGTAATGTATGCACAAATAATTTCCTTACTTGGCATTATATCCTATATCTCAACGAAATGCAGTGAAGTTAGATGTTAAATAATAGGTGTACATTTTCAATTTTCAGGGATCAGACTCCTTAGCATCATGGCAAGCAAACCTCTTCTTTGAACCTGCTAAATTTGAGGTTAGTATTAACTGCAAGCTCTTACAGCAGGAGAAAATTTATTATGCTTGGGAATGACACATTTGTGGTCAATCCTTAAACTATTTCTCTATTTATGGTGGATTTCAAACTATTTGCGGTTTTGTTGTGTTTATAGAGTGCCAAAGATTATTGTCAGACATTCAAAGCAGTCTGCTTGTTCGACAGTCGGACTGGTGCCTGGTGGTGAGATTCTCCCGCTCTTTGAGCAACTCTCACTACCAGTCCACCTATCTGATAGGCGGACTTTCAAAGAAAGCAGTCCGCTCGTAAGACAGGCGGACTGCTTTGAATGTCAGACAAAATTCTTTGGCACGCCATTATGAGTAGCGGAGTAAACTAAAAACACCACTAAACCGAAATAGTTTCAAATCTACCATAGTTTAGGGATTGACTACAAATGTATCAATATCCTTCCTCACAAAAACTAAATTAAAATATATCACATTTATTATGTGTATAAGATTAATTCACTGTGACTGGTAGCATATATACCAAGAGTATTCTAAAAGATCTCCTCATAACCTTAGTTGGAAACTTCTATACTAATAAAACATAATATTTATAGGATTAATCATGAGAAAGACCAATGTCATTAATTAGTACCTATTCTGTTATCACAGGGGACAGAAGTGCTTGTTCACAGAGGGATTTACGAAGCAGCAAAGGGAATCTATGAGCAATTTATGCCAGAGATAATTGAGCATTTGACTACATACGGAGAGCGTGCAAAGCTTCAATTTACTGGCCATTCTCTTGGGGGTAGTCTCTCTCTTTTAGTCAACCTAATGCTACTAACCAGGAAGGTTGTCAAGCCCTCCGCTCTTCGACCAGTGGTCACTTTTGGTTCACCATTTGTATTCTGTGGCGGCCAAAAGATACTGAACGCTTTGGGATTGGATGACAGCCATATTCTCTCTGTGATGATGCATAGAGATATTGTTCCAAGAGCTTTCTCCTGCAACTACCCTAACCATGTTGCTCAAGTCCTTAAACGTTTAAACGCTCCCTTTCGATCTCATCCTTGTCTGCTAAAGAATGTAAGGCTGCTTTTGCTCTTCTTTCCGGTCTCATTTGCTCTTGGGCGAACCCCTGAGTCCCGAGTAGGGGCATAAACTTTCGGCCTTTTAACTTACCAATGATTCGTTATTGGAGCAGATAGCAACAACCACCATTTCATCCGACATACGTATTTTTGATTTTCCAATGGATTTACGGGGCGATTACTTGGTTCATCAAAAAAAAAAAATCATTCTCTAATCATACTTCCTCCAAACTAGCACTACTATGTGTCATACGACAATTATTTATGAATTTCATAACTCTAAAAGAAGAGTCTTTCAATTTTCTTAATACTTGGATTCTCTTGTGTTTGTTTGCAGAAACTATTGTACTCTCCACTTGGTAAACTATTCATTCTCCAGCCAGATGAGAAGTCATCACCTCCACACCCTCTACTCCCTCCCGGATGTGCTCTTTATACATTAGATAAGACACACTGTGGATACACAGCGAATGCTCTAAGCGCATTCCTCAACTGTCCGCATCCACTAGAAACTCTAAGCGATCCCACAGCCTACGGTTCAGAAGGTACGATCTTAAGAGACCATGACTCAAGCAACTATCTGGAGGCAGTAAACAGCGTTCTTAAACAAACTTCAAAAGCAGCTCTTCATAGAGTAAGAGATGAGAGAAATCTATTGTGGCCATTGTTTGCTTCGCCGTCCCCGCATTCATGGAACCACGAGATTAACTCTGAGAGTAACAGTTTGGTGGCCAAAGAGGTCATGACAGTGTAAAGTAACTTTGTAGAGTTTCTGTATAAATATGAATCTAAATTAGGAATGTTCAGTTTTCACTTGTGTAGTATATCTATTGTATATGTACATATACGTAAAGTTCGTTTAACTGTATAATCAGCATCTAAACTAGTTAATAGACACTAACCACTTTAAGAAAAACACAGCAATTCTTGTACCAAAGTAACCACAAATTTTCATCAGATATTCTCCTTTCTGTCTTTCAAAGTCAATTACCATTATTAGACACGACACAGTATTGCAAAAACATCATCCAACTGGTTCATGTCATATGGGGGAAGAAAAAACTAAGTATCTACGTGATTTCACGTCAGAGGAGAATGCGATTCCAGAAGAGCACACCTAGGCCTGTAAGCAGGGGAGTAGATGAGGGTGTGCAAGAGTAAGAGCCCCAAAATTTAAAACGTGGTTAGTCAAATATAGATATTAGCTTAAATTGAGAAAATAATAATATAATGTAATAAGATCTATTTACATTCTTCCACTCGATATGCATATGTGATTTAAATATTCAACCACCCAAAATTATATTAAATATTAAGGGTTTGATAAAAAAGTTTAAGACGCCATTGGTCTACTCCATTTATGAACCAGCCGAGAGGCTCGGCATTCAGCTCGACATTGTTCTATTTATGAACCAAGTAGGCTTGAGCACACTCAACTCTAAAGGTGGTTAGTTGGCTTGGTTACAGGGTCATGAACAATCACATCCCTTGTAACCAAAATTCAGAATAAAAAGGAAAGAAACTATGAAATGCAGCAAGTTTGAGTTATGAAAGAGGGGAATTGTGTGGGAAGTTGATTTGAGCAAGAGAAAAAAGAGGAGAATAGGTTGATAAGGTATAAGATTCTTCTCACCTCCATGATATGCCAATTTCATCATTTTCTTCCCCCGTTCTCATCCTTTCCCAAACTCAAATTTCTTTTGAATTTTGCGATTCATATCTCCGGCTTCATGATAATTAAACGTATATTGTGAGTGCCTGTTTCTTCACTGCAAACTGTTTGCTCTCTTTAGGTAACAAATAGTTCGGTCTCATTTGGGAAAATACGTGGGCTAGTCAGGCTTCCAAGATTGATCAACTAATAGACAATAATTAATTAGATTTGTGTTTTTGCACGGTACTAATTACTAATCTAGTCTATTTGAGAGTCAATTAACATAGTTGACATACTTTCTTTTCATCTTATCAAATTAGACAATTTTCATTCACTTTCGATAAAAATAGGGTGTTGTTATATCAAGCCACCAATTCCCACATCTAGTTCCATGAAATGACCAAACTGCCCTTATTAGTTTTGGTCTTTGAATTTTTTTTTCTCTCTCTACGAAACACGGGCGTGTGGCTATCACATGCCTCACCATGTGGTGAGGCGTGACAGCCACATGCCTCACCACGTGGTGAGGCGTGATGTTCACATGCCCACGTGTGATTTTTTTTTTTCAATTTTAGATTTTAATTATTATTATTCTAAAAAATTATAAATATTATAATTATTCTAAAAAATTCTAAATATTATAATTATTAACATTATAATTTGAATTATAATTATTAACATTATAATTAAATAATATACATTAAGTATCAAACATGTGTTAAAAACAATAAATTCTAAATAATTCTAAATATTAACAAATTACAACAAGCCAATTCATCCAGTTCCATTCCTCAATGAATCGATGTGTGATAGATTTAAGAAAGACTGTTTACATGCTCACGTGTGAATTTATTTTTCCAATTTTACATTTTAATTATTATTATTCCATGGAACCGGACGAATTGACTTGTTGTAATTTTTTAATATTTAGAATTGTTTAGAACTTATTGTTTTTAGGGTTAAGGTGCAAAAATACCCCTAATGTTTTGGGTCAGGAGCAATTTTACCCCTAACGTCTAAAATGGTACAATTTTATCCCTAATGTTGAAAGCCAAGAGCAATTTTACCCCTAACGTTGATAAATTGGGTCAATTTGAGAAATAATTCATCAAATTATTTTCTCGGTCATGAATCTTGTCATCTACACTTCACACATGCGTTATTTTATCAGTAACAAATCACAAACATATATTGGGATGGTGAAAAAATGTAATACCCCCAAATTATATATATTTAAGCTAATTAGTAAAATGAATTAGTTAGAAGGACTTAAAAGTTAAAGTATAATTACTTTTGGAAAATTTTTAAGGAGCTGCATTTTACGGCAGACTCCCTTTTCCTTCTTCTTCAACCTTCATCTTCTCAATTTCATTACAAATCATTAGTCTAACCCATTCTTCCTCGTTTCTTCACCGTTTTTGGCGTTCTTTATACCGAAACGAAGCTCTCAACTCCAGCTACAAGTGCATGTAAGTTTTATGGTGAGATTTTGATTTTTCAAAAATCGTTTAGAGAGAGAAAATTCGTCACTTTTGATATTCTCTCTATTTCTTGGTCCTATGTTCATTATTTTGCAATTCTAACACCAAAAATGGACTCAGGGGGTCGATTTACTTATAGGTGCACTAGATTTTGATGCATGCAAGGAGTTTTGAGGGGTAATCGGAGCTACATCGAGAAAAGTAAGAAATCTAACCAAAGTTTAATTTTCCGGTCGATTTTGGGTGTTTTGAGAGTGATTCTAGACTCCTAGAATCATAAGGAACAAAGTGGTATAATTAATTTCGCAAAACAATCAACTTTAATTTTTTCGATAGGCGGATCCCGAACACCGGTGATATTTTCCGGTGACATACGAAATAAGTGCAGAAAAATTATTTGGTTAAGTTCAGAATGTTCTAAATATTATTTGGAGCAACATTAATTCTTTGGCCAAATTCCTTACCGTTTAGTCTCTATAAATTATAAAAATATATAGTTGGGTGAAATTAAAGAAAATAAATTAAGTTGGGTTAAAAATGATTTTGTAATCCTTATTTAAATAAATTTCAGAATATATAATTTTAAAAATAAAAGTTGAAGGGAGATTGGACTAAGCATAATTAATTAATTAATTATTGGTTAGTCCAATCTCCCTTCAACCTTTATGCTCTTAAGATTATTGGTTAGTTAATTTAGTTGATATATGTATTATGAAAATGAATTATAAGTATATATGTTTATATGTTATTTGATTATGAGTAATTTTGGAAGTAAAGTATTGGAATTACTGACAATTATGGAACTGTCGGATGATTGATGTCCAACCGGGTTGATAATTGCAGTCTATGGGTACCGCTTTGGACTTTGGATATTTTTTAATATAGAAGTGTATTTTATTGCAGGGTTGACCCTATTTGTTACTAGGAGGATGTTCGTTTTATAGGGGAGACTCTGCCGAATTTTCAGTAGACAGTCCGTAAAACGAGACGAAATAAATTTTAATATTTCCCTAAACTTATATAAATTGTAAAAATAGTATTATCTCTTTTAGATACTCAACCAGTAGGAGGAGCAACAGTACCTGAAAATTAGGACAGTCGGCTAGGAGCAATTTGTGAGTTAATTATATGTTATGCATTTTTAATTTAGCATTTGCATTCATAATAAATGATTTCATGATATTTCAAGTAAAGTATTATTTTTACTTATAAAAGTATTTTATTGTTTATAATAATTTATACGTAATTATTTGTGGATAAATACGTGTTATGGACATGCTTCCTGGTGAGCGGCATCAGGACCTTGTGCGCACAGGTACTATCGGGTTATTGGATATTGATGATACTAGTATTGTGAATGTTATGATATATGGATAAGCTCGGTTTAGATATTTTCGGGCTATATGATATGTGGATTTTGGATTTAAGTGAGGCTGGGTACGGAATCGGTTGAGTTATTCTCGGTCCCCCAGTTATTAGATATGAGTGAAATGGTGATTATTGGTGGATTATTAGATTGGGTATTGAGGTTTAGGGTCCAACACACGTATTAAACCACCTATCTATTTATTTATAAGACAATTTTATGAAAAGCATATCGTGTGATCATTTATATTATATATTATATATTATTATTATTATTGTGTGTGACATAAATGTTAAATTACTCATGCATTGCATATAATTAATTCACTATGGGAGGTTTGACTCCTTTAATTTTTCAGGTAACTAGAAGTCTGTTGCAGCCCACGATCTTTCTTCGGGCAGCACATCTATCTTATTATGTATGACTATTTAAGAATTATGTTAAATTTTATATTCTAGACCGCAGTACCAGTTTGAGGATTATGTGTGTGTTTATTATTGAAGGTTTTAATATCAAATTATGTTAAGACTATTGGTAAAGGTTGAATTTTATATTATATTAAGGCTTGATACGGGTTCCGGTAGCTTCAGCTTACCCGTTCCCTAGCACCGGTCACGGTCCGTGGGATGGCTCATGACAAAAAAATAAGAAAAAAATATTAAAAATATACTGTCTTTTGTACGAATTAGAGTAAAAAATTTAAAAAATTCACCGAATTTATAAATATTAATCTCCAATTTTATTATTAAATTATAAAAACCATTATATCATTTTTTTTTAGAACAAATTGAAATGCAATTGGTGCAAAATAAAGAAAAAAATGAATGTATTTTATAATAGTGTTTGAAATTGATCTAATTTATCAACGTTAGTGGTAAAATTATAATTTAATTATAATGTTAATAATTATAATTCAAATTATAATGTTCATAATTATAATATTTACAATTTGTTAGAATAATTATAGTATTTATAATTGTTTAGAATAATAATAATTAAAATGTAAAATTGAAAAAAAAAATCTCACGCAGGCATGTGAAGAATATGCCTCCACCACAGGTGGGGCGTATGAACATCACGCCCCACCATAGGTGGAGGCATATTCTTCACATGTCCCGACACCGAAAAGTTGATTTTAAAAAAATCATTTGATTTTACTTACAACAATCGTAAATAAAACATATTTTTGAACAAAATTACGTATCATTAGTCATTTCCCATGTTTTTTCTTTACCAAATTAGTCTGAATTAGATTTTAGAGAGTTTTGTGTTTTTTTGTGTTTTTTAGAGGATTTGAAAATTTGAGAAGATGAGTGAATTTGTTGAAAGGGCAATTTCGTCTTTTCACGGGACTAGGGGTGAGAAATGGTGGCTAGGTTTAGTAATCCACTAAAAATAACCTTATTTTCAATTAACATATTTGACATACTTTCTTTTCATCTTATCAAATTAGACAACTTTCATTCACTTTGGATAAAAATAATTTTATTTCAATTCACCTTTTTCCTCAGACTATCAACGTCTTCTTCGCCATCCCCAACCAAAATAGAAAAATCAAAGAGAGTCACCGCCAAAACCAAAAGTAGAGATGAAATATTTATATGAATGTCCTTAGAATTTGGTGATATGTGTGATGACTTCGGTTTCGTTAGCGACTTTGAGATTATTGAAGTATTCTAAATTTTGAAAAGGAAACACAAAACATATGAAGCTTTCCATTAGAAATGGTATGCCTCTAGCTTATATACTTGCTTTTCTCGCTGGTCTTGCCTCTTTCTTCATCTGTAACAGTATCGTTTCAATTTCTTGCATTTTCCTCCATTTTTGTCGCACTTGTGACGAAATTTATCGCAGATGCGATGAATTTGTCACAAATGCGACAACAGTTGTCGCATTTATGTTATCGCATCTGCGACCTGAGAAATTTTGTCGCATATGTGACAGGAGCAACTACGACGCGAAAAAAATGGAGGAAATCGGAAATGACGGGTTCAACAAGAAAACATTCAACTAACCAACCGCGTACTTGAATAATGTGTATATAAAATGAAGAAAAAATACTTCCATAAACTTGAATAATGTATGAATATGCTTAAATCTTGGGTTGAGTTGTTGAATTTTGTTCTAAGAATTTGAAAGAAATGAAAAGGAGAAGGAGGTTGGAGAATGTTAGGGTATTTTTGTCCAGAATGGATGAAAGTATCTAATTTGGTAAAATGAAAGGAAGTGTGTCAAATATGTTAATGGGCCCCTCAAATGGACTAGATTAGTAATTAGCCATTTTGTATTTCTTATTTGTTAATTTACAAATTGTTATATAAATTTAATTAAAATATGTATTATACTATCTAAAGGTAATAATATAAAATTATTTAATATAGAGAAACACATATATTTATAACATATATATTTAGAAATACACAAACATCAATATTTCAACAACAATATCATTGAAACAACTCAAATAAATAAAATATAATGTTCACGTGTAATATAATTCACTAAAACCTATAAAGCAGTGTCCTTAAATCTTAAACCATATTATGAAAACAAGTAGAGAATGCAACTAAACCAAAATAACCGAAAATAATAAACATCATTCATGAGTAACCATGCAACAATGTTAAAGAATGAATTATAAAAAAAAAATTAATAATATAAAAATATTTTTATTCATCATAGCTTAGGTGGCGTGCAATGGAGCCCAATTGGCTAAAAATTGCCTAGGGGTCAAAAAATTCCTAAAGGGATTAATTGGAGAAAATCGAGGCGGGTTCTCAATTTCGAGCGCCTAGGTGGTGAAGGCGACCTTGTTTTTTTAACAATGAACATAAGTTAGAAAAATGATCAAAGGAGGGGAAGGAATCCGACAACCTCACTCACTCTGATACCCAAATTAGTAGAGTTTTTTAGGAAGGAGATAAAGAATAGTAGAATTCTAGGGTTTTGTGAAGACTTATCTTTAGATGGACAACTTCCTTTTTTATTTATAGAATGTCAAGAAAAATCCTCAAAGTTTGACAGTTTATGCGCTCAAGTAAAATCTCGATACACGTGTAAGGACATCAATGGGGAACATCCTGTAATGGCTATATTGAGATAAGCCAAGTCAAGTTGTCATCTAGTAATTATCGATGTGAATATGAGGATCGATGTCTAACGAACTTGTGATTCCTTCTCATTTGTCCATGTGGTAATGGCATTTATGCTCGTGTTGTGACACGTTTATTGGTCCACATGTTTAGTATGATTATTTGCTTATTATGATATGTTCTCTTATTTGATCGGCCGAAGTTCTTTAGGTTTGTTAAGCTCGTGGTTTAAAGAATCGAAGTCTGGCTTAACTTTGTGGTTCGGCGGAAACCAAAGTAGGATTTGATAGGTGAAACCAAGGATGTTGCAACACTTGATGAAAATAAGAGTATCGTGTTGCACGTGATGTGTAATTCCTTCATTGGGATAGTTAGAGAAAAAGAGAAAACACATTAAGATGTGACTCGGTTGACATGGTACGTGATCCTTTATAAGCGTATTTTCAAATAAAAATTTGTCCTTCCACTAAGACGTAGCCACGTGTGAGGAAACATGTTGCCACTTTGAAAGGTAAATAAGTGAAAGGGTTTTGGAGGTTTTTGAGCGGCGTGCCTGTAACGATATGTTGGGGTTTAGTGTCCTATAGACAATTGCTCTAGGATACAAACTTAATGTAAATGAATTGTTCTTTATATCATTTGTTTAAAGAGATATATGTTTTATAACTATATAAAGGTAATCCCTTTTAAGCACTAAATAAAGTCTAATAAAAGGAAATCCGTAAGTTTATTTAAAGTGATTATAAAGTGTTCATACAAGCATGAAGTGAGACAAAACTTTATAGTAAACTGATAAACTTAAAACCACCCCAAGTCAAGTGATATGTTTGGGATTGACATATCACTGTTGAGACTTGTATGTAACAATGTCTTCTGTCCGATAGAAAGCTGATCTCATAAGCTTCATATATACAGATATCTGGACAGTTACATAGATCCGATGAAACGTTGTTCATTAGGATTGGGGATCCGATTTGAGATAACAGGATGGGTAGATTCATCCTTGTCACCTGTTCATCTCATTGGTATTAATAGGTATAACTAATCCTCAGACTCAAAGGAATACTAATTGGTATTCTGGATTACGGAATGTGATGCTTTGACTCTGGTGTAACACGATCCTTAACAGAGATGACTCTGGGGTGTGAACAGTAGAGGTTGGGTATCACAGGAAGTAATTGCAGAGTCGTTATATATTGGATTGAGCATTTATCACTCCCGATAAATGGGAGATACATCCATGGATCGCTTGTGGAAGACTCGACTCTAAATCCTTGCAAGGTGATAGCTTAAGAGTAAGAAATACAGATTTCACTTAACCTATCTTTTTGAGTTGACTCGGCCTGTACAAGTAAAACGAATGTCTCGCTATATGTGACTTGACATCACCCATAGTCATAAGATTCAGTTCAAGGATGTAGTTGATAAAGGATCGAACTATACTGTAACTAATACGGAAAGGTTAACGACAGAATCAACCTGTCTTCTTATAGCTCTGGGGGAATGATTACGGACTTGCTAATCACATACTCTGTACATCATTCCGTTATGCAAAGATTAAATATAATTCTTTGAAAATTAATTTAATAACGTTGCATACGGCTAGAAGCAATAAGAACCTAATGGATCACACATAAGACTTGGAACCTAAAAGAGAGATAGATGTTAATTAATTGATAGAAGCCCAATTGAGCCCAATAAGGCCCATGGACATAAGGGGGTCGAAATTCATGTAGTGATATACATGAATAATTAATTTGATTTTGTTAATCCTAATTAGATTAGGAATATGAATTAAATTAATTAAGAGATAATTAAGTTAGGAGTTTTAATTAGATTAATATACTCCTATTATTATCCAATAAGGTTATTATTATTATCCTTAATATATTAGATATATAGTGAGATAATAATTAGGAATTCTATTCCGAATGGAATTCCTATTCAGTAACCTAATTCTATCTAACTAAGGATTAGATACAAGAGATTATAAATACCCCTTCCCTTGAGATTTTCGAAATCCAAGCAAGCCATACCCTACTTGTGATTTTCGAAATTCACCTAGTCCAAGAGAGAGAAAATTCGACACCCCTAGTTCGAGGACGAGATTTCTCTACGGCTTCATTTGATCAATTGATTTTCATCTATTTCTTTTATCCTTGATCTTGTGTTGATTAATTAGAGGCAATATACTTTGGTTGTTATTCAACGGTTGATACTAAATTAATCTTCTCGTGTTTTATTTCGTGTTTGGGAACTCGAAGAAGAAAAACAAACAAAAGGGAGAAATTCGTTTTACTACTCCTACATCAGGTCAGTTCACGATTTCGCGGATTTCCGGAGATTGAACCGTCGGATCGTCGCGATATTTGGACAGAAGCTTCTAGACATATTCTTCCATGTTTCCACCGAAGGGATTGTCGTTTGGAGGTCTGGAAGGTCTGTTTCGGATAGGGGAAGATTGGTAGATAGTTTCTATCTCTTTTGAAGTTGTGGGCACTTCGTTTGCAACGGTAGATAGAACTTCTAAAAGGTATTTCTTTTTATCCTTCTTTATATGAAATAACGGTTAACGGATCTTATGGTTAAATGGAAATAGGTTAAAATTTTTATATTTCCGCTGCTATACCTTAGCCTAATTTCCAACACGATATCCATTAAAGCCACCATTTCGCTTTCCTAGGTGAAGAGGTTTATAAAAAAATGGAGGAATTTTCTAAATAGTCTTTCCACTCTTGACTTCTCTACTTTCTCCATTTCTTTGTTGTATAAACATTTTGATCAGAAAGAATTCTCGTAAACCCCAGACACCTGAGTTTGTCGATAATCAGTCTTCTAACGATTTTAAGGTGATGGCTCCTAAAAAACAAACTCCCACTAACCAGAAAAAGCCTATCAAGGTTTTGAATTCCCTGGCTTGGGATCGACCCTCTATCTTAAATGTCGCATAACTGCTGGCTTTGGCAGATACATACCAAAAGCTCTAGAAAATGGAGGTATGTTTGTCATTTAAAATCATCACATCGACTCCGGTTTGGATGCGCATTTAGGACTCTTCATCCTATTAATGGAGCGGGGTATGATATTTCCACTCCCACATAGTATTATGGACATCCTCCAAGAGTTCAGCTTGAGTCTTGGCCATATATCATCTAACATGTGGCTGGAGGTATTGGCCCTTGCTTGGACCCGAGTAGGTGAGGACTTAGACTTCTTCACATAATTATCATATCTAGTAAGCAATTTAGTGGACTTCACATGATTTTGCTTAGAATAATATACGTTTGAGGAAGTAGAATAGATGGTTTACTGGACTTGGAGAAACTATCGCCCGAGATTATAGAAGCAGAACCATTAGCATAAGAAGTCGTGGAATAAGAAGCAGAAGCAGTAGAAGAGGAAGAAGACGGTAGACATTTAGAAGCTCTCTGGATATATTAATCAAACAAATAATGAATGCTTTCGAGATCAAGCAATTTCAATGCCTCCCTCTTCTGATCCTTCCTGTGAAAAAAAAAACCAAAGTCTTTTGCATCTCCTGCAAGATGCTGAAAAGCTCTTCGGGCACATCAAACGACTTAGTTGGTCTAGAAATGGCTTCAATTCTAACATGGTCTTCTTTATCAACATTCAGAATCAATGATAGCGGCTTCAATCTCATCAATTCCAGGCCTCGCTGGTAAAGATCTATGAATTCTCATGATCTTTTCAACCGTCTGATCGATAGATCGAACCGACAGCGTCGTATCCATTTCGTTTTTAATAAAAAAAAGAATTTCCACACCAAATAATATATTTCTACTATGCCTTTTAGTCAATTGAATCATATTCTTCTTCAAAGTCAATGTAGTCAAACTAGGTCGTTGAATCAACTGCTTTCTATTTTTAATGATCTCTGTCAACTCCTTTGAGTTTTGATTGTGTGACTGTCACTAAGACTTGAACCACACGCTGATTTGAGAAAGGGCTCACTTCCTAGAAATTCCATTAAACTCAGTCTTTTATTCTATGAGTGTAAAATCTATTTTTACATGTATTTTTAGAAAGAGAAAATAGAGGGAGAGTGAGTAAGTTTAGAGAGAGAATGAAAATAAATTAAAGGGAGATGTGAGAGAAGGAAGAGATGGCGAGTTTGATATCTTATTTTTGTTTTGGGGTTTGTTTATAATAATCAGATAATAAGGAGGTTAATTTATAAAATAAATAAATATAAAGATAAAAATAGTTTTTTACCATTTGACTTTTGACTTTTTTAACAGTGTTAGTCAGTTTAGACCGCATTTGCTAACACAATGAACCAGGGCCGATTCTGAGGTTTTAGAGGCCCATGGGCGATTTACTAATTGAGGCCCTAATAAATAAGTACATGTAAGAAATAAAATAGAAAATTCAATTGTATAAAAGAATATTACTTAAAAATGACATTTTTTTCGTTACATTTAACAAACAACCTAATAAAAACATTACATATGAAAAAACATTTTATATTCCTTTAAGTACCCAATTTCTTATACAAAATGATGTCTATGAGCATTTCTAAATGCAAAATTTTTAAATTTAATAGATTATGAAATAGTTCTAATAGATTTTATGCTCTTCAGGACACAAAGTATGATAACAAAAAAAATAAAAAATCAAATCTGAAATCATCTCACTTAACGGGCTTTAGCGGCTAAGTTTTTGAAATTGGAAGATTTTGATGCGTTTCTCACAAATTGTCTATGAAGACCAAGTAAATCAGAATCTGATAGAGTTTTACAAACACGAGAGAGATAAATTAGAAATTTTGTTAGGAATAATGGATGAGAGAGATGATTATGGAAAGACTCTAAGATAAATTAGGGAATTGATGTTCAACATTTTTATTAAGAAATTTGGAAAGAATGTGAGATAAATTAGAGAATTTGGAAACACTACTTAGTAATTGATGCCCATGTTTTTAATCAAGTATAATTTCTTTTTGAATTTAATCTAATGCCAAAAATTTTAATTTGGAAAGAATCTTATAACAACGTTTTTAATCGAAGTATATTTTCTTTTTGTATTTAATCAAGTATACTTTAAAAGCCTATAATAGTACCATACATTACTATAATTGGGCCCCTTTCATGGGCCCTGGGCAGGCGCCCCTTTTGCCCATGCTCAGGAACGGGCCTGCAATGAACCACAAGGTATCAGTTTGCATACTTTTAAACTACGGAGTTTATGTTTAAAAATGACCAAACCACGAGATTTATTTTTATACTTTTTCCTAAATAATAATTTTAAAAAATGTTCCAATGATCCAAATATTCATTTGGATGCTACTGGAACTTTAGGAAAAAAATATGAGAATTTTATTCACAAATGAACTATTTTTAATAATAAAATACCAAAAATAAACTAAAAATCTCAAGAAAAAGTTAAATAAATACTTCCTCAACTCAAAATTCATTTTTAATCAAAGATTCTTGTAAAGTAAAGTTTTTACTTACATTTAGTGCAGAAGCACTTTGAAAACGGACTCCAAAAACAGAAGTTACACAAAATGGATTTGCAATGAGGATTCAAACTCCGTTCTTGATGAACAGAGTTAGAACATCCATATTTTCTGAAAATAAACTTTAAAAAATCATTAAAAATTAAAAATAACTCAGATTAACCTAAAACCAAAGCAAAAGAAAAAGAATCGGAAAGCAAAAAAAATGTCCCTTTGTTTGTTTGCCAATTTCTGAATTTTTTCTGACTGATCCCTTCGTATCGGGAGATGCCTCTATCCGATAAAATTTTGTACCATTCAGCTCTAATTAGAGCCGACTCGACTCTATTTAAGGCGGCTTGACTCTAATTATAGTCTAATTAGAGCTGGAGGTACGAAATAGAGCCAAGGAGGCCGAAATAAATTGCAAATTTTTAGTTAGATTTTGCTAAATGGACTAGCATTTTTTATTTTTAAAAAGTAAATTAAATTTTTTTGAGGTCGTCTATGTGCCGGTCTGTGAAGGGAAACTTAGTATTTCAGAGTTTCTTAGAAAAAATTAGAAAAATCATGAAAATCTACAAAAATATGATGCAAAGGTACATCATAATACTTTTCAAAACAAAATACGTAAAGTACTAATATGACCTCTCGGGGGATCTCAAAGCTCGGAATGTACCGAGGAACTTGGATCTTAGCTCGTTTAATCAGACACAGAGGTACAATCATTCTCATCATGGCAACCAGACGAAAAATTAGTGCTCACACTCTCCTTCTCATTGAATGGATCAATTCAAATACCACTATCACATTATCCGTAATGGATCTCCTCGGAAGAAAATTTGACTGCTCCTCAGAGATAATGGATGGGAGTATAACTTTCAGCATACTATCAAGCACTTTACCTATGATTTCATACAAAACATTACATAACGATATAGGCCTCGAATCTTTCACATACATGGGATAGTCCACATTCGGAATAAGAACTACATTAGTTTGAAAAAGGTGGGAAGAAAACACATCTATTTGAAGCCATTAAATACATGTGTCAAAAATATCTACTCTGATTGTGGACCAAAATTGTTGATAAAATGCAAGATTGAGGCCAAATGATGCTTTTTGCCAATTAATAAATATGCTCCGCACACAAACTTTGGCAAATGACTCCCTATTTCAATGCTTACATAAATCTTCCCCCGACTATAAAACCCTTCAGGTACTTGGGTGTGGTATATACCCCTACCTACACATATACAATTCTCAAAAATACAGTTTTCAGTCAAGGACTTGCATCCCCTCCCAAATCACTCTGGTGATTTATGCCTTAATTACACTATAAGCCGCATTTACACATGTCATTTCGTTGAATACCATGAAACAATTTTTCCAGCCACCAACAGCTCGACCCCTACTTCCTCACTGCCAATAATGCAACAAATGCTCCCGTCACTGCTCAAGCCTTGCACTCCCAGTCCATTGCTAACATTGATTACTCTTCTAATGTCTATGTTCCCATTATTCCCCCACCAAACCCCAACACTTTAGCTACACCATATTCTATTCCACCATTTACCCCATCTGGCCCCTGGACCAATAAAACTACCTAATACAACAACCTCACCTACTCCCCCCTTCCACATTGATACCTAATTCCCTTGCTCCCTCTCTGTCTAATTCAACAAACAACTATATGTCACCACCAATGGACCCATTGTCCAACCTAAGCTTAACAAGTCCAATTATATCCTTCCTATGATCTGTCCACTCATCTCCAACCGCGTCAATACCCTAACTAGCCTCGCCCATCGATGCCTCTACGACCATGCTAAATGACCCAAGCTACTCAGACCAATCACACCTACAAACCTCCATTCAACCATGAATGCATCATGTTAAGCCCAAAATATACCTAAAATATCATACATAAATATGTTAAAATTACATTGAAATCGTGCTAATTATATTCATTTGGAATACTTTTACGTCTTTATTTACTTCTTTGATGCAAGGTACTTAATTATTTGGTTAAATCCAAATAGGAGCTAAAACGGAGCTAAAATGGAGGAAAAACCTAAAAAACGTACCGAGAATGCATATCAGTCAGAAGAACGCTCAAGGAGGATAAGAAACAGTCGAGAGACGGGGAGAAAAGCCCCTATCGCGACTGAGATTCTCAAAATCTCAATCGCGACTTTCTAAATCTCAAACACCAAAGTCGAAGTTTTCAGCCTTTTCCTGCACCCCCTGTCGCGACTGAGATTTTCAGAATCTCATATGAGACAGCGAAGTATTCTGCATATAAATCACATGTTTTAATCCGAGAAACGCGTATGTTCGTTTGGATAAAAGCGACCCTTCACCAGCGGACACAACCCATCAATTACAACCCTTCACCAACTATAAATAAGTGATCCATTTCAAGAAATCAAGGTTGGAAAAGTTAGAGAAATTAGAGAAGAAAGTTATTATGTTGAGTTTCTGATTCAGAAAAGAATCAGAAAGTTAGATTTCATTTCTGTGTAAACAAACTTGCTATACACAAGTTGTTATTAGATTAGTTATAAACACAGTATTAGTTTAGTTTCTAAGGTAGATCAGAGACAAGTTTTCATTCTGGTAGTGGACTGACCAGTCTCTATTCCGAATATCCAGCGAGAAGAATTGACGGCTGAAGCGTATGAGGTTTGACGCACCTGCGGAGTTTGAGGGAAAGATTGACAACCCGGATCTCAAAGGTTTCGCTGCAATGCTATCCATGTTTCTACTTCTCTGTTAACTTGTGAAGATTCACATTTCATTAATGATATACTTATTTATTCAATACATTCTTTCTGTTGTTATTTTGATATTGTTCTGACAAAATGATTTTCAAAATGATAAATTGGTGTTTTTATTAAAACGTTCTATTCCATCTTATTCGTATAAGAACTTTGTTGAACACTTGACAGATTTAGTTTTTATGGACGATATGATCGCTGATCGCGGCTTATCAGACATAAAATACTAGTTTGATTAAGGTAGCAATCTGCTCCGATCCATAGAGATTTCTACGGTTCAAAGCCATTTAATTGAATAGATCCCTATATTATTACATGTCCATAATCTTTACAAAGTTAAAGTTGCTTTCTTTGCTTTATGAAAATGAGTTTTATACCTACTATTTATTCCAATTACGGAAGTATCTGTCTTGTAATCAAAATCTCAAGACAGAACTGTTCTCTAAACTCGATATAATACTTCTATCTAATCCTAATTTACCCGAACCAATACAATCAATTAAACGATATTCTTTTGTTAAACCTAAAGACGCGAATAAAATTGAATTAAATAAGTTTTTAGTTAAAAAGCGTTCCCTGTGGGTTCGATATCTTTTATTACTACAAGCGTATACCGTGCACTTGCGGAAATCGCTCAACAAGTTTTTGGCGCCGTTGCCGGGGAACGCCAAATTTTTAACAAAAATTTATATTTTTCGTGATTTATTCCGAACCTTGGTTAACAATGTATTTATTTATTTTATAGTTTTTTTATTTTTGAGGATGGTCGCTAGGACTAAATCCTCGTTGTTATTTAACGTTTGCAATTAGATGTTTGCAGATAAAAAAATCCAAGTTTTTTCAAAGATAAACTGGAGATTTGATCATCAATATAAATTCCTAGAAGGAGTCTACAGAAAAGAAATCCAGTACAGATACATCAGAAGGAAAAGAAAATTTTATGAAACAGGATGTCAGACGTGATAGATGATTCTTCCAGAAAATTTACCTCTTCCCAAACACATTTACCTCTTTTCTATACACTAACCCTTCACCAAAACATCATTTCTCTTTGTACAAAAATTATTCAATTCCTACATTACACCCACATAATTTATTCTTTTATCATATCATTTCCTTAAACACCTACATTTATCTCTCCAAGAAATAGCCGATCAACTTTTCTCAGACAGATATATTAGGAAGTGGGAATGGGGAATACAGTCCTTGAAATTATCTTATCCCCCAGGAAGGAATTGTTGATTTTTACCATAGTTTCAACAGTTTCAGTTAATGTGCGTAGTTTTTGTTCGAGGCCAGAACCAGAAGTTCAGACATTCAACCGAAATCATTAGATCCTTAAATTGAGAAAACGCTAAAAAAGAAAGCGCTTAAAAAAATGCAAAAAAAAAGAGAAAATATATATAATAATAATTTCAAGTTGGGGGTACATTTCTACTTTCTTTTATTCCCACTTGAAATTATTCCCAGGTAAGTAAACAGAACCATTATTTAGAATCGGTCTAGATAATTGACTCTGTCCATAATTCTGATTCTTCTTGAGAATTCTTAAGGATTATCTCATTTTTAGTTTTTAATATTTCATATTCTAATTTTTACATTTTATTTTAGTTTAATTTTTATATTCATCTTTAGTTTAACAATAATGTTTAGATTAGAAATAAAAAATTTTGTGATCATTGAAAGATATTGAAAATATGCTATGTATCTTAAATATTTGTACTTAAGGAGGAAAATGTCTTTAGATTTAAAGAAATCTCAATTGAATTAAAATCACATGTAATTTAAGTTTCTGATTGTATAAAGATTTTTAAACAAATCTCTACAGTGATTTTTATTTATTTGACGTTTTATAAATTTCTGAACTTACTGAGAATTTTTAATTCCCAACTAAGATTTTACAATTCTCTATAGAACTAGAGAGGACCAATGCAAAGCATTCCTTGCCAACGGGCAAGATGTGTCGCGATCGATATTCCAATTTCTCGACCATGACACGCATAATTTTCAATAAGATATCTTTTGTTCTATGAACATTAATTTATTTCGTTTTCATATTTTTAATTTTTAGTTTTTCTTATCTTTCGTTCATAATTTTTATTTTTATTTATTTTTAGTTTAATTTATTTTTATTTTTATTTTTCATTTTTTAATTTTTATTTCTGGTTTTTGTGTACAAATAAGTTTTGTAAAATAAAAATCAAATTTAGTCATGTTTTGAAATCTATTTTCATAAAGTGTTAAGTGTTTTTGAGAAAAATATATATCTAGAAATCTCAGTTGAGATTCTCCATGTTTCAGGATTTGGGAATTCTCAGTTGAGATTTCGGAAATCTCAGTTGAGATTTTCTGTATTTTAACATTTTGAAATAACTATAAGGGATTACAGACATATGATTTCAAAATTTCTGTCAGTTAAATCATAGAGGTATCATTTTGACATCTTTTATTTTTAAACAGACACAACCTTTCACTTATGTATCTTATGTATTCCTGTAGGCTCAGAATTATTCCATTTTCATTTCATCTTTCAGAATTTTGAATTTCTTTCTTCAATTCTTAAATCCTACAGACACAATCTTATTTCACAAACATGACCAAATTTCTGAAAAATGTTAGGAAGAACACTTCTGCTCGAAGCAAGAAAGTTGATATCTCTTCTCGCTTTGGAGCATGGTTTCCAATCTACAATCATGATGAGGGGAAACGTTATTTGCAGTTTAGATATGCACAATTCTGTGGCATGCTGTATCTGGACGAGTTCATGAACGAAGAACTCGGGATGAGCGATGACATGAATCGCTATCTGAAAAATTTGGGATGGACCAAATTTGCTTCTATGAAATTTCCTATAATTGGAAATTGGGTTCTGGAATTTTTATCCACTGTTCGATTCGTTAATAAGAGACGTGTTCATCTCAGTTTTCGTTGTGAGGGGCGGGTCTTCACTTTTGGATATCCAGAACTTCATAATTGGTTTGGATTTCCACCCCGAGACACAACTCAACACCATCCTGGAAGGGATATGACTTCTAGAGATATATGGAGGATGTTAACAGGATTTTGGCGATTCAATCCACGTATTGCCTTCAACAAATCCATCAATTCTAATTCCATGCTGTATCTACATAAATTCCTCTGTCACAGCCTTTTTGGTCGAGTCAGTAGCAATGTTGTGAAAGATACTGATCTCTATGTGTTGGGCGATATTTTCCAAGGTAACTCAGTAAACTCCTCGAAGATTTTAATGGAGGGGTTAGTTGCCGCTTCCCGTTCGAAGAACCAGAAGATTGGGTTCGCCAATATCATTTGTGGAATCATTTTAGGAGCCAAGGGAACCATTTCTGTCCCTTGGACTGATACAGAACCATTCCCTATTCTAGACTACGAGTTCTTGGAGAACGAGGGGCTTGTAAAACGCGTTTTTCGTTCTGGTCCAACATTCCTTTCTGCACCAGAGAGGCAAATCTTCATTCAAACGAAGATTAACAGGGCCAATGCACGTCGTCTGTCAACTACTTAGGGATATAATTTGAGTTTCTGTTTTGTTTAATTATATATATGAGTGTTTATATTTTTGTGTTTATATGAGTAAGATGTTTTTTTTCTTTTGTATTTGTAATATATTAAGGTATTGTTTATATTTTAGATTATAATAAATAAAGTGCATTAATTCTTTATTTTATTTCTTTTATTTAAGGAACAACCCTTGGTTTTCCTTTAATTTAATGTTTCAGTTTTGTTTATCTCAGTTTCAGTGATTAATATTCACATTAATGTCACTTAATTATAAGAGGAATTGGTTTAGAAGTGTTAAAATCATCAAAAACAGTCCCAATTTTACCCAGAATTTCCAAAATATCAGTTGAGATTCTGAATTCTCAGTTGAGACAGCAAGAGGACCACTTTCAGCAAAAATTTCGACCCCCTACGTACTTGCTGTCGCGACTGCGATTTTGAAAATCTCAATCGCGACTTGCGACTTCCAGTCACGGGATTTGGGCGAAATTTTGCCTCTTTTCCTATTCCTATTCTAAATACTTACCTATTCATCTATCCTAATCAATACCTATTACTTACACCTATTTAAATCACCTATTTAAATCACCTCTTTTTACACCAATCAATCATCTTTTCTCTTCCCAATACCAAGATTCACTCATCTTCCCCATAAATCTTTACCCTATTCATCTTCTTCTTCCTTAATTCACCACCATTATCTTTTACTCTTCCTTTCATCCTTTCATATTTTCTTCATCCCATTCACCAAAATTCACACACAAAATGCCTAGACAAAAGACCGTTGCTAACAAAGCTAAGGCCACCGAAGTTAATCGATTACGGGTTCAATATGGAGCACCATTCGATATTGCGACGGAGGCCGAAGGACGCAAATATCGCCGATTTTCTAATAGCCAAATAGAGTTCGTCGACATGCTTTTTCTTGACATCGACACGGTAAACACACTTTCTTTTACCGAGCGTATTGATGAATTTCTTTCCGTTCTTGGTTGGAAACGATTTTCTAGTATGCGTTTTCCTAGTCTTAAATCGCATATTATTGAGTTTTTGGTTACTCTAACCTATGACAAGAAGAAAGGAGTTATCTCTTTTCGAAATGATGGAGTTCGTTATGACGTTGGGTATGCGGCCATGAACCGTTGGTTTGGTTTTCCTACTCGGAATTTTTATTCCAAACCAAAGACTTTTAATTCACACACGGTTTGGCAATCTTTAACCGGTTTAGATGTTTTTAATCCAAAGAATACTTCTAGTAAGCTACTTAAGGATGATTGTATCTTCTTCTTTCACAAGTTTTTATCATTTTCCTTATTTGGTCGGGTTGAAAGTTCAAAGGTGCAAGTTCGTGATTTGTTTGTGTTAGATGCTATTTTTAAGGGTTTGACCATTGATAGTATTGAGATGATGTTTACTAATTTAGTTCGAGCTTCCAAGTCCCGCAATAAGCAAGTGCCTATGGGTAATTTAATTACCGGCATTGTTTTGGGTGCTCGGGGTGAATTAGTAGATTATCAAAATATGCCTCATATTGGTTTACCTTTCTTGGATCTCACGGCACTTCAAAGGGCCAATTTATTGAAGAAAATGGGACTGCCCGCCTTTATCTCTTATGCGTATCGCACAAGACGTGTTTTTGCTACCATGGGTAGTGAAGCTTCAAGTTCTCAAGGTTTGGGTGCCCAAGATGATGATGAGGAAGATGAAAAGGAATTTGATGAAGAGGAAGAGGAGGAGGTGCATGTTGATGTTAATGCCAACGAGCAAGCAAATGTAGAACCGAATGTTGAAGAACAAGTTGGATGGCAACGTGTTTTGACACAAATGAACGAGCATAACCGTCACATGAATTTGCAGTTAGATGAAGTCGTTGCCAACAATACCGATATGAGTTCAAGGATAAACACGGTGGATGCCAATATCACTACATTGAGACGTGAGAACAAATCTACTCGTCACCGGTTGCTATCTTTCTTCCGACGCCACGGAGTTGAGACTACGCCTTCTCCACCGAGTTCACCTTGATAGGTTTTATCCTTTCCATCTTTAACTCATTTTCGTTATTATTATTATGTCTTGTTCAATTTGGTACAATATTTTTAATTATGTTTGGTACAATTATCTTTATTATTATGTTTGAATGTTATCGTACTATATTTTTCAATTCTAATTCGTATGGTTTATTTCGTACTATTTTTCGTGTTTTATCGCTTTTTGCACCAATGAGGACATGGTCCAAATTAAGTGTGGGAGGAGATATTTCATATTCATTTTTAATTTTAAGTACGAATGAATGCAACGAATGAGAATGAATGCTATTTATTTAAAGTATAAATGCATGTTGTTATTCAATTTTAAGTAAAATATAATATGCAACATTTTGCAAAATCAATTGCAAACATTTTTATATAAAGTACAACATTTTTCAAAAATAATGACAATTTTTCATAAACGCGAATTTTTGTTAACTATATTTTTCATATGTTTCAAACACTTTAACTCTCAAAATAATGTTAAGCATATTTTAAGGTTATCATTATTGATAGAAATAATATTTCTATACGGGCAATATTTTTACAAATATTTTTACAAATCTCCGATACGATTTTATAAAAAACGTCTCGAGTAAATGTATATAAGTAAAATTTCTTTAGTTTCAAATCTCAACTTTATATCATGAATTCATGATAAATATAAATCTTATTTTCAGTTTTCAATTAGGTTTATAGGCATAAATCAAACTAACAACTTTAGCTTTTTAGCTCGATATTATTTTTCGTCTTACATTAAAAACCAATTGAAGTTTTTAAGGAAACTTTAGCCATAATACATGTTGAATTTCAAGTCAATATAGGATGAATGTGCTATTTTTCTTTTCCCAATTTATAATTTTAATTTTATAACTCGTGTTAATTTAATCAAGTAGTCGTATTCTTAACTTTTGGCCACGATTGAGACCAACCTTATCACAATCGAGGTATGAAAGGGAAGAACATTAAGTACCGTTTACTTTTGGCCACGATTGCGACCACTCTTATCACGGGCGAGGTATGAAAGGAACGTTAGAAATTAAAGCAAAATTAAACGTGTTTAAAGTTTTAAGTAACGATTGCGTCCACCCATGACATAGTCGGTACCTCTTAAACGAACACAAAAGCAAATTAATTTATATAAAGTCACGGACAAGACCACCCTTATCACGGGCGTGACTAAGTAAATATATTAAACCTAAGTCCTTAATAAATCTATATTTGTAATAGTTTAGGTTTGGGAAAGGAAATTTTGTGCTTTTAATTGCCTTGAGACGAAAGATTAAAAAACATGCGTGCTTACACCGTCCCGAATGCTTCAATATAAAAATTGAAATACAAGACGAATAATATATCTCTTTTATATTAGCTAGTTTGATACTTTGCGTATAAATTTACTATGAAAAGTTTATCTTTCGGTTTAACTAATTTAAAAAGGAATATATGGATATATGTTCTATTTATAAAGAGATTGATTAAAGAATAAATTCAGTGAAATTTTGCTCGGGACTAGCAAAAGCTTAAGTGTGGGAGTTTGTTAAGCCCAAAATATACCTAAAATATCATACATAAATACGTTAAAATTACATTGAAATCGTGCTAATTATATTCATTTGGAATACTTTTACGTCTTTATTTACTTCTTTGATGCAAGGTACTTAATTATTTGGTTAAATCCAAATAGGAGCTAAAACGGAGCTAAAACGGAGCTAAAATGGAGGAAAACCCTAAAAAACGTATCGAGAATGCATATCAGTCAGAAGAACGCTCAAGGAGGACAAGAAGCAGTCGAGAGACGGGGAGAAAAGCCCCTGTCGCGACTGAGATTCTCAAAATCTCAGTCGCGACTTTCTAAATCTCAAACACCAAAGTCGAAGTTTTCAGCCTTTTCCTGCACCCCCTGTCGCGACTAAGATTTTCAGAATCTCATATGAGATAGCGAAGTATTCTGCATATAAATCACATGTTTTAATCCGAGAAACGTGTCTGTTCGTTTGGATAAAAGCGACCCTTCACCAACGGACACGACCCATCAATTACAACCCTTCACCAACTATAAATAAGTGATCCATTTCAAGAAATCAAGGTTGGAAAAGTTAGAGAAATTAGAGAAGAAAGTTATTATGTTGAGTTTCTGATTCAGAAAAGAATCAGAAAGTTAGATTTCATTTCTGTGTAAACAAACTTGCTATACACAAGTTGTTATTAGATTAGTTATAAACACAGTATTAGTTTAGTTTCTAAGGTAGATCAGAGACAAGTTTTCATTCTGGTAGTGGACTGACCAGTCTCTATTCCGAAGATCCAGCGAGAAGAATTGACGGCTGAAGCGTATGAGGTTTGACGCACCTGCGGAGTTTGAGGGAAAGATTGACAACCCGGATCTCAAAGGTTTCGCTGCAATGCTATCCATGTTTCCACTTCTCTGTTAACTTGTGAAGATTCACATTTCATTAATGATATACTTATTTATTCAATACATTTTTTCTATTGTTATTTTGATATTGTTCTGACAAAATGATTTTCAAAATGATAAATTGGTGTTTTTATTAAAACGTTCTATTCCATCTTATTCGTATAAGAACTTTGTTGAACACTTGACAGATTTAGTTTTTATGGACGATATGATCGCTGATCGCGGCTTATCAGACATAAAATACTAGTTTGATTAAGGTAGCAATCTGCTCTGATCCAGAGAGATTTCTACGGTTCAAAGCCATTTAATTGAATAAATCCCTATATTATTACATGTCCATAATCTTTACAAAGTTAAAGTTGCTTTCTTTGCTTTATGAAAATGAGTTTTATACCTACTATTTATTCCAATTACGGAAGTATCTGTCTTGTAATCAAAATCTCAAGACAGAACTGTTCTCTAAACTCGATATAATACTTCTATCTAATCCTAATTTACCCGAACCAATACAATCAATTAAACGATATTCTTTTGTTAAACCTAAAGACGAGAATAAAATTGAATTAAATAAGTTTTTAGTTAAAAAGCGTTCCCTGTGGGTTCGATATCTTTTATTACTACAAGCGTATACCGTGCACTTGCGGAAATCGCTCAACACATCACTCACCCACTCTGCTCCTCGGATAGCAGCTCCACTAGATCTTCTTCGATGACACAATATACAATTATGCATAAGAACTATGAAGTCCCTAGGTCGATTCTTTGCTCTTATTGCCTCCAACGATACGAGTCATATAGATCAAACTTATTTCAGCAATGCTAATAAAAAGTCCAAACGGAGAAAGGCAATGTCAGGCGAAATTCATCTCTCCTCTTAATGGGACATGGACCCTCATTCCTTGGTCACCCAATCAAAAAACAGCCACTTACAATTGGCTGTTTCACACCAAACATCACTCTGATGGTACAATTGAACGATATAAAGCACGCCTAGTGGCTCGTGGCTTCATATAATAATTTGGCATTGACTATAAAGAAACACTCAGCCCTATCGCCGGCCATTATAATACACACTATGTTCACACTTGATGCATCCCAAGGTTAGTCCATTAACCAACTCGATGTATCCAATTCCTTCCTTCATGGTACACTCTCAGAAACAATCTACATGGAACAACCGAAAAGGATCATCAATCAGGATCACCCCAACCACGTCTGCTTACTTAAAAAGAGTCTCTACGGTTTGAAACAAGCTCATCGGGAATGGTTTGCATGCCTCAAAACCTTTTTGTTAACCCTTAGGTTTGTCATATCCCAAGCTAGTCATTCATGATTCTTATAACGCTTAGGACACACAATGACATACGTACTCTGTTAAGTTGACAACATTCTCATAAGGGGAGTCATTCCATCTCTCATTCATCAACATCACCAACATCAAAAATGAATTCCCAATCCGCAACTTGGGCCAAACATCTTTTTTTGGGCATTGAAATACGTAATTTAAAGCATGTGATGCATCTTTGCCAGACAAATATGCCAATGATATTCTTGAAAGGGTCCAAATGATTGATTCTAAGTCCTGCTCCACTCCAATGGCTACCTCCCTGACCTTGTCTAAAGAACTTGGAACGCCTCTTCCATCCGATAACAAGTATCGCAACATTGTGGGTGCTCTACAGTACCTCACCCTTACTCTGCCTGATATAGCCTTCATTGTCAACAAATTGTATTAATTTCTCTAATCACCTATAAATGTGCACTCAAAAAGTGTCAAGCGGGTACTCCGATACATACAAGGGACAATAGACTTTGGTCTTCTACTCTCCAAATTCCCAATTAAATATTTACACTGCTACACCAATAATGATTGGGGTGGATGTCCCAATAATCGAGCTCTACTGGTGCCTTTTGTGTCTTCCTTGGCAACAACCTCATCTATTGGCATATAAGAAAGTAGCCCGCAATTGCTTGTTCCTCCATTGAGAGTGAATATAAGGCAGCAGCCAACGCCACCGTATAACTTCTTTAGCTCCACTCCCTCCTTCATGATCTCAGGGCCCCCCTATCGAGTCTGGTTCAACTATGGTGTCACAATGTAGGAGCCATCGACCTCACTACTAATCTTGTTTTTCATGCTCGAACCAAGCAAATAGAACTTAACTATCATTGCGTTCGCGAACAAGTCCAGTCCGGCTTCCTACATGTTCATTTCATCCCCACCGAAGATCAAGTTGCCGACATTCTCACCAACCCACTAGTAAGTACTCAGTTTTATCTCCTCCAATCTCACCTCACAATTCATAGTGGGATGTTCTCTACCTTCCTCATTGTATTTATCACATCCTTATATCCTAATACAAACAGAGAAAATAGAAACTCATGTGGTGTGCTGGACGAATAATATAATTTGCGCACAATGTAAGCTGAAGTTTTTTTTTTTAAATTTGTGCACAATGCGTTTACATTAAAAAAGAAAGAAAAATCTCCAACAGACTTGAATGTGATTCGAACCCATGACCTCCCTAATCCTAGGTTAGCTCTCAACCACTAGGCTAAGAGGTTCACCACGTAATGTAAGGTGAAGTAAGTGAAGTGTATAAAATAACTTGTTGTGTTTGGATGGAAGGTAAGATAAGTGATGGTTTAATAATATAATTATATATAAAATTACTCTCATATCCTTCCATTTGTATAAATAAAATAGACGATAAAGGGTAATTTTGGAAGAAAAAGATCTTAACCGATTCCTATCCAATTTGGGGTGTAAGAAGAATTAGCCAAAATCCACCTCATCTACCCTCACTTACTACACTATTTAATTACACCTCAAAACAAACAAGGTTAGCTAATTGCACTTACCCCCACCTACCTCCAAATACTACCATCATCCAAATAAGGCCTAAGTGAAATTTCTACTGATTAAAGTTTAGTTCAGTAACAATCATTTCAGTTCGGTTCAGTTCAGTAGCAATCAATTCAATTCAGTTCAACATTCAGTTTCAGCATTCAGTTCATCATTCAGTAACTTATCATTATTCATTATAATTATAATTATTTATATATAATTTATTACTATTGTTTGTAATATATATATATATATATATATATATAATTTATTATTATTATTTATCTATAATTTATTATAATTATAATTATTTTTATATAATTTATGCTTTATCATTATATATTTTTTTTGGTAGGCAAAGGAAAGAAAAACAAACAAACAACCCCAAAAACTAATTCGGGATTAGCCTAGGAAAGCTAACTCCCACTAGATATCATTATATATAATTATATATATATAATTTATCGTTATTAATTATAATTATAATTATTTGGTACAACTTGTTTGTAAATTTTATGAGAAGTAAATAAATATTATATCAATATATTTACGTTACAATGCTCTAAAAAATTAACTGTCCTAACTACATTTTAATTGTTTTTAATCATCTTCGTTAACTTCATCATCATCGTGATCTTCATTCTCTGCTTCCACTTCATTCTTCGCTAGACGTGATTGAATGAAAATTTGTATTTGTATTTGAATGGAAATTTGTATTCATATGGAAATTTCATATGCTTTAAATTGCATATAAATTTGTTTTTGTATGTAATTTGTATTTTTATTAAAATTAGACTCATTTTTATTTAATTTCATAGGTTTTTATCGAACCGAACTTTTATTTGATATTAAATTTAGTTTTATCTTTAATAATATATTTATTTATTATTGTATTATTATCATTATTATTAGAACCATTATTATCATTATAAGCTTATTCATGTTTAATATTAGGGTAAATTCCAAAAAAACCCGCTGTGGTTTGATGTTGTTCCAAAAAAACCATTATGGTTTGTTTTTACAAAAAAAAAGGACTGTGGTTTCACCGTTACCCGAAAAACGGAAAAGGGCTTAACACCGTTAAAAATGCTGACGTGGCAAGGGGTAGAGTTGGTATATTTTTTTTTAATTTTTCTTTTTCTTTTTCTTCTTCTTTTTCTTCCTCTCATCCTCCTTTTCTTCTTCTTCTTCTCCTTCTCCTCCTCCTCCTCCTCCTCCCCCTTATTCTTCTCTTTCTTCTCTTCTTCTTCTTTTTTCTTCTTCTTCCTCTCTCTCTCTTCTTCTTCTTTTTTTCATCTTTTTTTTCTTCTTTTTTTTTAATTTCCAGAATTCTGGAATTCTGGAATTTTCTAGAATTCTGGAATTTTTCCAGAATTTCTGGAAAATCGCCATCAAAACCACCGTCTCTCCCATCGCCAACGCCCTCAAAAAGTAACACAATCCGCCGTGGAAAACGCGATTACAGGTTTCGAAAGCTGAATTTGGTGAAAATCTCCTATTTCGAGCTGATTGGATTTCCGGTGGAGACGACGACACCGAGAGATAAGAGAGAGAAGTAAAGGATTGGAATAACGACGACACTGATTATGCATTTTCTCTTCTCCAATCCTTTCCTCCACCGCCAACCACCGCTGCTTTCATCGACGGAATGGAATATCGACGGAGTTCGAAGGATAAATTCCTGGAAGGAAATGCGGCGGCCAACAACTGCGTCGATGAGAGCAGTGGTGGTTAGCGGTGGAGGAAAGGATTGGAGAAGAGAAAATGCATAATCAGCGATGGAAATGGAAGCGGAAAGTGGCGGAAGTGGAGGAAGAAGAAGAGAAGAGAGAGAGAGGAAGAAGAAGAAGAAGAAGAAGAGGAGGAGAGGAAGAAGAAGAAGAAAAAGAAAAAAGAAAAATTAAAAAAAAAATTCCAACTCTACCCTTTGCCACGTCGGCATTTTTAACGGTGTTAAGCCCTTTTCCGTTTTTCGGGTAACGGTGAAACCACAGTCCCTTTTTTTGTAAAAACAAACCACAAAGGTTTTTTTGGAACAACATCAAACCACAGGGTTTTTTTTTGGAATTTACCCTTAATATTATCATTTAAATTATTTTAAAGTCTAGTATCATCATTACTGAACTGAACTGAATATTGAACTGAATGCTACTGAATTGTTAAGTTCAGTAGCATTCAGTTAAATTCAGTAGCATTCAGTTTAATATTCAGTTTAATTCAGTAGCATTCAGTCCAGTTCAGTTTTTTTCAGCGATAAAGAATATAGCCTTATTTACATACCAGCCATCAAATTATTATGTATTTCATCAATACTAGTATTCACTACGCCAAAACCCCCTTCAGACGACGGTTAGAAACCGTCGTCCCGCGAGATATAAATCTGTCACAGGGCTTGTTGCCGTCTATTGCACCTTCAGACGACGGTTAGGTTCTGTCATTTGAAGATACTATACATGACATCAGCCTAGTTTCGTACTGTCATATGAACATTGTTACGATGCATCTTTTTATTTATTGACGTCACTTTTAATGTCATCACATGACATACTAATAATTAAAAATGTCAAGTCGCTATATGTGAAATTGACATATTGGTATTCGCGGTGATAGTTTTTATAATAATTTATGTCGTAGTAACTTTTATCAGATGGCATAGGTCTTAATCTATCATGTCAAGAGATTTATTTTAGATGACAGATTCTTTTATTTTAATGTCTTTTTATTGTTGTTTAGATGATATTTTTTTAAACGTAAATGTCACTCATTGCCTTCTTCTTCGAATGATTCTGGAAATGAACAATAATTATCAAATGAACAAGAATTTCTGTATATCAATGATTTTAATTTTATTGGAGACTAATGCTCATAATCTGTTTACATTTGAACTACACAAATTTCTGAATGTAGTAAGGTAAAAAAAATAAGCAATTAATGTACATCTCCAAATCTGTTGATGATGTAGTCAATCTTTCAGAGGCGTGGTGGTGTTGATTGGAAAGCCAAATCCAACTTGAACTGAAGCATATCTAAGTCATCATCTCCTAGAATCCCCAAAGTCTTGATATCTGCAAAACCAATTGATGATGCTCATTAATTACGTACCGTATACAGATAGACCTAATTAATCTCCTTTTACCCTTTCTCCATTTTGAGACCCTTCACTTACCCACCCACATTATAAATAGGAAGCGTTTACCAATTCTCAATAGTCACCCAGGGAAACCTAACACTATACTTACAGTTTGTTATTTCGAGCATGGATAGACTTGTAAGGAACCTCTATCGTAATGTTGAGTTTCAAATTGACCAACTCCGATATGAGGCACCCAGGTGGCTTGTCAATATATATGGTCCTGACCGGCGGTAATGGACTGCCGTGATGAATGGCCCTCCAAACACCCCTTATAAAGGAAGTGTATTCATAGTCAACATGGACTTCCCTGTTGATTTCCCCTCCACACCTCCAGTTGTAAGAACATGCATAAACTTGTTAACACACATAAATCAGTTCATATATTTGCAAATACACTCATGATATTACTATTGTTCGCAGGTCATATTCAGGACCAAAATTTACCATCCTAATATCGGTCCCTTGGGGCATGTTTCTATGCCCCAGCTACTTGATCGCCCTGCCCATAGTATTGCCACGGTAAGATGATGCTATAAATCTATGTATTTTTTACCCGTAAATTTATCTATTCATGTTTAGGATCTAGTTTATCTACTTATGTTTGGGGTCTAATTTAATTTATCTATGCATTTTATAGCTGCTGTGGAATATTTATGGACTGCTTGTAGAACCCTTCATTGAGGGGCCATTTCCTGGCCGAGAGCGAATTACTGAATGATACATCAGCAACAAGACAGGTTATGTAGCAACTGCCAGGAGATGGGCTGAAGAGCATGCAGTGGATATATGATGTGCAAATAGCAAACAATGGGGGGCATTATGATGTGACATGCGAATAGCGTACATGGGGGGCGTGATGTGCGAATAGCAAGGAAATTTGGATGCTGGGCAACCATTGAGTTAGATGGTGTGGACTACTGGATAGGCATAGAGCTAATCTTGAAGAACATAATGATTACTGATTACAAATGTACTTGGTAATCAATCTGATCTTCAATGTTGGCTCTATGCCCCTCCAGTATTCGACGCCATTTAACTCTAATGGTTCCACATCATCCAAATATCCTTGTTTACCATCTGCACATTCTTGAAGAAAGGGGATTTGGATGCCAAAGAAACACTGAGCTGGATGGTGTGGACTACTGGATGGGCATAGAGCCATTCTTGAAGAGCAGAATGATTACTGATTACAAATGTACTTGGTAATCAATCTGATCTTCAATGTTGGCTCCATGCCCCTCCAGTACTCCACTCCATCCATCCAGCTCCAGTGTTTCTTTAGCATCAAAATCTCCTTTCTATTCGCGCATCATGCCCCCCCTTGTACGTTATTCGCATGTCACATCATAATGCCCCCCTTGCACGCTATCCTTTTTTGATAGGCAATACAAAGTAGACAACTTATTTAAGTAGACATATATATGTATATTCAAGTGGATCATAACATGCTATAACAAAGTAGTCAACTTATTCGTTTATGTCTATTAAATTGAATCAGTTCTACTTCCTAACACATAACATGCTAAATTGATATGAAACATATGTCTATTCCTGAATCAGTTACTTCATAAACATAACATAAAACAAGCCAACATGCTTCATACATAGACATATAACACATAACATGCTAAATTGACATGAAACATATGTCTCATCAGCATAACTCATGTTAAAATAGAAAAGAATCAGGCAAGTTCATCATTTTCAACTTTAACAGTATGCATGATCAGCTAACTTCCTAAACATAATATCAAGTTCATAACTTATGCTGATAGCATCGAAAACCCATCAACATCCTGAATGGTTTCAATCATATAACAAGCCAAGTGGAAGGTATATTGTAAACTTATCTCATTACCATCTTGAATGGTTTCATAACATTTTCAGCGTTAAGAGTATGCCTAACATGTTATAACAAATAGACAACTTAATCGTGCATGTCTAAAACTTGTTCTCATAGCATCATAAAGCCACCACTATGTACCTGCCACTTGGATTGTACAGTTCATGATGAAGTTAGCATGGTGATGAAGTGTATGATACTGGCACCACAAGCTTAGTCATAAACTTGTGTTGTTAGAATCATACAACTTCATCACCATGTTAAACACTTTTCCATAAGCATAACAAGCCAAGTGACATGATACATAGTAATGGAGATTTAGGAGTATGCGTAACATGCTATAACAAGTAGACAACTTATTCAAGCAGACATGTATATTCAAGTGAACATGCTATAACAAGCAGACAACTTATTCTTTACTTATCATCATAGGTCATGTTCAAATAAAAAAGAGTATGGTGATATTTTATCATTTGCAAGCCATATCAGTACATGCAATTAGCCTAAATTTACCCTTTAATACATGCTTCATACATGCTCAATGACCCTTTTACAATGTTCCTCTAATACTTGATGCATGATTAATAAGCTACATGCCCAAATGAACAATCGTACACATACTCATACAGAACCTCAAACATAAATATCAACAGAACATCAAACATAAACATGTTTCATACACATACACATACACATACTCAATCACTTCTATCAGTATAACTCATAGGTGTAAGAGTATTGCCAATCACAATGAACATTCAAAGCTTTAGAGTATGCCTAATCAACCAAATGCTTAATGATCATTCATACATAAACTCTACGAGTCCTAACTTCCTAAACAGTTATATCTAACCAATCAGTTTATACCAATCATTTCATCATCACCCACAACATCATGCATATATGTAATCGTTCAGTTCAAACCCACATAATAATATATATACTCAAAATCAGGCTAGTTTCCTAAATCAATGAGTTCTATGTTCATATACATACACATACTCATTCAGATAACAATCCAAGTGGAAGATATATTGCAAACCTATCTCAGCAGCACCACCCACAACAACATCATACATGCAACCAATCAGTTCAAACCAACATAACAACAATATATACTCAATAAGTTAAAGAAATCTTCTCATATGCTAAACGCAAGAACTGATTGACAATCTCTTCAGTCAGCCTTCGTATGTAGCATTCTTACTATCCCTGTAAATATTATGTTCAAATAAAAAGAAATCAGAACATCTTCAACAACCGACACTGTATTGCCCTAGGTTAACAAAGATAATGACCCAAGAATTTCAGCGGTGACTCTAACAATGAATACAATAAAACCAGTATCTAAACGAGAGATCTAACCCTTTAAATCATAGCTCTGAAAATCAATAGATCCTTATTCCAGCTGCTGAAATCGACATACACAAAAGTAAATCGGATGAGGAAAAGAGAGAGTAAGGAACAATGAAAATCAAGAGATACTTACCAGTACCGTGTTTATAGCTCACCCAGTGATTGCATGTTCAAATCAGCCATGGAGATAGAGAGGGATGAGAGTGATGAAGCTCTTGCGTAACCTAAACTGGGGTTTGAGATTAGAGAGAGGGTTTATATATCAGCTGAAATTTCAGTCAAACAAGAGCGCCTAAAATTTAGTATGGCCGTGTAAGTGAAATTTCATTTGCCGTTTTTTTTTTGTTTTCGGCAAACAATGACATTCATTTATTAGAAGTGTCATCTGTTGAGTAAGTGAAATTTAACGAAAACGCGCGTTTTCTTTGGATGACAGGATTATGTAATCGTAACGTCATCTGAGAATCGAGCGCATTTTTTATTTCGCTTTCAGATAACATACAGTTAAAATACTGTCACGAAAAATATTCAGTCGACACAAAAACAAGTGTCATGTGAAAGGGAAAATGGCATAGTAATTATTTATCGGTTTGGGTAAACAGATTTTAAGTAGTACAATCATTTCCAAATTTGTTAATATATTAAAGGGAAGAAAATCTGTTGTCTCTTCTTATGTGTCCCCTTCCATGTCTCACACTAATTTTTTGACGTGCGTCATCTTTAATCTATTTAATCCTAATCATTTTAACGTTAGTAAACTATGATTCCAACTTTAGTTAACTTTCTTCCTCAACAGCAAATGACAAGAAGACACCAAAATTCTCTATCCTCTTTGATAATCTAAACACGTCTCTCTTCCAATTGTTTTTTTCTATCCATTTTTTCTTTTTATTATTCAGAGATTTTTCTGTTTCAATCTATAGATTGTTCAACATACCTGTGTTCGATTCCAATTTCCAACTCATCCTTGTTCAATCTATTGATAGTTAATTTTTAAGTTATTATTCAGAGAAAAACGATGATCGGAGGAAAGAAAATGACAGACGCATCCGATCAGAAGAGAAAATAAAGTTAACCACAAATGGTACTCTTAGATTCTGTAAAGTCATAGACTGCAAAAACTTTGTAGTGATTGCCAGTGATAGAAGATTATCAGCAATTAAATCATAATTAATTCTTACAAGCCTGAATGAAAAATTACAAAAGAAATTAAAAAAAAACTGTGAAATTAAAAGAGATGCATGAATGAAGAAGAAAAGAGAAAATTGGAATTTATTGGGGAAATTGGAAGAGTGAAGGAATAGGAAAAAAAAAAAAAACCAAATTCATCTATAATAATGATCCATTCCACTATCCATTCTATGAATCCATTGTCGAAGGAGAAATAAATAGCAGTTAAAAAGAGCGTTGTGAAGTTAACCACGAACTGGTTAAATAATGTTAACAGAGTTAATTAATATTAAATATCATTAGGTTTAATATAACACATGTCAAGAAATTAGTGGGAGACATGGAAGGGGACATATAAGGAGGGACAATAGATTTTCTTCCAATTAAAGGATAATGTGTAAAAATAACTATAACATTTATAGTTAGAAACAAGTTTACCTCTAAGTTAACATCAAGAGTAATTTTACTCGTAACATTAACATGTTGGGTCAATTTTAACATTACTATAAAACATAGATATTTTGTTCAATTTCTATACCAATTGCATATCAATTTTATTTTAAAAAAAATTGATATATTTTTTTGTAATTTAATAATAAAATTAGAGATTAATATTTATAAATTCGACGAAATATTTTGAAATTGTTTTGTCCAACTCATAAAAAAAATGATATATAATTTTTTTTTTAAATTTAACGTCTAATCATATATTTACGATCTATTACTAATAATGAGTGATAAAATGACTGAAATATGAAGTGTAGATGACAAGAATTATGATCGAAGAGATAATTTAATGAATTATTTTTCAAATGATCCAACTTGATAACGTTAAAGATAAAATTATTCTTGGCTGCCAACTTTAGAAGTGAAGCTGCTCATAACTATAAACGTTAAAAATATTTTTGCATCTTTTAAAAAATATTATTTTTTGCACCTTATTTCTATATCAAATTCTTAGTTAAAAAGGATAGATAACGTTGAACTTAATTAAAAATATGCAACTAATTTTATGTATGTACAAAATTGTATTGGTTAGAGTTAAAAAAAATGTGGATTGCTATTCGTCGCTCCTATTTTACTTACCGTCGCCTCCTGTTTGACATTTTTGCCCTTTTCATTTTTCATTCAAAAAAGTGAAATTCTCTCAACCGCGAAGAACAAAACGAAGAAAAATCATGCCTCCAAAACAAAGAAAAATAATTGAACATCTAAGTTTCGTATTTACCAATAATCTGAAATTTAACGAATTGAACTTAAAAAGAATTTTTTTTCCGTTGAATTTGCTCTAAACGGGTAGTCCATACGGTCTGGCCCATGGACCGGTAGCATGAACTACCCTATTTTACCTAGGCAAAACGGGTAGGCTACCCGTTTTCCTTTAGGAAAAACAGGTTTATTTATTTATTTTTTTAATTATAATAAATATTAATTATAGATAAATTATGTATTGATTGGAAATAAAAAATACGTATTGAAGTGTCCAATTAATTTTTATTTGGTAAATTATATTTATTTACCTTTTAGAACGTAAATTTAATTATACGTAAATTATGTATTGACTGGATAGAAAAAACGTATATATAAATTATTGATTGGAAATAAAAAATACGTAAATTATGTATTGCACGTGTTAATACGTAATTTATCTATAATTAATAATTATTATAATTAAAATAAATAAATAAATAAATCCATTTTCCTTAAAGGAAAACGGGTAGTTTACCCATTTTTACCTAGGCAAAACGGGTAGGCTACCCTATTTTGCCTGTTTTGCCTAGGTAAAATAGGGTAGTTCATGCTATCGGTCCATGGACCGGACCGTATGGGCTACCCGTTTAGAGCAAATTCAACGAAAAAAAAAATTTCTTTTTAAGTTCAATTCGTTAAATTTCAGACTATTGGTAAATACGAAACTTAGATGTTCAATTATTTTTCCTTGTTTTGGAGGCATGATTTTTCTTCGTTTTGTTCTTCGGGGTTGAGAGAAGAAAAATGAAAAGGGCAAAAATATCAAACAGGAGGCGATGGTAAATAAAATAGGGGCGATGTATAGCATAACCCAAACATACACAAATATTATATATAAAACAATTATTTTTCTCAAACGTTGAAAATGTCATTTTAATTTTAAATTAAATTAGGAATATACTTTTAAACGAATTTAACATTAACAACTATTTCTTTTGACAGGATAGGTGAAAATTTCATTTATAAAAAAACAGTAAATCTACAATTTAGACATATTTAGAGAAGTTTCAACATTCAATATCATAGATCGTGATAAAGCAATAATAGATAATGTTTGTTTTTTGCCTTTCAATACTAAACATGAGATATAAAATGTTTGGTAAAATTTCGAAACAACTATTTTTTTTTTTTGCAGAAAAAACAACTAATTTCTACTGCGTATAAGCAACAGCAACCAACTAACAGCAACAGCAAGCAGCAAACAGCTAACAACAACAGCAACAACAAACAGCAAACAGAAATAACTGAAACAAACATACCCTTAGTGATTTGAGGAGCCACTAATAAAGTATTGGAGTTGATTTTTAATTATCTCTTCTCAAATTTTAACTTAAAAGTCCAACTGAGAGACTGATATAGATGCTCTAATAAAGAAAAAACCATCAAATCTAACACAGTAATAAATGTATTAAAAATTTTATTTAACAAAGAAAAGCAAGTAAATAAAAGACTTATCTACCGATTAAAAGTTGGAAAGAAAGCCAAACATAAATAAAGAAGTTGCAGTATTTTTTTGGTGGTTAAGATTTTTCTCTCACCATAAAAAACTTTTGAAAATAAATATTCAATATCTATGATTATAATTAATTGATAAATAATATATATAAGTAAAAAATCATCAAATTAGTTAACACGAGTATGGTGTGTCACCTGCAAATAATTTTTATTTACTGTATAAGGATAAGGTTTCTTCCCTATATATTTTTTACAAAAAGTTGAAATTCTTCCTAATACCTGTCCCTGAGCCCAGATTCTATCAATCCTTTCTCTCTGAAAGTTGAATAAAAAGAAACATTAATAAAATAAAATAAACAAAAGAAAATCTATTTTTCTAAATTACCACAACGTCAATCTATTTTCTAATTTCTACAGACGCTAGCCTCCACCATCTCCTTATTCTTGTAACCAAACACCCCTCTATCTTTCTTTCTTCCCTGTCTTTCCAAAAGAAAACCTAATATTGATCATCTCCTCCTTTCCATCCCTCTTCTATTCTCTTCTCTGCACCATTCATTTAATGCTCTTATAGATTTCATTCCGCTTTCTACTTTCACTATTGATTCGCCGACACCTCCCCATTATTCAAGATTCAACTGTTTCCTTTAGGGTTTTGATTATCTTACCCCCCTTTTTTTTTGTTACCAAATTTCCCCCACTTTTTTTTGTTTTTTGTAATATTTTTTTGGGTCTTTAGGGTTTTCTAATCTTTTGATTTTTAGGTTTTCATTTTCTTTGTTGATTTTAGATTTCATACATTTCTTATATACCGCCTCTATCTGTTCACCGACCGGATACTTCTAAATTTTTTGGAAATTGAAGTTCCTACCCTGAAAATTTCTTCTAGTTTACTGTACTTGGTATATTTTTTTGACCCACCCGATGTTTCGGTTGAAATTTCAGCACTTACCATCTGGTTACTGAAAGGAGAATAGCATCTGGGGTGTTAATTGAAAAGTTGCTTTCTTGGGAGAAAATTTACCTGAAAATTGTAATATTAGAAAATAGTTATTCTCTTTGCTTCTTCTTGTTGTATTATACATGTTTAATACGTTTATGCCTTTGTTTTGGTAAGTTTTGTCTCTGTTTTGAGGTTGGAGTTGGTTTTGGGTGTTCGCTATTGCATAGCGGGTAAGAGAAGTGAAGGGAAACGGCCTAGGATTGCATGGGCGAGCATGAGAGGCTATTGCCAAATGGCCTGTTGCCTAATGAAGCGGCTTCTGTTATTCGAGTACTTGACTCGGAGCGATGGTTGAAGGCGGAAGAGAGAACTGCAGAACTCATTTCCTGCATTCAACCAAATGAGCCCTCAGAAGAGCGCCGAAATGCTGTCGCTGATTATGTGCAGAGGCTCATTACCAAGTGCTTTCCCTGTGAGGTACATTACTTGTCTTCATGTTTTGTAGTTTGTATACCATTGAATCATGACCCTGCATATTTATTGAGATGTTGGGTAATTTTGCACTTGGTATCATGATCCCCTATTGGAGATACGTGCAGGATTGTTGTAAGTGTGAGTCAGATGTGTTAGTTAGCAACAATGTGGTTGATGGAAGATAAAAGAAGGATTGGGTGTACTCTGCAGTGAGTCCTTTCACTGGATTATAGGAAATAACTTGTTTCTTTCCGAATTTGATGGGATTAGGAACTTGATGGCTAGCCGCAAGGGCGTATACATATGTTGTAATTGGAAAGAGTTAGATGACAATGGAATTTACTGCAAAGAATTGAATAGTTTTAATTTTATTTCATGCTGTTGAAAAATGTGAAATGCTTTCAGCTTTCTCATTGTTGCATAATATACTCTTAAAATTGTTGGAGACTCATGCTTGTTTTTCCTTGTAGGTCTTCACTTTTGGGTCTGTACCGCTTAAGACTTATTTGCCTGATGGAGACATAGATTTAACAGCATTCAGTAAAAATCAAAATCTGAAAGAGACATGGGCTCATCAAGTTCGTGATATACTGGAGGTTGAGGAGAAGAACGAGAATGCTGAGTTCCATGTGAAAGAGGTTCAGTACATTCAGGCAGAAGTATGGCCCTTTTCTTATTGTCCTATTTCTTCCCTTTAGCACCAACTATTTTATAATAAGAATAAACCCTGAAGTTTGAAAGAATGTTGTGAAAGTGACTTCTCCTTTCTATTCCTTGTCTTATGTGGTCATAAGTCATAGGCTTGAGAGGCAAGAATTTGATCTTTGAGGCAACAATTACCCCATTTGTTAGCTTTTTTAGGGCAAAGGCAGAAAGCGTAGAGAAGTAAATGAAACGAAGTCTTAAACATGTCATAGTTTGATTTTGAAATACAAGGAATTATTAATAATTATGATCAACTTTAAGTGCTAAATTGAGTTGCCTCAACTTTAAATGATGTGATGCTCTTAGTTCTTTTCTCCCTTCCAATGCCTTAGTGATGATCCAGAGTTCAAAATTCTGGTGATGATGATGTTTAGTTATGTATGCCCTGAAACATTTATCTTTTTATTTTTTTTTCAAAAGTTTTGTTGGAGGCATTTGCTTTGCAGTGAAGACCTTTTAGCACTGGGGTAGCCTTTTGCTTTTGAGAACACTGATAAATGTTGAAATTAATGGATGCATACTTTTGCTCTAGAAGACTTTTAAGATGTGGATTATATATACTGTACGGTATTGTAGTTTTATCTTTTGTTTTGCAGCAAAGAAATTTAATGCTATCCTCATTTTTTTTATCTGTTAACTTGTTGTAAATAGTTACTGGTGCAGTTTGATAGATAGAAAGATGTATGAGGATAAATACTGGAACTTCAGACCATGACAAGTGCATCGACATATTGTACAGAAGCCATTAATTTTATCAATTGCTTAAACTTTTTGAGATGTACTTAAAGCTTCCTGTAACAATCAATAATGCTTAGCTAGCCTTGGCCACTTATCTTCGTTTAGTTAAATGTTGACCTGCCATCTTAATCTAAACATGTTTGGAATTTTGTGTTTAGACTTCCATTTTTTTTTTTTTTTTTATGTGAAGGTGCTTTTCTGAAAGTCTGTATTATTGAATGATTTATCATGTTATTTCAGGAAAGTTCTCTAAATACCTTCTTTCTTGTTTGGTTATAATTCTTGATGATAGATTCATCATCTGCTTTTTTTTTGGGGGGGCACATACAGGTGAAGATAATAAAGTGTCTTGTGGAAAATATTGTGGTAGACATATCCTTTAACCAGCTTGGTGGGCTATGCACTCTTTGTTTTCTGGAGGAGGTTGGTAGTGTGTCATGGAAATTTACACAGAATCATTCTCTACAGACTGCTAATTATGTTAAAATTAAGTTCTGTAACTAGTTGTGATATTTTCTTTTGTAGGTTGATCATTTGATAAATCAAGATCATTTATTCAAGAAGAGTATTATATTGATAAAAGCATGGTGTTACTATGAGAGTCGAATTCTGGGAGCTCACCATGGGTTGATTTCTACATATGCTTTAGAGACCCTGGTTCTATATATTTTTCACGTTTTCAACAACTCCTTTGCTGGGCCACTTGAGGTGCTTTTGATGCATTGTTCTACGTGGTGATGTATTCATTTTCTCATAAAATCTGATATTTTGCTCTATATGTCTAGGTCCTCTACCGTTTTCTTGAGTTCTTCAGTAAGTTCGATTGGGATAATTTTTGTGTTAGCCTCTGGGGTCCTGTACCCATTAGCTCACTTCCTGATGTTACAGGTGTGTTTAGTTGCTCGAATATTCTTGGTTACTCTTTCAAAGAGTCATTAAATTTTTGCTAAATTACCTGTATCAAGGAATTTTTTAATTTTTAATTTTTTTTTTGCAGCGGAACCTCCTCGAAATGATAGTGGAGAGTTACTACTTAGCAAACCATTTCTTGAGGCCTGCAGTGCAGTATATGCTGTTGGTCCTGGTGTCCAAGAAAATAATGGGCAACATTTCATGTCAAAATTCTTCAATGTGATTGATCCTTTGCGTGTAAACAACAACCTTGGGCGTAGTGTCAGTAAAGGTATTCAAACTAAAATCATGTTAGTGTGCCCATTATAATTTTTACTATTGTTTTATGAGTTTACAGTAACGTATCCTTTTTTTTGAGTATCGACATAATCCTTATTCTTTACTTGTCATAGTGCTTGTAAACTGGCCTATCTCATATAGGGTCAGAAACTGCTTTAAGTAGACTAATTCTGTTCTGAATTTAAGCATGTAGCAGCCTAGAATTTTGCTTTCATGTTGTGATTTTGACTAGATATATATATATATATATATATATATATATAAGGAAGGCAAAAAATCATTTCATTATCCTGCTCTGCTCTCTTAAGTTAAGTTGCGTTGGTTGCTCAGCTTTGTAAAATTAGATAATGCGTCTGCTGCAGTTGATTTCTTTTGTCCTTTCCTAAACAACTGGTTCTTTTGTACTCGAGTTGCATTCCTTTGGTGCCATTTAGCTTTTTTGATTAAATCCGTCAAAAGGATAATGAGTTCGATAAAGGAAGGCAAAAGATTATTTCATTATCCTGCTCTGCTCTCTTAAGTTAGGTTGCGTTGGTTGCTCAGCTTTGTAAAATTAGATAATGCGTCTGCTGCAGTTGATTTCTTTTGTCCTTTCCTAAAAAACTGGTTCTTTTGTACTCGAGTTGCATTCCTTCGGTGCCATTTAGCTTTGTTGTTAATCCATCAAAAGGATAATTGAAGAATAATCATCGAGAGTTTTTTTTTTTTTCCTTTTTATATATATCATTCATGTGGGAGTAGTTTGGCATCCTAATATTTTAGCTGAATCTTTCTTAAAAAAACAATGGTTGGAGGACTTGTAAGAGGCCATTTGTGTGCTTTATAGTACATATTGCTGGCCAAGATATGTGGTCATGCTCCATTATGCACCTTGTGAAGATTTGCATAGGCTTCATGTGATGGGAAGCCTATTGCAAACTCATGAATTTTAAAGTAGTCACTAGTCAGGGTATATAGGTAGTTGGCTGTTTTTATTAGATTCTGTCACAAAATTATTTAATAACTATGAAGACACGGGACCCTACTGAAAGGGATGCAAATAAAAAAGATGATGATAGGGATATTTTATGCAAACACGACCAGTTAAGTCCTTTTTCATAAGCTGTGCCGGTAATTATTATCAAAGTTGATTTTTTAATGTGAATTCCTAATTCCTCTCTAAATGGTTTCCTTCCGGTTTGAAACTTAACTCAGATTGTTGTTGACCTTTTTTTGTGCCTATAATGCATTTGTTTCCAGGTAATTTCTTTAGAATACGTAGTGCATTTGCCTTTGGGGCTAAAAGGCTGACAAGGTTACTTGACTGCCCGAAAGAAGACATATTTTTTGAAGTAAATCAATTCTTTATGAATACATGGGATAGACATGGTAGTGGTCAGCGTCCTGATGCACCAAGAAATGAACTTTGGCATGCCAGGTTATCAACACCTGAGCTCTTACTTACGTTGGATAATCTCAAGAACAATTCAAACGTTAAAGCTTCTGGTTACGAAATTCAAGTTGATGTGGCACATGGTAATTATCCATTAGAATGCTCATTAAGAAGTACTGAAGTTGCTGTAGTTTCTCACACTCAAAGCCCAAAGACTAGTGTCAATCTCAACAACACTAGGACTTTTGATCAGTCTAGAAGGGAAAACAGTGCCAGTCAGGGCTTGCATACTGAGAAAAATCAAAGAAGCTCTAAACCTGATAACTTGGTTGCTGGTGAACATCAGGGAAGGTATCTTTTTGCTAGGACACGTTCCAGTCCTGAGCTTACTGAGACATATGGGGAAGTTTCTTTCCAAGGAAGGCGTAATAGAGCCCAAGAAACTGGAAAGGGTCAGACCTCATCTTCTAGATTGGATAACAGTAGGAGGAATAACGTGGAATCTGAAAATTTGGGAAGCCATGCTATTCAATCTTCAACTGATAATCCTTCATCTGTTAGACATACCTCATCCCGTCAAAACCTTGATGCTTCTGTTGAATTAAGTGGCGTTTCAAGTAGATACCAAGATGACTCAGGCATGGGTGTTACAGGTGAAGAATTTGCTGCTGCCCTTGGAGCGCAAGGCATGCACCAAGAAGAGCAAGATTTTGTAAACATAATGGCATCTTCTGCAGGTCTTGGCTTCAATGGACAGGTTCATTTTCCGCTAAATTTGGGATCCAATCAGATGCCTTATCCAATATCTCCTTCTGTGCTGGCTTCTATGGGATATGCTCCTCAGAGAAATTTGGGTGCAATGGTACCTTCAAATATTCCCTTGATAGAGAATCTTTGGGGCACAAATATGCAGTTTCCTCAGGGGTTGGTTTCGTCACCATTGACCCATTATTTTCCTGGTATGGGAATGGCTGCAAATACAGCAGATTCAGTTGAACCTGGTAATGAGAATTTTGGATCCTTGGAAATGAATATTAGTGAGGCAGATCATGAATTCTGGCATGAGCCTGAGAGGGGCTCCACCAGTGGCTTTGATCTCGAGAATGGAGGCTTTGAAATGCATCAATCAGATGAGAAGCAGCAGTCCTCTTCAGTTAGTCATAACTTTGTTTCTTCATCCCGAATATCTGGTAGCTCTATGAGGGTTCCACAGAAATTCAACAAGGATAACGCTGATGTTCAACTTGATGACAGACCATCTGGTTTGAGGCCTAGTAGCTCTCTTAGAAGTAGAACCTCTTCCGAGAGTTCATGGGACGGATCATCTGCAAAGACATCGAAATCATCTAGAGAGAAGAGAAACAGGAAAACAGTTTCTTCGGCAGTGACATCTACTGTTTATGGGAAAGGTAAGAACTCATCAGAACATTCTCCTAATCTGGTAGATGATGAAAATAAAGACTGGAATGCACTCCCTTCTGTGGGAGCTGAAATGACTGAAAGGAGCATAAGACCTTTATCTTCTGGTGCAACTCAGCATGTTCCAAGGGATCAGCTTCCTGGATTTGAAACATCACAGACAAGCGGGTCTGAGTCATTGATACCCCTTGGTGCACCAATGCTATTAGGTCCCAATTCAAGGCAAAGAACTGCAGATGATTCAGGGGTTCTTCCCTTTACATTTTATCCAGCAGGGCCACCAGTTCCATTTGTCATGCTGCCAGTGTACAACTTACCTACTGAGACAGGAACTTCTGATGCATCAACAAGTCATTTTAGTGTCGAGGAGGTTGTGGATACAAGTGATTCTGGTCAGAATTTTGATTCAACTGAGTCACTTGATCAATCCGAGGTGTTAAGTACTTCGAGTACTGTGATAAGGGCTGCTTCTGGTGAGACATTGGAGCACAAATCTGACATTCTTCATAGTGATTTTGCTAGCCACTGGCAGAACTTACAATATGGACGCTTTTGCCAAAGCCCCCGGTACTCTTCACCTTTGGTGTATGGTCCATCACTTATGGTGCCACCTGTATATCTACAGGGTCGCTTTCCATGGGATGGTCCTGGAAGACCTCTCTCGACCAACATGAATATTTTCACTCAGCTTATGAGTTACGGGCCTCGTGTTGTTCCTGCTGCTCCTCTACAATCTGTATCTAATAGACCTGCTGGTGTTTACCAACATTATGTTGATGAACTGCCAAGATATCGTAGTGGGACTGGGACATATCTGCCAAATCCTGTAAGATTTCCTCTGCATTTCATTTGCTTCTACATGCAATTGCACGTATTTGTTGTGTCTTGGCCTTGAAAAATGTTGTCTGTTTTGTTTTATCTTAAATGCATGTTTTAAACATTTCTACTTTCTTTGTGGATCATTTTCAGCCGTTTTTATATGTTTTTTTGGACATTCAGTGTCTGGCCCTGTAGTATCCAAAATCTTGTCATTTGTCCCCTGTGCTATCATTTGCCCCTTGGATATTCCCATAGGTGACATTTAGGGCTGTCAATTAGTTGGGGATTCCCCATCCCCATTGGAGACCGGCCCATTGGGGACAGGGAATCCCCGTTTGGGATCCCCATGGGGCAGGGATGGTTTTTATTTTGTCCCCGACAGTTGGGGATGGGGCGGGTATGGTTATAAGTGTCCCATCCCCGTCCCCAATGTTCCCAACGGGGATCACCGACTAAATACCTGAATATAAAAAAATAAACTAAAAAAATATATATGTGATTTAGATAAACTAAAAAAAATAAACTAAAAAGATTTGAGTTCTAAACTGATTGGTTTAAAACGGGGATATATGCTAAAAATAAATTAAGATAGATTAAGTAAGATCTCTAACTAGGTTGGTTTAAAATTAAAATGGAACATATTAGGAGTGAAATTATAAAATAAAAAAATTGAAAGCTAATAAGTAATGCATGCACCGGGGATGGGGATCTTCGATAATCAAAACCTTGGAAACCTTGAAAAAAAGTAAAGAAATTAAAAACTTAAACGGGTATGAGGATTCTCCGCGAGGATGGGGATTTCTCGCGGGGTGGGGATGGTAGCCAAATTTTCCCCATATATTATTTGGGGACGGGGACGAGGACGGGGAATCCCCGATAGACCAGTGGTCGGGGATGGTTGATGCAATCCCCGTCCCGTCCCGTTTACAGCCCTAGTGACATTTAACCCATTTTGGACGAAAAGTTAACTGATTTGTTAATGCTTCTTGCCACATACCACAACACATTGCATGTGGCAAAAAACTAATAGATCAGTTAATTTTCCGTAAAAAAATTGGGTTAAATGTCACATATGGGAACACCTTAGGGGCAAATGTTACCAAATGATACCACCGGTCGAAAAATTACAAGATTTTTGGATACCACACGGGCCAAATAGGCCTTTATTCCTATATATATATATATATATATATATATATATATATACATACATACATACATATATATATATATAGAGAGAGAGTGTGTGTGTGTGTGTTTAAGTCATGTGATAGGGATCAATTTGTAATGGAAGGGGAATACAGAGTAAGGAGGATATACCTTGTTGCACTTTAGGCTGTTTGGCTGTGATTCTAAGAAGAGTGTTGTTATGACCAGCAATTTTTAGCATTGACTCCTTTATCTTTGATACTAACCCTTAGGCTGCATCTTCCAAAGTGAGCAATTGATTAGAAGTAAAATCAGAATAAGAATTAAATTCAGAGAGGAAAATGACAAATAAATTTAGTAAATATGACCGTTTTAGTACCCAGTTTGGAACACAAGTTTGTATTTACAAGAGGGTTCTTTTCATTAGTCAGACATTTGAAATTGTTGTTCTACCGTGATGTTTCAGTTGTATTAACTTGGTGCACTAAATTAAGACATTTTATGTTTAAATGGATAACAAGTGAGATATTCCAATGGTGGTTGTCTGACAGTTGGATTTGGAGTTGTTCTCATATTCAATAGTTTGTTGTTTTTAAATTTATTCTCACTCTATGCTTATTGAATTTTTATGTTTTTATATTGCTGATTTTTGTGGATTTTTTTATGTTTCACAAATCATCCTTAGAAGGTAGCTGTTCGGGACCGGCATTCTACGAATAGTAGAAAGGGAAATTACAGCTATGATAGAAATGATCAACATCATGATAGGGAAGGGAATTGGAATGCTAATTCAAAACCTAGAGCTGCTGGGCGTAATCACAGTCGCAGCCAAGCTGAGAAATCCAGCTCTAGACTGGATCGGTTGGCTGCAAATGAGAGCCGAACGGATAGGACGTGGGCCTCACATAGGCATGATACATTTTCTTCCTACCAGTCTCAGAATGGTCCAGTCCGTCCAAACTCCTCACAGAGTAGTTCTGCCAATGTGGCATATGGAATGTATCCGCTACCGTCAATTAATCATGCTGGTGTTTCGTCGAATGGGCCTGCCTTCCCACCTGTTGTGATGTTGTATCCTTATGATCGCAGGGCTGGTTTTGGTGCTCCCGCAGAGCAGCTTGAGTTTGGATCTCTTGGTCCAGTGGGTTTTCCAGGTGTAAATGAAGTATCACACTTGAATGAGGGAAGTCGGTCAAGTGTGGGCTTTGAGGATCAAAGATTTCATGGCAGCTCTGCCCACCAGTCTTCTCCTGATCAGCCTTCTTCGCCTCTCCTCCAGAGGTAGTCATGTTGTTAGTGCAAGATTTCTGAATTGCAGTGGGCCTTATAGTCAAGTTGCTTGTGGATAAACGCAGTGGCTTAGGATTACAATACTAAACAGGTATCGTACAAATAAACATGCTTGTCAAGCTTAATATAACCTACTACATATATTGAAATCTAATTCATAACAAGTCATATGGGGAAATGCAGTAACATGGTACTGGAGGAGTGTCATATCTGATAGTATAATTTGCTAATAGTAGACAAGGTTTAAATTGGCATCTAACATTTTTGAGGAAGTGCAAATAGACCTCTAATATAGGAAGTGGTAAATTTTGTTCTTTAATGTTTTCAACTTGGAGCGGTAACAATTTTGGGTCCAAGGAACAGAACCCATAAAACGGGACGTTTACTTGGGTATTAGAGGCGCGGAGACAGGACACCCTGGCTGTCAGTAATCACCCTACCACATCTCCATCTTCTTTGCGGGGTTCTGATACCCCAGCAGATGAAGGGCTCTGCATCTTTTTATTTTATTTTTTGATCCAGCTCATGCCCAAACGTCTGTTGTCTCGGTCTGAGTAGGTACAAAATATTTTTTTTATGCCTATCCCATATGGACTGGGTTTATTTTTTTTGCACTGGAAGTAGTCAAAGATTGACTCCGCTACTGCTGGTCCAAAATTGCTCCACATTGAAAATGTTGACAAAATTTTACCTTCTCTTATGTTGGGGTGCATGATCTACACTTACAAAAAACGTTAGGGGGAAATTTGGACCTATTATTTTGTTTTGGCTTAACTCTGAGTGCATGACTGTTGTGTGATGCTTTTGATTTACATATTAACAGGGGCATTTGATTTATCCCCAGATCGGCCCAAGGGGATTTTCAGTTGAAGAATGAGGTTCTGGGACCAGGCAGTTGTGATAGAAGCTGGAAATGGTGGTAAGAAGCCCTCCAATTACCAATCCCTTTGTGATTTGATTTATCCTCATTCAAAAGGGATCAAAGAGTTGAGTTGAGTCGAGTCGAGTCGTCGGCAATCAATCATTATCTGAAGGTGATGAGGAAGACGAGGCCATTGTTGGTGGCATACGTGTGTTTGTAAACTAAAAAAAGAAAAAAAAAAGTGAATTTGAAAGCTTGCCTGCTTACCAGCTATATAAGGTGTAAAAGGGGGGGAGGCAGGAAGGAGTCGTTTATAGGAGGCCTGAAAGTGAAAACACATACAACATTGTAACTCTACTACTGATTTAGAAGGAAGGAAGGGGTAGCAGATGCTCTAGAATGTAGGATTTTTTACTTAACAGTCATAAAGTTTGTCTTATGGATTTTGTTCCACAAAGGTGTATTAAAGATTTTGATGCACTAGCACTAGCACTAGCACTAGCTCCCTCAGTATGAACATTGTAGCAATATACCCCCAAATCGAAAAAATAGATAAAAATTTGATTCTTCTGATTTGAATTGTATTCTTTGTGCTTTGGGTGAATGTATTTATCCTCTTGAGCGTTAATCCCCTGTTTCGAATTTCATGCAACAAAAATATTCATTTCGTTTTTACGTAGGAAAATCGACAATTCATCTTAGGGTTGGGAATCTCCAATTCCCACTTTCATAGGGCTAGGGCTAGTGATGCGGTTGGAATCAACATATTTGTTTTGCATCGCTGAATTGCGCACAGGAACTTTTAGGAAAAACAAATTTGATTCTCATAAACTACATATTATAGATAAAAATGTTTCTTTAATAGATTCAAGAATCTCTTTATCCTCGTACGACTTGGTTCCATCTTTTCGCGAACGGTTCGAGTGCTCAATAGGTAGGTAAAGGAAAAACCTAAAACTGACACAATATTAACATTTAAACCTTTTACTGGCTTAAAACTTAAAACTGTCATAAGACTATTAAGAGCATCCATAATGGTTGGTAACAACTATTGTGACTTAAAAGCACTTAGTAACAAGGTGAAGTAACATTCTACTAGAGTGGTTGTAGTTTTTAAAAATATTATGAGATAAAAAAAATTATTAATTAATAAGAGGGGCCGAAATTGTAATTAATTAGAGATAAAATAGCATTTTAACCAATTAGAAAACAGCTTTTTGAGGCCATGTCCTGCGCATAACTCGCCAGATTTGGCGCGTGAATGCCACATGCCAGATCCAACACTCCTGTGCGCAGGTATGGCCTCTAAACTGCTGATTTTTTTTTGGATTTTAGAGAATGGAGCACTGTTCATGCAGAGGTAATAATTACTTAACCCATTTAGTAACAACTAAGTGACCACCACTAGAAATGGTCTAAAAGTCCCAGATGAGAAGTCCTAGATGATAAAACTGCCAACGCTGCAATATAGGGTGCGTTTGGTTAAAATTTTGGAATTGGAATCAGAATTAGAATTTGACAGAATCAGAATCGGAATGACTAAATTATTTAATCTGTTTGGTTCAATCTGGAATCCTTTGGAATTTTTATTAAAAATATTTTTTTTTGGTAGGATTAAAAATAATTTATTAAATATAATAATAATAATTATTATTATAACTTTAATAAAATAAATAAATAAATTCAAATTGGATTTATGAGAAGGATTTAAAATAAAATTTGATAAAAAAATAAAATAAAACCGCTTGAAGATCGAATAATGGATTTATATTAATTATAATATTTAATATTATGGTATGAATTTCACATCAATGAATTGCCAGCATCTATTTCATTTAACCATAAATTATTTTTCATGTCAGATGTGTGCAACATATCAAATGACTTTAGAAAGCATTTTAAATCGTGATTTTCAAAGGAAATCGTGGATGTTTCAAAAAAAAAATCATGGGTGTTCCATAAATTACAAATAAATAGGAGGGAGGAAGGGGAATCATTAATTCATATATCTAAAGGTAAAGGTAATGCGATTCCATTCCAACTTTAATATTAGTTAACCAAACATTAACAACAATAGTTTTAGTTTCGAAATGATTTGCGATCGGCTAACATGAATCATCATATAAAACCGTGAATTAAGTCGTGTCGGCGATATAAATTCTATCCCTCCACTCCCTCCTATCCACTACCATATTTTCCTCAATCTCCAATAAACTCATATCACTCTCAATCACTCTCTTCCAAGTTTGCTTAGGTCTTCCACTTCTCTTCACCATTACATCCTTTGCCACTCTTCAGTCCTTCTAACCGGCGCATCAAACGCTCTTCATCTTACATGACCAAACTACCTTATTCGGTTTTCCCTCTTTTTATTCTCAATAGATGTAACCCCTACTTTTGTCCTAATTATTTCATTAATCACCCGATCCTTTCTCGTATGACCACACATCCATCTCAACATACGCATCTCCGCCTCCGACATCTTATGAATCTGTTAGGGTTTCACTGCCCAACACTCCGTACCATATAACAATGTTGGTCTAATTGTCGTGTGGTAGAAGTTTTCCTTTAATCTATTAGGCATGCCGGGGTCACAAAGTAAACCCGTAGCACTCTTCCACTTCGTCCAACCAGATTTAATCCTATTAGCAACATCCCCATCTACTTCTCCATCTGTTTGGAAAATAGACCCTAAATACCGGAAGCAATTCGAGATCTGGACAACTCTCCCATCCGGGGTGATTGTCTCCACCTTCCTACTCATATCGCCGCTAAACATACACTCCAAATATTCTGTCTTACTTCGGCTCAACTTAAAGCCTCTAGATTCAAAGTTTGTCTCCATAGTTCCAACTTCCTCTCCACGCCTTCTTTCGTCTCATCAACTAACACAATATCATCTGCAAACAACATGCACCATGGTATACCATTTTGAAGTGAACTCGTTAGTTCATCATAACCAAATATTAACAAAGGGAAAAATTCATTTCCATTCCCATTCCCTACCTTCATTGTCTCCAACCAAACACTCCCTTATAGATGATAGAATTTATCGATTCACCACTAAATTATATTTCTCCATAAATTTTACGACTACCTTTTTAACCGCATCATTCTCCCTTAAGTGGACAGGATTCACCCTCGAATTGTTACCATCAGGGGAATGACCCGTAAATGGAATCAGAGGCCTGACATTAAAAACATTGGCTATATGAATATGGCTTGCAAACGATACACATTCAGGTTAATCTTCTCAATGATCTCCACGACATCAATCTTTTTGGCCGACAACTTGTTATACTATCCAACAACGAATCTATCTTTTGTAAAAACAACTCACACAAAATCGCGCACCTCAAACCCCACATGCCAACGCTTCTCATTAGCCGAATGCTTATATTGTTGAAACACCTTTCCACATGATTTTGATTTGACAAAATGATTTAAGTTAATCCATGATTAAGACAATTAAATTTAAGTGCTTTGATTTAATTGTACTAATGGGTTTGTTCAATGTTAAGTATAAAAATATTTATAAGAACAAGAATCAAGTAAGACAGAACTTAGTCAGCATGATAACATAGCACGAGCTGAGTAAAAGAATAACTCAGTACGAAAGAAGGAAAGTCTTCTTCAGTATCAAAGCTTACAAATGAAGCTGATCAAAGAAGCTGAGTGGAAAGCAACTCAGCATGAAAGAAAAGAAGTCTTCTTCAGAACTATATCTTGCAGAACGAAGCTGACCTTGGAAGCTGAGTGAAAAGGCAACTCAGTATCGGAAATAGCAACGCTCAAAGATAATGGCTATCAAAGTCAAGCTGTTTGTTTTTCAGGACAGCACCTATGATCCGTTTGCTAAAAGACAAGATCCGACAGTGATCTGCGCTAAATCAGAAAGCTTTGGAAATATGCATGGATACAATTTTGAGACGAATGGGTCAACTGTCCGCTAGCTAAAAGACGAAATCTGTGCTAGAAGACAAACCTGCGAGAAGAAGACAAGCCTGGTGCGTGCCGAATTCAGACGACAGGATTGGCCTGCAAATCTGAAGCTGACCAGAACAATGACGCAAGCAAAGAGCCATTTGAATTCAACGGATAGATCCGAATTCAAATGATTGTGTCTTCAGATTTCAACTATAAAAGGACAAGTGCACTTCTTGGATCCTTTGCCAAAATACAAGAGAAAAAGAGCATACATACAAAGCACATCAAAACAAGAAAAAGATATTACACCAAATTTCTATCTCTGTGTAAAAGCTAGATTGATTTTGTAATCATCTAAAGTGTTCTTTGTCTGAAAAAGAACAAGTTTGTATCAATTGTAAAATTGAGAGTGTTGTGCTGAGTACTCGGTTTTAAGTACTCAGTGGTAGAGAAATCTAGGTGTTTGGTTATAGCACTTAGTAGGAGTTGAGTAGACGAATAGAGGAATGTACTCTTGCATATTCAACTGCCTTGTAAACGTTTTGTTCTCTACCTTTAAAGAGCTCAGTATTGGATTGAAAAATCCCGGAGGGATTCTAGGGACTGGACGTAGGCGGAGAGGCCGAACCAGGATAAGTCGTGCTGAGTAATTTCTAACTCTCTCTCAATATATATCTGTATGTGTTTCTTGCTATATTTACTCAGTATATAAATTGTTTAAGCTGACACTGAGTAAATCTGAGTGCTGAGTAGGAAGCTGACCATAAAAGTGTCATTTCCCAACTCGCAAGTAAAACAGCTCTAGTCAGTGTCTGACTAAAGCCGTCTTACGCCTCACTCGGCCGTGCTGACCAAAACTGAGTTGTGAAACTCAAAGAATTATATTAAGTCAGCATAATTAAAACGAAAAAGTTATATTAGTTCCTAACCCCCCCATGGAACTAATCACACGGGACCAACAAGTGGTATCAAAGCCTAATAGCTCACTACTCAAAGATATAACTATCTTGAGCTGATCCCGATAAATGGCTGAGAACAACACTCGTTTCCTTTCAGGAAATCAAACAACACAGATACTCCCTGAGGGATTATCAATTAGTCGGCCTCCCTTGTTTTTCGGATCAAATTATACATTTTGGAAAAACAGGATGAAGAACTTTATCCAAGCTACAAACATGAGTGCGTGGCTTGCAATAGTTCAAGGCCCATATGTGTCGTACAAAACTATTGACAACGAAAAAGTTATCAAGAGTGAAACTGAATGGTCAGAAAATGACCTTAAAAAATCACAAAATAATGCTTCGGCTATTAATATGCTTCACTGTGCGCTAGATGCTGCAGAGTACAACAAAATTTCAGGTTGTGAGTCAGCACAGGAGATATGGAAAAAGCTCGAAGTGACCTATGAAGGCACAAGCAAAGTCAAAGAGTCCAAAGTGAACCAACATATGAGATTGTACGAACTGTTCGAGATGAACAAAAACGAAGACATCTTAGAGATGAACTCAAGGTTCACCAATATTATAAATGAGCTTAAGAGACTAGGAAAGATCTTCACAGAAGAGGAGCAGGTGAAGAAAATCCTGAGAAGTCTCCCCAAGAGCTGGCAAGCTAAGAAGACAGATGTGGAAGAAGCTTAGGACCTGACCACATATAAGTATGACGAGCTGATCGGATCTCTGCTGACTCAACCGAAGCTGACTCATCAGATGATGAGGAAATGGCCATGTTCACAAGGAAGATGAAGAAGCTGTTCAGAAAGAACGATAAAAACAGCAAGAGGCCATACAAAAGAAGTGATAAGTACAAAGCTGAGTCCAGTGACAACAGATATAAGAAGGACAGCTCCAAGCCTGTCACGTGCTTTGAGTGCCATCAAACTGGGCACATTAAGTCAAGCTGCCCTAACTTAAAGAAAGAAAAGAAGGGAAGCAAAAAGGCAATGGTAGCCACATGGAGTGACAGTGATGAGTCAACCTCATCAGAAGCTCATGCAAATGAGACAGCAAACATATGCTTCATGGCCGACGACGCTGCTGACCAAAGCCAATCTGAGCACGCTGACCTTTCTGACGGTTCTGACCAAGAAGAACATTCCAATGAGTTTAAAATGCAGGTGAGCCTGAGATGCGTGGAGAAATCAAAACTGTGGTATATTGACAGCGCATGCTCGAGGCACATGACTGGTGATGAAACTCAGTTCATCACACTTGAGCTTAAACGAGGTGGAAACGTAAGCTTTGAAGACAATAAAAAGGGTAAGATAGTATGTTCAGGTACTATCGGAGGTAACCCTACTATTGAGTCAGTCTCCTTAGTTAAAGGTCTCAAATATAACCTATTGAGCGTAGCTCAACTGTGTGACAGTGGTAGAAAGGTTGTATTTGACGCCACTCAATGTCAGATACTCGAGGGAAAAACAAACGATTTGATTTTAACTGCCCCTCGTGTTGAAAATGTATATATGTTGAGTTTAGAAAAACAGTTTTCTAAAAATATATGCTTAGTATCTAAAGAGGATAACTCCTGGATATGGCATAAGAGACTTGGTCACGTAAGCATGGACCTCCTTGCCAAATTAGCTAGAAAGCAATTAGTTGAGGGACTGCCCAAATTGAAATTTGAAAAAGATCAATTATGTAATGCTTGTCAGCAAGGTAAACAAACGAAAAAGTCTTTTCAAAGTAAAAATATTGTCTCAACCAAGAGACCATTGGAATTACTACACTTGGACCTTTTCAGACCTGTCCAACCACTCAGCTTGGGCGATAAGCAATTTTCCTTAGTAATTGTAGACGATTTCTCTCGGTATACTTGGATCATCTTGCAGAGTAGCAAGGATGAAACATTTGAGATGTTCACGACATTAATTAAAAAGCTTGAAAATGAGAAAGACCTAAGAGTAGCTCATATTAGAAGTGATAATAGCGGAGAATTCAAAAACCAACAGTTTGATGAATTCTGTGAAGTCAGTGGCATTGACCATAACATTTTTGCTCCTAGGACGCCTCAACAAAATGGGGTTGTTGAAAGGAAGAACATAACAATAGTCAAAATTGCTAGGACAATGCTGAGCAAAAATAGGCTTCCAAAGTATATCTGGGGTGAAGCTGTTGTTAGACAAGTTGCCGAACGGCCTCGCCCAGGCGGACCGGGGGGTGGACACCTCATGGCGATGTAAGCGGTGATTGGCGCCGAAAGCAACCAATCGTGGAATCAAGCTGCTCGGCAGGACCGGAGCTCGGAGTATGGAAGAGTCGCCACCCACGAATGGGAAAATGAACACCGATCCCTTGCGGGAGACCGGTGAGGGTTCGAGAAACTTAGGTACGAGCCGAGAAGGCTAGCTTCTTTCCGGAGAAAGGCTACTAGGCACCCCAACATCGCCCGGTTATGAACCACCGGCCTCCTACTCAGCGTGTTAGGCGATAACGGACTAATCGCATATTTCTTTAAGTTTAAAATTCATTTGAAACCTTTTCTTTCTCGCTTTGAAAATCGTTTTGAGCATGTTATTGAAAGCCATTTTAGTAAAGAATCACCCATTTTGCATAAATTTAAAGTATACAGGAGAGAGAGGGGGAGAAGAGAGAATTGATTTATTCACAGTGTGATTTTATGCTTTAGACTATACACTAACTCTAAGCTAATCTCACTCCCCAAAAAACGAGTTTATTTACATGGTTCGTACCTTAATCGCCGTTGGAACGATTTAGGTACGTTTCAAAACCCCGTTAATTTACATGACATCGACTCGAATCGCCTTTAGAACGACTCGAGCGTTTGAAAACGTTTGAACAAGAAGTTTTAACCAAAAACGTGATTAAGCATACAAGTCCATTCATTTTGTACAAAACTGTTTAGTTAGGAAAACGATTCAAAACTTCATTATTTACAATGAAAAGAAACGGTTTTAATTACAAGGTTCGCTTAACCCGTCGTTGGAACGAATTAAGGTTTTAAAACGTGATGTTTAGGAAGTGGTTTGAAATGATAGAAAAAGCCTTTTATTTACTCTTTAGGAATATCTAAAAAAACTTTTAGTTTAAATAAGCAAATTAAACTTTCTTTTTGTGGTTTGTTTTCCCTTTTTTCACTCAATTACCCTTTATTTGAACATAATTACAATACTTACAAATTAAACCCAAATTCACCCAACCCAAATACTTTTAAAACATATATATATATATATATATATAGGAACCAAAAGAAAAATAAACATATATATATATATATATATACATTTTGGGTAAAATGGTAATTATACCTATAGATTGAAAATAAGTGAAGAAACAATATATCCTATGATTATTAATATGTAAAAATAGTAATGAAAATACTACTAGACACATTACACCTTTATTTTAATAAAACAAATGTAAAAAAGAATGAACAAGGTCCATAAATAAGAAAATAACATTTAATCCCCAAATAGCTTTCACATAATGAGTATATAGAAAATACCATACCCAAATGTACATCTAACATCAAAATGATATCTATTTATCCCAAAACATTTACCAATTAATTACCCAAAACACCCAAGTAGATGATCCCCTAAAATAATACCCAATATGGTTGTGAGTGATTTTTATAAAAAGCATATTATGTACATATATATATTTTACAAAGCTAAATTAATATAAAGGATATCCCAAGTGTAAAATAAATAGATACTTAATACACTATTATTAATTATATAATCCCAAAAATAATTTTAATAAGATAAATACCTAATTATATATACATATACAAGGGACAAATATCAAAAAGTTAAGAAAAGAGGGTTAAAAAGGCATTTTTAAAATTCCAGCATATTTACCGACGGAATATCCGTCGGTAAACTGCATTTACTGACAGAAAACGGGATATTACAGAAACAGTCCCTTTGAAATTCCAGATTTATCAAGACTTATTAGATCTACTCTATTTCATCATTTTAGCCCCCAAACTACCCCAAATCGGGTCATGGTTTGTAACGGAGGATTCTAAAACGACGTTTTATTGAAAATAATGGTTCAAAACACTTGTAAACACACGGATCTACGACTTTTGGATCCCGAACTACCCTTAAATCGGGTCACGGTTCGTATTGGGATCCAAACAAAGTTTTTATTTCAAAACCAAAACCAAATACTTGTTCAAATGCAAAACAAAAATTAACTTAACAAATCTAAACCATAAAAGTGTAAAAAAAAACAAATAAATAAATAGATCTAAACCACCAAAAATGCAATAAAATATTAAACGGGTCTAGTTCCTCAGATTATTACCTCTTCAATCGGTAATGAAAATCCAAATCAAGTCGATTGATCGTGTTTTGAGTCGGTTTTTGTGTTTTTTGGCTTTGTTCGGGTCTCGTCGAATTTCTCCAGGGGTTCGGGTTTTTTTCTTCCTCCCCCTTTTGCATTGAGCTCCATCCTATTTATAGGCATGGAGGTCCCAACAATTAGTTTATCATTGGCTCCAAGTAAACTTGGAGCCAAAGATTAGCAAAATTAGCTTAGAAAACTTACTCCCCTTTTCCTTTTTATTTTTGTTTTCCTTTATTTATTTTTATATTATTTATTTTTAATAAAATAAAAAAACAAAATAAAAAAATAAAAAAATAAATAAATAAAAAGGAATGCAAAGCACTTGGCTTTGGCCAAGTGCAGCGAAATTGCACTTGGCCAAAGCCAAGTGCCATTGGGCTGGGCCTAGGCGGCCCAGCCCCTGTCACGGGCCGTCTAACGGTCCGTGACGAACACAGCGGTCCTCGGAACCACGTTTGTATATAAAAATATTTAAAAAAAACTCTAAAATTAACCAAAATTTAAAAATGATTTTATCAAAAATGATTTTTGTCAAAATCGATTTTATAAAATTAGCTTTTACAAAACTATTTTTTTATTGTTCGAATACTAAAACAAAACCCTTATTGACCCGAGATTTTATTAATAAGAAAATGGCATGAAATACCCGAACTTGGCAAAATGATTTAAGATTTCATTCGCAGAACCGATTCGCCCGTCGCTCGATTTAATTTCTGAATTCAATCAAGCCGGCCTCCATGGTTCCTTCGAACAATGTTTCTATTTATTATTTTTTATCGACTCATCATTTATTTTAATCGACTGATTCGGATCCCTTTTTATAATTTTTCTTCATCGGTCCTCCGACCCCGGTGTCTACAGTTGCCCCTACTTTTCTATTTTTGACAGTGACGTGTGTGCTTTTTCGAAAACCATTTTCGTAAATACAACACATGCAATGCGAAATATATTAAAGTAAAAGACACCTATAGAGTGGGAGGACGAATACCTGATCTCCATGTCGCAAGTTCCTATCTTGTCTTCAATCTTCACTTTGGCTGTCCCCTCCTTGCCTCTGAATCGGCTGCCGGCGAACGCTCCTTCTGGGGCCCCTAGTCTCTAAATCGACCGCAGGTAAAATGGCTCTTTCTAGCAACCCTAGTCTAAATCGACCGCAGGTAAATGGCTTTTTCTAGCGACCCTAGTCTAAATCGACCGCAGGTAAATGGCTTTTTCTAGCGACCCTAGTCTTTATCTCGACTGCAGGTAAAGTTGCTTTTTCTAGCGACCCTAGTCTTTATCTCGACCGCAGGTAAAGTTGCTTTTTCTAGCGACCCTAGTCTTTATCTCGACCGCAAGTAAAGTTGCTCTTTCTAGCGACCCTAGTCTTTATCTCGACCGCAGGTAAAGTTGCTTTTTCTAGCGACCCTAGTCTTTATCTCGACCGCAGGTAAAGTTGCTTTTTCTAGCGACCCTAGTCTTTATCTCGACCGTAGGTAAAGTTGCTTTTTCTAGCGACCCTAGTCTTTATCTCGACCGCAGGTACTCTTTCGTTTTGAAATTAATCATTCAACCCTAATCTCCACATCAATCGCAGGCGTCCTTTCGTTTGCGTATCTCCACATCCATCGTTCGACCCTAATCTCTACATCGATCGCAGGCGTTTTCATGTATTGCAGACCTCCAAATCGAACATCCGACCCTAATCTATACATCGATCGCAGGCGTCCTTTCGTTTGCATATGTCCAAATCCATCGTTCGACCCTAATCTCTACATCGATCGCAAGCGTTTTCTTGTATTGCAGATCTCCAAATCGAACATCTGACCCTAATCTATACATCGATCGCAGGCGTTTGCTTGTTTTGCATATCTCCAAATCAACCGTTCGACCTTAATCTCTATATTGATCGCAGGTGCTCTTCGTTGATGATAGCTGGGCTTTATCACTCGTCCGAGAGTTAGAATTGAGACCTCGTCCAAGAGGGTTTTGACCGCAGTCGCTTTGATATTTGGGCTTTATCACTCGTCCGAGAGTTTGTGACCGCAGTCGCTTCATGCCGTAGACTGGAGTCCGTAGCGGGGCCTGTGCCCATTGATAATGCCGTAGACCGCAGTCTGTAGCGGGGCCTGTGCCCATTGATAATGCCATAGACCGCAGTCCGTAGCGGGGCCTGTGCCCATTGACGATGCCATGGACCGCAGTCCGTAGCGGGGCCTGTGCCCATAGATCGAATCCTAATTTGCCTATCGAAGCCTGCCTAGACTTGCACAAATTTCGCGGAGCTATCCAAGTATTTCTGCGTGCGGCTTGACTTAAGTCACGCCCATCATCTGGTGAGTATTGTATAACCTAGTGTAGTGATATGTATGCACATGATTATGAATGAATGTATGTATATTTTCTCTTTTTTTTTCTTCTTTCTCCTTTTTTACATTGCTTCCCTCCTATTTTTCTTTACAGGGAGGCCTCCATTCTATGGACCGACGAGTACAGGAGGGCGTGGCGGCCGGGCGAGGAGAGTCACTACGGAATGATGACGCTCAGATCGTACATCGTTATCGAGAGATGGAGGATGAGTGCTCCAGCTGGGAGGAGCGAGGCCGGGCAACTGAGGAGAGGAGCCGTGTGGATATAGAGGTCCAACGAGCTACTGAGGAGAGTTTGCGGATTGCGATAAAGGGTCATCGGGTTGCCGAGGAGGCCTTAGCCGAGGAGTGGGCACCTTACTTCAGAGGCTTTGATTCGCTTGAGGGCTTTTGGGACTTTGGGGTTCCTCCTCCTTGATAGTCCCGTCGTTGTTTTGGTTTACGACTTTATTAGTACTACCGTGATGTATAGTGGGTATATGTGAAAAAGATGTTTGTGTAGGCTTTTTATTTGGTGGTGGGGAAAAGAAATGTATAACTCATGACTTGTAATACCATGCATTCAGTCGATCATAATCATTTCAAACATTCTCTTCGAATATATTCATGCCTTTATTTATTTACAAGCAACAGAAATACTTAGCCACTTACACATTATTTCCATAATTGCTCAAGATATAACTACTGTTACCAGGACCCGCCTTTTTTTCGGTTTTCAGGTCCCAGCGATTTTTCAACTCTCCTTTTATTATCCCGGAATTTTCAAATGAGCGCCCTCTTGGGTTTTCACTCATTGGGATGTCCCTTATTGTTGCATAGGTCGCCCTTTGCAAGTTTTCAACCTATCGGGATTTTTATTTCTTTTTTTTTTTACAAAAAGTATTTCTTAAGCCTATCCAGATTGGTAGGTTCGGAGAACTCCATGCCGTCCATAGTAGCAAGCTTCACCGCCCCTTTGCTCAGGATCTTCTTCACGAAGAACGATCCTTCCCAGTTTGGCCTAAACTTGCCCCTAGGGTTAGTGTGCGTCATTCGGATCTGTTTCAGCACCATATCCCCTTCTTTGATAGGGCTGGCCTTGACCTTTTTGTTGAAGGCCCGAGCCATCCTTCTTTGATATAACTGCACATGGTAAAGAGCCTCCATCCTTTTCTCGTCCACCAACGCCAACTGTTCATATCGCTTCTTCACCCATTCCGTCTCGGGAATCTCTGCTTCTACTGCGATTCTCAACGATCGCTTTTCAACCTCAATTGGGAGAATGGCCTCTGCCCCATATACCAAAGAGAACGGTGTTGCCCCAGTAGACATTCTAACCGTCGTGCGATAAGCCCATAAAGTGAGCGGAAGTTGCTCGTTCCAATTCCGATGCGACTCCACTGTCTTTACGAGAATCCTCTTAAGGTTCTTATTTGCGGCTTCTACTGCCCCATTAGCTTGCAGACAGTATGGAGAAGATCTATGATGCTCGATATTGTACTCCTGGGAAAGACTTTTTACTTCTCCTTGAAACTGGATCCCATTATCCGTGATCATGTGGTGAGGCACCCCGAACCTGGTGATTAGATGCTTTTCAATAAACTTCCTCATCTGCTTTGATCCCAGCTTACTAAACGATTCTGCCTCTACCCACTTGGTGCGGTAATTAATGGCAACTACGATGAACTTGTGTCCATTAGATGCATTAAGCCTTACCTCGCTAACGATATCGATGCCCCAAGCTGCAAACGGCCAAACGGGTGCCGACATGTGTAGTTCCATAGCTGGCAGGTGGTTATAATCCCCGTTGATTTGACAACCATGGCATTTCTTCATATATTCGTTTCAATCTCTTTCCATGGTGAGCCAATAGAAGCATTGCCTTACGATTTTCTTTGCTAATACTGCTCCTCCCATATTGGCTCCACAAATTCCTGAGTGTACCGACTCCATTGCCTCACGGGCTTCTCCCTCGTCCAAGCATCTCAATTGTAATCCATCGGTGTGCCTTTTGTAAAGCAAATCATTGTGGATGCCGAACTGATGAGCTAACCTCCTGATCACAGCCTGATCCCTAAGTTCTGATTCTGCTGGATAAGTCCCGTTTTTCATGAAATTCACAATGTCGAAGTACCAAGGCTTCTCGTCTACTCCTAACAACATTACATCTTCATAGCATGGTTTGTGGGACCTTTTTAGCACCAAGGGCTTTGAGGTAAGATTCCGTGGATTATCCCATACCGACACCAAGGTGGCCAAAGCATCCGCTGCTTGGTTCTGTGCTTGGGGAATGTGATAAAAGCGGCACTTGCTGAATCTCTGTGCCATCCCCTCCAGCTGGTCTAGGTATGGGCGCAACCTTTCTTCCCTTACTTCCCAGTTTCCTTGTGCTTGTTTGATAATCAGCTTTGAGTCGCCCCAGATTTCAACGTACGATGCTCCCAATGCTGCTAAAGACTCTAACCCGTAGACGCACGCTTCATACTCGGCCGTATTATTAGTGAGAGGGAACGATAACTGTTGAAACACCTTTCCACAAGATTTTGATTTGACAAAATCATCCATGATTAAGAGGCAATTAAATTTAGATGCTTTGATTTAATTGTACTAATATGTTTGTTAAATCTTGAGTGCAAAAACATATAAAGTAAAAGACAGGACAAAAGTCAGCACAAACGAAGCTGAGTAGAAAAGAACTCAGCATGACAGAATAGAAGCTAAGTGGAGTTAAAGTTCAGAAACAAAACGAAGCTGACTAAAGCTGAAGACCTCTTCAGGAGCGGTTAAACAACACGGAGCTGACCTTGAAGGAACTCAGCATGAACCATGAACAATCGAAGCTGAGTATTCGTCAGGACAGCATGAAGGATCCGTTTTACTAAAAGACAAAGTCTGCCAATCTTCTGCACCAATAATTGGAACCTCGAAGACACCTAAAAAGACTGATTCCAAGAGTCATGGGACATTGGATTATTGGAAACAGACAACTGGCACAAACAAACAAAACAGACGCTAAAAGACAACCTGACGCCTGAAGAAAAACAGAAGCAGGGAATGGCGTACAGTCTGAAGCTTTCCAGAAAATGTTCCCCAAAAGAGCCGTTTTGGTAGCAACAGTCAAGACATTTTAAACGATCAAGTCCACATGATTTTGTCTATAAAAAGGACAATCGAAGAACCAAAAGACAACTGAAGCATCAAAAGAAAAATACAAGAGAGAAAGTTTCAAAAGCACTCAAATACAAAAAGAATCTTACACCGACGTTTCTATTCTATGTGTAAATGCTAGATTGAGTTGTAATCATCTAAAGTGTTCTTTAGTTCACAAAGGAACAAGTCTGTGATCAATAGAAATATTGAGAGAGTGAAGCTGAGTGCTTGGTTGTAAGCATTTCAGTAGTAGAGAAATCTAGGTGCTGGGTTGTAGCACTTAGTAGGAGTTGAGTAGACGAATAGAGGAAGGTACTCTTGCATATTCAACTGCCTTGTAATTGGTTTGTGCTCTACCGTTAAAGAGCTCAGTATTGGATTCAAAAAGCCCGGAGGACTCTGGGGACTGGACGTAGGCAGAGAGGCCGAACCAGGATAAGTGATACTGAGTAATCTCTGAACTCTCTCTTATATTGTATGTGTTGTTTGCTAAATTTACTCAGCATATAAATTGCCTAAGCTGACCTTGAGTAAATAAGTGGTGCTGAGTTAGAAGCTGACCTTCAAGAGTGTCAATTCTCAACTCACAAGAAAGCAACTTTAGTCAACATCTGACTAAAGCTGTCTTCAAACATTTCTCACCAAGCTGACCAAAAGCAGAGTTAATAAACTCTCAAAATTACTTCCAGTCAGCTTAATTAAAACGCGAAAAAGTTATATTAGTTCCTAACCCCCCCTTGGAACTAATTATCAGGGACCAACAAGTGGTATCAGAGCTAAAGCTCACTACTCAAAGATTTGACAATCTTGAGCTGATCCCTAAAAATGGGTGAGAACAGCACTCGTTTCCTTCCTGGAAACCAAACAACACAGATACTCCCTGAGGGATTATCAATCACTAGACCACCCCTATTCTTTGGATCAAATTATACATTCTGGAAGAATAGGATGAAGAACTTTATTCAAGCCACAAACATGAGTGCATGGCTTGCAATTGTTCAAGGTCCACATGTGCCATACAAAACTATCAACAATGAGAAAATTGTTAAGAGTGAGGCTGAGTGGACAGAGGATGACCTCAGAAAACTACAAAATAATGCTTCGGCTATAAACATGCTTCACTGTGTGTTAGATGGTGCAGAATACAATAAGATTTCAGGTTGTGAGTCAGCACAGGAGATTTGGAAGAAGCTTGAAGTAACCTATGAAGGCACAAGCAAGGTTAAGGAGTCTAAAGTCAATCAACATATGAGACTCTACGAGCTGTTTGAGATGAAGGAGAATGAAGACATCTCAGAAATGAACGCAAGGTTCACAAACATTATAAATGAGCTAAAAAGGCTTGGAAAGAACTTCACTGAAGAAGAACAAGTGAAGAAAATTCTGAGAAGTCTGCCCAAGAGCTGGCATGCAAAGAAAACAGCCGTAGAAGAAGCCCAAGACTTGACTACCTACAAATATGATGAGCTGATAGGATCCTTGCTGACCCATGAAATCTCTATGAAAAACTTTGAAGCTAAAGAAAAAGAAAAATCAGAGGATAAGAAACAAAAATCCCTTGTCATGAAAGCAGACTCAACTGAAGCAGAGTCAACCGATGATGAGGAATTAGCCATGTTCACCAGAAAGATGAAAAAACTGTTCAGAAGAAATGATAGAAATGGAAAAAAATCATTTAGAAGAAATGATAAGTACAAAGCTGAGTCAAGCGACAAGTACAAGAAGGACAGCTCGAAATCTGTCACATGTTTTGAGTGTCATCAAACCGGGCACATCAAGTCAAGCTGTCCCAATCTTAAGAAAGAGAAGAAGGGAAGCAAAAAGGCTATGGTAGCCACATGGAGTGACAGTGATGAGTCAACATCATCTGAAGCTGAGCAAAATGAAACAGCCAACATATGTTTTATGGCAGATGATGGAGCTGACCAATCCCAGTCTGAGCATGCTGACCTTTCTGATGAAACTGACCAAGAGAATCACAACAATGAGGTAACATCTTTACTTTTGCTTAGAAGTGAAATGGTGAATGCCCTGAGTGACTTATATACACTAACTAAGAAGTGTAACAAAAAGATTAAGGCACTCAGCAGGCGCTGTGATGAGATTGAAGAGGTCAAGCTAAGTGATCTCCGATATCTTCTCCAGGACAACTCTGACTTGCATACCAATATGCAAATCTTACATAAGTTTGTCACGGAGGTCCAATCTGAGTCAAAGAAACTTAGTAAGGATATCACACAATTACAAAGTCAAGGGAAGGGCTTAAACAGAAATAAAGCCCATGCTGAGTACGCAAATAATAGTCAGCATAAGCAAATCACTCAATGTGATTGTTGTGGAAAACGGGGACACACAAAGGATGTGTGTTGGCATAACAAGCGGACTGTCCAATGTGACTTCTGCGGAAGAAAAAGGCATACCACAAAAATATGTTGGCATGCCCAACACAATAATGCTGACTATACTCAGTTCAACCCACAAAGGGTACCTTTTTGTGACTTCTGTGGTAAACCAGGCCACACCATAAAAGTATGTCGTCATAAGTTAAAACATGACTTTGCTCCTGTCTATACTAACAAGAAAGGACCCAAAAGAAATTGGGTACCTAAAAATGAATAGTCTAAATTGCAGTTCAGCTTGACATGCGTGGAGAAGTCAAAACTATGGTATATAGACAGCGCATGCTCAAGGCATATGACAGGTGATGAGACTCAGTTCATCACACTAGAGCTTAAACGAGGTGGAAGTGTAAGCTTTGGAGACAACAAGAAGGGTAAGATAGTCGGCTCAGGTACTATCGGAGGTAACCCAACCATTGAGTTTGTCTCCTTAGTTAAAGGTCTCAAATACAATCTGCTGAGTGTAGCTCAGCTTTGCAAGAGTGGCAGAAGGGTTGTATTTGATGATACTAAGTGTCAAATACTCGAGGGAAATACAAATGAATTGATTTTAACTGCCACTCGTGTAGAAAATGTGTATATGTTGAACTTGGAAAAACAGTTTTCTAAAAATATATGCTTAGTATCTAAAGAGGACAACTCCTGGCTATGGCATAGAAGAGTTGGGCATGTCAGCATGGATCTTCTTGCCAAATTAGCTAGAAAGCAATTAGTTGAGGGATTACCCAAATTAAAGTTTGAAAAAGATCAACTATGTAAAGCCTGTCAGCAAGGCAAACAAACAAAAAGGTCATTTCATAGTAAAAATATCGTCTCAACCAAAAGGCCATTGGAATTACTACACTTAGATCTTTTCGGACCTATCCAGCCACTCAGCTTGGGAGGTAAGAAATTTTCTTTGGTTATTGTAGATGATTTCTCTCGGTACACTTGGATCATCTTGCTTAGTAGCAAGGATGAAACCTTTGAGATGTTCACCACATTGATCAAAAAGCTTGAAAATGACAAAGACCTAAAAGTAGCTCACATTAGAAGCGACAATGGTGGAGAATTCAAAAACCAACAGTTTGATGAATTCTGTGAAACTTGTGGTATTGACCACAACTTCTCTGCTCCAAGAACACCTCAACAAAATGGGGTTGTTGAAAGGAAAAATAGAACTATTGTTGAAATAGCTAGGACAATGCTGAGTGAAAATAGGCTTCCAAAGTACTTCTGGGGTGAAGCTGTTCACACAGCATGTTATATACTGAATAGGGCTCTAGTCAGACCTATACTCAAGAAAACCCCATATGAACTTTGGAAAGGTCGAAAGCCCAACATTGGATACTTTCGTGCCTTTGGGTGTAAGTGTTTTATACTCAATACAAAAGACAACCTTGCTAAATTTGATGCTAAAGCTGATGAGGCGATCTTTTTAGGGTACTCAACAAACAGTAAAGCATATAGAGTATTTAATAAAAGAACTCAAGTTGTAGAAGAGTCTGTACATGTTGAGTTCGATGAAACTGACCCTACAGGTAAGTCAGCTCAGCCTGAAGAAGATGAACTAGGCTCAGCTTCCGCTGATCAACCAGAAGCCACAATGACAAGCATATAGGAGCTGACTCAAGGTAAGTAAGAAATTGAAATAACATTTGCTGACCAACCTATTCCTGTAGAGATTGTAGAAACACCTCTTCCAGACCACTCAGCACTGCCAAAGGAAATAAAGATCCCAAGAGGCCATACAGAACAAGCCATTCTTGATGCCGCTAACAACAAATTGATGACCAGGGATCAACTTAGAAAATACCTCAGCAATGTTGCATTCGTATCAATACATGAGCCAAAGAATTTTGCTGATGCTGAGCAAGATGAGTATTGGATCAATGCTATGCAAGAAGAGCTTGATCAATTCACCAGAAATGAGGTATGGGATTTAGTACCTAAACCTAGGAATCAGAAGCCCATAGGAACTAAGTGGGTCTTTAGAAATAAGCTGGATGAACATGGAAATGTCATTAGAAACAAAGCCCGACTTGTAGCTCAAGGCTATAGTCAGCAAGAGGGTATAGACTATGGAGAAACATTTGCTCCTGTTGCTAGATTAGAAGCTATACGTATATTGTGTGCCTATGCCAGTTACATGAATTTTAAACTATACCAAATGGATGTAAAAAGTGCATTTCTTAATGGCTTTATAAACGAAGAGGTATACGTTAATCAACCTCCTGGATTTGAAGACTCAAAATTTCCAAATCACGTTTATAAACTCAAAAAGGCCCTGTACGGCCTAAAGCAAGCTCCAAGAGCTTGGTATGAGAGGTTGACCAACTTCCTGCTGACTAGGAACTATGTCAGGGGAAAAGCTGACACAACCTTGTTCATTAAGAAAAAGGGTAAACATACCCTACTTGCACAGATATATGTTGATGATATAATCTTTGGTGCTACTGACGAATCTTTGTGCAAAGAATTTAGCCAACAGATGCAAACTGAGTTCGAAATGTCCATGATGGGTGAACTCAACTTCTTTCTTGGACTCCAAATCAAGCAAGGTAAGAATGGCATATTTATAAGTCAGTCTAAGTACACCAAGGAAATGTTAAAGAAATTCAGCATGGAAGAGTGCAAACCAATATCAACCCCTATGGGTACTGATACTGTCCTATGCAAGGATGAAAAGAGTAAGTCAGTTGATAGTAAACTCTATCGAGGTATGATAGGTTCATTACTCTATCTCACTGCTAGTAGACCAGATATTCAATACTCAGTATGCTATTGTGCTAGATATCAAGCTGACCCCAGGGAATCTCATCTAACTGCTGTAAAAAGAATTTTTAGATACTTGCAAAGCTCAGTTGATGCAGGTCTATGGTATCCAACCTCAAATGACTTCACACTCATTGGATATACTGATGCTGACTATGGACGAGATAAGCTAGAACGAAAAAGTACTTCAGGGGGATGTCATTTCCTCGGAAGCTGTCTAGTGTCTTGGTTTAGCAAGAAGCAATCATCCGTAGCTTTGTCTACAACTGAAGCTGAGTACGTGGCTGCAGGAAGCTGTGTTGCACAAGTTCTATGGATAAAACAACAGCTGGAGGATTACGGAGTCAAAACAAAGACGATAGAGATCAAATGCGACAACAAAAGTGCCATTGATCTATCTAAAAATCCTGTCCAACACAGCAGGATGAAGCATGTTAGCATAAGGCATCACTTCATCAGAGATCACGTACTAAAAGATGAGATCAAGCTGACCTATGTGCCAACAAACGATCAGCTTGCAGATATCTTCACAAAACCCTTGGCACGAGAGCAATTCAACACACTAAGGGAAGAAATTGGTATGTCAAATCCACTCTAACTAAATTTTGCATTGAATAATTATGAGTGGAACTTTGAATGATTGTACGAATACCATGTTGAGTGAAATATTTATTCCCTACTAAGCTTAAAATAAAAAAGCTACCCTGCGCACGCATAGTAAGTATCGATACTAAGTAGGCATAAAAGTTAAGTAAACATCCCATGCTGAGTAGATAAACAAATCACTCCATGCTGAGTAAAGACACACGCTGAGTACGTAACCTATGCTGAGTTAATAGGAGATAGAAAAATTGTCTTAACAAACGATAGGCACTCAATATCATTGACGCTTCGAATTTCAGGAAAAACCCATTCGCGTAAAGTAAATCTACACGTGTAAATTCTGACACATTGGGAAGACGCACATTAATGGCAAAAACCCATGCGCCGAAGATGTCATAATTGACAGAGTCGATTGAACGTCCCTAGGAGAAAAACGGCAAGATAATGATTTAGGGTCCTCATTAATTTATATAAAGTAGAAGAACCCCCACTCGTCTTTCTTCATTCTTGCAATCCCTGAAACTCAAACTTCTTCCTCTCTAAAAATTTCAAAATCGTCAAAAATGTCTCCCAGCAAAAAGAAAACCCCAGAAGCGCAAAACACACCCACTGACCATGCTGGTCCTTCAATGGAAAAGGAGAGGATAATGCTCAAGGTACACTCGAAGGTTAACAATATGGAGGTGTTAAAATGCCGGTGGTTCTCTCCAAGCTTCGTATCGACTGAAACACCATTCTGTGAATGGATTGCGAAAAATAACTGGACAGGTCTCTTTTCTCTTCTAGGAAAAGCCTACCCAAGGTTAGTACGAGAGTTCTACTCAAATTTACGGGTTGATGCAGATGACTCAGATTACTTGGAGACCACTGTGAAAGGTCAGAAAATCGTTATAACCCCTGCCTATCTAGCCACACTATTAGAGATACCGAACGAAGGAATCCAATTTCGAACAACAAAGGAGAAGATACCTAAAGCCACATTTGAGAAGCTAAAGGGGTTCTGTAAACCCAAAGATCATAAAGGGGAAATACCCAGTACCTGTATGGGTAAAGATCAAAAGATGGTTCATTTCATGCTGACTAACTTTATCTTTCCCAAACTCAGCTCGGCCTCCTCCGCGTCTAACTTCGAACAGTGCTTTATATGGCACATGTTGACTTCAACTCCATTCAATCTCCCTGTGTTTCTAGTTGGAGCCCTTCAATGAAGCGGTAGGAAACTACGTTTGGGTTCACTTATTACGAAAATTATACAGGACAAGCAAATAGAGACCGTGAATGAGACAAGTTCGTTGGGAAATGAAATCACTGCTGTCCTCCTGAATGGACTATTGTATAATCAACCCTTGAAGGGGTATGAAGGAACTGGAGATGCTGAGGAGGATGAGGAAGAAGAGCAAGCATAAATGGAATCTGAAGCTGAGCCTGCACAAGAAGTTGAGGCTCATACTGAGTCACCTAAGACAGTTCAGCCTGAAAAAGGGAAGAAGAGGAAGGCTGTAGAAGTTAGCTCCAAGGATATTCATTCTGTTCCAAAGAAAATAAGGCTTTCATCAAGACAGAAAGCTAAAACTGACAAGGTTGATGAGCACGTTGAGAAAAGAAAGATGCCAGAAATACCTGAGGATGAGAACGAAGAAACTCCTGAAACCCCGTTAAAGAAAAAGAAAAGAGGTCACTCTTTGAAGATAGTGGAAGCCGTACCACTAACCTCTCCTCAACCTGAAGGTCATGGGATTGACCAAGAAAAGGAAGATGTGGAACAAGTTGAGCACCAAAAAGGTAATACTGAAGAGGAAGAATACCCTCATAATGATGCTGAGCAGACAAGGAAAGAAGGTAATGTTGAGCAACCTGTAGATGAAGGAACAGTTGCTGCTGAGTCAAGTGAAGGTCTTCAAATTGACCATTCTCCGCCAAAAACTGAGACCCAGCGAAGATTAAAGAAGAAAGCGCAAAAGCACCTTGATCTCATGGACGACTTTCCCCTTGACGAGCCAGAAACTGACCTGTCTACAATTCAGTTTAAGTATTTCTCAAATGCAACTGAATCTCCACCAGAAGATCTAGCAAAAAAGCAAGCCACTGTTACTCAAGATGAGGAACATGGCAAGAACCCTACAGATCCAAGTCAAACTGCTCCAATTGAGACAACTCATACCTCAACTCCACCTCCAACACAAAATGTTGATAACTCAGCTCCACAAATTCATCAAAGTCCAGGTACTCAATCTGGCAAGGAACCAACACCTCCACCATCGGAAAATCCTGCACCAGCCTCTGAGTCCAATACTGCTAAGTTTGCTTATTTGAATGCAACTGAGTCTGGCCGTAGGGTCATTGCTTCAGCTCAGTCTCTGCTTCAAGACCTTCATCCCACTCAAGCTGAAGGCTGCCAATCCACTCCAGAGACCTCTCACCTAACAGGTATCACTCAACTTCTACAAGAACTACGTAGCCTAAAAGATTTGGCCAGTGTTATCACTGCAGTGCAAACTCAGCAACCCAACCAAGAGCAAATGGCCAAACTGACTGACTTAGTGCTTACCATGGCCACCCACATGAACTCTCTTGAAGGAAAAATTCAACACCTGTCTGAAGCCAATCCAGGGCACGTCACTTCCTCTGAGCTTCAAAACTATTTTGTCAAGCTAGCAGCGGAACTGACCCCCTCTAGAGCAACTGCCCATACTGAGTCTGCAACATCTGCTGAGTTGCAAGATTGCTTCACCAAGCTATATGCAGCGCTACCTAAATCTAGTCCTCCAAGCAATACTGAATTTGTCACCTCCACCGAACTCCAACACTGCTTCACTAAACTTCAAGCTGAGCTGACAAGTACCCGTGACCTTGTATCCTCTTCCTCTCAGTGTACTATTGATCAATTGAGTGAGGCAGTGAGACTCCTAAACATTGATCGAGCCCAGATGGACGTTGATCCAGTATCCAACACAGAGCTAATGAGCTTCTCGCAAGCTATCATGAAAGCCATGAGGATCAACAATGCACAACGCATGTTCTATGACTCTGCTCTACTGAAACTATTTCATCAATCTTATGGTCAGGTCACCAGCTCCATTGCCTGCCTCAGCAAAGCCCATGAATGTCTTCTTAGCATGATAAGCAGCTCCATTCGAGTCCCCAGGCACGTCCAGGATGATAGCGTTCCTGTCATTGACAGTTTTGGGTGAAAGCACAAAAAGGCTTCAGCGCTACTCTAACTACCTCTCCTCTGTCGCCAGAAATAAGACCTTTCTTTACCAACCCGATGCTGGCAAAACGGGGGAGACAAGTAACAGAGGAACTCAGCCTCAGCCTCAGCCTTTAGGAACTGCGTCTGCATCTGGCAGCAAAGGAAAAGGCATTGCTAATGTTGATCCCTCAGCGAAACGAAAGAAGAAGTGAATCTTGCCAGTTCGTGTCTAGAAACTTGGCATCTTATCCTGTTGTAGACACTGAGTCGGAGGACCTGTGACGAAAACCTGAAAACAAGACGGTTGAAGCGATTGATTCCGGAAGTTTTGAAAAACAAAAAAAATATATAAAAAATAATAAGCGTATAATAAGGAAAGAAGATTACGGCGGGTCGCTGTTGCCGGTAAGATGGCTCGCGTATGCTTAGCGGCATGGCGCGGGTGCTTAGCGGCATCCGGCACGCGGTCGACAATGGTCGAACGCCCGCTCGACGACACAGGACGTGCGCTCGGCGTCCGTCGGACGCACGCGTCCAACCACGAGTGGCACGTTCTCGACGTCCGAGCAACGCCCGAGTCTGATAGCGCGGGGCACGCTCTCGTTGGCCACTGAGCGTGCGCGTCCGGCAGCGCGGAGCGCGCATTCGGCGGCCGCAACATGTGAGCGTCCGACGGCGCGGAACGCGCGTTCGGCGGCCGCGGGGCGCGCACGCCCGACAGCGCGAGGCACGCCTCGGGGGTCGTCGGGCGGACGCCCAACCGTGTCGGGCAAACGCCCAACGAGCGTTGGACGAGCGCCCAACGTTGGTTGGGCGCGGGCGCCCAACCTTGCGTTGGGCGATCGCCCAACATTGTTGGGCGGCCGCCCAACGACTTTGGGCGACGCCCAATTTTACTTGGGCGTCGCCCAAAGTTCCGGGATCCGTTTCCCTATATAAGGGCACGGATCCCAATGCAAAAAGGGGGAGGATTTTCTTGGAGCCTTTCTCACTCTAAACATTTTTAGAGAGAGAAAGAGAATTTTTTTGAGAAAAATATATTTTTTTTTTCTCAAAAATTCCAAATTTCCTAAAGTTCAATTTTTACTAAAAAATATAAAAAACGGAAGATCGTGGTTCGTGGAATCAATCGGCTTCGACTGTCAGATACCGAATTTAAGGTATTATCCGAGGACTAGACTCTCTTTATTTTATTTTATTTATCTTCTTCTTCTATTTATGTTATAGTTTTTATTTATTTAGTTATTCATTTATTTTGTCACGTTTTATTTAATTAGCGTATTTATTTAATTTTCGTTTCGTGTTGAATAAAATTCGGTTTTGTGTTAAAATAAAAAAAAACCTCGTTTTGATATCCCAGTACGAACCGTGATCCGATAAAAAGTTAGTTCGGGTATCGAAAACGTTGTAATTATAAGTTTTTAATTTAAAAAGAAATTTTCAAATAATGTTTTAAAATAAAAACATCGTTTTAGGAACCTCCGTTTTCGACTATGATCCATTTTTGGTAGTTCGGAAATCCAAAACGATTGAATCAGATTTAATTTAAAGCTTTTGAATAAATCTGGAAAATATTGGAGTGCTGCTGTAATTTTCCATTTCTATCACTAAATGCTGTTTACCGACGGATTTTCCGTCGGTAAATCTGCTGGAATGTAAAAAATGTTGTTTTGGTCCCTGTTTCTTAACTTTTAAGCTTTTGATCCTTTATATATATATATGTATAGTTATGTAATATATACTTTTAAGTTATATTTAAATACTTTGTACATATATTTATGTAATGTGTCTATATATTATTTTCAATTAATTAGACTTAATAAAGTATATACATATATATATAGATTTTTCTTCTCATTTCATTTAAGTTATATTGGGTCTTATTTTAAAATATTATTTATTTGGGTTTTTGAGGTAATTAATTAGTAGACATTTAGAGGATAATTAGGAGTCATTTTAATGTTTAATGTATATTCGGGAAAGTCATTTTCCATATATTACAATAGTCATTTTGGGATATAGAGTTTATTTTCTTATTAACAATGAATTTCGTTTATTATTTTACATGTTTTTAATTAGGATAAAAGTGTATTATACTTAGTATTTTTCATTATCATTATTATACATATATTTAGTATCTTTTACTTATTTTTTTTAATCTATAGATATATCCTTATTTTTAGATAAAAATGTATATATATATATATATATATATATATATATATATATATATATATATATATATATATATATATATATATATATATATGTATATTCACTTCACTTTTTGACCTTTATATGTATATATTTCAAATTTGTTTTATTTGGTGAATTTTGGGGATTTAAATGGTCCATTCTTGTAAATATATTCAAGTAAAGGTTAATTGAGTGAAAATGGGAAAATAAAAGACAAAAAGAGATTTCAAGTTGTTTGTCTAAATTAAAAGTTTTTCTAGATATTCCTAAAGTGTAAATAACTTTTTTTGTCATTTTCAAATCGTTTCTTAAAACATCACGCTTTAAAACCTTAGTCCGTTCCAAACGACGGATTAAGCGAGCCTTGTAATTAAAATCGTTTTCATTGTAAATAATAGAGTTTTGAATCGTTTTCTTAAATGATTTGTACAAAATAAAATTGACTTGTATGTTTAACCACGTTTTCTTATCAAAGGTTTTTTTATCTCAATGTTTTCAAACACTCGAGTCGTTCCAACGGCGATTCGGGTAAACTTCATCAAACGGGGTTTTAAAAACGCACCTAAATCGTTCCAACGGCGATTAAGGTGCGAACCATGTAAATAAACTCGTTTTGGGGGAATAAGTTAGTATAGAATAAACACACGACATGACTTTTAAATACGGTTGTAAATAAATCACTTCTTTCTCCCCCCTCTCTGTGTATGTATAACATAAATGGGTGATTCTTTACTAATATGGCTTTTCAATAATATATGCTCAAAATGGTTTCAAAAAAAAGAGAAAGAAAAAGGTTTCAAATGAATTTTAAACTTAAAGAAGTTTACGATTAGTCCGTTATCGCCTAACATGCTGAGTAGGAGGCCGGTGGTTCATAACCGGGCGATGTCGGGGTGCCTAGTAGCCTTTCTCCGGAAAGGAGCTAGCCTTCTCGGCTCGTACCTAAGTTTCCCGAACCCACACCGATCTCCCGCAAGGGATCGGTGTTCATTTTCCCATTCGTGGGTGGCGACTCTTCCATATCTCCGAGCTCCGGTCCTGCCGAGCAGCTTGATTCCATGATTGGTTGCTTTCGGCGCCAATCACCGCTTACGTCGCCATGAGGTTGTCCACCCCCCGGTCCGCCCGGGAGATTAGGCCGCGGCACCTCGTCTAACACCTGTTATCTGTTTTTTTTGTCATCTACTGTTTAGGTTGATACACCTTGTTTGTTGCTATTGTCCAATATCGTTTTTTTTTGTCTGTTATTGACTGTTGTTTAAATCCAATATCAGTTCTTTTTCCTCTTCCTGATCTATCCAGTCAAACAAATCAAAAAGACACTAAAACTAAACTAAGAGACAACATCTTTCCAAAAGTAAAGCCAGTATACACAAATATAACAAACCTAATAAAATTAGACCTTGGAAGGCTTAGAATAAAATTAAGACAAAATGAATGCAACCCTTACGGGGGAGTCACTTCAAATATATCAATCATGGGGCAACTTATAACTGAGTTCCGTAATTATGTATTTTGCCAACATCAAAATGGGGGAGTTTGTTGAAACACCTTTCCACAAGATTTTGATTTGACAAAATCATCCATGATTAAGAGGCAATTAAATTTAGATGCTTTGATTTAATTGTACTAATATGTTTGTTAAATCTTGAGTGCAAAAACATATAAAGTAAAAGACAGGACAAAAGTCAGCACAAACGAAGCTGAGTAGAAAAGAACTCAGCATGACAGAATAGAAGCTAAGTGGAGTTAAAGTTCAGAAACAAAACGAAGCTGACTAAAGCTGAAGACCTCTTCAGGAGCGGTTAAACAACACGGAGCTGACCTTGAAGGAACTCAGCATGAACCATGAACAATCGAAGCTGAGTATTCGTCAGGACAGCATGAAGGATCCGTTTTACTAAAAGACAAAGTCTGCCAATCTTCTGCACCAATAATTGGAACCTCGAAGACACCTAAAAAGACTGATTCCGAGAGTCATGGGACGTTGGATTATTGGAAACAGACAACTGGCACAAACAAACAAAACAGACGCTAAAAGACAACCTGACGCCTGAAGAAAAACAGAAGCAGGGAATGGCGTACAGTCTGAAGCCTTCCAGAAAATGTTCCCCAAAAGAGCCGTTTTGGTAGCAACGGTCAAGACATTTTAAACGATCAAGTCCACAGGATTTTGTCTATAAAAAGGACAATCGAAGAACCAAAAGACAACTGAAGCATCAAAAGAAAAATACAAGAGAGAAAGTTTCAAAAGCACTCAAATACAAAAAGAATCTTACACCGATGTTTCTATTCTATGTGTAAATGCTAGATTGAGTTGTAATCATCTAAAGTGTTCTTTAGTTCACAAAGGAACAAGTCTGTGATCAATAGAAATATTGAGAGAGTGAAGCTGAGTGCTTGGTTGTAAGCATTTCAGTAGTAGAGAAATCTAGGTGCTGGGTTGTAGCACTTAGTAGGAGTTGAGTAGACGAATAGAGGAAGGTACTCTTGCATATTCAACTACCTTGTAATTGGTTTGTGCTCTACCGTTAAAGAGCTCAGTATTGGATTCAAAAAGCCCGGAGGACTCTGGGGACTGGACGTAGGCAGAGAGGCCGAACCAGGATAAGTGATACTGAGTAATCTCTGAATCTCTCTTATATTGTATGTGTTATTTGCTAAATTTACTCAGCATATAAATTGCCTAAGCTGACCTTGAGTAAATAAGTGGTGCTGAGTTAGAAGCTGACCTTCAAGAGTGTCAATTCTCAACTCACAAGAAAGCAACTTTAGTCAACATCTGACTAAAGCTGTCTTCAAACATTTCTCACCAAGCTGACCAAAAGCAGAGTTAATAAACTCTCAAAATTACTTCCAGTCAGCTTAATTAAAACGCGAAAAAGTTATATTAGTTCCTAACCCCCCCTTGGAACTAATTATCAGGGACCAACAATAACTTCTTTGCCATTGGGATCCTTTCTCCTTCTGGCGAAATAAGTAACACTCCTACCCTTGCTCCACTTAAATTAACTGCGACGTCGAAGAACATTTTCCACGGTATAACCTCTATGGCGTTCAAGTGCTCATCGGGGAAATCATAATTTATCTCCTCCTCTTCTACGTTCAGAGGCTGATTGGCCAGAAATTCTGCTACGGCTCTCCCCTTAATAACCTTCTTCGTCATATATTCGATGTCGAACTCTGATAATAACAACAACCATCGGGCCAGCTTCCCGGTTAAGGATGGAGTTCGGTACAGATACTTCACGGGATCCATCCGGGAAATAATGATCACTTTGTAAGACTGAAAATAGTGCCGCAGCTTCTTCGTTAGCCATACTACTGCCACGCACATCTTTTCGATCATATTATACTTAAGCTCGTATTCCAGGAACCTCTTACTCAGATAATACATTGCATGCTCTACACTAGTGTCCCCTTCCTGGGCCAACATTGCTCCAATGGATCGCTCCTCGATCGCTACATATAGGAGAAGTGGTTTTCTGAGTTTAGGTGGTCTCAAAACTGGTGGATTAGCCAAATAGGTCTGGACGCTTTCCAATGCTTGCTGGCACTCATCGTTCCAAACCGTGGGTTGATCTTTTCGTAACAGTTTAAATATTGGTTCGCAGATTATGGTGAGTCGTGCTATGAACCGACTGATATACTGAACCTGTCAGGAATCCTCTTACTTCTTTCTCATTTTTCGGTGCTGGCATTTCCTGTATGGCCTTCACTCTATCGGGATCCACTTCTATCCCCTTGTTACTGATCACATAGCCTAGGGTTTTCCCCGATGAAACACCAAAGAAGCATTTCTTTGGGTTCAACCGTAGCTTGAATTCCTCAATTTGGGCCAAAAATTTCTCACGTGTCGCGAAATGCCTTTCTCTTGTATCTGACTTGACCATTATATCATCCACATAGGCCTCCATCTCTTTGTGTATCATATCGTGGAACAGTACCGTAGCCATTCGTTGATAAGTTGCCCCGGCGTTTTTCAAACCAAACGGCCTAACTCTATAACAGTACGTCCCCCACTCAGTAGTGAACGAGGTTTCGCTTTATGCTTCTCCGCCATCTGAACCTGCATGTCCCCCATGAAACCATCCACATTAGTGTGCAGGACACTGGATGCCGCACTGTCAATCAATACATCGATGTGAGGCAACGCGAATTCATCTTTAGGGCAAGCCTTGTTGAGATCTCTGTAATCGACGCACATTCTCACTTTACCGTCTTTCTTTGCGATTGGCACTACATTTGCCACCCAAGGAGGATAGTCGATTACTTCGATAAAGGTTGCCTCTAACTGATTCTTCACCTCCTCTCTGATCTTATCTGCCCATTCTGGCCTCATGCGTCGGAGCTTTTGCTTTACGGGATTAGCATCGGGGTATGTTGGAATACGGTGAGCTACGATGGATTTATCAATTCCTGGCATGTCTTCGTACGTCCAAGCAAACACTATTTCGTATTTTTAATTATTCTCTCAAATTCTTTCCTCTCTTCAATAGTTAATTCTTGAGCAATTTGTATAAGTTTAGGATTTTCATCCATGCCAAGATTTAAAGTTGACATTTCTATTGCATTGATTTCAAATGTAGGCATGTTATATGAATGAGAATGCATGGAATGATCAGAATCAACATTAAGCAAGTAAGCAAAATCAGAATTCATTTCATTGATAGTATTGGTGAGTACATCATCAGATTCAAACAAAGCGGTAATCTAGTTGTCGTCATCGAGGTTCTTTGGGTTCTTATGAGCCTTGGAGGTGCTTAGTTCATCCACGGCTCCCACGGTTGCCTCAGTAGTAATGGCTTGCTCCTCAGCATTCAGGTCAAGCATCATGATCTCCTCTATGAAGTAGCTTGCCTTTCCTTTGCCCCAGTCGGTAACATCATTGAAGATCTCGAAGCCTGGCATAATCTTTCCCTCAGCGACTCGGCCCGACTTCGTCATTACAGCAATTTCCATCTCATCATCGGAATTTTCCCAGACATTGATTGGAGCTCTTTGATTGATACCTTCCTCGTCCAGGGAACTTCCCCAAATATCTACGACCATCAGATCCATCACGTGAGGGACGTTCGGATTTATGTAGGAAGGGTTCGATGATCCATATCGAGCCTAGCCTACAAGCTCGTCATAATCCTTCAAGAACACCCTGCTCAACCTCTTTTCCACAAGAGGGATAACACCCTTTTGAATGCACATAAGTTGCTCTTGATCGCTCAGAGTGACCTGACATGAAGCATACTTGAACCTCCACCTTCTTGCGTAATCCACGAATGCTTCCTCGGGAAACTGGTTGATCCTTTCTAAATCTTCCAACGACCCCATCCAAGGAAAATATGTCTCATATTTCTGCACAAAGGCTTCCATGAGGGATCCCCAATCCCCTTTTGTCTTCCCCGAGAGCATTTGATGCCACATCAAAGCTTCCCCAGTGAGTGTCTTTGGGAAATGCTGAATCAACTTACTTCGATAGAGTCCTGCATCATACATATGAGCACGAAAACGGTTTATGTGATTAATGGGGTTCTTATTTCCCTTGTACTTAGCCATAGTTAATACCGCCTTAGGTGTCTCCTCCTTGGGTGACTCAGGCACTTCCTCTGGATGTCCCCATGCGGTGTATTTCTTGATGAACCTCTTAGTCATTTCAGCCCAATTCACCTTAACATTCATCGGAAGAGATATATACCACACCAGTGACCCTCCTGCCAACGAGTTGCAAAACAAACTCGTAATTTCTTCCTCTTTGAAGCCGAGGGGACCCATAGCGGACAGATAAAAACGTAGGTGCTCCATTGGGTCCTTATCTTCACTATACTTGCTGACAGCTGGAAACAGGCGTTTGATAGGCCCAATTTGCATCGCGCTATGTTTCACCACCTGTGCTTTGGTCTTTCTATACTTCATCAAAAACCAGCTTGCCATCAGCGACCAATCATGCTTAGTCGATTCAAGTAGCAACTGAAACCACCTCAAAGGTTCACCCACTAGCGATAGATAGAACCACGGAGCGACATCTTCTACCTCATATGGCTCTCTAAACATAGCACACACATACCCGAACAAATGGGCTTCGGGATCTTCTACCCCACTGAACAAACTCAACACGGGCCTGGCCCTCTGAGATGACACCTCTTCGGATTTTCCTTCGTCATTTATCACTTCCTCTGATATTCCCTCTTCTAAGACGGATACATGCAATCCATTTCCCACATTTAACTTGTCTTCGGAACTCAAAAGCTCTTCCTTAAATTCATAGAATGATTCCACCACAAAGCTCTCCTCCATCCCAGATCCGATTGCGCTCACCCCATGACTAGGCGATGGATTGCGCTTAGGGGGAGGGCTTGCTAACGATGGGTCGACTATTTTCTTTTTATCAATCAGATCCTGGATCTCATGCTTTAGCCTCTCAATTTTCAATGGTGTGCCCGTAGTTACTATGGAACTCGCAATACCCCCTAGTTATCATCCGTGGTGTGGGTCCTGTCTTGTTCTTGGGAGTAAGGGTTTTCAGCAACTCCTTTTTCTGCAATTGTTCAAAAACTTTTGCATAGGTCAGATCAAATTGGGCGAACTGCCTTTTTCCCGATAGCGTTAAGTTCAAGCACTTTCACTGCGGTAGGTTCTATATTAGCACTTGGCCCTCCGGTACTATACCCCGACTTCATCCATTTAGTATAAGTTCTTTTCGGCTCTCCATCCCCCCCAACTGTCAAAGTGTAGCCATACATCTGATTAAAATCGGTGAAAGGCATACACCGCAGCTCATTCCTAACATACGGCAAAGTATTACCGATTACCACCCGGATCTGATCCTGCTCCGACGGCTTCTGTTTCATAATTGTCGCCTTAGCTCTCCACCTACTCACAAAGTCGGACAAAGACTCCCCAGCCTGCTGCTTGGTGCTCTCTAGCTCCCTCAAAGTAACCTCAAACATAGTGTTGAAGCTATATTGGGCGATGAATGACTTCGCTAACTCCTTCCAATCCCTCTTTGTCACCAGCGGCAACGCATGAAACCACACGAGGGCACCCCCCTCCAGATAAGCACTGAACAGCCCTAAGATTTGTTCCTCAGTCAGAATTGTGTGCTTCATTGCTGCCACATATTGGTTCACATGGGCGATAGGATCCCCAGTTCCATCAAACTTCTTCATAACAAGAAGCCGGAACTTCAAAGGCAAAGCAGTTGCCGACGAATAGTTCTTCAGATTATAAAAGTCTTGACCTCCAGAGCTTACCCCACGTAGATCATGCACTTCCTGAGTGATGTGCTGCTTCCATTCCTCTTCCCTTTGCTTTCTCTTCCCCAAACTGCTTGTTACGCAATCCTGATAGTTATCTCCAAAACGGGGACCCGTGCTCACAATGTTCTCAGCTGGTTTACTGCTACTCCTGTCACTCTTAATTGCAAGCCCATCCAGCTGGACTAAAATTGCGGTTAACTGATCGTTGATGTTGTTTACCACTCTTTCTAACCCTGATATTCTCTCATCTGGCGTAGACATACTGACCGAAGACTGAGCTGATTTGGACAATGATGGTTCGGACGCCACAACTGCTGATTCGAAACTGACGATCTGTAACCGATCAAACTGCCTGACTAGCCGGCTACTCTTGCGGTACCAAGATTTCTTAATGGTGACGTCTGCGTAAGCAACACTCGTTTCAGTATGTATGCATGATTTATATGCATGAGTCGTGGTGTGTGCGTTTATTATTTTCGGATATATAAGATAAGACGAGCAAATGTTAGTCTAAATACACGTATCACATCATCTCTCTTCCACCCTTATTCCTCCACACACTCGATGGTCCAAGCCTCTTTCTTAGGATTTTGGTTTGGGGCTCATATTGCGGTCCAGGGGACACATGACGCCGTCGATTATTGCGAAAAAGTAAATCATCCATAAGACAATACAGTTCGTTTTGACATATCAACGTTCAGTGACTAAGATATCGACCAAATGGATTGTCCTTTCGAATAACTCGTCTTTCGTTATTTCGCGAGACGCATTAGTTCGGGTTTTGACACCCTTTGAGCGCATCTCGGATTTTAGATGTGGTACGAGTTATCTTTCAGTTCAATCGTTCGTTATTGACAATGACTCGTTCCCTTTTATTCACGTGGGTTCGTGTCTCGATTTTTGGATTACGACGGGATCTTTTGGATCTATCGAGAGATGTAACCACGTGTTTATTTAGTGATGAAATCACTTTTGGATTTCGTTTTAGGGAACAGACTCATCGCGTAACGTGTTTGTTTTTAGCGTTAAGAATCCGTTTGCTCATTTTGGCTACGTGAGAAGACGACGAGTCTTATTTGAGCGCACGGTAACCTTTTGGCTATTAACAACTCTTTATTTCTTCCAATTTACGGGATATATCATCCTAGCGTGGTTATAGAAAATCAACGTTTCGTTTAATCGCATGCTTATTCGAAGCAGGGATATTACCGTTCTTTTCCATTTAGGCGCGAGTTAAGCAAACACGCAGATCGGGCCATATTTCTTGTAGTTTTGGTAACGGTCGAAATGATCGAGCCATTAGTCAAACCCACAGTCTCGTCCATATGGTGCGATTACGCGGTTTAGCTTAATTCGGCTTCGTGATTTTAAGCGGTGTATATACCCGTTCGAGGCACGTATTTAACGACCTTGGTTCATTTTCTTTAACTACTCTCGGGATTGACATATATCGTAGATACGGAAAGATTTTGGTCGTTTCATTTTCTTTTATTTTCTTTAGTCACTTTTGCGGATACATCCATTTCTCTTAAGAATAACACAAGGCGTAACGTAAGAGCTCGTTTTTCATTCGGAAAGGACGGGCCACGTTTGCGAAACTCTTTACGTTACAACGGGGTCGTTCGAAACAGAAATGTTCTTTATTTTCGTTTCGTCATAATCTCGTTTTATCCCAACGTATTTAAAGAATGTGAATAACGGCTATTGTTAATATAATCTTTTGAATCGAGATATAACTATCCTTAATATCAAACCGATTTGAACTAATACGTGCTTACATCACAACGCATTTCCTGAACATGTGCCTTCTTTGGGACACGGAAAGGGACCAGGCGGGTCGCACAAGTTCATTCATACGAGATGACTAAGTCGTCTTTAGTTCGAATCGTTTCGATATTTTGGGGTAGTTTGTATATCGGTTTAAGAGTATATATTAACGTATCGTTTCATTTTCTTTACGTATTTTAGGATTAGACACGTATCACGGCAATTTGAAAACACGAACTTATTCATTCATCACATCAAAAATAGTAACGGGTAATCCTATGGCAACTTCTAAGGCTACTATATGCTGACACGGCTGTTAGACGAGGTGCCGCGGCCTAATCTCTCGGGCGGACCGGGGGGTGGACACCTCATGGCGACGTAAGTGGTGATTGGCGCCGAAAGCAACCAATCGTGGAATCAAGCTACTCGGCAGGACCGGAGCTCGGAGATATGGAAGAGTCGCCACCCACGAATGGGAAAATGAACACCAATCCCTTGTGGGAGACCGGTGTGGGTTCGGGAAACTTAGGTACGAGCCGAGAAGGCTAGCTCCTTTCCGGAGAAAGGCTACTAGGCACCCCGACATCGCCCGGTTATGAACCACCGGCCTCCTACTCAGCATGTTAGGCGATAACGGACTAATCGTATACTTCTTTAAGTTTAAAATTCATTTGAAACCCTTTTCTTTCTCTTTTTAGAAACCGTTTTGAGCATATATTATTGAAAAGATATATTAGTAAAGAATCACTCATTTACGTTATACATACACATAGAGGGGGGAGAAAGAAGTGATTTATTACAACCGCATTTAAAGGTCATGTTGTGTGTTTATTCTACACTAACTTATTCCCCCAAAACGAGTTTATTTACATGGTTCGCACCTTAATCGCCGTTGGAACGATTTAGGTGCGTTTTAAAACCCCGTTTGATGAGGTTTACCCGAATCGCCGTTGGAACGACTCGAGTATTTGAAAACGTTTGAGATAAAAACCTTTTAATGAGAAAACGTGGTTAAACATACAAGTCAATTTTATTTTGTACAAATCCTTTAAGAAAATGATTCTAAAATTCTATTATTCACAAAGAAAATGATTTTAATTACAATGTTCGCTTAATCCGCTTTTGGAACAGATTAAGGTTTTAAAACATGGTGTTTTGAAAACGATTTGAACTATTGCAAAAAAACAACTCTATTTATTTACATTAGGAATCTCTAAAAATTCATTAGTTTAAATGATTAAGTTGAAAAACTCTCTTTTTGTGATTTATTTTCCCCACTTATTTAATGGACTCTCTACCTATTATAATTACATTAATAAACCCATTTAAACTAATATTCACACTCAAATAATACTCATTTGGAACATGGACCCATGAATGGGCCAAAAGAATAAAGAAAGTAATTTAGACATATATATATATATATATATATATATATACATTTAAATCAAAAAAGAAGATATGAAAATAAGAGTTAACACAAAAGAAACTATATGTATATGAAAATAATAGGTACAACACATTTATACAAAAAAAATGTGAAAATAATAAGTAAATCTTATGAATAAGAAAATAACATTTACCCAAAAATAATTTCATTCAATAATCAACAAAATAACCCAAATATCCCAACACTATATATATATACATAACTAATATAGTTTTAAATACCAAAAATAACATATACTAATATCTATCAATTATTTCTCAAAATATCAAATAACTATCATTTAAAACATAGCCTAAATTAATAAAAAGGAAATACATATACATAATCATACTTATATTTAGAAAATAGTATAAAAAATGGTATACAAATATTATCAAATAATTATATATGCTAAAGGTCCAAAATAATTTGAAAAACATATATTACATAATTATACATATATATATTAAAGATTAAAAGCTTAAAAGTTAGGAAAAAGGGACTGAAATGGCATTTTTTACGTTTTGACAGATTTACCGACGGAAAATCCGTCGGTAAACAGCATTTAGTGACAGAATAGGTAAATTACAGCAGCACTCCTAAATGTTTTCAGATTTATTCAAAAGCTTTAAATTAAATCTAATTCAATCATTTTGGATTTCCGAACTACCAAAGATGGATCATAGTCGAAAACGGAAGTTCCTAAACGACGTTTTTTATTTCAAAACATTATTTAGAAATTTCTTTTAAATTAAAAAAACTTATAATTACAACATTTTCGATACCCGAACTACCTTTTTATCGGATCACGGTTCGTATTGGGATATCAAAACGAGGTTTTTTATTTTAAAACAAAACCGAATTTTATTCAACACGAGATGAAAATTAAATAAATACACTAATTAAATAAAATGTGACAAAATAAATAAATATCTAAACGAATAAAAACTATAGCATAAAAAAATAAATAGAAGAAGAGAATAAATTAAATAAAATAAAGAGTCTAGTCCTCGGATAATACCTTAAATTCGGTATCTGACGGTCGAAGCCGATTGATTCCACGAACCACGATCTTCCGTTTTTAATGAAAATTTAGTAAAAATTGAACTTTAGGAAATTTGGAATTTTTGAGAAAAAAAAATATTTTCTCTCAAAAAAATCACTCTCTCTCTAAAAATGTTTAGAGTGAGAAAGCTCTCTCCAAAAAAAATCCTCTTCCATTTTGCATTGGGATCCGTGCCCTTATATAGGGAAACGGATCCCGAAACTTTGGGCGACGCCCAAGTAAAATTAGGCGTCGCCCAAAGTCGTTGGGCGGCCGCCCAAGGCTTGTTGGGCGGCCGCCCAACACTAAGTTGGGCTACCGCCCAACAAAAGTTGGGCGGCCGCCCAACATTTGTTGGGCGATCACCTATAAATTGTTGGGCGATCGCCTAACGGTGTTGGGCGAGCGCCCAACGCAGGGTTGGGCGCCCGCGCCCGACCAACGTTGGGCGGTCGCCCAACGCTCGTTGGGCGTTTGCCCGACGCGGTTGGGCGCCCGCCCGACGACCCCCGAGGCGTGCCTCGCGCCGTCGGGCGCGCGCGCCCCGCGGCCGCCGAGCGCGCATTTCGTGCCGTCGGACGCTCACGCGTTGCGGCCGCCGAATGTGCGCCCCGCGCTGCCAGGCGCGCACGCTCAGTGGCCAACGAGAGCGTGCCCCGCGCTATCAGACTCGGGCATTGCTCGAACGTCGAGAACGTGCCACTCGTGGTTGGACGCGTGCGTCCGACGGACGCCGAGCGCACGTCCTGTGCCGTCGAGCGGGCGTTCGACCATTATCGACCGCGCGCCGGATGCCGCTAAGCACCCGCGCCATGCCGCTAAGCATACGCGAGCCACCTTACTGGCAACAGCGACCCGCCGTAATTTTCTTTCCTTATTATACGCTTATTATCCTTTATATTTTTTTGTTTTTCAAAACTTCCGGAATCAATCGCTTCAACCGTCTTGTTTTCAGGTTTTCGTCACAGGTCCTCCGACTCAGTGTCTACAGTTGCCCCTACTTTTCTATTTTGACAGTGATGTGTGTGTTTCGAAAACGTTTTTTGCTAACATAACACATGCAATATAAAACATATAAAAGTAAAAGACACGTAAAGAGTAGGAGGAAGCATACCTGACCTTCGCGCTACGCGCTCTGGTGTTGTTCTCTGATTCCTTCCGTCGTCACCTCTGGAGCGGCCGTCGACGAATGTTCTTTTCTCGGAATCTAGCGTACGTTGGTTATGGGTAAGAATGGCTCAAAAGCAACCTCGGTCGTGGACCGTAGGTAAGATGGCTAAAAAAGCTACCTCGGTCGTGAACCGTAGGTAAAATGGCTAAAAAGCTACCTCGGTCGTGAACCGTAGGTAAGATGGCTAAAGAGCTACCTCGGTCGTGAACCGTAGGTAAGATGGCTAAAGAGTTACCTCGGTCGTGAACCGTAGGTAAGATGGGTAAAAAGCTACCTCGGTCGTGAACCGTAGGTAAGATGGCTAAAAAGCTACCTCGGTCGTGAACCGTAGGTAAGATGGCTAAAAAGCTACCTCGGTCGTGAACCGTAGGTAAGATGGCTAAACAGCTACCTCGGTCGTGAACCGTAGGTAAGATGGCTAAAGAGCTACCTCGGTCGTGAACCGTAGGTAAGATGGCTAAAGAGCTACCTCGGTCGTGAACCGTAGGTAAGATGGCTAAAAAGCTACCTCGGTCGTGAACCGTAGGTAAGAGGGCTAAGAAGCTACCTCGGTCGTGAACCGTAGGTAAGATGGCTCAAGGGCAGAAAAGTTCTTTCTAACGATTCTGAATTCTTTTAAAACACCATTGTCTGGAGCTAGTGTCTCGGAGGTTTAATGGGAACGTGTTTTGGTCTGGAATGATATAGACTAATGATTATTTTTCTGTCGACTGTTGTCTGTATTTTGACTGGTGTCACTGTTCTGTAAAAATTGGCTGTTGTCTGGAGTTCATATCTTGGCAATGTTGGTCGTTGTCTGGGAGAAATGCAGGCTGAAACGGACTGCAAATCGGAGGTCTGTGCACCTAGTAATTAATTATTTACTTTTTACCTTTATGTCAAATCGTACTTTTTTCACTATTTACGGGAATGTCATTCCCTTTTCCTATATAAGGTGGTGGGGTTTCATTTCAACCCCACACCTTCTCTCTCTTCTTTCTCTCACTAGACTTCAATTTGGATTATTCTCAGGATGGATTTAGATGAATGGGATGGCACTAGAGGCATGGACGAGGTTTACGTAAACCTGGATAGAGTGGATACCTTCCACGACCCTACGACGCATTTGAGCAGGACACGCTGCAACGAGGTAAGTAATTTCTCACTTTTATTTGATTCGAACTCTAGGCTTTAGCATTCCTATCCGAACATGATTTGCATGCTAACCCTTAGACTGCCTTAGAGGACTTTAGCTAGAAAACGTGAATTCCTTTATTTACAAGTAGCACTTGTTTATTTTGTAAGAACGCGCGTTATATGCATGTGAATAGTAAAACTATGACTTTATGCATAAGAGACCGCCTCAGCTTGCGCTGTGCCGACCACCTGGTATGTACCCTTGCCTTATTTTAGTGTAGTGGAATGCATGCATGTATGTATGATTTCGGTTTTTGCCTATGCTGCTTTTTTCTTTTTCTTTTTTTTTCTTTTTTTTTTTTTACATCTGTTTTTCTTCTTTTTTTTTGTTCCTTTTTAGAGCGATCTTCACGCCCATGAGCGAAGACGGAGTGAGTCGGTGCGGGAGACCGATGCCAGGGTTGGCCAGGTGTACCAAGAGCGGAACGACCACTGGTCGGAGGTGATGCGGAGGGAGACTGCTGGACGTCTTGTCGTTGAGGAGAGGGCGCGTGATGAGACGATTGGACGCCTCGCTGCCGAGGAGAGAGTGCATGTTGAGACCACAGGATGCCTCGCTGCCGAGGAGAGAGCACGAGTTGCTGAGGAGAGGCTCCGAGTTACCGAGGAGACCTTATCTGCGGAGCGGGCATCGCATTTGAGGGGGTTTGAGGCCTACTGGGACTTCCCTCCATATTAGGCTTATTATGTATTGCTTTGTAGTTTTCATTAGAGTTACCCCGATGTATAGCTGATGTATAGGGAGTGGGGTGGATAGTAGGTAGGCTTTTTGTGAAAAGTAGGATAGGAAATGTATAACTCGTGATTCATATTACCATGCATTCAGTAGATTATGATGATTCCAATCATTCTCGTCAAATATATTCATGCCTTTATTTATTTACAAACAACAGAAATACTTAGTCTCTTATACATTGTTTTTGTAATTGCTCAAGTCATAACTATTGTTACCAGGACCCGCCTTTCGGTTTTCGGATCCCGGCGATTTTTCTCCTCTCCTTTTACTATCCCGGAATTTTTAAATGAGTGCCCTTTCGGGTTTTCACCCATTGGGATTTCCCTTATTGTTGCATAGGTCGCCCTTTGCGGGTTTTCAACCTATCGGGAATTTTTTTTTTTTTTTTTTTTACGAAAAGTATTTCTTAAGCCTATCCAGGTTGGTAGGTTCGGAGAATTCCATGCCGTCCATTGTAGTTAACTTCACCGCTCCTTTGCTTAGTATCTTCTTCACGACGAATGGCCCTTCCCAGTTAGGCCTAAACTTGCCCCTAGGGTCGGTGTGCGTCACACGAATCTGTTTCAGCACCAAATCTCCTTATTTGATAGGGCTGGTCTTGACTTTTTTATTGAAAGCCCGAGCCATTCTTCTCTGGTATAACTGTACATGGTAAAGCGCTTCCATCCTTTTTTCGTCAACTAGATCCAACTGCTCACATCGCCTCTTCACTCATTCCGCCTCGGGAATTTCTGCCTCTACTGCGATTCTCAACGATCGCTTTTCGATCTCAATCGGCAAGACTGCTTCTGTTCCATACACCAAAGAGAATGGCGTTGCCCCAGTTGAGGTTCTAATTATCGTGCGATAAGCACACAACGCGAGTGGGAGGTGCTCATGCCAATTCCGATGTGATTCCACCGTTTTTACGAGAATCCTCTTAAGGTTCTTATTAGCTGCTTCTACTGCTCCATTAGCCTGTGGACGGTACGGAGAAGACCTGTGATGTTCAATGCCATAGTCTCGGAAAAGATTTCTTACTTCCCCCTAAAACTGGACCCCGTTATCCGTAATCATGTGATGAGGTACTCCGAACCTGGTGATCAAGTGTTTTTCAATGAACTTTCTCATTTGCTTGGATCCCAGTTTGCTAAACGACTCTGCTTCTACCCATTTGGTGAAATAATCGATGACGACTGCAATAAACTTATGTCCATTTGAAGCGTTAGGCCTTACTTCGCCGATGATGTCAATGCCCCAGGCAGCGAATGGCCAAATAGGTGCTAGCACATGTAGTTCCATGGCCGGAAGATGACTGCAATCGCCGTGGATTTGACAATCATGGCATTTCTTTGCATACTCGTTACAATCTCTTTCCATGGTGAGCCAATAGAAGCCTTGCCTAATAATTTTCTTAGCTAGTACTGCTCCCCCCATATGGGCTCCACAAATTCCTGAATGTATTGATTCCATTGCCTTACGGGCTTCTCCCGCATCCAAGCATCTTAGTTGTAATCCATCAATGTGCCTTTTGTAAATCAAGTCGTTGTGGATGACGAACTGACGAGCTAGCCTTCTAATCACAGCTTGATCCCTAGGTTCTGACTCTGCCGGATATGTCCCATCTTTCATGAAGTTCACGATATCGAAATACCACGATTTTTCATCTGTCCCTAACAGCATTACATCTTCGTAGCACGGTTTGTGAGATCTTCTCAATACCAACGGTTTCGAGGCAAGGTTCCGGGGGTTGTCCCAAACTGACACCAAAGTGGCCAAAGCATCCGCCGCCTGGTTCTGTGCTCGAGGAATATGATAGAAATGACATTCCTTGAATCTTTGTGCCAACCCTTCTAGCTGATCTAGATATGGACGTAGCCTTTCTTTCCTTACTTCCCAGTTTCCTTGTGCCTGTTCGATGATCAACTTGGAGTCACCCCAAATTTTGACATATGATGCTCCCAGTGCTGCTAATGACTCTAGACCATGAATGCACGCTTCATACTCGGCCATATTATTGGTAAGAGGGAACGACAACTTCTTGGCCATCGGGATCCTTTCTCCCTCTGGTGAGGTGAGTAGTACTCCTACTCCAGCTCCATTCGAATTAATTGCTCCGTCGAAGAACATTTTCCACGGTATGACTTCGATTGCGTTCAAGTGCTCATCGGGGAAATCATAACTTATCTCTTCTTCCTCTGCATTCAGGGGTTGGTTGGCCAGAAATTCTGCCACGGCACTCCCTTTGATAACCTTCTTCGTCTCATATTCAATGTCAAACTCGGATAAAAGCAACAACCATCTGGCTAACTTCCCTGTCAAGGATGGAGTTCGGTATAGATACTTCACGGGGTCCATCCGAGAAATAATGATCACTTTATACGATTGGAAATAGTGCCGCAGTTTCTTTGTCAACCACACCACTGCCACACATGTCTTTTCGATCATGTTGTACTTGAGCTCGTACTCCAGGAATTTCTTACTCAAATAATACACCGCGTGCTCCACACCGGTGTCTCCCTCTTGAGCCAACATTGCCCCAATAGATCGCTCCTCAATTGCTACGTAGAGAAGAAGCGGCTTTCCCAGTTTAGGCGGTCTCAGCACTGACGGGTTAGACAAATAGCTCCGGACGCTCTCCAAAGCTTGCTGACACTTATCATTCCAAATAGCGGGTTGGTCTTTCCTTAGCAACTTAAAGATTGGCTCGCAGATTGCGGTGAGTCTTGCTATGAACCGACTGATATACTGAACCTGCCCCAGAAACCCTCTCACTTCCTTCTCATTTCTCGGCGCCGGCATCTCCTGTATAGCCTTCACTTTATCAGGATCTACCTCGATTCCCTTATTTCCGATTACATAGCCTAAGATTTTCCCCGACGAAACGCCAAAAAAGCACTTCTTCGGGTTTAACCTTAGCTTGAATTCTGCAATTCGGGCCAAAAACTTCTCGAGCGCGGCAAAATGCCCTTCTCTTGTCTCTGATTTGACCATCATATCGTCCACATAGACTTCTACCTCCTTGTGTATCATATCATGGAACAGTGCTGTGGCCATTCGCTGGTAAGTTGCCCCGGCATTTTTCAAACCAAACGGCATTACTCTGTAACAGTATGTCCCCCACTCAATTGTGAACGAGGTTTTTGCTTTGTGCTTTTCGGCCATCTGAACTTTCATGTAGCCCATGAAACCATCCACATTCGTGTGTAATACACTTGACGCTGCACTGTCGATCAATACGTCGATATAAGGCAATGCGAACTCATCCTTGGGGCATGCCTTGTTAAGATCTCTGTAATCGACGCACATCCTCACTTTGCCGTCCTTCTTCGTAATTGGTACCACATTTGCGACCCAAGGGGGATAGTCGATCACTTCGATGAATCCTGCTTCTAACTGCTTCTTCACCTCCTCCCTGATCTTATCTGCCCATTCTGGTCTCATACGTCGGAGCTTCTGCTTTACGGGCTTTGCTTCGGGGTAAGTTGGAATGCGGTGAGTTACGATAGATTGATCAATTCCCGGCATGTCTTCGTATGTCCATGCGAATACAATTTCGTATTTTTTAATTATTCTCTCGAATTCTTTTCTCTCTTCAATAGTTAATACTTGAGCAATTTGTATAAGTTTAGGATTTTCATCCGTACCAAGATTGAAAGTTGACATTTCTATCGTATTCATTTCAAATGTAGGCATGTTATATGAATGAGAATGCATGGAATGATCATGATCAACATCAAGCAAGTAAGCAAAATCAGAATTCATTTCATTGATAGCATGGGTGATTACATCATCTGATTCAAACAAAGCAGTAATACAATTTTCATCATCAGGGTTCTCGGGCTCCTCATGAACCTTAGAGGTACTGGGCTCGTCCACCGCTCCCGCAGTTGCTTCAATGGTGATGACTTGCTCCTCGGCATTCAAGTCTAGCACCATAATCTCCTCGACAAAGCAGCTCGCCTTTCCTTTGCCCCAGTCGGCAACATCATTGAAGATTTCGAACCCCGGCAGAATCTTCCCTTCTATGCTAGTCCATGCCTCGGGGGTCCCTGAATACGCTTTTCCATGCCCCTCATTCACGAAGTACTTCCTTAGACCCACTTTTCCTTCACCACTCATATTGGACGGACCTCCCTGCTCATATCCCAAACCCCTCCGGGTTTTCTGACTCTTAAAATCCGGAAATTCTGGCAACCCCTGATGGTGTGCTCCTAAACCCATTCCTGGGATGAAACCTCCCTTCATCATCTTCACCACATCGGTGGTCATGCTGGACTCATAAATCCCGAAGACTTGGAATCCGGAGAAAAGTTGAGGCTCAATTCCCAATGCTGCCACCGAGCTCAATTTCTCAGCTCTGATTGTCACTATCTCCTCCCCGAAGGGGAATTTAATCATTTGGTGGAGCGTGGAGGGCACACCTCCCAGCTTATGGAACCAAGGGCGTCCCAACAGTACAACAAAGGTTACCGGTATATCCAGCACGGTGAACTCAGTTTCTTCTTCATGTGGCCCTACTTTCAACTTGGCCTTGAAGACTCCCTCAATGTGCCTACGGCTGTCATCATACGCTCTAATCACAGTTTCAGAGGCTGCCAGGTCTCCTCTCTCCACTCCCAACTTCGACAAGAGTTTCAAAGGACAAACATTAATGGTTGATCCATCATCGACCATCACGCAACTAGTCTTCTTTCCGTTAATTTCTGCTCGGATATACAAAGGCTTATTGTGAGCCTTCCCCTCTTCTGGGAGATCCTCGTCAGTAAATGTGATCTTAGTCTTCTTTCGGGCCATAATTGCCCCTACTAGCGCTGCCGGCTCAGTATCGGTGGAAATAACCAGATTCTGCAATTCTTCCATCAAGTTCTCACGATGGTACTTAGAATGGCATAGAACTTCCCAGACTGTAGACTTAGCTTGTGTCTTCTTCAACTGCTCAAGAACTTGGTCATCGGGCTTAGGAGCCGACCCTTCCCCTATCTCAGTCTCTACTATAGGGGCCTTTCCCTCGGCCACACGACCTGATCTCGTCATTACCGCAATTTCCAGCTCATCATCCGATTCATCCCAAATGTTGATAGGGATCCTTCGATTGGCCTCTTCCTCGTCCGAGGAACTCTCCCAAATGTCCACAACCATTAAATCCATGACGTGAGGAACATTCGGATTCAAGAAGAAGGGATCCGCCGATCCATACAAAGCCCAACCTATCAACTCATCATAGTTATGGAGAGACACTCTACTCATCCTTCTCGCGGCCAATGGAATATCACCTCGTTGTATGCACATAAGCTGCACCTTATCACTCATTGTCTCATTACACTGCTCATAACGGTGCCTCCACCTTCTAACATAATCCACAAACGGTTCCTCGGGGAATTGCCTAATCCTGTCCAGATCGTCCAGGGATCCCGTCCATGGAACATACATCTCATATCTTGACACAAAGGCACTTCTGAGCGGTATCCAATGACCCATCTCCTCCTCTGATAGACCCTGATACCACAATAAGGCTTCACCCATCAAGGTTTCCAGAAAATGTTCATACAACTCACATTGCGGAAATCCGGCGTCATACATATGATTGCGGAATAACCTCGCGTGCTCCACAGGATCCTGGTATCCACCATACCTAGGCATTGCTAACACCGCATCAGGTGTTTGGTAAGATGGAGAATCAGGGGTTTGCTCTGCTAGCATCCATACTGTATACTCCTTGATAAATCTCTTCGTCATTGCTGCCCAATCGGTCTTAACATACATTGGCAACGACATGTACCACATTAACGGTTCACCCATCAACGAATTGCAAAACAAGCTAGTGATCTCTTCCTCTTTAAAACCCAAGGGCGCCATAGCCGACAAGTAGAAGTGAAGGTGCTCCATTGGGTCCTTATTGCCGTTATACTTGCTAACCCTAGGCAACGGACGCTTGATAGGTCCAATCTGCATTGCGAAGCGCTCCGCAGTCCTGTCCTCGGCTCTTTGGTACTTTTCTAAGAATAAATCTGATAATTGATCCCAATCATGCTTGCAAGAGTCGGGTAATGAGTGGAACCATTCCAAAGGCTCGCCTGTCAGCGAGTGGTGAAACCACTGAGCAATCTCATCCACCCCGAAGGATTCGATAAACATATCGCGCATATATTCACGCAAGTGCACCTCGGGGTTTTCTCCACCACTAAACAGACCCAATTCTGGCACAATAGTCTGAGACGACCCTTCTCCTGTCTCTTTGGCGCTATCCTCGTCATATGGTGCTCCACCATCCGATCCTTCTCCCATTGGTTCATCCTCTTGTTCTTCACCAAGGAAGGACACATACAGACCATTTCCAACAACTCCTCTACATCTTCCTCAAAGGATTCCATCACTACAGTTTCTGTAAAACCAGCTCCGATCGCGCTCACCCTATGATTAGGCAATGGATTGCGCCTAACGGAAGGGTTCGCTGATGAAGGATCAGCTATCTTCTTCTCTTCGATTAAATCTTGGATTTCATGTTTCAGTCTCTCACAATTCTCTATTGTATGCCCATAACTGCTATGGAATTCACAATACCCTCTAGCCTGTATCTGCGGAGTAGGTTGAGCTTTGTTATACGGGGTAAGGGCTTTCAACAATCCCTTTTTCTGCAGACGCTCAAAAACTTTTGCGTAGGTCTGATCGAACTTGGCGAACCGCCTCTTTTCAATAGCATTAAGATCAACCACTTTCACTGCTGCGGATTCTGTACTCGCACTAGGCCCTCCGGCACTATATCCAGACTTCGTCCACTTGGTATAAGCTTTCTTTGGCTCCCCATCCCCTTCAACAGTCAAGGCACAACTATACATCTGATTGAAATCAGTAAATGGCATATACCGCAACTCATTCTTGATATACGGCAACATGTTGCCAACCACCATTCGGATCTGATCCTGCTCGAGCGGCTTTTGTTTCATCACTGCGGCCTTAGCCCTCCATCTTTTCACAAAATCGGAAAAGGATTCCCCAGCCTGTTGCTTAGTGCTCTCTAACTCTTTCAAAGTGACCTCAAGCATGGTATTGAAGCTATACTGAGCGATGAATGACTTCGCTAATTCCTTCCAATCCCTCTTTGTCACCATCGGCAATGCATGGAACCATGTGAGGGCAGCCCCCTCTAGGTAGGTGTTAAACAACCCTAGGACTTGATCCTCAGTCAGGATCGTGTGCTTCATCACAACAACATACTGATTCATGTGAGCGGTGGGATCTCCCGTTCCATCGAACTTTTTCATGTCAGGGAGCCGGAATTTCAAAGGCAAAGCTGTTGCCGACAAACAATTCTTCAAGTTATAGAAGTCCTGACTTTCGGAACTTCCTCCACGCAAGTCCTGCACTTCCTGTGTGATGTGTTGCTTCCACTCCTCTTCCTTAGCTTTCTCTTTTTCCAGCTGTTTTTGGATATAATCCTGATAATCCTCCTCATTCCCAAAGCGAGGGCCATCGTTCACCTCATTCTCAGCGTGTTTACTGCCATTTTTATCATCTCTCATGGCCAGCTTAGCTAACTGGGCCGCTATCACCGCTAACTGCTCATTAATGTTGTTCACAGAGTTTTCCAATCTGGCCACTTTTTCGTCGGTCGCAGACATACTGGCTGAAGACTGAGTATACTCGGACGAAGATGATTCCGAAGCCACAACTACTGATTCGGAACTGTCTACTCGTAGCTGATCAAACTGTCTGACAAGCCGATTACTCTCGCGAAACCACAACCGCTTAATGATGACGTCTGCGCGAACGGTATCCATTAGTATGTATGCATGATTGTATATGCATGATTCGTGGTGTGTGCGTTTATTTATTTACGATTATAAGATAAGAAAAACAAACGTTAGTTCTATTTACACGTATCACAACATCTCTCTTCCACCCTTATTCCTCCACACACTCGTCGGTCCAGGTCTCTTTCCTAGGATTTTGGTTTTTTGGCTCACATTGCGGTCCAGGGGACGCGTGATGCCATCGATTATTGCGGAAAAGTAAATCACCCATCAGACAATACAGTTCGTTTTTGACGTATCCACGTTCAGTGACTAAGAAATCGACCAAGTTGGATTGTCCTTTCAGAATAACTCGTCTTTTGTCCTTTCGCGAGACGCATTAATTCGGGTTTTGACTCCCTTTGAGCGCATCTCGGTTTTTAAACGTGGTCGTTCGTTATTGACGATGACCCGTTCCCTTTTATTTGCGTGAGTTCGTGTCTCGATTTTTGGATTACAACGGGATCTTTTGGATCTATCGAGAGACATAACCACGTGTTTATTTAGTGATGGAATCACTTTTGGATTTTATTTTAGGGAACGGACTCATCGCGTAACGTGTTTGTTCTTAGCGTCGAGGATTCGTTTGCTCATTTTGCTACGTGAAAAGACGGCGAGTCTTATTTTGAGCGCACGATAATCTTTCGGCTAATTACAACTCTTTGTTCCTCCCAATCCACAGGATATATCATCTCAGTGTGGTTATAGAAAATCAACGTTTCGTTGAATCGCATGTTTATTCGAGGCGAGGATATTACCGTTCTCTTTCCTTTAGGCACGAATTAAGCAAACACGTACATCGGGCCATATTTCTTGCAGTTTTGGTAACGGTCGAAATGATCGATTCGTTAGTCAAAACCCGCAGTCTCGTCCATATGGCGCAATTATATGGTTTGGCTTAATTCGGCTTCGAGATTTTAAACGGAGTATACACTCGTTCGAGGCACGTATTCAACGGCATTGGTTTATTTTCTTTAACTACTCGTGGGATTAACATATATCGTGGATTCAGAATGACTTTGGTCGTTTAGTTCATTTTTGTCTTTTTATTTTCTTAGTCACTTTTTGCGGACACGTCCATTTCTCTTAAGAATGACACAAGGCATAACGTAAGAGCTCGTCTTTTATTCGGAAGGGACAGGCTACTTGTGCGAAACTTTTCACGTTACAACAAGGTCGTTCGAAACAGAAATGTTCTTCGTTTTCGTTTCGTCGTGATCTCGTTTTATCCCAATTTATCTAAAGAATGTGAATAACGGCTACTGTTAATATAGTCTTTTGTATCGAAATGTAACTATCCTTAACACCGAACCGATTCATACTAATACGTGCTTACATCATAACGTATTTCCTGAACACGTGCCTTCGTCGGGACACCGAAAGGGACAAGGCGGGTCGCACATGTTCATTCATACGAGATAACTAAGTCGTCTTTAGTTCAAATTGTTTCGATGTTTTAGGTTAATTCGTATGTCGATTCATGAGTATATATCAACGCATCGTCTCATTTTCTTTACATACTTTAGGATTAGACACGTATCATGGCGGTTTGAAAACACGAACTGATTCATTTATCACATCAAAAATAGTAACGGGTGATCCTATGGAAACTTCTAAGGCTACTATATGCTGACACGGCTGACCGTGGGACCTCACAGGACCGCACAGATTCGCCCCTAACGAATGGATGGGGACCCTCTGGCGCCTTACTGTAAGGGGGAACTTACGCTAGCCTCTTTCGAGCGACGAATGGACTCTCGCTAGAGGTTTCGCGGAAATTACCCAAAGGGCTTGCAATAATGCATATGAATGCATACGAAAAGAAGTAAAACGATCCGTCCCCGTTAAGGGCTTAATACACGCCTTCCGGAATCAAATTTCTCGCTTCCCCAGCAGAGTCGCCACTTGTTAGACGAGGTGCCGCGGCCTAATCTCCCGAGCGGACCGGGGGGTGGACACCTCATGGTGACGTAAGCGGTGATTGGCGCCGAAAGCAACCAATCGTGGAATCAAGCTGCTCGGCAGGACCGGAGCTCGGAGATATGGAAGAGTCGCCACCCACGAATGGGAAAATGAACACCGATCCCTTGCGGGAGACAGGTGTGGGTTCGGGAAACTTAGGTACGAGCCGAGAAGGCTAGCTCCTTTCCGGAGAAAGGCTACTAGGCACCCCGACATCGCCCGGTTATGAACCACCGACCTCCTACTCAGCATGTTAGGCGATAACGGACTAATCGTATACTTCTTTAAGTTTAAAATTCATTTGAAACCCTTTTCTTTCTCTTTTTAGAAACCGTTTTGAGCATATATTATTGAAAAGCCATATTAGTAAAGAATCACTCATTTACGTTATACATACACAGAGAGGGGGGAGAAAGAAGTGATTTATTACAACCGCATTTAAAGGTCATGTTGTGTGTTTATTCTACACTAACTTATTCCCCCAAAACGAGTTTATTTACATGGTTCGCACCTTAATCGCCGTTGAAACGATTTAGGTGCGTTTTAAAACCCCGTTTGATGAGGTTTACCCGAATCGCCGTTGGAACGACTCGAGTATTTGAAAACGTTTGAGATAAAAACCTTTTAATGAGAAAACGTGGTTAAACATAAAAGTCAATTTTATTTTGTACAAATCCTTTAAGAAAATGATTCAAAAATTCTATTATTCACAAAGAAAATAATTTTAATTACAATGTTCGCTTAATCCGCTTTTGGAACAGATTAAGGTTTTAAAACGTGGTGTTTTGAAAACGATTTGAACTATTGCAAAAAAACAACTCTATTTATTTACATTAGGAATCTCTAAAAATTCATTAGTTTAAATGATTAAGTTGAAAAACTCTCTTTTTGTGATTTATTTTCCCCACTTATTTAATGGACTCTCTACCTATTATAATTACATTAATAAACCCATTTAAACTAATATTCACACTCAAATAATACTCATTTGGAACATGGACCCATGAATGGGCCAAAAGAATAAAGAAAGTAATTTAGACATATATATATATATATACATTTAAATCAAAAAAGAAGATATGAAAATAAGAGTTAACACAAAAGAAACTATATGTATATGAAAATAATAGGTACAACACATTTATACAAAAAAAATGTGAAAATAATAAGTAAATCTTATGAATAAGAAAATAACATTTACCCAAAAATAATTTCATTCAATAATCAACAAAATAACCCAAATATCCCAACACTATATATATATACATAACTAATATAGTTTTAAATACCAAAAATAACATATACTAATATCTATCAATTATTTCTCAAAATATCAAATAACTATCATTTAAAACATAGCCTAAATTAATAAAAAGGAAATACATATACATAATCATACTTATATTTAGAAAATAGTATAAAAAATGGTATACAAATATTATCAAATAATTATATATGCTAAAGGTCCAAAATAATTTGAAAAACATATATTACATAATTATACATATATATATTAAAGATTAAAAGCTTAAAAGTTAGGAAAAAGGGACTGAAATGGCATTTTTTACGTTTTGGCAGATTTACCGACGGAAAATCCGTCGGTAAACAGCATTTAGTGACAGAATAGGTAAATTACAGCAGCACTCCTAAATGTTTCCAGATTTATTCAAAAGCTTTAAATTAAATCTAATTCAATCGTTTTGGATTTCCGAACTACCAAAGATGGATCATAGTCGAAAACGGAAGTTCCTAAACGACGTTTTTTATTTCAAAACATTATTTAGAAATTTCTTTTAAATTAAAAAAACTTATAATTACAACGTTTTCGATACCCGAACTACCTTTTTATCGGATCACGGTTCGTATTGGGATATCAAAACGAGGTTTTTTATTTTAAAACAAAACCGAATTTCATTCAACACGAGATGAAAATTAAATAAATACGCTAATTAAATAAAATGTGACAAAATAAATAAATATCTAAACGAATAAAAACTATAGCATAAAAAAATAAATAGAAGAAGAGAATAAATTAAATAAAATAAAGAGTCTAGTCCTCGGATAATACCTTAAATTCGGTATCTGACGGTCGAAGCCGATTGATTCCACGAACCACGATCTTCCGTTTTTAATGAAAATTTAGCAAAAATTGAACTTTAGGAAATTTGGAATTTTTGAGAAAAAAAAATATTTTTTCTCAAAAAAATCACTCTCTCTCTCTAAAAATGTTTAGAGTGAGAAAGCTCTCTCCAAAAAAAATCCTCTTCCATTTTGCATTGGGATCCGTGCCCTTATATAGGGAAACGGATCCCGGAACTTTGGGCGACGCCCAAGTAAAATTGGGCGTCGCCCAAAGTCATTGGGCGGCCGCCCAAGGCTTGTTGGGCGGCCGCCCAACACTAAGTTGGGCTACCGCCCAACATTTGTTGGGCGATCGCCCAACAATTGTTGGGCGATCGCCCAACGGTGTTGGGCGAGCGCCCAACGCAGGGTTGGGCGCCCGCGCCCGACCAACGTTGGACGCTCGCCCAACGCTCGTTGGGCGTTTGCCCGACGCGGTTGGGCGCCCGCCCGACGACCCCCGAGGCGTGCCTCACGCCGTCGGGCGCGCGCGTTCCGCGCCGTCGGACGCTCACGCGTTGCGGCCGCCGAATGCGCGCCCCGCGCTGCCGGGCGCGCACGCTCAGTGGCGAACGAGAGCGTGTCCCGCGCTATCAGACTCGGGCGTTGCTCGGACGTCGAGAACGTGCCACTCGTGGTTGGACGCGTGCGTCCGACGGACGCCGAGCGCACGTCCTGTGCCGTCGAGCGGGCATTCGACCATTGTCGACCGCGCGCCGGATGCCGCTAAGCACCCGCGCCATGCCGCTAAGCATACGCGAGCCACCTTACTGGCAACAACGACCCGCCGTAATTTTCTTTCCTTATTATACGCTTATTATCCTTTATATTTTTTTTGTTTTTCAAAACTTCCGGAATCAATCGCTTCAACCGTCTTGTTTTCAGGTTTTCGTCACAGGTCCTCCGACTCAGTGTCTACAACGGCTGATCGCGGGACCTCACAGGACCGCACAAATTCGCCCCTAACGAATGGATGGGGACCCTTTGGCGCCTTACTGTAAGGGGGAACTTACACTAGCCTCTTTCGAGCGACGAATGGACTCTCGCTAGAGGTTTCGCGGAAATTACCCAAAAGGTTTGCAATAATGCGTATGAATGCATACGAAAAGAAATAATAAGATCCGTCCCCGTTAAGGGCTTAATACACGCCTTCCGGAATCAAATTTCTCGCTTCCCCAGCAGAGTCGCCACTTGTTAGACAAGGTGCCGAACGGCCTCGCTAGGGCGGACCGGGGGGTGGACACCTCATGGCGACGTAAGCGGTGATTGGCGCCGAAAGCAACCAATCGTGGAATCAAGCTGCTCGGCAGGACCGGAGCTCGGAGTATGGAAGAGTTGCCACCCACGAATGGGAAAATGAACACCGATCCCTTGCGGGAGACCGGTGAGGGTTCGGAAAACTTAGGTACGAGCCGAGAAGGCTAGCTCCTTTTCGGAGAAAGGCTACTAGGCACCCCAACATTGCCCGGTTATGAACCACCGGCCTCCTACTCAGCGTGTTAGGTAATAACGGACTAATCGCATATTTCTTTAAGTTTAAAATTCATTTGAAACCTTTTCTTTCTCGCTTTGAAAACCGTTTTGAGCATGTTATTGAAAGCCATTTTAGTAAAGAATCACCCATTTTGCATAAATTTAAAGTATACAGGAGAGAGAGGGGGAGAAGAGAGAATTGATTTATTCACAGTGTGATTTTATGCTTTAGACTATACACTAACTCTAAGCTAATCTCACTCCCCAAAAAAACGAGTTTATTTACATGGTTCGTACCTTAATCGCCGTTGGAACGATTTAGGTACGTTTCAAAACCCCGTTAATTTACATGACATCGACTCGAATCGCCTTTGGAACGACTCGAGCGTTTGAAAACGTTTGAACAAGAAGTTTTAACCAAAAACGTGATTAAGCATACAAGTCCATTCATTTTGTACAAAACTGTTTAGTTAGGAAAACGATTCAAAACTTCATTATTTACAATGAAAAGAAACGGTTTTAATTACAAGGTTCGCTTAACCCGTCGTTGGAACGAATTAAGGTTTTAAAACGTGATGTTTAGGAAGTGGTTTGAAATGATAGAAAAAGCCTTTTATTTACTCTTTAGGAATATCTAGAAAAACTTTTAGTTTAAATAAGCAAATTAAACTTTCTTTTTGTGGTTTGTTTTCCCTTTTTTCACTCAATTACCCTTTATTTGAAACCCAAATTCACCCAACCCAAATACTTTTAAAACATATATATATATAGGAACCAAAAGAAAAATAAACATATATATATATATATAAATTTTGGGTAAAATGGTAATTATACCTATAGATTGAAAATAAGTGAAGAAACAATATATCCTATGATTATTAATATGTAAAAATAGTAATGAAAATACTACTAGACACATTACACCTTTATTTTAATAAAACAAATGTAAAAAAGAATGAACAAGGTCCATAAATAAGAAAATAACATTTAATCCCCAAATAGCTTTCACATAATAAGTATATAGAAAATACCATACCCAAATGTACATCTAACATCAAAATGATATCTATTTATCCCAAAACATTTACCAATTAATTACCCAAAACACCCAAGTAGATGATCCCCTAAAATAATACCCAATATGGTTGTGAGTGATTTTTATAAAAAACATATATGTACATATATATATTTTACAAAGCTAAATTAATATAAAGGATATCCCAAGTGTAAAATAAATAGATACTTAATACACTATTATTAATTATATAATCCCAAAAATAATTTTAATAAGATAAATACCTAATTATATATACATATACAAGTGACAAATATCAAAAAGTTAAGAAAAGAGGGTTAAAAAGGCATTTTTAAAATTCCAGCATATTTAACGACGGAAAATCCGTCGGTAAACTGCCTTTACTGACAGAAAATGGGATATTACAGAAACAGTCCCTTTGAAATTCCAGATTTATCAAGACTTATTAGATCTACTCTATTTCATCATTTTAGCCCCCAAACTACCCCAAATCGGGTCATGGTTTGTAACGGATGATTCTAAAACGACGTTTTATTGAAAATAATGGTTCAAAACACTTGTAAACACACGGATCTACGCCGTTTGGATCCCGAACTACCCTTAAATCGGGTCACGGTTCGTATTGGGATCCAAACAAAGTTTTTATTTCAAAACCAAAACCAAATACTTGTTCAAATGCAAAACAAAAATTAACTTAACAAATCTAAACCATAAAAGTGTAAAAAAAAACAAATAAATAAATAGATCTAAACCACCAAAAATGCAATAAAATATTAAACGGGTCTAGTTCCTCAGATTATTACCTCTTCAATCGGTAATGAAAATCCAAATCAAGTCGATTGATCGTGTTTTGAGTCGGTTTTTGTGTTTTTTGGCTTTGTTCGGGTCTCGTCGAATTTCTCCAGGGGTTCGGGTTTTTTTCTTCCTCCCCCTTTTGCATTGAGCTCCATCCTATTTATAGGCATGGAGGTCCCAACAATTAGTTTATCCTTGGCTCCAAGTAAACTTGGAGCCAAAGATTAGCCAAATTAGCCTAAGAAACTTACTCCCCTTTTTCCTTTTTATTTTTGTTTTACTTTATTTATTTTTATATTATTTATTTTTAATAAAAAAAAAATAAAAAACAAAAAAAAATAAATAAATAAAAAGGAATGCAAAGCACTTGGCTTTGGCCAAGTGCTGCGAAATTGCACTTGTCCAAAGCCAAGTGCCATTGGGCTGGGCCTAGGCGGCCCAGCCCCTGTCACGGGCCGTCTAACGGCCCGTGACGAACACAACGGTCCTCGGAACCACGTTTGTATATAAAAATATTTAAAAAAAACTCTAAAATTAACCAAAATCTAAAAATGATTTTATCAAAAATGATTTTTGTCAAAATCGATTTTATAAAATTAGCTTTTACAAAACTATTTTTTTATTGTTCGAATACTAAAACAAAACCCTTATTGACCCGAGATTTTATTAATAAGAAAATGGCATGAAATACCCGAACTTGGCAAAATGATTTAAGATTTCATTCGCAGAACCGATTCGCCCGTCGCTCGATTTAATTTCTGAATTCAATCAAGCCGGCCTCCACGGTTCTTTCGAACAATATTTCTATTTATTATTTTTTATCCACTCATCATTTATTTTAATCGACTGATTCGGATCCCTTTTTATAATTTTTCTTCATCGGTCCTCCAACCCCGGTGTCTACAGCTGTCCACACAGTATGTTATATACTGAATAGGGCTTTAGTTAGACCTATACTCAAGAAAACTCCTTATGAACTTTGGAAAGGACGAAAGCCCAACATTGGCTACTTTCGTGCCTTTGGGTGTAAATGTTTTATACTCAACACAAAAGATAACCTTGCTAAATTTGATGCTAAAGCTGACGAAGCGATCTTTTTAGGGTACTCAACTAACAGTAAAGTATATAGGGTGTATAATAAACGAACTCAAGTTGTAGAAGAGTCTGTCCATATCGAGTTCGATGAAACTGACCCTGCAGGAAAAATAACTCAGTCTGCCGAAGATGAACCAAGCTCAGCTTCTGCTGACTAAATTGGAGCCGTTGAGTCATCAGTACAAGGGTTGACCAAAGGTAAACACGAAACAGAAATTACCTTTACTGACCAATCTACTCCTACAGATATTGTAGAAACACCTATTCCAGACAACTCAACATTACCCAAAGAAATAAAAATTCCAAGAGGACATTCGGAGAAGTCCATTCTTGATGCTGCTGACAACAAGCTGATGACAAGAGATCAGCTTAGAAAATATCTCAGCAATGTTGCATTCGTCTCAGTTCACGAGCCAAAGAATTTCACTGAAGCTGAGCACGATGAACATTGGATCAATGTTATGCAAAAGGAGCTTGATCAGTTCAAAAGAAATGAGGTATGAGATTTAGTACCAAAACCTAGGAATCAAAAGACCATAGGAACTAAGTGGGTCTTTAGAAATAAGCTAGATGAGCAAGGCAATGTAGTCAGAAACAAAGCCCGACTTGTAGCCCAAGGCTATAGTCAGCAAGAGGGCATTGACTATGGTGAGACCTTTGCTCCCGTTGCTAGGTTAGAGGCTATACATATATTGTGTGCATATGATAGTTTCATGAACTTCAAACTATATCAAATGGATGTTAAAAGTGCATTTCTTAATGGCTTTATGAACGAAGAGGTATATGTTAGTCAACCTCTTGGGTTTGAAGATCCAAAACTTCCAAACCACGTTTATAAACTCAAAAGGCCCTATATGGCCTAAAACAAGCACCACGTGCTTGGTATGAGAGGTTGACCAGTTTCCTGCTGACCAGGAACTATGTCAGAGGCAAAGCTGACACAACCTTGTTCATTAAGAAAAAGGGTAAAAATACCCTGCTGGCACAAATTTACGTAGATGATATAATTTTTGGTGCTACTGATGAATCTATGTGCAAAGAATTTAGCAAACAGATGCAAACTGAGTTCGAGATGTCTATGATGGGCGAACTCAACTTCTTCCTTGGACTTCAAATCAAGCAAGGGAAGAACGACATCTTCATTAGTCAGTCTAAGTACGCCAAAGAAATATTAAGGAAATTCGATATGGAAGATTGTAAGCCCATATCAACCCCAATGGGTACTGACACTATCTTGTGCACGGATGAGAAAGGTAAGTCAGTAGACAGTAAGTTATATCGAGGTATGATTGGCTCTCTACTCTATCTTAATGCTAGTAGACCTGATATTCAGTACTCAGTATGCTATTGCGCTAGATACCAAGCTAACCCCAGAGAATCACACCTTATAGATGTGAAAAGAATTTTTAGATATTTGCAGAGCTCAGTTAATGCAGGTTTATGGTATCCAAACTCAAATGACTTCACGCTCATTGGATACACTGATGCTGACTATGGACGAGACAAGCTAGAGCGAAAGAGTACTTCTAGAGGATGTCATTTCCTTGGAAGCTGTCTAGTGTCTTGGTTCAGCAAGAAGCAGTCATCAGTTGCCCTGTCTACAACTGAAGCTGAGTACATTGCTGCTGGAAGCTGTGTGGCCCAAGTCCTATGGATTAAGCAACAGCTTGAGGATTACGGAGTCAAAACAGAAACAATTGAAGTCAACTACGATAACAAAAGCGCTATTGACCTATCCAAAAATCCAATCCAACACAGCAGGATGAAGCATGTCAGCATAAGGCATCCCTTCATCAGAGACCATGTACTCAAAGGTGAGATCAAACTGACCTAGGTACCAACAGATGAACAACTTGCGGATATCTTCACTAAGCCTCTGGCTCGTGAGCAATTCAGCATATTAAGGGAAGCTATCGGTATGTGTAATCCCGTTTAATAAATTCTTGATCAAATGTTGAGTGATTATCCTATATGTCGAGTAGTTATTGCATGCTAAGTAACTCACTCAAAGTGAGCTAAACTGTATAACATAGAATCACCATATGCTGGCTAGACATATATGCTGTGTGATTACTATAGGCTGAGTTACTTTTTTATAAAAATTTCTTCTACGTAAAACTGAGCACTCAGTATCTCAAACGTTTAGAATTCCAAATACTGAGTAAAATCCATTTCACATTAAATGCTAGCACACGCGCCATAAATAGCCACCTAGGATGACGTAAGCTCAATAATTAGAAAACAAATGCGCCGAACATGTCATAAATGCCAGATTATTGTCGTTTGATCATCTCGAGGTAAAACGGCTACTCCAATGTATCAAATCAACTCGACATCCCTATAAATAGTGGATGAATTCCCACTCACATTTCTTTACTTTTGAAATCTCTGACATCTGATTTCCATCTCTCTCTCTAAATCCCTAAATTTTCAAATACCCTCAAAAATCTCTGAGAAAATCATGTCGGACTCTCAGAACATCTCTGGTGTCAGTTACGACGACAACCGCTCCGATGAAAATCCACCTTCTCCTGCTCAGCAGGAATACGTCGAGACTCCCACCAAGTCTCAAGAACATGGTCAGCATGACCAGTTTAAGGTCATTACTCCGAGTAAGAAACCCCAGGCTGACCAAGCAACATCCTCAAAGAAACAGAAGAAAAAGGAGAAGAAACCCATCGAAAGAACATACTCTCCCGTCTTTAGCAGCGTAAGGGGCTGGAAGATCGACCATTTTGCGAATGGATTTCAAAAAATGGTTGGGCCGGGCTGTTTTCCCTCCGAGAACCCACTTATCCCGAGTTGGTAAAGGAGTTCTACGCAAACTTAAGAGCCGCTGATGATGACCGTGATTACATAGTTTCCAAAGTCAAGGGAAAAGATATCTTCGTCAATCCTCCCTATCTCGCTAAACTGCTCAAACTGACCATTGAAGGAACCAAACTCAGAACCACAAATGACCACACCAAAATTGACTACCCTTCGAAGTTCTGTAAACCTGCTGGTCACGTAGGAGAAATTGCTACCACTTCTATGGGCCAGAATCAGAAGATGGCCCATTATATTCTGACAAACTTCATTTTCCCGAAGGTCAACTCCACATCCTCAGCGTCTAATTTTGAGCAGTGCTTCATTTGGCACATGCTGACCTACCAACCACTTAATATGCATGTGTTCCTCATCGGGGCCTTCCAACGAAGTACGGGCACACTCAGGTTAGGCTCACTAATCACCAAGATACTCAAAGACTACAGGGTGAGCTTAGTTGAAGAGATCAATGTTTGGGGAACAGAAATTACTGCAGCCATACTGTTCGGCTTGGCTTATGACCAACCCCTCAAACCCAAGAAAGGAAATGGGGTCCTGATTGAAGAAGGACAGGATGTAGCATCTAAGAAGGGAAAGAAAGTGTTGGTGAAACCAACTGACCGAACTCGACAAGACAAAAAGTGGAAAGCTGACCAGTCAGCAAAGGATGTCAACACAGCTCCGAAGAAGCTGAGAATAATATCCAGTGCTAAGAAAGTTGATGCTGAGCAAGGTCAGTAGGTACCTAAGTCAGCAGAGAAAAGGCCAGTTGAGCCTGAGGAAGTCGAAAGTGAGGAAGTTCCGGAGACACCTCTGAGGAGGAAGAAGAAGAAAGTGTCTGGTCTAACCCCGATCGATGCACTGCCTCTTGATTGTGTAATCTCTGAAGATTCACACTTTGTGAGAAGTCAAGAGATTGATCTTGAGAAAACACCCTCTAAACAGGAAGATGAATTGGAAGATTTTGGATAGTCAGCTCCTAGTGCTGACTTAAAGAAAAGTCCAGCTATTGACCACGCTGGCCCATCTGGTTCTGGGAAACAACCTACTCCTCCACCATCTGGTACTATTCCAATTCCGGCCTCTGAGCATCATCCTGATGAAACTTATGCTTACCTAAATGCAACTGAGTCTGGGCGCAGAATCATTGACTCAGCTCAATCCCTACTCCAGGATATTAACCAATATTATGCCGATGCTGCTGGGTCTGTTAATGTTGAGTCAACACAACTTACTTCTGTCACTCAGCTCCTGAACGAGATCAAGGGTCTCAAAGATCTTGTGAGTGTCATGACCACCTTTCAATCTCAACAACCCAAGCAAGACTCAATAAAGAAGTTGGCTGAACTCCAGTTAATGATGGTAAACCACATGGATTCTCTCCAAGGACAAATCAACAATCTTTCAGCTGTGAACTCGGTATATGCAACTTCTGCTGAGTTAAATCAACACTTCACCCAGCTGAACTTTGAGCTGACATGTGCCCATGAGTCAATCTCCTCCTCTTCCCAGTGTTCCATCGAGCAAATTGGCGAAGCCATCCGTCTACTCAATTTGAGTAAAGAAGAGATGGATACTGACTTGGTGAAGACTAATGAAATTCTGCAATACTCGCAAGCCACATTCAAACACGTCCGCTATACCAATGCTCAACGTCAGTTCTACGATTCGACCTTGCTCAAAATGTATCATCAAGCTTATGCCAGGCTGACTGACACGCTCACCTGGATTGGGAAATCACAAGAGTATATTCTCAGTATGCTCAGTGCATCCATTCGAGTCCCCGGATCTGTTATAGACGATGGCGTTCCTGTTTTCGACGGTCTCAGGGAGAGCACGAAACAGCTTAAGGCGTACTCAGTGAGATTGACTCGTGCTGTTCTGAATGACATCTTCGCTCCTCCTCAGCCCGATGCTGGCAAAACGGGGGAGAAAGACCAAGCTGATGGAACTCAGCAAAACTTGGGAGAAGCATCCGGTAGTCAGCAACAACGAAACGCCAAAGGAAAAGGCCTTGCTCACCAAGCCCAAGTCAACAGGAGGAAATAGATTAGTTAATCCTAGGACTTGACTTGTAATGTTTATTTGGCGTATTCTATCCTTTTGTATCCTGACTAACTATCTATCTTAAAGCATCTTTTATTTCAAACTGACTCATCTACACGTGATGCTTATTTGTTGTGCTATATGTTGAACTATCTTAAAAGAACAAACACACTAAAATTAAAAGGGAACATGCATGAGAAAAATGCTCAACACACACTTACTCTGATACATGAATACATTTGCTCTAATACATGAATCCATATATGTAATCTCTCTGATACCTAAACTGACCGTGTATCAAACTGAGTAAATACATGTTCCAAGTATTAAACTCTTCTAAAAGCTGACCTAGGCTCATCTGAATTAGATCTTGGAAGGCCTATAATTGAACTAAGTCAGTATAGGCATGTCTTACCTTTTACTCGATTAAATCTTAGAAGGTTTAGAGTTAAGATAATGAATGCAACCCTTACGGGGGAGTAATTTCAGAAGAATGTAAGGTAATTCAATCATGGGGAACTTCAAAACTGAGTTCCATAACTAAATATTTTGCCAACATCAAAATGGGGGAGTTTGTTGAAACACCTTTCCACATGATTTTGATCTGACAAAATGATTTAAGTTAATCCATGATTAAGACAATTAAATTTAAGTGCTTTGATTTAATTGTACTAATGAGTTTGTTCAATGTTAAGCATAAAAATATTTATAAGAACAGGAATCAAATAAGACAGAACTTAGTCAGCATGATAACATAGCACGGGCTGAGTAAAAGAATAACTCAGTACGAAAGAATGAAAGTCTTCTTCAGTATCGAAGCTTACAAATGAAGCTGATCAAAGAAGCTGAGTAGAAAGCAACTCAGCATGAAAGAAAAGAAGTCTTCTTCAGAACTATATCTTGCAGAACGAAGCTGACCTTGGAAGCTGAGTGAAAAGGCAACTCAGTATCGGAAATAGCAACGCTCAAAGACAACGGCTATCAAAGTCAAGCTGTGTGTTTTTCAGGACAGCACCAATGATCCGTTTGCTAAAAGACAAGATCCGACAGTGATCTGCGCTAAATCAGAAAGCTTTGGAAATATGCATGGATACAATTTCGAGACGCATGGATCAACTGTCCGCTATCTAAAAGACGAAATATGTGCTAGAAGACAAACCTGCGAGAAGAAGACAAGCCTGGTGCCTGCCGAATTCAGACGACAGGATTGGCCTGCAAATCTGAAGCTGACCAGAACAATGACTCAAGCAAAGAGCCGTTTGAATTCAACGGATAGATCTGAATTCTAATGATTGTGTCTTCAGATTTCAACTATAAAAGGACAAGTACACTTCTTGGATCCTTTGCCGAAATACAAGAGAAAAAGAGCATACATACAAAGCACATCAAAACAAGAAAAAGATCTTACACCAAATTTCTATCTCTGTGTAAAAGCTAGATTGATTTTGTAATCATCTAAAGTGTTCTTTGTCTGAAAAATAACAAGTTTGTATCAATTGTAAAATTGAGAGTGTTGTGCTGAGTACTTGGTTTTAAGTACTCAGTGGTAGAGAAATCTAGGTGTTTAGTTATAGCACTTAGTAGGAGTTGAGTAGACGAATAGAGGAAGGTACTCTTGCATATTCAACTGCCTTGTAAACGGTTTGTGCTCTACCTTTAAAGAGCTCAGTATTGGATTGAAAAAGCCCGGAGGGATTCTAGGGACTGGACGTAGGCGGAGAGGCCGAACCAGGATAAGTCGTGCTGAGTAATTTCTAACTCTCTCTCAATATATATTTGTATGTGTTGCTTGCTATATTTACTCAGTATATAAATTGTTTAAGATGACACTGAGTAAATCTGAGTGCTGAATAGGAAGCTGACCATAAAAGTGTCATTTCCTAACTCGCAAGTAAAACAGCTCTAGTCAGTGTCTGACTAAAGCCGTCTTACGCCTCACTCGGCCGTGCTGACCAAAACTTAGTTGTGAAACTCAAAGAATTATATTAAGTCAGCATAATTAAAACGAAAAAGCTATATTAGTTCCTAACCCCCCCCCCCCCCTTGGAACTAATCACACGGGACCAACATATATTTGCTGACATCTTTCACCAGATTAACATGAACTGCTTGATGTACCTCCTGCAAGCACTGCACAAAAGTTTCATCCCTCCCATAAACTCGTGTCTTGTCCGGTAAGGGCAACAGATCAAGTTGCCCCATAGGAACAACCAAATATACTGTAACAAATGGGCTAAAACTAGTACTTCTGTTAACTGCATGATTATGAGCATTCTAACTAGCACAACTTCAAATCCCAATTCTTTACATTTTGCACTAACCAAACACCTCAACAGGTTCTTTAAAGAACAATTCACAACTTCAGTTTACCATCTGTCTATGGATGTTAGGCACTGCTGAAATTCAAATTCGTATTCACCATCTTTCACAAACTGCGCCAAAAATGGCTAAGGAATCAGGTATCACGATAAAAAAAACAATAGACACTCATCGGGGTAATGATTTTATTTATGTGTGGTAGCTCAAGCACAAAATCCGTACTAATGTCCACCTAAGACTGAGATAGAATCGATAGTGACATGTACAAGCCTGCATTTGTTGTTGTTCCTTTAGACACATGGCAACCCTGACACCTTCGCAACAACTTCTCTACTTCCCTTCAAATTGTAGGCCATATTAGCCTGCATCAACTGTAAAGTAAAGTCTCACTATGTAGCACTTGAATAATCTTCACCCGCAAGTTACAATCTGGAACACACAACCGATTCCCCTTGAACAAGAACCCATCATGTATATGGAAATATGTTCGTTCTCATGGTTGAACTATTTCTAACACATTAGAAAAATATGGATCAGAATCATACAATTCAACAAAGGAAGCAAAACCAGGTACCTCGATAGATAGCTTCATCAATAACCCCATCCGCCTGCTCAATGCATCAACCACCACTGATTTACGCTTCATCACAAAAGTGAAGTGCTGAAGGTAAGCAATCCAGATGTGCAAATGTTGTAAAGCCTTATGGTCTGTGTATAAGATCAAATCTCGCTGAAATAAATAATGGCGCCAATGCTTGATGGCCTGCACCACAACATAAAATTCGACGTCATAGATGTTATACCGTAGTTTGGCACCTGATAACTTCTCACAAAAAAACGCCACTGGTTTGCTGTGTTGGCTCAGAACAGCCCCAAATTCCAGCTTGGATGCATCATAATGCAACTCAAAAGGCTGATGAAAATCTGGCAAAACTAAAATGGCAGCCGTAGTTAGGTGAACTTTGATGAGCTCAAACGCCTTTTCTGCCTCATCCGTCCAAGCAAACTTGCCATCCCACTTCTTACAATTAGTTATAGGGGTTATTATACTGCTGAAGTGAATGATGAGTGCCGATAAAAAGAAGCCAACCCATGAAAGCTTCTAACTTCACTAATGGTGTCGTGTCTCGGCCAATGCTTCACAACCACCACTTTAGACTCGTCCACTTGCAACCCCAAATCAGATACAACATAACCTAGGAAGAGCACCCTCGATGTCAAAAAAACACATTTTTTTACTCCTGCATACAACTTTTCTCTTTGCAGCATGGTAAGAATGTCATGCAACACAACAAGATGATTTTTTGGGTTAGCACTATAGAACACAATATCATCAAAGTACACTACAACACTTTTGCCAATAAAAGGTCTCAAAACCCGATTCATAATGTGCATGAAAAGTGATGGGTGCATTAGATAACTTGAATGGCATGACTATCCACTCATACATCCCCTCCCCCATTTTAAAGGTTGTCTTCCATTCATCACCTGCTCGGATACGGATCTAGTGGTATCCGGCTTTGTAAAAATAGTTGCACCACTAATCTGATACAAAAGTCGAGGTATATGAAAATGATACTTGACTATGATCTTATTGATGGATCTATTGTCGACACACATCTGCTAAGTATCGTCCTTCTTTGGGGTCAACAGAGTTGGCACTCCACAAGACTCAAACTCTCTCAGTATATCCCTTGGTTAACAGCTCTTCCAATTGTCTCCTCAACTCTTCATGCTCCCCGAAACTCATTAGTCTCCAGGTCAATCTGGTGCAAAATGTCTCGCATTTGGGGAAATCCCTCAAGCAGCTCCTCTAAGAACTGGTCATTAAATTCCTCTAGAAGTGGTTTGACCGCATCTGGAACCACAACTTCGCTCTCTACTGGCCTCCCAACCAAAGCATACATTACCCTAGTCTCCCATAGCTCATTCTCAAACTAAGCCAAAGACAACAAACTAATATCACTATTATTCTCTTCTCGCTTAACATTAGCACATTCTTCACTTCCTCAAACATGAAGTTGTAAGTGTCGGTTTTCCTATTATGAGTCACACTCCTGTCAAACTGCCAAGGATATCCCAATAATACGTGGCGTGCATCCATAGGCATGACATCACACCAACCCTCGTCTTTATAACTAGACCCCACCACACCCATTTTGACATAGTAATTCTCCCCCTCGTTTCAACCAAAGTAATGTTATGAAATAGAACATGCGTATGCATAGCGGAAAAACAAAACGTTTCTATTTACATATCTCGTATGATTCGTTAATCGTTATTTCACATCACAAAAGATGAAACATGCATACCTTATTCGAAGAACTATAGAGTAAATAACACCAATGGTACTTGAAATATACCCTAATTCGCACATTGGTACCTAAATTACAATTTGTTATAAAAATATACCTCAAGTAAGAATGACCGGATAATTTAAGTCATTTAACCGGTCACTGACGGTCAACACGAGAGTTTGACCATTTTTTAAAAAATTGACCAAATTTTTTTGTGTTCCATTCTCTCATTTCAATTTCTTTTCCTCTCTCCTTAATTTTCTCTCTTCATTGTTCTTTGTCTTCTCTACTCTCTTAGATTTTCTATCTCTTTAATTTTCTTTCTCTCTTATATTTCCTTCTCCATTCTTGTGGTAAGCTGTTGTAAGAGTTTGTTCAAACTATGCAAAAGGCTTTCAATTTTCTTTAAATTTGGAAGACTAAGGAGGATTGAATATCATTGGAAGACTAAAAGCTTGATTTTTGCTAGGCTTCTGAAATTTCATGTCGACATACAACCTTTTCAGCAACTTAGGTTCGTTTACCTCTGTCACCTGTGGCTTATTTTCAGCGGCAGCGGCATTGGCAGCTGCTACTGCTCTGTCGGTATCGGCCATTAGAAGGAGGAGTCGGAGTTCCGGAAAAGAGAGACTGATATCAGAGAAGTCGAGGGTAGCGTTTTTAAACCACGGTCGATGGTTTTTAGTTATAAAAAGTTGAAGTTGGTGAATTTTAAGAATTCCAAAATGAAAATTAATTTTCTATATCTCTGAAAACTAATTTTCTTTATATCTGTCTTCAATTTCTTTCTTTTTCTGAAAATAAATTTTAATTAAAATTTGGGAGAGAAAAAAAATTGAAGAGAAGAAATGGAAGAGAGATGAAGAAGAAGGAAGGAGATGGCAATAGAAGAGAGATGAAGAAGATGACGAAGAAGGCAATGATAATATTGTAATTTTTATGTTATTTCGAGTGTGTGGGTCCCAAATTTTAGTTAAAATTGGTCAACATTCACGTTTCAGCGTCAGTGACTGGTAAAACGTACTAAATTATCTTATCATCGTTAGTTCAGATATATTTTTGTAACAAAATGTAATTCATGTATCAAAGTGTGAATTGAGATATAGCTTAGATACCATTAACGTAATTTACTCAATTTTTTCTGGAATTTAATCCAAATCAATTCTGAAACGTCATATACCATTTCCAGTAGGATTTCCACCATTTAACAGCATGGCTTGTGAGTTTCAAGCTTGCATATTGATCCCTAATAAAGTTATATTAGTTCTAAATGGGTGAATAGAATTATTGGTCAATTTAAACTTTTACTAATTTTTCTCTTTTAGTTCAACAACAACACAAAGGTAACTCTCAGAATCAGAGACAAGTTCAGTCTACCGAGTATCAGTTTATTGAGTTAGGACCATAAACCACCTCAACTTTTTCGGATCCTATTGCTCTGATATCACTTGTTCCAAAACTTCAACGAGATAGAATTTTAGTGTGAAAATAAGCATCACTGCTTTTGATAGAAGTGAACTACTTAATACAATGTGGATAAATTATATGATATTAGAGGAAGATCGAAGTAGATTGAAACAATAAAAAAAAACTCTATATGTTTTTCTGTTTTAAGAACATATCTTTGTATATGTATATGTTCTTAAAACAGAAAACTATAATTAGAATGATTAGTTTATAAGCATAAATGGTTTAAGCTATAAACTAAATATAACTTAAGTATCACGTATTAGATAATTAATAATTATTAGAGAAATTTACACAGAAATTCAGATTTCAAAATTTATTTATAGCTATATCAATTACTAATTTAAATAATATCAAACTAAATAAATAATTATTTTTCATATATTTTAAAAACTAGGTTTTATGACTTAGGGGTTTAAAATATATTTTTTTAGACTAAAATTTATAAATTAGGGTATAAAATCATACATATATAGAAAATAGTGACATGTTGAAAATAAGTTTTGTAATATGATTTAATTGTAATTTTATTATTAGATATGATTTTTATGTAAAAAGCCCTTATTATTATAAGTTATTATAAGGGAGCGTTTGGTTCGTGGTCTTTAGAAATAAGAATGAGAATGGAAGAGTTTCATTCCCTTTGTTTTTGTTTGTTTAGAAAAAAAAAACACATTCCCTTTACCCATTTTAGATTATGGGTTTACCCCGCTTTAGGTTAAGCCCATTACCCCAGACCCTATAGGGAATTGGATTCCTTTTACCTCATTCTCTTTCCTAAACATATCCAAACACATAGGTGAATTAATGTTTATTCCTTTCATTTCCTTTAGTTTCTCTTTCTTGATTCATTTTTCCTTACCCATTGTGAACCAAACGCCCCCTAAGATCCTTTGGTATCAATGGGTGTAAGACTGTAAATGAGTCGAGCCGCTCATGAGTGGCTCGATGGTCGGCTTGCTAAAAGCTCAGCTCGACTTGGTTCGATTTATAAACGAACCACTCGTGAGTACGATTTACTGGCTTGGTTCGTAAACGAGCCGAGCTTAAGCAGACCAAAGCTCGGCTCGAAAGCTCACGAGCATGCTCGATTAGAACATTTATGATCAAATTTTAATTTTGTAGAAAACTAGATAGTTTTGTGTTAGTTCACATATACCTAAACTTAATATTATTTCATTTGCTATTAGATGAGTTCGTTCACAAACATAATAAATGAGTAATAAACGAACTATTTGTAAGCATCTTATTTATTTATTCACGAAATTTGCTTGTGAGTTTGTTTATGTACATAATTAAAGAGTTATTTGCGAGCAAATTTCACAAATATAATTAACGATTTACTAACAAACAATTCATGATTAGATAATTTTCTTAATGAACCAAGTCCAAAGAGGAGTTTGAACTCGAAACAAGCTCGAAACTCGGCTCGAGCTCGAGCTCGTTAATTTTATAGCAAGCTCGGCTCGGGCTCGAGCTCGTTAATTTTATAACGAACCGAGCTTGAACAGGTCAAAGCTTGGTTCGGCTTGGTTCGATTGCAGCCCTAAATGGTGTGTTGTTGATGGGTAGCTTTGGTATTTATACGACAGCCATGTGAAATAAATCCACAATATATAGTTGCAAGATACGGATGGCAACGGTATTATACCAGCGGGTACCTAAGACTATCCAATCCTAATAGAACTACCTGAACCCTATATAAAAGGATATGGGATCAAAACCATTACATGTTAGGGTAATGAGATGGATATGAGAATACCCATAGAGTACCCAATATCCGTCATAATTCTTTTATATATTAAAAATATTATTATTTTTTGGGTAAATAATTTATTAGTCCTTTAGTTTTTATCTAACACACTATTAAGTCCTCCTATTCTGAAAAAACCCATTTTAAGGTCCCTACCTTTTAAATGTAAAATGTGAGATTTGAACTAGGGGTGGGCAAAAAAACCGATCAAACCGGTAACCGAACCGAAAACCGGTAATCCGAACCGGAAAAAACGGTTAACCGAACCGACGGTTTTCGTAATGGTTAAAAAAATAAATGGGCATCGGTTTCGGTTTCGGTTTCGCATAGGAAAAACCGCGGTTAACGGACCGTTTAATAAATATAAATTTAAAAAATATATATTAATGTATATCAATGTATATATAAGTTAAGTTATTATTCAAATTCAATATAATATATAAGTTATTATCAGTACATTCAAAAAAATAAAAGTTATGATCTGTAACATAAACATATATTATATTATTAAGATGTAAAATTAAAAAATAAAATAAATAAAAACCCTATTAACAAAAAAACAAAACAGGAATACACCGCCTCCCTTAACCCTATTTTCTATTCTTCAGAGACTCTCACTCTTTTTTGCCGCCGACCACCGCCTCTCTTCCTCTCCTCTCTCACACCGATCGCGCCGTCTCTGTCGTCTCTCTTCCTCTCCTCTCTCACAGCGCCGCCGTTTCTTTTCCGATCTCGCACCGTCGTTCCGATTAAGAGGTATTTCTGCTACATAGCTCATTTTGCTATTTGTTTATTTGTTTGATAGCTTATTTTGCTGTTTGTTTGGTTGTTTGATAGTTTATTTTGCTGTTTGTTTGGGTTTTGATAGCTTATTTTGTTGTTTGTTTGGTTGTTTGATAACATGTTAAGGTTTTTCTCAATGAAAGTTTTTATTCATAACTAATTTCAGAGCTTTTATTTTGGTTCCAACAAGCTTTGTTATGTGATTCAAAAGGAACCTTTGAAGGAAGTTTCTGATTTTTAGTTTGAAAACCATGATCAGGGACAGGAAGAGATAAGAGTAAGTTAGAAACTTTATACAGGAAAAAAAAGGAATTTGAATGGGGCGTCTTAAATATTTTAACAGGCCATGTTAAATTTATTCTGTAAACTTGAGAAATTTCAATGAGTTTGATTGTTCAAAATGACTATGTTGTAGTTGCTCCAACTTATTGGTCCTATTCTGCTTTGTCTTAATTTCAGATGTCTAGCACGGGAGACAATGATAAAACTAAAACTACCGGCGAGGGTACTTCAAATGCTCCGCTAACGGTGGAAAGTCTTGAGAAAACTACATCCAAGGATACAACTCAGGAATACACTGCATCAAAGCCACCTATCCCTAAACTTGGTACTAAAGAGGCGCGTAAAAGAAAACCAAAATCATGGGTGTGGGAGCACTTTGTTAAAAACAATGACGATGATGATCCTAGAGCTTCATGTAAGTATTGCTCTACGTCTCTTGTATATCGATCTTCTAGTGGCACTAGTTGTATGAGTAATCACTTGAATAGATGCAAATATAGATTCTTTTGATATATTAAATTGGTGGAAGGTAAATTCAAATAGATATCCTACACTTGCTATGGTAGCTCGAGATGTGTTGGCTATTCCTGTGTCTACAGTTGCTTCTGAATCTGCTTTTAGCACTGGCGGTCGTGTGCTTGATTCATTTAGGAGTGCTTTAACTCCTAGGATGGTGGAAGTTCTTGTTTGTGCACAAAATTGGTTGAGATGTTCATCTCAACCAATACATTTGGATAATATCTTGGAACAACTCGAGGCAATCAACCTAGGTAACATGAATTTAGTTACTTTTGTTATATTAAATTTAGTTAAAATTTGATATTTAATTTAACTATATGTATTTTTTTTTGTAGAGGATTCTTGTGTCACTGATGATTATCCTCTTTGCACAATCAAGAAGATGTGATGAATAGGGATTGAAAAGATTTGATGAATTAATGTTGTATTAAGTACTTTGACGAAATATTATTTACGTTTCTTTATGTTTTAAATGTAAACTTGATGGATTGTTTTTTAGTTCGTTGTTTATGTTTGAATTCTGAACTTCTATATGAATTCGTTTCGTTTGAATTATTCTTAATGTGGATTTTTTTTAATATTGTTTAAAAATTTAGGTTTGGATAAAAATTATGGTTAACCGTTTGGATAAAAATTGTGGTTAACCGTTGATTTTTGGTTAACCAGTATGAATTGGTTAAAAACCGTTAACCGAAAAACCTAACCGATATTAATGGTTAACCGGTTATTCGGTTAACCGATTTATATGGACCGGTTTCGGTTTATAGGATTGAAAAACCGAAGGTAATGGTTCGGTTAATTATTTTCCTTATTGGACCGGTTAACCGAACCGTGCCCACCCCTAATTTGAACCCAAATCTTTTACCATTGAGTGAGATCACTAAGCTACTTTATTTTCATTGATTAAGGTTCGATTTGTTCAATTTTTGAATGAATGATTTATTTTAAATTTATACTTAAAATATTTTTTATTAATTCTTAACAGGTGCAGATGCCCGCAAATTAAATGAGACGGTATAAAATGCAAAAAGTCTATCTGTTAGGATCATGAAATGTATACAAGTAATTAAAAAATAAACGGACAAGGATTTAGATTTGTCAATAACCGCAAATACCCTAACCATTGCCATCCCTAATGCAAGCTATGACTACTTTGTTTTTAACAAAGTAACCATTACTTTGTTTCCTTTCACCATTAGATTAATTTTCTACCTCATTAGAAAACAAACAAATAAAGTAGAAAAATTAATCCAATAATGAAAACAAACAAAATAACGATTACTTTGTCAAATACTTGCACGTCCAATATATAATATAATATATATTTTTTAACAAATAGTATATTTTAATCTCAAGTCCACAGGTAAGTCTGATATGATATTTTTAATATTTAGATTTTTGTGTCCTATATCTGTATCAGTTCAACATGCTTAACAGAAATAAAAGAATTAATACATGACTACAAAATTAATACATGCCTAGAAAAATAAAACAAAATTGTTAATTTGCAGAGTTGCTACGAGTTATAATCATAGTGATAGGAATCCTTGGAGTTTTGAACAGGTTTGTGGGTGGGATTTACTTGGAGCGCAGGCCAGGAACATTCTTGAGGCCCATCTTGCCAAGTACAAGCTTAGGTATAGCAGGAGGATTATCAAGCCCCATGCTTCTACTAAACTCATTAACAAGCTCCACAAGCATTTTCTTATCCCTTCCTATCACCCTGCTTGAATTGTAATATCCAAGCCATGCCTGGTATGCTGCTTCTTTCGTCTTCATCTCCACTTGGGAGAGACCCTTTTCAACCTATATAATCGTCAATCATTCCAACATTATTCATGCCCGCCCTGGGAAAACAAAACATGTGAAACAGAAAAATGATACCTTCTTCTTTGTGTCTGGATCCACCGACGGGACCGGAGTCAACGTTATTGGCAGATCCTTGATGGTTAACCTGAAGTATTCCTCCATTGGTGCCAGTAACAATATGCCTAGCCCTTCTTTACCTCTGCGGCCAGTCCTGCCGAGTCTATGAATGTACTGTTGTCTATCAGCTGGCAAACCCATCTGCATTTGGGTGACAAAAAACTCCTTAAGCTTGGAAGTTCAATGTCAACATTGAGCCCTCGAAAGTATAAATGAAAGAGAACCTGCATGACTAGAGTAACATCTGGATAATCGACTCCACGTGCGGATACATCAGAAGTCACAAGTATAAGGCCCTTTGATTTCCGGAATTCGTCAGAAACCCTGGTCCTGTAGCTCTGTGGTTTCCTTGAGTGTATCTCTCGAACGTTTAAGCCCAGTTCACCTAGTAGGTTAGAGACCAACCTTGTGACCATGGCAGTTGAACAGAAAACAAGAACCTGTAAAAACCAATGGATAAATAACATACAACAGAAAAATAACAAGAGTTCAAAGTAGGCATTAACTACACCAACTTCTAAAAGCTATAGATACAATTCCAGAACTTGAAAACGTACCTTAAAATCAATGTTATCTGCAATGTGATCTTTCAGAATAACATATAATAGGGGGAAATGTTTGTCTAATGGAGCAACCAAACACGTCTGTCTGACCTGAAAATCAAACAAATTAATATTAAGATATAAATAACCAGACCCAGATCATACCAAACAATAAGAAACCTACCTGTATATGTGTCTCATCAGTTCCTGCTGGAACTGTATTGATGTACTCGTAATTTCTTTTCAAAGCAACGAGACAAATTTCACGAACCTTCACATGAAATCACTGCTTTAGACCTTCTATATAGTTCATAGACAAAGTTATGACAGTAAAAAAGTGAAAAAGGAACCTCTGCAGGAACTGTGGCAGAAAACAAAAGCGTTTGCCGTTTCTGTGGAACAGCAGCAATGATTTTCTCAATGTCTTTACGGAATCCCATGTCCAGCAAATGATCAGCTTCATCAAGCACTAAAACTTTCACACCCATTAGCCTTGTTGCAAACCCTGCAGTATTCTCAACATGGTCTCTGAGCCTCCCCAGTGTAGCAACAAGAATCTGTGAAGTTTATGCGTGAAGCATAATTAATTTCCAACCTTAGACAAAATCTCACTCGTCTTTTCAAGATGGCATAAGTAGTTATTCACAAGCTCAGGGTGATAACTCATTGCTAGACTTGGATTGAAATTAATCAATTGATTATGTTAAATTCTAAAGTCAACATACTGGGAGTAGCTATATTCTTAGCAATAACTGCAATACATCAAACAGTTACGAGCAAGTCGAGTGCTTACAAAATAAACTAATTTTAACAGTTCATATTCTTATCTACATTGGTATTCTCACCTGGCAAGGATTGGCTTGTATTCGTTTCTGTTCAAGAGCAAGTCGAGTACCACCAATCACAACTTGAACACCAATAGAAGGGTGATGCTTCAATAGTTTGTCTGCTTCTGCAGCAGCTTGAAGTGCAAGTTCCCGGGTTGGGCATATAACAAGCACAAGAAATGGAGGTCTTTTTTGATCGCAAGTAGTTGGGGGGGAGGTCACAACAATTTCAATTGCAGGAAGCTGGTTAGAGAGTGAAAGTCCATAAGTATAACTCGGAGAATTGAGGATACTACAAAATGTCTGATAACTTATTATGGTTTATGAAAATTCATCAGATGCACACAACACATTCGCATATGACTTTTATACATCTAAATTGTAGGTTTTCAAAAGATGGGTGCATTTTACCATCACATTAGAGGCTTTAAGGGAACTGACTACATAATTTACTTATACTATCCATATTATATGTTTCACTTCTTCTCTTACCCATGTCCTGTTGCCAACTTAAGATCTTATATGAATGTTTTACCAAAAGGTCAAGCATTAATCACTGGAAACCAACAAGACAATCAATCTTAGATCTCATATGTATGCACAAATGATCTTCCATCGGATAACAATACATCATGCACAAATTAATGCTCAAAATAAGTTATCTTACCAGAAAGGCCACAGTTTTTCCAGTGCCTGTTCTAGCTTTAGCAAGAACATCCTTACCTGAAAATTTTATCAATGTGCATATTGTCACATACAAATTTCACAGCAAAGAGTACCAGCAAAGATTGTGACACGCAAATTAACATGAGAATCAGTTGATAATAACTTCAGGATTGTGGAGTTGAAAGGGCATTATATCAACTTGCCCTCAGTAGAACATGGGCAAAATGAAAAAAAGGATATATATTGCTGATCGTAACACTTGGCTTCAGTCATATACAATGGGTATTTCACTAAGACAGCAAAGTAAACCACATTTAAGAAGCAACACAATAGCCATAGGAATAACAGATAAAGCTAAACAAACCTTCAGAAAAAGCAACCTCATGTATCTATTTTGTGTAAATTCTAGGAGAACGTATTGAAGCCACCAACAAACAAGCACAGAGCAAAACAACCAGACATTAAGTTAGTCTGATATTACCACATTTACGTGGAAAAAACAGAAGCAACTGTAACGACATACTACTTACAGCTGCAGATACAAAACATAAGAAGAAAACCCAGGATCACCCTTATATTTTATTCCAACAAATCAGCTACGGCAAATAAGAAATGAACGACATAGGGAAGAAACAGACCTTTAAGTATAATTGGAAGAGTGGCCTCCTGAACTACGGTCATTTTCTCATATCCTGCATCCTTGATTCCTTTTAAGGACAAAGGAGAAATTTTACATTTATCAAATCTGCAGCATTTAAGAGAAAATAAGTGTTACGAAATCTGTGAGCATAGGGAGATTGATAAATAAATCTAAATTATATTATTCATGGTGCATAAATATTTCATAATGAAGTTTTCACACATGATCATTGGTCAACTGAAGAGTTTCCTATTACGATTGGAGTGCATCAAGGTTCCGCACTAAGCCCATTTCTTTTTGCCATCGTTATGGATGAACTAACAAGTTCACTTCAAGATGGTATACCATGGTGCATGCTGTTTGCAGATGATATTGTGTTGGTTGAGGAGACGAAAGAAGGAGTGGAGATGAAGTTGGAACTATGGAGGCAAACTCTAGAATCTAGAGGCTTTAAGTTGAGTCGAAGTAAGACAGAATATTTGGAGTGTAAGTTTAGCGGCCGTAGGAGTAGGGAGGCAGGGACAATCATCCTAGATGGGAGAGTTGTTCAGGCCTCGGATTGCTTCCGGTATTTAGGATCTATTATCCAAACGGATGGAGAAGTAGATGGAGATGTTGCTCATAGGATTAAAGCTGGTTGGTCGAAGTGGAAGAGTGCTACGGGTTTCCTTTGTGATCCCGGCATGCCTAATAGATTGAAAGGAAAATTCTACCGGACGGCAATTAGACCAGCATTGTTATATGGTACGGAGTGTTGGGCAGTGAAACACTGCCACATCCATAAGATGTCGGTGGCGGAGATGCGTATGTTGAGATGGATGTGTGGTCACACGAGAAAGGACCGGGTGCTGTAATGAAATAATTAGGACAAAAGTAGGGGTCACATCTATTGAGAATAAAATGAGAGAAAACCGACTAAGGTGGTTTGGCCATGTGAGACGTAGAGCGCTTGATGCGCCGGTTAGGAGAACCGAAGAGTGGCAAAGGGATGTAGTGGTGAGGGGTAGGGGAAGACCTAAGCAAACTTGGAGGAGGGTGATCGAGAGTGATATGAGTTTATTGGGAATTGAGGAAAATATGGTAGTGGATAGGACGGAGTGGGGGGAGCGAATCTGTGTCGCTGACACGACTTGATTTTCACGGTTTTATATGATGGTTCATGTTAGCCGACCCCGAATCATTTCGGGACTAAGGCTTTGTTGTTGTTGTTGTTATAATTCATCACAAAATAGCATTCGATTAACATTTCAAATTAGACGTGATCTCTTATGGCTTTTAAGTTAAAGTCATCAGAATTCATTCATGCAAAAAGTCATCTAAAAGGATGCTTTAAAATCTAACCATGGTCCATAACCCAAATAAACCCATATTGGCTAGATTCATCAAACCTACTTACTTACCTATAGATATTTACTACAGGAAAAATTTGTTTGATCATCACCAGAAGACATAAAGCTTCAGTAAACTGTAAACAATACTTTTGAAAGAAAAAGTTCATCCAATATTTCCAGTTTAAGTTGTTTTGACAGGCTCAAGAAGTCATATTACTATCAATGTTTCAAGTATACAGCAAGTAGTTGTCATACTTATAGCTATAACTTCTCCGCGTCCTCCAAAGCAATACTCACACTAAAAGAACAAATCTCACCAACTGGGAACTAGATTACAAGAAAACAGATTTACAAAATTGAAATTTTCATGTGATACCTGGACTCGCTTAAATAAGAATCGGGTTCACCACCACCACCACCACCATCAGAATCATCATCATCATCAGAATCATCGGCATCGTCATCGTCATCGTCATCGCCATGGGTATCGGTATGGGTATCGGTATCGGTATGGGTATCGGTATCGGTATCAGTATCAGTATCCTCCTCATCAACCAAACCCTTCAGCTGTCCTATGGACTGCGTTCTGTCATCATCATCTTCCTCTTCATCACTAGAAACCAGTTCGCCTCTTAATCCCTTCATATCTCTTCCAGATCCTGTATTCATGCCTCTCCCGCCTCTACCGCCTCTCGTTCCATTCGCTAAACCAACTCTCCCTCCTCGCGTTCTCTGCGAATTAAATGTTTCTTCTTGTCTATCAAAACGCTTGCTTGGTTGTGGGTTTCTCGAAAATGAATCTACTCCACCTCGACCTCCACCTCGACCTCCACCTCCACCTCGACCACTCCCGCCTCTCATTCCATTCCCTAAACCAACATTCCGTCCTCTCTTACTCGGCGAATTAAATCTGTCTTCTTGACTATCAAACCGCTTGCTTCCTGATGAATTTCTCGAAAATGAATCAACATGGCCTCGACCACTACTCCTATTTGATTCGCCAAACTCATCAGAGTCAGTATCCCGTCTTCTCTTCATTGAAAAACCTTCTCTATCCCCATCCCTATTTCTCCCCCCACCCCTTCCTCCACGGAAACCTCCAACACTACCCCTCCCCCTCCCCCTCTCTCCACCTCTTGCGCCATTACCTCTTCGACGAGACATATCAGAATCCGAGTCGTCTTCACTATTGAATTTTCCACGAAAATTGTTGGTTTTAATCTCGCTGACCCAATCGCTGAGTTCAGCTTCGTCCTCAATCAGACTCTTTGAAACTCTTACCTCTCCTCTACGACTACGGCTGAAATCAGCGGCGGAAGCTGGTGTGGATCGAATTGGGCGAGTAGATAACGGGCGAACGAACTGCGAAGTGAATTGAGGAGTGAAAGCGAGGTGTTTGATTCTGAAAGGGAATATCCGACACAGCATTCGGACAGATTGACAAGAGGTAATGGAAGGGAGAGATTTCATGCGTAGCTGCGGAAGGAGCTTGACGTGCATAAATAGGAAGAGTAGCAGCTATTTCCCCTCTCGTAAAGGAGATGAAATGAGGAAACAGGGTTTTAGCTTTGTTTGAGATAGGGTTTAAGGGTATCCAAGGGAATTGCCAAGATATTTATATTTTCAAACGCATCGTTTTATTTCTCCCTCTTTTTTCAATTTTTGTAAATTGAATCATTAATCTTTTAATTAATACTAGGAGATACAGGAATGAAATAAATAGATTATAAAATTGAAATAATATTTGTTCATAAATCAATAAGTATTTTTTTTTTCAGAAAAAATGAAAAAAATTAATGAAGCAATAGAATCTTTAGAAATTACAGAATCAAACTAATCTGGCAAATTAAAAAAATTAACGACGCTAGTATAGAAAAGAGCAAGATACCATATGAGTTGCTCTATTCGCTAGATGGGGGATAAAACCCACTGTAAATGCTTTATCTAACATTAACTACTTACAATCTTTGATCAAATCACCAAATACTGAATTATCCACAGTATTAGATTTAATTCCATCAACAATTGATTTCGCATCCGTTTCAAATGTGACTTCCTCCATGTCGTTGTCTATAGCCCACATAATACCAGCCCTCAATGTGTATGCCTCAATCAATCTTGCCTCTTGTGTCCCTTCGATAGTGACTATCACCCCAGCTATGAAAGTTCCTTCATCGTTCCGAATGACAACTCCCTAGCCAATGTGGTTGTTTGACTGGAAAATAGCCCCGTCGACATTGCATTTCAGCCAGTTCCTCTTTGGACGGGTCCATTGGTTTTGTTGCTTCACTAATGATGTCCCTGGCCTGATCCCCTGAATCTCGCTTTACTGTATCAGCAAACTAGGGTCCCGTGATTGGAAATTAGCAGGTTCAGGTCGTGCGGTTCGCTGCTGCTCCCCAGGGTCAGTCCGATGTACGATCTGATCTTCTGCATGTTGCATATGCTGTCTGGAAGTTTCTAGTATAGAGTCGGCCATTCTCCTCCTTGTCTCCCTTGCTGCCGTTGACTGCAACTGCAGCTGCGCTTCAACAGTTCGGTGACCACTAACAGGCTCTTGTTGAGGTCGCCCCTCCTCCCTTTGCACTCGTATGTTGTGGTTATCCTCGACTACCTCCTCTCTCGCTCTTTTCCATTCTCCCACAAATTCTAATGTATTCCTGTAGCCAGCAGTAGCCGTTCGCGACTTGTTCTTCCACCAAACATCATTGAGGTGCTGCCACACAGTATATAAGACACAAATAGCCTTGATCAACCAAGTACCCTCTTTATCCCTGCACATAGTCGAGAACCAAGTCACCACATCGTCGAAGTCACCCTCCGATACCTACAAACCAGCTTTCTGCCAACAACTAACTGTGTACGAGCAGCTACAAAATAGGTGCCAACTATACTCCACATCAATTTCACAGACAATGCAATTATTAGGAATTAAAAGGTGACGAGATCATAAAATGATCTTAAAGGCAGACAATTTGAGCATAACTTCCATATAAACATTTGAATCCGATGAGGGATCCTAAGACCCCAAATTCTAACCCATTCCACCTCTAGTGTGTGTGCTCTCCCATTCTTTTTCCTCTAAAGCCTTGTATCTTGACTTGGCAAAATACAACCCATTCGTAGTAAACTGCCAAATCATTCTATCTGGGATGTTACAGTTAGAAATTATAATCTTTGTGATAGCCCTAGCCTCTTGTACATTAAAAAGCTCCTCCAATTTTCCCCTATCCCACACCTTCGAACCTTCTACAAAGAGATCCTTCACTCTTAACCCATTAGTCCCTCTATGGTTCCCATTTCCTACCAATAACACCTCTATCCCCTCCACCCATGGGTCTTCCCAAACTCTAATTGTCTCCCATTCCCAACCTTCCACCTAAGTCCAAACTTCAACACCCCTATCGCTTTCCACAATCCTCTCCAAATGAAACTAGGATTAGTGCCCAACTTTGAAGTAAGAAAATCCCCATTAGGAAAATATTTGGCTTTGAACATCCTACTAACTAGGGATTGTGGATTATCAATTAATTTCCATCACTGCTTACCCAATAGTGATAGATTAAACATCTACAGTTCCCTATAACCCAACCCTCCTTTATTCTTAGGATTGCAAAGTTTATCCTGTTGAAACACCTTTCCACATGATTTTGATCTGACAAAATTATTTATGTAAATGATAAAAATATTCTAAACACATTAAATTTAAATGCTTTGATTTATTCACACTAATGTGTTTGTTCAATGTTGAGTTTATTGATTTGTAAGACATTAAGATAAAAAGCCTAAAGGCCCATAAGTGGAAGTCAAGCCCAAGTCAACAGATCAAGACCACACGGCCCAAGAAGACAAAACGCAGTCGTTCTAAGCAAAGCACAAGCTCAGCATAAAGAAGGATCGAGAAGCCTTCTATCAATTGCTTCAAGATGAAGCTGCTGAGTTGAACGACAAGAAGTACAAGTCAGCGGCAGAACAGAATCAACTTGGAGACAAAGTATTTCTACTTTGGGTAAAGCTCAGAAGGCGCAGGAAGCTGTCTGGAAGACTTTACTATAAATGTCGAAACATTATGTTCATCTGACGAAAAGCTGCTGAGCACTGCCATAGACAGAAGATGCAAGAATCTCATTAGCCAATGAGACTGAGCACGTCCTGAGTGACAACGACAGAAAGCCGTTAGCCTCCAACGGTTATTTCGAAATTCAAAATTACCGGTGCTTGAAGTGTCACTATATAAAGGCCTCTCAATTGCTTCATTCGATGCAGATCTTCAATTAGTCGAAACGCTGACCAAATTCATACTTGAAGTCCTGTGAGAAAAGCAAAGCAAAATCTTACACCAATTCCAATCATTGTGTAAAAGTCTAGAGTGATTTTATTCATCTAAAGTGTCTTAGCAATTGTTGTTTAGGACAAACACTTTATCATTTCTAGAAGAATAGAAAGGAGAAGCTGAGTACTCGGTTATAGTACTCAGCGGTAGTTATAGGAGTGAGTAGAGGTGTAGAGGAAGGTACTCTTATATACTCAGCTTCTATTGTAAAAGGTTTCATGCTCTACCTTTAAAGAGCTCAGTAGAGAATTCAAAAAGCTCGGAACACGTTCCGGGGACTAGACGTAGGCGGAGAGGCCGAACCAGGATATGTCTGCTGAGTAACATATTTCTAACCCTTAAACTCCTTTATATATTGCTTGCTATAAAACTGTCTAAGTAACGAACTCACGCTGAGTTGAGTGCACTAAGAAGCTGAGTTCAGGAATAGACTCAAGTGCTATCTCCTGACTCAAGGAAAGAAACAGACTTAGTCACCAGTTGACTAAGCGTATGTCTTAAAACTACTTAGCGCCGTTGTGTAAACCTTTTCTTAAGAAAAGAAGTCAGCCTTAACGGACAAAATTTAAAATAGTTCCTATCCCCCCCTTGGAACTAACCTTATCACGTTATACGGGACCAACAAGAGGTATCAGAGCTTAAAAGCTCACTGAGCAAGATATAACTATCTTGAGCTAATCCCCACAATGGCTGAGAACAGCACTCGTTTCCTCCCAGGAAATCAGACAACTCAGATTTTACCTGAGAGACTGTCCATTACTCGGCCTCCTCTGTTCTTCGGGTCTAACTATACCTTTTGGAAGAACAGAATGAAAAATTTCATTCAGGCAACAAATATGAGTGCATCGCTTTCTATAGTCCAAGGCCCATTTGTTCCTGTTGAAACTATTGACGGCCAAACGGTTGTTAAAGCTGAAACTAAGTGGACAGAAGATGACCTCAAGAAGCTACAAAATCATGCTTCGGCTATAAACATGCTTCACTGTGCGTTAGATGCTGCAGAGTACAACAAGATTTCAGGTTGTGAGTCAGCGCAGGAGATCTGGAAGAAACTGGAGGTCACCTACGAAGGAACCAACAAAGTTAAGGAGTCCAAGGTGAACCAGCACATGAGGTTGTACGAGCTGTTTGAAATGAATGATGATGAAGGAATCTCTGAAATGAACTCAAGATTCACAAACATTATCAACGAGCTCAAAAGACTTGGCAAGATCTTTACTAAGGAAGAGCAAGTCAAGAAGATACTGAGGAGTCTTCCTAAAAGCTGGCAAGCCAAGAAAACTATTGTTGAGGAAGCTCAAGACTTAACCACCTACAAGTATGATGAACTCATTGGCTCGCTGCTGACCCATGAGATCTCAATGAAGAACTTTGAGGTGAAGGAGAAGTCTGAGGACAAGAAGCAAAAGTCTCTTGTCATGAAAGCTGACTCCACCGATGGGAGCTCAACAGACGATGAAGAAATGGCAATGTTCACTAGAAAGATGAAAAGGCTATTCATAAAGAATGATAAATATTCCAAGAAGCCTTACAAGAAGTTTGACAAGTACAAAGCTGAGTCCAGCGACAGCAAGTACAAGAAGGACAGCTCAAAGCCCATCACATGCTTTGAATGTCATCAAACTGGCCATATCAAATCAAGCTATCCTACCTTGAGGAAGGAAAAGAAGAACGGCAAGAAGGCAATGGTGGCAACCTGGAGTGATAGTGATGAGTCATCATCACTAGAAGCTGATGCCACTGAGTCAGCAAAGATCTGCTTCATGGCAGATGAGCTTGCTGAGCCTTGTATTTCTAAGCACGCTGACCCCTCCATTGCATCTGACGATGAGGCACACTCAACTGAGGTAATATCACTACCCTTGCTCAGAAATGAAATGATTAATGCCCTGAGTGACCTCTACACACTTGTCAAAAAGTGTAACAAGAAGGTTAGAGCACTCAGCAGGCGATGTGATGAGATTGAAGAGGTCAAACTGAGTGACCTTCGATATGTTCTCCAAGACAACTCAACTTTGCATAGCAACGTAGAAATTATGCATAAGTTTGTCTCTTAGGTCCAATCAGATTCTAAGAAACTGAGAAAGGGCGTCACATCCATTCAGAACCAATTCAAAGTTCCGAATAAAAGAAATATTCCTCTGAACACTCAGTACCGAAGTACTAGTCAGCAGAGATGGAATCCTCAACGGAATGTCCAGTATGACTTCTGTGGGAAGAAAGGACACATCACAAAGGTGTGCTGGCATGCTCAGCACTGGGCTGCTGACCAGTCAGTGAGATATCCTAAACGGAAGGTCAGTTGTGACTTCTGTGGGAAAAATGGACACACTGTCCAAGTGTGTCGTCATAAGATTAAATATGATGCTTTACCTGCTGAGCCTAACAAACAAGGACCCAAAAAGACTTGGGTACCTAAAGATAACTAGCTATATTGCAGGTAAGCCTGAGGTGTGCTGAGAAGTCAAAGATGTGGTACATTGACAGCACATGCTCGAGGCATATGATTGGTGATGAAACTCAGTTCATCACATTTGTGCGTAAACGAGGTGGAAGCGTAAGTTTCGGAGACAACAAAAAGGGTAAGATAGTAGGGTCAGGAACCGTTGGTGGTAATCCTACTATTGAGTCAGTCTCCCTAGTCAACAAACTCAAATATAACTTACTCAGCATAGCTCAGCTATGTGATAATGGGAGAAAAGTTATATTTGATGACACTGGATGTAAAATACTCGAGGGTAAAACAAATGAGTTGATTTTAACTGCCCCTCGTATTGATAATGTCTTTATGCTGAATTTAGAAAAGAAATTTTCAAAAACTGTATGCTTAGTGTCAAAGGAAGAAAATTCCTGGCTATGGCACATGAGACTTGGTCATGTAAGCATGGACCTCCTGGCCAAATTAGCAAGAAAGCAATTAGTTGAGGAACTGTCAGAACTTAAGTTCGAAAAAGATCAATTATGCAATGCTTGTCAGGCTGGAAAACAAACCAAACAATCTTTTCATAGTAAAAACATCGTCTCAACTAAGCGTCCATTAGAGTTGCTACACTTGGATCTCTTCGGACCAGTCCAGCCGCTGAGCTTGGGTGGTAGGAGATTTTCCTTGGTCATTGTAGATGACTTTTCTCGGTACACTTGGATCATCTTGCTGAGTAGCAAGGATGAAACCTTTGAGACGTTTTCAACTTTAGTAAGAAAACTTGAAAATGATAAAGACCTAAAGTTAGCTCACATCTGAAGTGATAATGGTGGAGAATTCAAAAACCAACAGTTTGTTGAATTCTGTGAAGCCAGCGGCATTGACCATAATTTTTCTGCTCCTAGAACGCCTCAACAGAATGGGGTTGTTGAAAGGAAAAACAGAACCTTGGTTGAAATAGCCAGGACAATGCTGAGTGAGCATAGGCTTCCAAAGTACTTTTGGGGAGAATCTGTCAACACATCTTACTACATACTTAATAGGGCTCTAGTCAGACCCATATTAAAGAAGACTCCCTATGAACTTTGGAAAGGACGAAAGCCCAACATTGGATACTTTCGTGCCTTCGGCTGTAAATGTTTTATTCTAAATACTAAAGACAGCCTTGCTAAGTTTGATTCAAAAGCCGATGAAGCTATCTTTTTAGGCTACTCAACAAACAGCAAAGCATATAGAGTTTCCAATAAACGAACTCATGTCTTAGAAGAGTCAGTACACGTTGAGTTCGATGAAACTAACCCTGCAGGAAAAGACAAGCAGCTGACTGAGGATGATCCATACTCAGCACCCGTTGACTAAGAAACAGCCGCTGAGTCACTACCTCAAGGGCTGACCAAAGGTAAAAGCGAAACTCAAATTGTTTTCACTGACCAATCTATACCTGCAGAGATTGTTGAAACACAACTAGCTCAAGACATCACTCTACCAAAAGAGATCAGAATACCAAGAGGACACTCAGAGAGTGCCATTCTTGATGCTGCTGAAAACACCCCGATGACAAGAAATCAACTCAGGAAATACCTCAGCAACGTAGCATTCGTCTCAGTTCAGGAACTAAAGAACTTCGCTGAAGCTAAGCACGATGAGTTCTGGATGAGTGCAATGCAAGAAGAACTTGATCAATTCAGAAGAAATGAAGTATGGGACTTAGTGCCAAATCCAATAAGCCAGAAGACCATAGGAACAAGATGGGTCTTTCGCAACAAGCTGGATGAACAAGGGAACGTGGTCAGGAACAAAGCAAGACTTGTAGCTCAGGGCTATAGTCAGCAAGAAGGTATTGACTATGGTGAGACATTCGCCCCAGTGGTAATGCTAGAGGCTATAAGAATTTTATGTGCATATGCAATTTATATGAATTTTAAATTATTCCAAATGGATGTTAAGAGTGCATTCCTTAATGGAGTTATAAACGAGGAAGTTTATGTTAACCAGCCTCCAGGGTTTGAGGATCCCAAGTTCCCAAACCACGTTTATAAACTTAAAAAGGCTCTGTATGGTCTCAAGCAAGCACCACGTGCTTGGTATGAGAGGTTGTCCAGTTTCCTGCTGACTAGAAATTATGTCAGAGGTAAAGCTGATACAACCTTATTCATTAAGAGGAAGGGTAAAGATACCCTACTGGCTCAGATATATGTTGATGACATTATTTTTGGTGCCATTAACGAGTCAATATGCAAAGAATTTAGTAAGCAGATGCAGACTGAGTTTGAAATGTCAATAATGAGAGAACTCAATTTCTTCCTTGGACTTTAAATCAAACAAGGGAAAAATGGCATCTTCATCAGTCAAACTAAATATGCTAAGGAGATATTGAAGAAGTATGAACTTGATAATTGCAAGCCAATATCTACCCCTATGGGCACTGACACTGTCCTCTGTGCTGACGAGAATGGTAAGTCATTAGACAACAAATTGTACCGAGGTATGATCGGCTCTCTACTCTACTTAACTGCTAGTAGACCGGACATTCAGTTCTCAGTATGTTATTGTGCTAGATATCAATCTTGTTGAAACACCTTTCCACAAGATTTTGATTTGACAAAATCATCCATGATTAAGAGACAATTAAATTTAAGTGCTTTGATTTAATTGTACTAATATGTTTGTTCAATGTTGAGTGTAAACTTAAATACAAAAATATATAAAAAGTAAGACAGGACGAAGTCAGCATGAGATCAAGAACAAGTTGGGTAGAATAGAAGCCTGAAGTTCAACAAAGCTAAGTGGAATGGAACTCGGCATAGAAGTTGACAACAAACGAAGACAACGAATAAGGTAGAAACTGAGTAAAGCTTCAGGACAGCATGAGAGATCCGTTCACTAGAAGACAAGTTTTGCAAACCTTCTGCACCAATAATTGAATCCTCGGAATTACGCAAAAGACACATTCCAAGATGCATGGGTCAACAGATTATTGCTAAAAGACAACTGCCACAAAAGTACAATGACTGCAGGAAGAAGACAAGTCCGACGCTGAAAAAATCAGAGGACAGGATTGGCCTGCAAAACCTGAAGCTGACCAGAAGCTGTCTCCTAAAAGAGCCGTTTTGGACTTAACGGCTAAATCATTTCAAATGATCAAACTCCAGATTTTCCTCTATATAAAGATAATCAAAATCCTTGGATCATTGCCGAAGTACAACAAGAAAAATACAAGAGAGAAAAATACAAGTTCAAAAGCACTCAAAAACAAGAAAGAGATCTTACACCCATTTTCTATTCCTGTGTAAATGCTAGATTGATTGTTTGTAATCATCTAAAGTGTTCTTCGTTTGAAAAAGAACAAATTGTATCAATCGTGATATTGAGAGTGTTGTGCTGAGTGTCTGGTTGTAAACACTCACTGGTAGAGAAATCTAAGTACTGGGTTGTGGTGCTTAGTAGGAGTTGAGTAGAAGAATAGAGGACGGTACTCTTGCATATTCAACTGCCTTGTAAACGGTTTGTGCTCTACCTTTAAAGAGCTCAGTATTGGATTTTAAAAGCCCGGAGGACTCTGGGGACTGGACGTAGGCGGAGAGGCCGAACCAGGATAAGTCGTACTGAGTAATTTCTAACTCTCTCAATATATATATATATATATATATATATATATATATATATATGTGTGTGTGTGTGTGTGTGTGCATGTGTTGTCTGTTGAATTTACTCAGCATATAAATCATTTAAGCTGATACTGAGTAAATTAGAGTGCGGAGTTGGAAGCTGACCACAGAAAGTGTCAATTCCCAACTCACAAGTAAAACAGCCTTAGTCAACATCTGACCAAAGCTGTCTTACATCAAGATCGGTCGTGCTGACCAAAAGCTGAGTTAACAAACTCATCAAAATTATCAAGTAAGTATAATTAAATTAGCGAAAAAGTTACATTAGTTCCTAACCCCCCCTTTGGAACTAATCACACGGGACCAACAAGTGGTATCAGAGCCTAAGCTCACTACTCTAAGATATAACTATCTTGAGCGGATCCCCATAAATGGCTGAGAACAGCACTCGTTTCCTTCCAGGGAACCAAACAACACAGATACTCCCTGAGGGATTATCTATTAGTCGGCCTCCCCTATTCTTTGGATCCAACTATACATTCTGGAAGAATAGGATGAAGAACTTTATTCAAGCCACAAACATGAGTGCATGGCTTGCAATAGTTCAAGGCCCATACGTGCCATATAAAACTGTTAACAATGAGAAAGTTGTTAAGAGTGAAACTGAGTGGTCAGAAGCTGACCTTAGAAAACTTCAAAATAATGCTGCGGCTATCAATATGCTTCACTGTGCTTTAGATGCTGCAGAATACAATAAAATATCAGGTTATGAGTCAGCACAGGAGATATGGAAAAAGCTCGAGGTGACCTACGAAGGTACAAGCAAGGTCAAAGAGTCAAAGGTGAATCAACACATGAGATTATATGAGCTGTTCGAGATGAACGACAACGAGGACATCACCAGCATGAATGCTAGATTCACTAATATCATAAATGAGCTAAAAAGACTCGGCAAGAACTTCACAGAAGAAGAACAAGTGAAGAAAATCTTGAGAAGCTTACCTAAGAGCTGGCAAGCTAAGAAAACTGCAGTAGAAGAAGCTCAGGACCTGACTACATACAAGTATGACGAGCTAATCGGATCTCTGCTGACTCATGAGATCTCAATGCAAAACTTTGAAGCTAAAGAAAAAGAAAAGTCAGAAGACAAGAAACAAAAGTCACTTGTCATGAAAGCTGACTCGACCGAAGCTGACTCATCAGACGATGAGGAAATGGCCATGTTCACATGAAAAATGAAGAAGCTGTTTAGGAAGAATGAAAAGAACAGCAGAAGGCCATTCAGCAAAAATAACAGATACAAAGCTGAGTCCAGTGACAAATACAAGAAGGACAGCTCCAAGTTTGTCACATGTTTTGAGTGCCACCAAACTGGGCACATCAAGTCAAGTTGCCCAAACCTCAAAAGAGATAAGAAGGGAAACAAGAAAGCAATGGTAGCAACATGGAGTGACAGTGATGAGTCAACATCATCCGAAGCTGATGCAAATGAAACGGCAAACTTATGCTTCATGGCCGATGATGCTGATCACTCTCAATCTGAGCAAGCTGACCTTTCTGATGAAACTGACTAGGAGGTACACAACAATGAGGTAACACCCTTACTCTTGTTTAGAAATGAGATGGTCAATGCCCTGAGGATGTCATTTTCTTGGGAGCTGTCTTGTGTCTTGGTTCAGTAAGAAACAGTCGTCAGTAGCCCTGTCAACCACTAAAGCTGAGTACATTGCTGTTGGAAGCCGTGTCGCTCAAGTCCTCTAGATTAAGCAACAGCTAGAAGATTATGGTGTTCAGACTAAAACAATTGAAGTCAAATATGACAACAAAAGTGCCATTGACCTATCAAAGAACCCAATCCAGCATAGCAGGATGAAGCACGTCAGTATAAGACATCACTTCATCAGAGATCATGTACTCAAGGGAGAGATCAAGCTGACCTATGTCCCAATGGATGAGCAGCTTGCTGATATCTTCACAAAGCCACTGGCTCGTGAGCAATTCAACATACTTAGAGAAGCCATTGGTATGTTTAATCCTCTTCAGTAAATTCTAAGTATAATATGTGATATATGCATGCTGAGTGAATTACTATGCTGAATGATTTGTGCTAAATCAATAACTATTACATGCTGAGTAGATATACACGCTGAGTGGTTATCTTAACCTGATCTACTAAGCACACGAACAATTCCTTTGCGTAAAACTAACTACTCAGAACATTAAACGTTTGGAATCCTTAACACTAAGTAAAGATCCGTTGCAAAATTTAATACGAAACACGCGAATTAAATAGCCACCTAGGATGACGTAAGCGCAATAATTAGAAAATACATGCCCCGAATGTGTCATAAATGCCAGAATCTTTGTCGATTGAGTATCTCGAGGTCAAACGGCCACCTCAATGCTTCAGATCAACTCGACATCTCTATAAATAGTGGACGAATTCCCACTTTTACCTCTTTACGCTTAGAAATTTCTGGTATTCAAATACTCTATTTTCTAAAATTCCCAAACTTCTCAAATCTCTCTAAGAATCATGTCTAACGATTCTCAGAACGTCTCCGGTGCCGGTTACGATGACAACTGCTCCGATGAAAACCCTCCATCTCCTGCTCAGTAGGATATAGCGAGACTCCCACCAAGTCTCAAGAACCTAGTCAGCGTGACCACTCTAAGGTCACTACACCGAGCAAGAAAACCCAAGCTGACCAACCTACCTCTTCGAAAGGGAAACAGAAGCAGGATAAGGGAAAGAAACTGATGGAACGTACCTACTCCCTGGTTTACAGCAGTGTAAGGGGATATAAAGTTGACCACTCCCACTGGTTCTCGAAGGGATTTATGGAAGCTGAGCAACCCTTCTGTGAGTGGATCTCAAACAACGGCTGGACCGAGCTGTTCTTGACTCGAGTTAGTAAAGGAGTTCTACACTAACTTACGAGCCGCGGATGATAACCGGGACTACATGGTCACCAAGGTTCAAGGGAAAGACATCTTCATCAACCCTCCTTACCTTGCCTCACTGCTAAAGCTGAAAAATGAAGGAGCTCAACTCAGAAAATTAGGTGACCAAGATAAAACTAACTACACCGTTGAGTTCTGTAAGCCCGCCGGTCATGTAGGAGAGATATCTAGCACTTCTATGGGTCAGCATCAAAAGATGGCCCATTATATCCTGACAAACTTTCTCTTCCCCAAGATCAACGCTACTTCCTCAGCGTCGAACTTCGAGCAATGCTTCATTTGGCATATGCTGACCTACCAGCCGCTCAACATGCCAGTCTTCCTCATAGGTGGCTTTCAATGTAGTACTGGAACTCTTAGATTAGGCTCCCTAATCACTAGGATCCTCAAAGTTCACCAGGTGATTTGCTGGAGGAAATCCACACCTGGGGTACAGAAATTACTGCAGCTGCATTGTTTGGTTTGGTCTATGATCAACCAATTGTAACCAAGAAAGGAAAAGGGGCCGATGTTCAGGAAATAGAGGGGATGCTAACCAGAAAAGGAAAGAAAGCGAGGAAAGATCAAGCTGACAAGCAGGACAGAAAGAGGAAAGTTGTTCAAAGCTCTTCCAAGGACGCTGAAGCTCCTTCGAAAAAGCTTCGGTTTGTGTCCAAGGGAACTAAGCCTCAAGTTCAACAAGGTCAGGTCAGACCTAAGTCAGCAGAAAACCTCAAAAGGCAAGTTGGGCCTAAGGAAGAAGAAAAAGAGGACACTCCTGAGCAACCACTGAGAAAGAAAAAGAAGATCTCTTCTGAGTTAAGTCCCATCAATGTACCTCCACTTGACGTCTTAATCTCTGAAGACTCTCACTATGTGCGAAGTCTAGGCATTGACCTTGAGCAACCATCAGTTGAACAGGAAGAAGAAGAACTTGATAATCTCGGCGGTCAATTTAACACTGAGGAGATAGTGGATGATGAGCAACATGAGACAGCAAATGTTGAGCAACATGAACCAACCAACACTGAGCAGGTTGAAGAAGAAGCTGCGCCAACAACAAATGATCAAGATGATCAAGGGACAACTTCACCCACTGACTCAATTGAGTCCATTCCTGCTGACCCCTCTCCTCCAAAGACTAAGAGATTAAGGAGACTTAAGAAGAAGGCTCAAAAATCCCCAGTGATCGACCTTATGGATGACTCACCACTGCGGGATCCGATCACTGATCTCTCTGATATGCAGTTTAAGTTCTTCTCCAATCCCACTGAGTCTCCTCCAATAGAGCATCAGGAAAACAAGCCTCTATTTCTCAGCCTAAGGAACATGCCGACTCAATTGCTACTCTAAGCCAAGGTGATACCGAGCAAGTACTCGAAGTTGTTGCTCCTCAACATACTGAGCTAGCTAAGGAAATACCTACTCAGGTCAGTGCTAAAATTCCTCAACTTCCTAAATCCAGTCAGCTTCAGCCTGACTCTGAGCAAGTACAAAATTCTACCGATCCACCACTTCCACAACCACAAGTGCAGAATATCAATTCAAGTCCAGCCGCTGATCATGCTGACACTTCTAATATTGAGCAGAACCAAACACCTCCACCATCCGGTTCTACTCGTACTCCGGCAACTGGGCTAAACAATGATGGATCCTACGATTATCTTAATGCCTCTGAGTCTGGTCGAAGAATCATTGACTCAGCTCAAGCCCTACTCCATGACCTTCATCAAACAAACGCTGATGCCGCTGGGTCAGTTCCTGTTGAGCCAACTCAACTTTCGTCTGTCACTCAGCTTCTCATAGAAATCAAAGGTCTTAATGATCTTCTGAGTGTCATGACTTCTTTACAGTCTCAACAACCCAGGCAGGAATCCATAACAAAGCTGGCCGAACTCCAGCTGACAATGGTCAATCACATGAACTCTCTTCAGGGTCAATTTCAAGCTCTGTCAGCTGCAAACTCCATGTATGCAACTTCTGTTGAAGTTCAACAACTGTTTACCCAGCTTCACTCCGAACAGGCCAAAACCAACCACCAACTCTCTTCCTCCTCCCAATGCTTGATAGGGGTCAAAAACCCCTATCTTTGGGTACGGTTTTAGGACGGGTTTTAGCGTTATTTAGTTAATAAGCAAGCAATTCTTGCATTTAAATGCTTTTGTGTGAGTTAGTTAGAAATTAGAAATGTTTTATTTACTTTTCGTTGTTTAGGCTCGTTTTTTGATCGATTTAGGCAAATACGGCCAAAATGGCATGCATATTATAATTCCGTTATCTTTTGAAGCTAATTGATCCGTCAAAAGTCGCACCAAACGAAAGCGTTTGCTCAAAATAAGCGATTGACGGGTCAATTTAGCCTTTGGACTAATGTTGTTTGGAGTTTTTGTGCATGCGCAGGGATAAGTTCGGGTGAAAAGACACATTATTGGCATTTCGGCGACCGCGCGGGGGCGCATCGGGCTAAACTGCTCGACGAACTGGCCTATTTTAGGCCAGCTCGCCGAGCTGGCCATACTAGCTCGCCGAACAGGCCCTCAGGGGCCTGCTCGGGCGAGCTGGCCTTCGTAGGCCAGCTCGCCAAGCAGGCTGTGCCTGCTCGCCGAGCAGGCCCCTGGTGGCTTGCTCGCCGAGTAGGCTATGCCTGCTCGCCGAGCAGCTCGCCCTGCTCGGCGAGCAGACCTGCGGGAATTGGTCAAAAAGACCAATTTCGCCCCCACGACGCCACGATGGACCCCACGACTTCCTACCTGCATAAGGACACGAAAATAGGTCAAGAAAAGGGCCCGAGCCACGCCTATAAATAGGATTTTTCCAATGTAATTAGACATCTTTCATTACTTGTAAATTACTTTAGATTTCCCCTTGAATTTCCTCTCCATCTCCTCCATCTTCTTCGACCTCCATTGAAGCTCCTTTAAAGCTGTTCTCGAGGAATATTCAAGGTCCGTCCTTAAGACCTAGGAAGCCGATTGCAGAGTAGACAGGTTCCTTGAAAGGGATTTTCGTATCTCCTTTTACCTTTCCTTGTTTGTACTCTTTGATACAGTCTATGAATCCTAGGCTAATTGTATCATGTGACATTATCATTCATCTTTAATAATATTTTAGCTCTTATTTTGTTCTATGTTTAATTGTTTAATCTTTGTCTTACGCTTTATTCAATTGGTTTAACTCATTCAAAAGCCCCAAAATCGAGTAGGCACATATTGTGAGCTGAATCTGACCTAGTCAGAGCCTATGAGATTGACGACCTCTTAGTTGATTAAGCCCAAATTGCTGAGCCTTAGACCTAGTTTCGGCCTTACAAGGGAATCACGCACTAGGAACTTCAGGAGGGTAAGTAGTGTTAATCGCCTTGAATACAAGTGACTTAGATTAGGTTTTTAACCAATAGACCTAATAACCTAACTTCATTATTATCGTTCATACCATGTTCCTTCGGGTAATTGCATTAGTGAAAGATCAATTAGGAGTAGCTTAACTTAATTAGGAGTAGCTTAACTTAATTAGGAGTAGTTTAACTTAATTAGGCGTAGAATAACTTAGTTAGAACTAGTATAACTTAGCTAGGAGTAGCGTAATTCAACCTAGGAGCAGATTAACTTAAGAAAACAAACTCAAAACCCACAAAGCCTAGAAAACACCTGAGACTTAGTAATTCGATACTTGTGGTAAATAAGTCATGTGGATTCGATACCTGGACTTTCCAGATTTATTACTTGATAAGGACGGGGTACACTTATCCCTAAGATCGGCCTCACTCACAACCGCGTGAGGCCGCGTCAAGTTTTTGGCGCCGTTGCCGGGGATTTATTTCTTCTGCACTAAAGGTCGATTTGTTAGTTTAGGCATTCCTTTGTGAATATCTCTGTGAATATCATTTATACTTGTTTATCTATACTTGTTTATAACCGTTAATACTTGTTTATATTTATACTTGTTCATATTTATACATGTTTATACATATACTTGCTTATACATACACTTGCTTATATACGATTCTTTTTGTAAATATCCTTGTTTATATCGTTTATACTTGTTTATACATATACCTGTTTATACATACACTTGTTTATATACGATTCTTTTTGTGAATATCCTTGTTTATATCGTTTATACTTGTTTATACATAATTCTTTATACTTATTCTCTATACTTGTTGATATATAATCTTTATAGCTTCTATACTTGTTCATATCTTTTGTATTTATTCATAACTATATACTTTTACTTATCAACTTTTGTGCTAGAACTTCACTTTTTTCTCAGCATTCTCTGATCAATGAATTGGCAAGAAAGAGTCGAGTGGCAAGCTCAAAAGTTTACTATCCCATCAAGACAATACGTTCATGCCCTGGAGAATGAGGCTCCCAATCCCTCCATGGCCGAGTTAAATAGGAAAATGGATATCTTGATGGCGAAACTGAGCCTCAACACCAATGAAAGTGTAAGTTTTGTGGGTAATCACCAAAGGTATAATTCTAACCCCAATTCTTACAGCTTTTATGGTAGTGATTGGAGGAGACCTCAACACTCAAATCTGTCCTACGGGAATCCTAACATGTTGAGGCCTCCAAATAGGTTTGTTAATGAGCATAGGGAAAACGAATTGGGAATGTTCCCTTACGAACAAGCAAGCCAAGTTCCTCCACAACCCTCTAGCTCACGAGATGAGGTGTTGTCCCTTTTGAAAGGAATATCAGCCCGACTTACAATCAACGAGGAGGTTTGCAAGGACTTGAGCAACCAATTGGCTCAAATAAACCAAGAGATGCAAAAGCAATCCCGAGATGCTCTCCCAGGCATAAAGGAAAACATAGAAATCCCACAAAGGGAATCAGCTCAAACCATCTCTTTGAGGAATGACAAAAAGGTAGAACCAAGTCCACTATCACATGCATCACTCGAGGTAAGTGAAGAACCGGAAGCGGTAAGCAACCCCGGTTCAAAATCTGAAATTCTAAATCATGTGATAGAAATAAATGATCAAATCGAAGCTTGTGTATATCAACTACCTTTTCCTCAAAAGTTAGAAAAGTTTGGATTTACTCCTTGTTCAGAAGTTTTCATTCTCTTCGACCCACCAAGAGAATCCAAAAGGGAGCAAACCAAACTTTTTCATAATATGTTTAAATTCGGCCTCCTACTTTCATTAAACTTATTTGAGGCTCTTAATCCGTTTTGTAGGTACGGGTTATTTGTTAAGGAGTTCGAGTTCCTAACGCGAGTAGAAGCATACACCTAGGCGGGAATTCTATGTCGAGCTCACCGACTATAACATAACGCTTCTTGGGAGGCAACCCAAGTTTTAATAAAACTTTTCAGGTTTATTTTATTTATATTATACATTGATATTTTAGTTTAGTTGTTTAGTTTTATTTTATTTTATTTTATTTTATTTTTATTTTTATTTTTTTTAAGTATTCAGGTTTAAAATAATAAAAAAAAAATTTGGCCTCAGGAGGCCCAGCTCGGCGAGCTGCGCACTGCTCGCCGCGAGCTGGGCTCTGGCGCCCAGCCCGCCGCTGGGCACTGGCGCCCAGCCCGCTGCTTGGCCGAGATAAGCAACGGTTCGGGATTTTTTTTCCCGAACGGAGCTGAAATAAATAAATAAAAAAATAAAAAAAAAATAAAAAAGATAAAAAAAAAATTTGGCACCGAAATTCGTCAAGTTTTTGGCGATTGCGATAAAATCAGTAGGTTGTCTTCTCCACCCTAACTTTTTGCACATGCGCTTGATGGTTTTAGATGCAATGTTGGAACTTATTGCATATTTTAAGTGTGAGGAGGAGGGGTAGACAAACTTACAAAAATTGTATAATTTTTAATTTTTTGTTGCGTCGTGTCTAGTTTAGTTTTGCGTTTTTCGGGTTTTATTTATGTTTTGCATGTTTAGGACCTAAAACCGTGAACCTCCTTCGAATCTAAACTTCGTTATTTGTCCTTGAGGGCTGAGAACCGAATCTAAGATTGCATGACAACTAGTTTAGGTGTAGGACACAATCCTTGTATCTGTAAAAGCATGAGCTAAAGTTTGCATTTAGACCCTACTTTTGAAGAAATGCTGAAATCATTACTTAGGTAGATAACTTAAGAATTGAAGGCATGTGATGTTAAACTTGAGTTTGGGGAGAACTATTAAACACAAAATTGAAACCCAAAGAATTGTGAGTTGAATTTGAGCCTAAGAGCGAACATCAAAAAGCTCTTTTTCTTGATATTTTTGTGTGAATGCTTTGACTTGTGGAAAGATTCCAGATTTTGCACCTAATACTGTGTTGAACCTACATGCAATGATTTGAGATGATAAACGATGAATCAACCTCATTAGAATTAACCCTTTTCTTTACCTTATTTTCTCTTTTTCAACCACTCTAGGAAGCCCCTTTGAGCCTGTATTTTTGTAGTTTGTAGAAATTTTCTTTCGTTCTAACCCTTATTTTTGCAAACTATCACTTAGTTTGTTACCTAACCCAAGTTTTTGCAAAGCTCAAATTGAGCCTTTGTTTTCTTCTAGCGCTTTTTCTTTGTTTATGGCATTATAGTAGCAAGCCAAAAGGCTAAGAAGTGAATGAGCATCACTATCCCAAAAAAAAGAAGAAAAAGCGAAAGAAAAAGAGAAAAACAGAAAAAGAAAAGAAAAGAAAAGAGACGAACAAAAGGGGAGAACTTCATTCCCCAGTTCTTAAAATCAAAACGTCTCAAGAAAACATCCTAAAAAGAGAATAATGAATGAATAAAAAGCTCAGTCACTTCATATTTGCTAAAGCCATTTTAACTTTGTTTTTCTAGCGCTAGAACTATTAACCCTTGTTGTACCTTTAACCCTCTAACCACATTACAACCCCAATTCGAGGCTGTTTTTGATATCATCGGAGTCATATAGCATAGTAGAGGAACTCGGATGAACGTGCAAAATCAACGTGATCCTAAGCAAGAACATAAGCCGAGAGTAAACACCTTAGCCACCAAAATTGTGTGAAATGAGTGAACTACCTATGGTGAGGTGTCTTACTTAGCGATCCCCTCAAGCTCGTTTAATTGAACATGTGTTCTTTTTCTTAAAACATATGACCTATGATAATTGAAATGCGGCTTTTGGATATCGTGTCTCTACCTTGTATTTCCGAATGCATGTAATTACAGATGCTCGAAATTGTGTCAAGCACCTAGTCAAACCGGGAGGTTTTCTAGCTTGCTTGTGATTGCGGGTTTAGTTTTTTAATTTACTTGGGGACAAGTAAAGTTTTAAGTGCGAGAAGGTTTGATAGGGGTCAAAAACCCCTATCTTTGGGTACGGTTTTAGGACGGGTTTTAGCGTTATTTAGTTAATAAGCGAGCAATTCTCGCATTTAAATGCTTTTGTGTGAGTTAGTTAGAAATTGGAAATGTTTTATTTACTTTTCATTGTTTAGGCTCGTTTTATGATCGATTTAGGCAAATACGGCCAAAATGGCATGCATATTATAATTCCGTTATCTTTTGAAGCTAATTGATCAGTCAAAAGTCGCACCAAACGAAGCGTTTGCTCAAAATAAGCGATTGACGGGTCAATTTAGCCTTTGGACTAATGTTGTTTGGAGTTTTTGTGCATGCGCAGGGATAAGTTCGGGCGAAAAGACACATTATTGGCATTTCGGCGACCGCGCAGGGGCGCATCGGGCTAAACTGCTCGACGAACTGGCCTATTTTAGGCCAGCTCGCTGAACAGGCCCTCAGGGGCCTGCTCGGGCAAGCTGGCCTTCGTAGGCCAGCTCGCCGAGCAGGCCCTCAGGGGCCTGCTCATCGCGAGCAGGCAATGCCTGCTCGCGACGAGCAGTGCCTGCTCGCGACGAGCAGTGCCTGCTCGCCGAGCAGCTCGCCCTGCTTGGCGAGCAGACCTACGGGAATTGGTCAAAAAGACCAATTCCGCCCCCACAACGCCACGATGGACCCCACGACTTCCTACCTGCATAAGGACACGAAAATAGGTCAAGAAAAGGGCCCGAGCCACGCCTATAAATAGGATTTTTCCAATGTAATTAGACATCTTTCATTACTTGTAAATTACTTTAGCTTTCCCCTTGAATTTCCTCTCCATCTCCTCCATCTTCTTCGACCTCCATTGAAGCTCCTTCAAAGCTGTTCTCGAGGAATATTCAAGGTCCGTCCTTAAGACCTAGGAAGCCGATTGTAGAGTAGACAGGTTCCTTGAAAGGGATTTTCGTATCTCCTTTTACCTTTCCTTGTTTGTACTCTTTGATACAGTCTATGAATCCTAGGCTAATTGTATCCTGTGACATTATCATTCATCTTTAATAATATTTTAGCTCTTATTTTGTTCTATGTTTAATTGTTTAATCTTGTCTTACGCTTTATTCAATTGGTTTAACTCATTCAAAAGCCCCAAAATCGAGTAGGCACATATTGTGAGCTGAATCTGACCTAGTCAGAGTCTAGGAGATTGACGACCTCTTAGTTGATTAAGCCCAAATTGCTGAGCCTTAGACCTAGTTTCGGCCTTACAAGGGAATCACGCACTAGGAACTTCAGGAGGGTAAGTAGTGTTAATCGCCTTGAATACAAGTGACTTAGATTAGGTTTTTAACCAATAGACCTAATAACCTAACTTCATTATTATCGTTCATACCATGTTCCTTCGGGTAATTGCATTAGTGAAAGATCAATTAGGAGTAGTTTAACTTAATTAAGAGTAGTTTAACTTAATTAGGCGTAGAATAACTTAGTTAGAACTAGTATAACTTAGCTAGGAGTAGCGTAATTCAACCTAGGAGCAGATTAACTTAAGAAAACAAACTCAAAACCCACAAAGCCTAGATAACACCTGAGACCTAGTAATTCGATACTTGTGGTAAATAAGTCTAGTGGATTCTATACCTGGACTTTCCAGATTTATTACTTGATAATGACGGGGTACACTTATCCCTAAGATCAGCCTCACTCCACAACCGCGTGAGGCCGCGTCAATGCTCCATTGAGCAAATTAGTGAGGTTGTCCGTCTACTCAACTTGAGTAAGGAAGAGATGGAAACTGACCAACTCAAGACGAATGAGCTTCTGCAGTACTCCTAATCCATCTTCAAACATGTGCGTCATTCAAATGCTCAACGTCAGTACTATGACTCGGCTCTGCTTAAGATGTTTCATCAAGCCTATGCCATGTTGACTGACAGTATAACCTGGGTTGGGAAGTCTCAAGCATACCTTCTAAGTATGCTCAGTGCTTCGGTCAGGGTTCCCCGTTCTGTCTTGGATGATGGTGTTCCTGTTTTTGATGGTATAAATGAAAGCACGTGCAAGCTTAAGGCATTCTCTGTGCGTTTAACTCGTGCTGCCCTCGACAACACCTTCATTCCTCCTCCTCCTCCCGCTGCTGGCAAAACGGAGGAGAAAGAACAAGCTGAAAGAACTCAGCATACAGGAGAAGCATCTGGAAGTCAGCAAAAACAAAAGGGAAAAGCCAAAGAGCATCCTGTCAAAATCAACCATCCTGTCCAGATCAACTACAAGAAAAAATAGCTTGACTAGGATTGACTAGATATGCTAGACTTAGCCTTTTGATAAACTTATATTCTTCCTGTGTATTTTGTTGTGTTGACTATTAATCCAAAACTATGCATGCATCTCTTTTTCATATTGACCAATCTTATGTGATGCTTACTTATGTTTTGTGATAAACTTTAACGCATCTTCATTAAATCAACTGTGTTAATTGTCTACATTGCTTTATGATTGTCTGCTGTGTTGATCAATATGTTGACCTCTTTTTATATGTCCTCCTAACTAAAACACATTGAACAAAGATATACTCAGCGCTCTCTGATATCTAAATCTTCCGCATAAACTGGGTTAAAAAAAAGAATATGTTCCATGAGCTGACCTATTTCTGAAAACTGACCTTAGACTTACTTGATTAAACCTTGAAATGTTTAAAGTAAAACCAAGTCAGTAGCTCAACCCTTACGGGGGAGTATATTGAGTAATATAAGGTCAACTATCATGGGGGAGCTCAACATTGAGTTCTTCACTGAATATTTTTGCCAACATCAAAATGGGGGAGTTTGTTGAAACATCTTTCCACATGATTTTGATTTGACAAAATTATTTATGTAAATGATAAAAATATTCTAAACACATTAAATTTAAATGCTTTGATTTATTCACACTAATGTGTTTGTTCAATGTTGAGTTTATTGATTTATAAGACATTAAGATAAAAAGCCTAAAGGCCCATATGTTGGGGTTTAGTGTCCTATAGACAATTGTTCTAGGATACAAACTTAATGTAAATGAATTGTTCTTTATATCATTTGTTTTAATGAGATATATGTTTTATAACTATATAAAGGCAATTCCTTTTAAACACTAAATAAAGTCTAATAAAAGGAAATCCATAAGTTTATTTAAAGTGATTATAAAGTGTTCATACAAGCATGAAGTGAGACAAAAATTTATAATAAACTAATAAACTTAAAACCACCCCAAGTCAAGTGATATGTTTAGGATTGATATATCACTGTTGAGACTTGTATGTAACAATGTCTTCTGTCCGACAGAAAGCTGATCTCACAAGTTTCATATATATAGATATCTGGACAGTTACATAGATCCGATGAAAAGGTGTTTATTAGGATTGGGGATCCGATTTGAGATAACAGGATGGGTAGATTCATCCTTGTCACCTGTTCATCTCATTGGTATTAATAGGTATAACTAATCCTCAGACTCAAAGGAATATTAATTGGTATTCTGGATTACGGAATGTGACGCTTTGACTCTGGTGTACACGATCCTTAACAGAGATGACTCTGGGGTGTGAACAGTAGACGTTGGGTATCACAGGAAGTGATTGCGGGATTGTTATATACTGGATTGAGCATTTATCACTCCCGATAAATGGGAGATACATCCAAGGATCGCTTGTGGAAGACTTGACTCTAAATCCTTGCAAGGTGATAGCTTAAGACTTGAAATACAGATTTCACTTAACCTATCTATTTCAGTTGACTCGGCCTGTACAAGTAAAACGAACATCTCGCTATATGTGACTTGACATCATCCATAGTCATAAGATTCAGTTCAAGGATGTAGTTGATAAAGGATCGAATTATACTGTAACTAATACGGAAAGGTTAACGATAGAATCAACTTCTCTTCTTATAGCTCTGGGGGAATGATTACGGACTTGCTAATCACATACTCTGTACATCATTCCGTTATGCAAAGATTAAATATAATTCTTTGAAAATTAATTTAATAACGTTGCATACGGCTAGAAGCAATAAGAACCTAATGGGTCACACATAAGACTTGGAACCTAAAAGAGAGATAGATGTTAATTAATTGATGGAAGCCCAATTGAGCCCAATAAGGCCCATGGACCAAGGGGGGGGGTCGAAATTCATGTAATTAGAATACATGAATAATTAATTTGATTTTGTTATTCCTAATTAGATTAGGATTATGAATTAAATTAATTAAGAGATAAATAAGTTAGGAGTTTTAATTAGATTAAAATACTCCTATTATTATCCAATAAGGTTATTATTATTATCCTTAATATATTAGATATATAATGAGATAATAATTAGGAATTCTATTCCGAATTGAATTCCTATTCAGTAACCTAATTCTATCTAACGAGAGAGAGAGAAAATTCGACACCCCTAGTTCGAGGACGAGATTTCTCTACGGCTTCCTTCCGATCAATTGATTTCATCTATTTTTTATCCTTGATCTTATGTTGATTAGTTAGAGGCAATCTACTTTGGTTGCTATTCAACGGTTGATTCTAAATTAATCCTCCCGTGTTTTATTTCGTGTTTGGGAACTCGGAGAAGAGTTGTGGGCACTTCATTAACAACGGTAGATTGATCATCAAGAGGTAATTCTTCTTATCCCTCTTTATATGAAATAACGGTTAACGGATCTTGTGGTTTATGGAAATAGGTTAGAATTTTTTTATATTTCCGCTGCTATATCTTAGCCTAATTTCCAACAGTGGTATCAGAGCCATCGTTAAATCCGTTATTTCATATATGAAAATTTAGAAGTTTTTCAATAGGATTGAATAAATATTTATAGTTAGGATTAATTAACAAATTGTTTTGATTAATTAATTCTAAGGATAAATAAGTTTTAATAAATTGTTAATTAAAATAGATTATGCATATGTTCCTAATTATTTTGGTTGATAATCATTATAACGAAATCAATTAGTTTTATAGTTAGATTGATAAAATCAGTTTTATTAATTCTAAAGATAAAACGGAAATCTATAGTAGTTTTTCCTATTTCGAAAATCGTTTTAAAACCGTTTTAGAACTGATATATATATATATATATATATAAAATTGTTATTATATAAAAAAAATACGACAGTAGCCCGAGTCGCGCCTCACGGCGCGACTGGCCGCTGTCGCGCGGCAGCAGCCGCGTGTGGCGCCTGGCCGCCGCTGCCGCAAGGCAGCGGCGGTTCAGCCGCCCTAGGGCTGCTGCCAATCGGCAGTAGCCCACTCTCGGGCCCGGCCCGAGACCCACTTGAATTTTAGATTGTTTAAAATCGGTTTTTATATATTTTAAATATACATGTTTCAGAAATTGATAGTTTTCTGTTTTGATTATCGAATGAAAATTTGTTTAAAAGTTTGTTTTACCAATTTGTAAATCAAAATGTTAAATGAATTAAAATCAAAATAATTGGGACGTGCATAATTAAAGTTTTGTATAGTTATATTAATCTAAAAATTAATATAAAAGATACGAAACTATTAGAAGTAAAATTGGATGAAAGTTAATTTGATAAGTTAATGTGATTAACATAAATATTACGTAAGATAGTTATGTAATCAACCAATTAAATTTATTTAATTGAGTCTATGCATGTTTGAAGTTATGGACATATTTGGACCCTCTTTTAGTCTTTTGGTATTTTTGAAATAGGGTCTGCGAGTCCTGCCTTTCTACTATCTATTGTAATTTCTCCTCTCATCTGATTCCCTTCAATTCAATTGAAGTTTTCTTTAGTAGTATAGAAATTAATATGTAATTTCAAGGCGCCATGGAGAAGACGGAGGACCTAAAGAGAAATATGTAATAGTTAGTATTTCCTTAGGTTTGCCCTTTTATTCCGTCTCTGGCTCGACGGAATAATTTAGATGATATGTCCATAACGCCAATGTATGTGAATGTATGTGTCTGATGTATGCTAAAGCAAATCAAGACTAAGTTAGATTATGAGACCTAAAATAAAATCCCTCATTAAAAAGTTAAGTAAATAAACAAGTTATTAAAATCGGTTGCCCCTCCCTAATATTATAATTCAGCCGGCAGTGCTGGGGGCCTTTGGGTTGTTGAGCAAACTCAAGCTCGGGGTCTTTTCGGTAACACCTGAATTATCGAAAATTACTTTTCATGAATATGGGGTAATACTTAAATTAGATTATGATAATTGGATGAGCAAACTCATGTTGTCATAAACTAATGGGCAAAATGGTTGGGATTAATGTGAATAGCATATTAGTTACTAATGTGGTTAGTAACCCAATAACCTAGGAATCACATTAAAGATGTGATTGATTACATGAATCTACCTAACGAATGAGACTAGCTTGTTGAGCAAACTCAAGGCGAAATCTCAGGAGTTAGGATCCTAGCTCACTAAAGGATTTGTGAAATTCTTTGAATTAATATGGAGGGCTATTAATTTGGCAAAATAGTGGGAGCAATCTAAAATAAACAAAAGGCCTATAATTTTAGATTGACATACTTTAAGCAAATGAATAACATACGTTTACTCTTTCTCACATCTCAAGTTTTAAATTAAAACACTCCTAAAATCATGACTAACACCAATCTGCAAAACATTCTTACCGATAACAAATTGAATGGTTCAAACTTCACCGACTGGTTTCGTAACCTCAAAATTGTTTTGAAGTTCGATAAGATAGGGTATGTACTTGATACAACGATACCCCTCTCTCTGCTGATGATGCTCCCATTGAGGGAATTGATGCTTACCAGAAGCACAAGGCTGATGATGATCATGCCGGATGCATCATACTTGCATCGATGACACCGGAATTACAAAGGCAACATGAGGAAATGGATGCCTATTCCATCATCATGCACCTTAAAGAGCTGTTTGGGAAACATACTAGGTGCGAACGCTACGAGATATCCAAGTTGCTATATCGTTGCAGGATGCAAGAGGGCACATCTGTCATGACACATTGTGTCAAGATGATTGGCTATATTACCGAACTTTCAAGTATTGGATTCGCGATGGATAACGAATTAAGCATAGACTTAATTCTTCAATCCCTCCCAGAGAGTTATTCACAGTTCATCATGAACTATCAGATGAATGACTTGCAAACCTCTCTTGAAGAGCTTGCAAATATGCTCAAGTCAGTTGAGCCCAATATGAAGAAAGACAAAGCCATACCGGCTCTTGTCATTGAGGGATCAAAGAAGAGGAAAGGGAATTCTCCCAATCCTAAATATCCCAAGAAAGGTAAGAAAGCCATGCCCAACAAAACTAAGGGAAAGGAAGTGAAGAAGCCCAAAGGAGAGTGCCACTTCTGTGGTAAAGACGGGCATTGGAAAAGAAACTGTTGGTGTACCTAGCATTCCTCAAAAGGGGAAGAAGCTGGGACTTCAACATCTGGTATGTTTTATATTGAAATTTCACAGTCTGAATCTTTTGGTACTTGATACCGGATGCAGCCTGAGGATATTCTAGGAATATCTAGAAATATTATTTCTATTAGCCGCCTTGTTGACGACGGCTTTTCATATTTCAATAAAAGACAAGAGTTGCAATTTTTATAAAGATTCGATCTTTTATTTTTCAGGAATATCACAAAATGAGATTTATGTGTTAGATGACAAAATTCCTGTTTTTGCAATTGATACCAAAAGACATAAGCTAGATAATTCAACTTACTTGTGGCATTGTCGTTTAGGCCATATAAACAAGAGACGCATGCTAAAGCTACATTCAGATGGGCTTATAGATCCAATCGATCTCGAATCATTGGAAATATGCGAATCATGTTTAAAAGGTAAAATGATAAAGACACCCTTTAGCAATAAAGGTGAGCGTGTATCAGACACTCTAGGACTCATTCATTCAGATGTATGCGGTCCTATGTCAGTCCAAGCAAGAGGAGGATTCAGATTCTTCATAAGCTTCATAGATGACCATACCCGATATGGTTACATCTACTTAATGAAGCACAAATCAGAAGCTTTTGAGAAATTCAAATGCTTCAAGAATGAAGTAGAAAATCAATTAGGAAAGAAAATAAAGATGCTTCGATCTGATCGAGGTGGCGAATATCTTTCAGATGATTTTCTGAATTATCTAACTGAATGTGGGATATGCTCACAATGGACACCTCCCTATACACCACAACACAATGGTGTATCCGAGAGGAGAAACCGTACCCTACTAGATATGGTGCGATCCATGATGAGCATGGCCTTACTTCCAAAGACGTTCTGGGGCTATGTCTTAGAAACTGCCCTCTTCACCCTAAACCGAGTACCAACTAAATCCGCTAGTTCCACACCATATGAATTGTTCATTGGTAGGAAACCCGTGTTCTCATTCATGAGAGTATGGGGTTGTTCAGCATTTGTCAAGCGCATTGCGTCCGACAAACTAGATTCGAAATCTGATAAATGTTTCTTCATTGGATACCCTAAGGAAACTGTGGGATATTACTTCTATCATCCAGATGATCAGAAAGTGATAGTATCCAAACATGCAACCTTCTTAGAGAAAGAGTTTCTCGAAGAAACACAAAAGGGAAGCATGATTGAACTTGACGAAGTTCAAGAAGAAGAAACACCGACTGAAACAACAGAGGCGGTTGAGGTACCCGAAGAAGTCCCATTATATGAGACTCCAGTGCCACCTATTCGTAGATCACAAAGAGTTCGTGAACTCCCAGTTAGATATGGTTTTCTAGTGGGAGATGATAATGAGGTTCCCGTGTTAGACGACGAACCCGAAAACTACGAAGAGGCTCTTACTAGTCCAGATTCTAAAGCATGGCTTGAGGCCATGGATTCTGAAATGGATTCCATGTATACTAACCAAGTGTGGACTTTGGTTGATCCACCCGAAGGGATAATACCCATTGGGTGCAGGTGGATCTTTAAAAAGAAGACAGACATGGATGGAAAGGTTAGCACCTACAAAGCTAGGTTAGTAGCGAAAGGATATCGTCAGAAGTAAGGAATTGATTATGACGAAACTTTCTCTCCTGTGGCTATGTCCAAATCAATCAGAATCATGCTTGCAATTGCCGCTCATTTCGATTATGAGATTTGGCAAATGGATGTGAAAATAGCTTTCCTAAACGGAAACCTTCTTGAGGATGTATATATGATGCAGCCTGAAGGTTTCATATCGAAGGATGCAAATAAAGTTTGCAAACTTTAGAGATCCATTTATGGACTCAAGCAAGCATCAAGAAGCTGGAATAAGCGTTTTGACGAAACCATAAAACAATTTGGTTTCGAACAAAATTGCGAAGAAGCTTGCATTTACAAGAAAGCAAGTGGGAGCTCTATAGCATTTCTCATACTATATGTGGACGATATATTATTAATGGGAAATGACATTGCTCCACTACAGTCGGTAAAAGTATGGTTATCTAGTAACTTCTCAATGAAACACCTTGGTGAAACAGCTTATTTACTTGGTATAAAGATCTACAGAGATAGATCGAGAAGACTGCTTGGTCTTTCACAGGCTACATACATTGAAAAGGTGCTAATCAGTTTAGCATGCTTGAATCAAAACGAGATAACTTACCCATGCTACATGGAGTAAAGTTAAACAATCATCAATGTCCTAAAACCGATGATGACAAAAGACGCATGGCTGTAGTCCCGTACGCCAGCGCAATCGGTTCGATTATGTATGCTATGCTATGCACTAGACCTGACGTAGCGTTCACGTTATCTGTAACGAGTCGTTACCAAGGGAATCCGGGAGACGAGCATTGGATTGCCGTCAAGAACATTCTTAAGTACTTGAGAAGAACTAAAGATATGTTCCTAGTGTACGGAGAAGGTGATCTGAAAATAAAAGGATTTTCAGACGCAAGTCATCTCACAGATGAGAATGATTTTAAATCCTAATCAGGATACCTGTTTATCTTGAATGGGGGCACGGTCAGTTGGAAGAGTTCTAAGCAGGGAAGCGTAGCTTTCTCTACGACCGAGTCAGAGTATATCGCAGCTGCGGAAGCAGCAAAGGAAGCGGTTTGGATAAGAAATTTCATTACAGAACTTGGTGTGGTGCCTGACATTGTAAATCCCATTACACTGTATTGTGATAACAATGGAGCCATTGCGCAAGCAAAGGAACCACGGTCTCATAATGCGTCCAAGCCTTACCTTAAGCGATACCACATCATTAGAGAGATTGTGGCTAGAGGAGATGCGAGAATAGAAAGAGTACCTACAGAGGACAACGTTGCAGATCCGTTGACAAAGCCTTTAACCCAGAAAGTACATGATCGTCATTTAACTTCTACTGGGATAAGTTTTAGAAACAATTGGCTTTAGTCCAAGTGGGAGTATGTTGGGGTTTAGTGTCCTATAGACAATTGTTCTAGGATACAAACTTAATGTAAATGAATTGTTCTTTATATCATTTGTTTTAATGAGATATAAGTTTTATAACTATATAAAGGCAGTCCCTTTTAAACACTAAATAAAGTCTAATAAAAGGAAATCCGTAAGTTTATTTAAAGTGATTATAAAGTGTTCATACAAGCATGAAGTGAGACAAAACTTTATAATAAACTAATAAACTTAAAACCACCCCAAGTCAAGTGATATGTTTAGGATTGATATATCACTGTTGAGACTTGTATGTAACAATGTCTTCTGTCCGACAGAAAGCTGATCTCACAAGCTTCATATATATAGATATCTGGACAGTTACATAGATCCGATGAAAAGGTGTTCATTAGGATTGGGGATCCGATTTGAGATAACAGGATGGGTAGATTCATCCTTGTCACATGTTCATCTCATTGGTATTAATAGGTATAACTAATCCTCAGACTCAAAGGAATATTAATTGGTATTTTGGATTACGGAATGTGACGCTTTGACTCTGGTGTAACACGATCCTTAACAGAGATGACTCTAGGGTGTGAACAGTAGACGTTGGGTATCACAGGAAGTGATTGCGGGATCGTTATATATTGGATTGAGCATTTATCACTCCCGATAAATGGGAGATACATCCAAGGATCGCTTGTGGAAGACTTGACTCTAAATCCTTGCAAGGTGATAGCTTAAGACTTGAAATACAGATTTCACTTAACCTATCTATTTGAGTTGACTCGGCCTGTACAAGTAAAACGAACGTCTCGCTATATGTGACTTGACATCATCCATGGTCATAAGATTCAGTTCAAGGATGTAGTTGATAAAAGATCGAATTATACTGTAACTAATACGGAAAGGTTAACGACAGAATCAACCTGTCTTCTTATAGCTCTGGGGGAATGATTACAGACTTACTAATCACATACTCTGTACATCATTCCGTTATGCAAAGATTAAATATAATTCTTTGAAAATTAATTTAATAATGTTGCATACGGCTAAAAGCAATAAGAACCTAATGGGTCGCACATAAGACTTGGAACCTAAAAGAGAGATAGATGTTAATTAATTGATGGAAGCCCAATTGAGCCCAATAAGGCCCATGGACCAAGGGGGGGGGGTCGAAATTCATGTAATTAGAATACATGAATAATTAATTTGATTTTGTTATTCCTAATTAGATTAGGATTATGAATTAAATTAATTAAGAGATAAATAAGTTAGGAGTTTTAATTAGATTAAAATACTCCTATTATTATCCAATAAGGTTATTATTATTATCCTTAATATATTAGATATATAATGAGATAATAATTAGGAATTCTATTCCGAATTGAATTCCTATTCAGTAACCTAATTCTATCTAACTAGGGATTAGATACAAAAGATTATAAATACCCCCCTAGGATTTTTGAAATCCACTAGTCAATACCTTAATGAGATTTTCGAAATCCCTATAGTGAGAGAGAGAGAAAATTCGACACCTCTAGTTCGAGGACGAGATTTCTCTACGGCTTCCTTCCGATCAATTGATTTCATCTATTTCTTTTATCCTTGATCTTGCATTGATTAGTTAGAGGCAATCTACTTTGGTTGTTATTCAACGGTTGATTCTAAATTAATCCTCCCGTGTTTTATTTCGTGTTTGGGAACTCGGAGAAGAGTTGTGGGCACTTCATTAACAACGGTAGATTGATCATCAAGAGGTAATTCTTCTTATCCCTCTTTATATGAAATAACGGTTAACGGATCTTGTGGTTTATGGAAATAGGTTAAATTTTTTTTATATTTCCGCTGCTATACCTTAACCTAATTTCCAACACCATAAGTGGAAGTCAAGCCCAAGTCAACAGATCAAGACCACATGACCCAAGAAGACAAAACGCAGTCGTTCTAAGCAAAGCACAAGCTCAGCATAAAGAAGGATCGAGAACCCTTCTATCAATTGCTTCAAGATGAAGCTGCTGAGTTGAATGACAAGAAGTACAAGTCAGCGGCAGAACAGAATCAACTTGGAGACAAAGTATTTCTACTTTGGGTAAAGCTCAGAAGGCGCAGGAAGCTGTCTGGAAGACTTTACTATAAATGTCGAAACATTCTGTTCATCTGACGAAAAGCTGCTGAGCACTGCCGTAGACAGAAGATGCAAGAATCTTATTGGCCAACAACACTGAGCACGTCCTGAATGACAACGATAGGAAGCCGTTAGCCTCCAACGGTTATTTCGAAATTCAAAATTACCGGTGCTTGAAGTGTCACTATATAAAGGCCTCTCAATTGCTTCATTCGATGCAGATCTTCAATTAGTCGAAACGCTGACCAAATTCATACTTGAAGTTCTGTGAGAAAAGCAAAGCAAAATCTTACACCAATTCCAATCATTGTGTAAAAGTCTAGAGTGATTTTATTCATCTAAAGTGTCTTAGCAATTGTTGTTTAGGACAAACACTTTATCATTTCTAGAAGAATAGAAAGGAGAAGCTGAGTACTCGGTTATACTACTCAGCGGTAGTTATAGGAGTGAGTAGAGGTATAAAGGAAGGTACTCTTGTATACTCAGCTTCTATTGTAAAAGGTTTCGTGCTCTACCTTTAAAGAGCTCAGTAGAGAATTCAAAAAGCTCGGAACGCGTTCCGGGGACTAGACGTAGGCGGAGAGGCCGAACCAGGATATGTCTGCTGAGTAACATATTTCTAACCCTTAAACTCCTTTATATATTGCTTGCTATAAAACTGTCTAATTAACGAACTCACGCTGGGTTGAGTGCACTAAGAAGCTGAGTTCAGGAATAGACTCAAGTGCTATCTCCTGACTCAAGGAAAGAAACAGACTTGGTCACCAGTTGACTAAGCTTGTGTCTTAAAACTACTTAGTGCCGTTGTGTAAACCTTTTCTTAAGAAAAGAAATCAGCCTTAACGGACAAAATTTTAAATAGTTCCTATCCGCCCCCTTGAACTAACCTTGTCACGTTATACGGGACCAACATATCCCACCCAAACCAATGTATCTTCATTCCCCCTCCCTCCTTTCTACCGCATAAAAAAGAGTTCATCATCCTTTCCATGTCCTCACAAATAGACTTAGGTAACAAAAAGGTGCTCATACATAAAGTAGGTAAGACCTGGGCAACCGTTTTAATCAATATATCCTTACCAACATTGGATAAAAATTTAAGTCCCCAGTAACTAAATCTTTGCCTAAGTCTATCAAGTAAAAAGGAAAAAACCCTCTTTTTTGACCTCCCAATTAAAGATGGCAAACCTAGGTAGTGTCCCATGTTTAACGGGGCCCAGACCCCTAACAAAGAACAAATATCATTCTGCACCTCCGGTTTAACATTCTTGCTAAAGAATATACCTAATTTGTGAATGTTTATAGCTTGGCCCGAGGCTTGCTCATAGGATGTGAGGATCCCTTGAATAACACCCGCTTCTTCCTTTGACGCCTCAAAGAACAGAAAGCTGTCATCTACAAATAAAATGTGAGATACCACCGGAGCTCCTCTACACACCCGAGACCCTCTGATTAGGCCTCCTCTCTCAGCCTGATAAATAAGCTGTGAAAGGACCTTTGCACACAGAATAAATAAGTATGGGGATAACAAATCTCCTTGCCTCAATCGACCTGGTGTTATCGGTCCCACTACCTCATTATTGACAGAAATGGAATAAGAGACAGTAGTTACACACAACATGATCCACTAAACCCACTTCTCACTAAAGCCCATTCTTCTTAATACTGCTTAAGAAAGCTCCAATCCACTCTATCACCGGCCTTACTAATGTCAATTTTGAGGGCTACATCTCCCTTCACTCCCCTATTATTTCTTTTCATATGATGAATTGATTCAAAGGCTACTTGCACACTATCAATTATTGACCTTCCAGGGACAAAAGCAGATTGACTCTCACTAATCAATTTGGGCAATATGATCTTTAGCTTGTTTATTAAAACCTTAGCAATTGCCTTATACAATACATTACACAAAGAGATTGGTCTAAAGTCCACCATGCTCTTTCGGACCACACTTTTCGGGATTAACACCACAACAGTGTCGTTCATATTTACCGGGCACTCACCCCTGTCGAGCCAACCCTTACACGCTCCAACCACCTCATGCCCTAGCAACTGCCAAAAATGCTGGTAAAACCCCGGATTAAGTCCATCCGGACCTAGAGATTTTCCAAGTTGCATCTAGAAAACCGCCTCTTTGATCCTTCAGCATAAAAAGGAGCCTCTAACAGTCTGTTATCCTCCTCTGATACTGTCTGTGCCAACGCTTCCATAATTTCCATATTGCCTGCACTAGTAGGCTCAAAGACCCTTCCAAAATATTCCCGTACATGAGCTTCTAGCTCCCTCTTCCCCTCAATCCTTAGCCCCATACTGTCATCCAGAGTCGTGATCAAATTCTTCTTTCTTCTAGCTTGCACACACGAATGAAAGAATTTTGTGTTCATATCTCCTCCCTTCAGCCAGTACTGCTTCGCTCTCTGTCTCCAAAATATATCCTCATATTCCAATAGCCCATTTAGCTGTGTCTGAATTTCCTTGACTATGCTAACCGATTCTCCATCTACTCTATCACGTAGCCTGCCCAGCATGCGTTTTAGATGATCAATTTGAGTAGTGAACCAACAACGGAACTCATAAACCATCTTTAATTGGTACTACTATAAATTTTATAAACCAATAAGTAATGATAAGAAAAGAAAAATAAATTTTATAAACTCTTTAAAAACTACTATAAATTTGTACTCATTAAATACATAAAAAAAATTAAAAAGTTCAGAAATATATAAAGAAATATATTGATGCTAAATAATATTTGTTCATGTATTAAGACTTATTGATGTAGTACTAAATTTATACATGGTCAATAAAGAAAGCAACATGATTGATCTTAAACTTTAGAAGATGAGTTATAACTAAAAAATAAAGGCTAAAGGAACCATTTGGCCTCTGACCTATCCAAAATTTGTGTATTTGGCTTCTGACCTCTTATTTGGTCACATTTGGCCCCTCACGTATCCCAATTAGTAAAATCATACCCAAAATAGATGGAAAGTTAACTGAGGTTGATTTTATTACCAAATAAACAATCTATTGTGATATTAATAAAAATTACAAAACATTATTGAGTCTAAACTGATATTTTACATCCCACCATTCCTCCTTCTTCTTTGATTCTGCAACTTTTCCCGACTTCTGCATTCCTTCTTTCCCAGCTTGCTTTGGATATTCATGCTACTCCATTCGCTTCCCCCATCTGAAGTTCTTGCTTTCGATATTCGACGTCTCTCTTTTCTCCATTATCAACGCCAAACCCCACTTTTCAAGTCTCCGGTTATCTCTGACGCTTAATCTGGCTCCGACCATTACTTTGTCTCTACGTACCATGGTTCTCCTCTTCAAACACTCATCTTCTCTATGGATAACCAGATGAAAGAATTTTTTATGCAGGTAATTCAAGACTTTTAATTGCAATATTATACCTTATTTTCCATGGCAGTGAGGATTTTTTATTTTCTTGCCTGCAGAAATTGAGAGATGAGTACTCATTTTTCAATAATATAGAATTATCTTGTAGATTTCAACCTTTACTGCCACTAATTTTTCCATTAGGAAGAATCTCTTCGTACACACTGCTACATTCTCCTTCCCTAGTCCAGTTGGATGTCACATAATCGCGAATTTATTTACGCTAATCTTCTAGAATTAGAATTGAGAAAATTATAGCATTCCTCAATCCAATCCTTGTAATCACACTCGCTTGCACGGTCCTTGTCAAAAGATGGAATCGCTTGTTGAAGGAAGGAATCGCATAAGCCCGAAAAGAAGTGGTTGCAGAATCGAAGAAGATGACTATTAGGATGTAAAAATGTTGTTTTAGACTCATCAAGGTTTTGAATTTTTACTAATGCCACAATAGATTGTGTATGTGGTACAGAATCAAGTTTGGTTAACTTTCCATCCATTTTGGGTGTGATTTTACTAATTGGGATAGGCGAAGGGCCAGATGTGACCAAATAATAGGTCATGGGCCAAACATACAAATTTTGGATAGGTCAAAAGCCAAATTGTGTGTTTTGCCAAAAAATAAAAAAATATGGGAAATTTAATAAATAATTATTTATTGTGAAACAATAAATGTTATTTAAAAGCTTACTTCAAACGATTTTTTTTATTTGAACGCACATCTTAAGAATTAATATGGAAGTAGATTCATTAACTCTTCAATATGTATATTGCTTCCACTTTCAATTCAATTTGAGTTTGTAAATTTGTCACTAAATTATATTGATTTGAGCATAAACTTGCATCTTACAATCTGAAAATGGACTGCATTTAGTAAATAAGAACTTATGGCAGTGTCGTGTAACAAATAAGTGCAGATTGAAAAGTTGGTTACCACGTAATTTTATAATCTGAAAAAAGTCTAAAACAAATTTGTTTCTTCTGGGAGTTTAATTAGAATAAAAAAAATAGAATTAGAATAACAAATATTTTTCATGTGCAACATATTTAGTAGTGACCTATTGAGCCTCTCAACATACTCAATCTAATAACTCACGTTCTCAATTTCATTTCATTTCATTGCACTGTTTTGTTTGATTTTTGGCATCTGCAATTATGTTAGCATTGTAGAACTATATTATATTATACTAAATCAAATGAAAGCTGGAGGCGGATTGATCGATCTCAATAATTTTAATGATTGAGACACCAAATTGCCCAGTTGCAATACAGTTTCAAAAGACAAAAACTAAAGCATATGAAAATTCAACATATATGTTTATACTAAAAAGGTTTTCATAGTCTCCAAACCTATGTAGAATAATGCAAGATATGCATCTAATTTGGGAATTAAATTAAAATTAAAAATGTTATGATCCATTTGTTGGTTGTATATAAAAGTACATTTTATCCTATAAATCAAAGCACATAAAGCTAATAAAATTCACAATATCCCTGATTACCAAGAATTGTAAAAGTATACAAAAAAACTAATGATGGAAAGCCAAAACAATACCTTTGATAGTGGATGATAACTAACATCACCTACAACAATAAACATATTTTTAATAGACTTATACAAAAAAAATTCTATATCCATGGTCTAGTTATTGAGATTATTTGCCAATCAAAGTCGACCTTTGATTCTTCAGGTAGAGTAACACTTATAGTTCTTCATATAAGCTGCCACATCCAGAATATCTTGGATATGCTAATAGATAATCTCCATAACCACTATTTGTTACTGGCAGTTGTATATCAAAATCAGTCATGCTCCTATGGAAGCTATCGTCATTTAGTCTCCTACATTACAATGAAAACATTCAGTTTACACCTCAATCCCATGTAAAATTTATAAATCAAAGACATGATTCTAACACATCAGTGTCATTCAAGGCATGAGATACAAAAGCCATGCATGCACAGTAACACTGAGGCAATCAATTGCATTAAACACAAATAGGAAAGGGAAACATAATATATAGAACAATCAATTCATAGAACAATTGTAAATTAATTGACAACGTACCAGCGCACTAATACATTCTCTGTAGATAGTCGTTTGTAAGCATTGCTGAAGGTATTCGAAATCCTAAAGTCGTTTGTAAGCATTACTGAAGGTATTCGAAATCCTAACCAATTTAATCTTGCTACGCTGGATTTTAAGTAACTATTTCTTCAGACATGAAATTCATTTTTGAAAAATGATTTACAATTATATCAGGTAAAAATTTCAACTATAAATTTCAGTTATGTCAAACTAAGTAAAACATTATTTTTAATATATTTTAAGAATTAAGGTTTATAAATTAGGAGTCTAAGATTTATTTTCAGGCTTTAGAATTTATGAATTAGGGTCTAAAATTCTTTAATTGGGGGTATAAAATCATACTTGATTTATGATATATAGGAAATAGTGACATATTTTGAATTAATTTTGGTAATATCATTTAGTTGTAATTTTATACTCAAATATAATTTTGGGTAAGTTTTTTTTTAATTGAAAGCTTGGAGGTCGACCCAAAAGAACCTAAGCATCCTAACAAGGTTAGCACACTTCGAATCAAATGGAGCTGAGCCCAAAACATTATTAAAAGAGAAGAGAAGATCCGTACAAAATAAATAATAAAGGACAAACAAAAAGGCGAAATAAAATACAAACAAACTAGCAGAATCGAAACTGGGGCAGTCCCGCCAAGTCATCAGACACAAGATACGAGCAGAAGGAATGCGAGGAATTCCATGAAATCAACGAAGAAGCAGTTCGACCATGGTTAGCTAAGGAATCCGCCACCCTATTTCCTTCTCTAAAAATATGTGAAACAAAAATTGTCATTTGTGACACAAGGGAAAGGCAAAGCATCCACTCTTGTCAGAAATGCCAAGGAACAGTCTTGGATCTTGATTTTAACAAATTAACAACATAGCTTGAATCTGATTCAATCCAAAGCTTCTTCTAGCCTTTATCCCAAGTCATACGAATGGAGTGCATAACACCCTGTAATCCGCCTCAAAAGGAAGACAAATGCTAAACGACATCGCAAAAGCACCATGCGGAAAGCCTCTGCAGTTTCTAAAAATTCCACCTGCCCCTGCTAAATTATCAGCCACAGATCCATCTGAATTTACTTTGATCCAACCCGACAATGGAGGACGCCAAATAACTTCCACGCAGGAGGGTGTGGGAGGAGGGCGACAAAGTAAAAAGAGTTGCGACAAAACATGGTGATCCTTAGCTGAATGAAACATAACTCCCTTGCTTCCAAATTGCACCTCACGAAGAGCGCTCCAAAGGTCCCGCAAAATGACAGATACATTTGGAACAATTGAATCAAAGATGGCCCGATTTCTGGCCTTCCAGTTTAACCAAATTGTGTTTACAAATACAGACGCCCAGATGTCTAAGAGTTGAGGACTGAAATTTTGTGATTGAAAACACGCCAAAAGAGAGTTGAGACTGTCAAAAACTCCAAGTCACAGACCAAACAAAGAAAAAATAGCGTTCCAGATCCGGGTCATGAAGATACAACTCACAAAAAGATGGTCATGACTTTCTAAATTAAGACGGCAGAGTTCGCATCTTGAAATTAAAATCAAACCTCTTACACTGATTAAATCATGAGTTGGGAGCTTGTTCAAAATTGCTCACCAACAGATAAGAGAACGAGATGGTGGCAAGAAGCTTTTCCAGATGAAGTTTTTTCAAGACACCTCAGGCTGAACCCCCCGAATCAAATTGTAAAGACTTCTGACCGAAAAAATGCCCTTTCGGTCAGCCTTCCAAAAGCACACATCTTCGGAGTCAAAACCTCCCTTGATATCTTCAATATTACCCCTAAAATCCACCACCTCAGTCGGGAGATTCGACCAACCAAAACTGCCAAAATAATTTAAAACTGAATCGCCACTAAGCTCAGAATCGTCACAAATATTCAAACGTTCAAAAACTGTTGGGGAGATCTAAGAACTAAACCAGAAATTGAGTTTTGAGTGTACGCCAATCCACCAAGAAGAATTTTGCAAGACAAAAGAAAAACAACTCCTTGCGGATGACCAAACCGAGGAGCCAATAGGTGTGGATCGAGGACCCCTCATCTTACTTAGAAAACGTTTCTTCAAAATCCCCATTAGAAACGTATCTAAGGAGATTAAATCCCAACAAATTTTGCCCAGCATGACAATGTTCATATCAACAAAGTCTTTTACACCCAAACCTCCTTCAACAATGGGTTTACAACATAAATTCCAAGAGTGGATGACAAGCTTCTTTTCATTCACCGAGCCCGACCAAAGGAAATTCAAAGTTACACAATACTTATATTTAAGTGAATTATAAAGTGGGTTTTGAAATAAATTTAGATAAATGTCACAAACTTAAAATTTAAAACTGTAAATACCACTAAACGTGTATTTGTTGGTTTTCTAAGAAACTGTTTTTTTAAAATCATTTTCTTGAAAGATACACATTCTCTCCGCAAAATGTTTCATGCTTTGCAGAAATTCACTATCCACAATTTGAAAAACTACCTTTTTGAATTGAATTTTGAACCAAAAACTCTGTTTTTATATGTGATTTTTCACACCCTAAATGAGGAGCAAAATCACATATACTTTATCTTGGCTTCACTAATTTTCGTTTTCAATTCTGGTCCAAAATAATCAGCTGGTTCTTCTAGAGTCTTATGATAATAAAGAAAATCATTCATGGTGATAACGATTGCAGCTTCAGAAAATCTCATGTTTAGCAAAAAATTCACTTTCAATTTCTAAATAAAATGTCGACCTTATGACAAATTCTAAATAAATTGGGTGTTGTCTATTCATATAAAGTATAATTTATCCACCAAAATACATGAATTTCTTAAATTTCTTGAAAATACATGAAATTTTAGAATGTTTGGATTTTAATTGTACATAATTTTAAAATCACATCTTGACTTTGAAATGAACAAAAATCACATAAGAAAAAAAAGACAACGAATATGATGAGTCCCTAAGAGTTCGAATTAATTAATAATTCAACTAAATAAAAACAGTTATTAAAAAAGTGGTGTAACCGATTTGTATGACAAAAGAATAAAAAGAATTGGTTTTTTTTGATATTTTTATTAATAGAAAATAAGGAATCGATATAAGCAAATAAAATACCAACATTGTAAAATATATGTAGGGAAAATTACACAGAAATTCACTTTTGGAAACAATTTACAACTATGTCAAGTCATCTAATATATGACTATTGGTGTAAAAAGCCCAATTTTTAATACTTTCTAAAAAGCCCAATTTCTAATACTTTCAAAATTCCAGAGGCAGGTGAATTGGGCTGGCTTGGATAATATTTTGGAGGAAAGCCCAAATAGATCCGACCCAAATTCAGCCCCAGCTCTAGTCTATTCAAAATAGTAAAGTAAGAGCTTTTTTTTAGGGTAATATCATAATTAAGTACAAAATTATAACTAAATCATATCACCAAACTTAATTTTTAATATCTCATTATTTTTTATATATTATGATTTTACACCATAATTTAAAAAATCCAGACTCCAATTCATAAATCATAAACTCTAGAAAATATATTTTAGACTTCTAATTTATAAATTCTAATCCTTAAAATATATTAAAAGTACTGATTTTACTAGTTTGACATAATCCAAAATTGTGACTTGACATAGTTGTAAATAGTTTTTAAAAGATGAATTTCTGTGTAATTTTCCCTTTTTATTTTGAGCATGAAAGACTACAAAATTTTGAGGGTTTCAATTTCGAAAAAAACAAAGATAATAAAATATTAAACACATAAAAAAAAATAATCGAAAATTTAAATTGATAACCAATATATATGAAATTCAAATGGGAAAATAATAATTAAAGTTCCATATGATTAAAATCATAAATATAACTAGAAAATATAAACCTATTTCAATCTTTGTCTCTGCTCTCCATGTTTTTCTAAACTTCTTTCTAATAATAACTTTTTAGGGGTATTTTATATAGTTAACTTGCATCCATAAAATTGAGCAACTTAACTATACTCTATGTAACAAAATTAATCCCCCTTTTTAATTATTATAAGGTTTAAATTTAATGTGAAGAAGTTTTTTTCCAATTCACAAGCTGGTCGAGAAAGTCCTTCACTTCATTTGTATCACACAAAGAATAGGTCGCTTTTGTCTCCTTTGCTATGGAAGAAACAATTATGGGATATCCTTGACCAATTTCTGTGATCATCTGTAAAAATAAAATAAAAGAATTATTATATATTTCTAACAAATGTCTGAAAATGTTGCAATGTATCAACCCGGTCTTGAGGGGTTCTGCTAGAAATTCTCTGAGAAGGGGTGGGGGTATTATTTTTACTAAGAAAAATTTACAGAGTGTTTTAAATTCGAAAAAAAATATTTTAATGCATATTCACATAACCGACAACAATGCCAAATAGAAAAAAATACACACGATGAGAAGATGAGAGATTGTTTTTTTAGAACGGAATTGAAGTTTCATCTAATTTTGAAGAAACTAACTAACACATGATTGTGAACTGTAGAGGGTTATTGTAAAGAAACAGAGGCATTATTTCAATCTTGATTGTTTAGTTACAATAGATTTACTTTCTCTGTTTCGTTTTTTTTTAATTCAAGAACAAAAACGATATCACTGTAAGGACGAAATTTCAACTAAGGAACATAAGCACCGGGTTATAGATATCACTGTAAGGTCGAAATTTCAACTAACGAAATTTCTACTGCATATAAAAATACGTTTTAAAGCAGTGGATTCAAAAACTAAATAAGGATAAGGTACCAAAATATGGTCGTGAAATCAACATAAGAATATAAGATAACGTATAAAGTTAATAGGAAAATGATATAATATGATTAATTTAATTATGACGTTTAGCTTAAATTGTATATATTTTGTAAACGTTAAGCTTAAATTCGTATTATTTTATAAACGTTAAACCTATATTAGTGCTATTTTATACGTGAGGCCTAAATTGATGCTATATTGTAAACGTTAAACCTAAATTGATATTATGTTGTAAACGTTAAGCCTAAACTGGTACCTTATCCCAATAAATAATGATTATGCATTGAATAAACATTTAAATTCTAAAGTTGGAATTTAAGACTAATATATAATAACATCATCCTTCTTGAATCATTAAGCAATCAGGTATTAAAGATTAAAGTCCGTTCTTAAAATTATACAACGTATCATTTTCTCGTTTACCTCAAAAGCATCTTCATTAGTTTTGTCATCTCCAATATATAGAGGGAGAAAATCATTAGTGTCACCAAAACCAAGATTCTGAATCAGGTATTGCAAAGCACGACCCTTGTCCCAATCAATATGAGGTCGTATCTCAATAACCTGATCAGACAAAACACAATTAATGTTTGAAAATTTTTACAGTACTCCCGACCAATGAAAATCATATTAAACAGTACCTTCCTGCCTCCACTTATGCGAAATGCAGGATAAGCCTCCTTAAGTGTATCAACTTCCTGCAATTTTCATAAATAAACATATATCATATTTTTGGTTGGGTTAATTAATTAATTAATTTAATTACTGTAATTAGTTTAATTACCTTATGATTTACACGTCTGTAATGCACAGAAATGCAGAAAGTATTGTCTTCAATGAGGGAACCTTTGATGACCTTGGTTTTTTCTTCCAAAATTTTGAGTATCTTCCATTTAAAAATAATGGATATATAATGTTTGAAAAATTAATATTAGTGTGAGAGCTAAAAAATAATCAAATATATATTATCAGTTGCGTTTACACGGACCCTGATGACTACGTAAATTTGGTCATTCACCGTTAGATCTAGGCGGATTAAAATCCTAAGGTGAATCCACCTTAGGATTTTAATCCGCCTAGATCTAACGGTGAATGACCAAATTTACGTGCTCATCGGGGTCCATGTGAACGCAGCTGATTATATTATAGATATGTTTATAATTACCTCTTGAATTGTAGGCAAAAAATCTTTTGCTGGTTGAAAGTAAATAACTTCCTTTTCCAAATTAAAAATACAAAAGCATCATTAATTTGTCTAAAACATTATTGAATAAAAATAATTTCAAATAAATTGCTGAGATTTGAGATTTGTTTAGAACGATCTTGTGCAAGAGACATCACACACGTAATGATTCAAAGAAAACACAAATACTTGACCATTGAAAGAAGGTGTTGTGGTGGAAATGTCCATTCCATGACTTCCAGCATAGGTTACATTTTGAAGTTGCACAAATGCTTTCACCCGATGAAATCAGAATTTTTTAAAACTAAAAACAGTCCAATTAATTCATTCATTAATTAACTATGTTCTATTTAGATTTTCTTAAGTTGATTTTAAACTCGAGGTATAGTAATTGACGAAAATAGTCCATTATAATACGTGCATGATAAACAAAGCATTTAAAAGCATTACCAAAGATAGCAATGGTAAAAGTTGTCCAAATTCAAACATCACTCTAAAATATACTAATATTTAATTTTCGCTCTTATTTACATCACTTCTGTGCCACAACCTTAAAAAACAAATATTACGGAGAGGTTTATTAACCTTATCACGAGACCTTCTACTAACAATAGCAGTGGGGAAGAGAGAAGCAACTTGTTGAACAGCTGAACGCATCTGCATAAATTAATTAATTTATAATTAATGAAAAACATATATACTCCTTTAATTTAATATAAATATATGTGAAGATTAATAAAAAATAAACCTTAGGAGACATGAAAGCTTGATCAGGGTCATCAACAATTGGGGAAAGAGTTCCATCATAATCCAAAAAAACAACTATCTTTTTCCCTTCTGCCTGCTTCATCATTCCTTCAAATGATTCCAGAGCTGATGGATGTTCTTCCTGTTCATTTTTATTACAAATTTTTGTTAGAGAAACTAGACATGTTCACAAGTTCGGGTACCATACAGTCCGTGTTCAATGGCTTGGGCTTAAACAAAGAAAAGTTATATTAGATCCAACATAGCTCAGGCACCAAAGGCTGCCAATCAGGCTTGCAAGTCATACAAATATAAGTGGATTTATTTGAATTGGGTTTGAGATTTGATTTTTAAAGTCCCAACTCAACCGATCCAAACCCACCTACCCACCTAAATTAACAACGGCTAGGTTTAAGATAAACATTTTAAAGCTGAAATCTGTTGGGCTAGAGCTGAGTTTGCCTAAGAACATGTCTAATAGAAATTAGACATGTTAACATAGACCGAATACTTAACCAGACTCGCGTCTAATGGCCTGCACTTGGACAAAGAAAATTTACATTGAACCCGCCTTGACCTATATCTACCAAATCTAATAACCATTTTTAGGTTGTGCAGGGAATTTATAGAAATAGAACGGTCCGGTCTACTAATATTAATTATTAAATATTATTTTAAAGTATTTCTTTTATATTTTTATTATAAAGAATATATATATTTTTCAGATGTATTTTTTTAGATTGGTTAGGTTTAAGTTGAGTATTTTAAAGCAAGAGCCTGTTGGACTCAATCCGACTCATGAACTAAGAATTTAGTAAAACAAAACTTTAAACTTCAAAATACATGTGTGAATTCACTAATATGGGACGGATATGAGATGCAAAAATTATACCCGTTAGGGGTAATGGGACTGACGGGTACGGATAATTAAAAAATAAACAGATAAGAGTTAGGGGTTGACACTACCCACGATTACCTACCCGTTGTCATCCCTTCTAATATAATAAACTATAAACTAATAAATTGGATACCCTATAGTTTATTTATATGTGTGATTTTCTTTTATGTATAATGCATATTTACATCATTAAACTTGACAAGTTTTGCTTATTGATACCCTCAACTTTTAAAATAACCTATCACATCTAAAATGACACACCTATTGTTAGCTTTAACTATTATCACATTCTGACCTCCTACCCTACAAATTAAGGTTCAATTTTAGTCTTCTCATCTTCAAATCAGACCGAATAAGCCACTGTATTTCAATGGTCAAAATCGTTTGACTCTTCAGTAGTGTCTCATACAGTCTTAAACCTTTAAATTTCTTCAGAGGTAAAAAGTGATCATAAGAAAAAAGTTGAAGCATAAAATTGTTATTTTACCTCTCTTCTCATAAACTATTTCATATAAAATAAACAGTGATTTTCACTTGATCAGTGAGTGATTAAGTGAATTTGGTCAGTCACCGTTAGATCTAAACTTGCTAAAATCATATGGTAAAGATTAAAACAATTTTTAGCGTGATACGAATCCGGAGAAACGTTTTTACGGTTGCTTCAAGTACGGGGTAAACAAATTTCTAATTTGGGGTTATGTTTTACAATTGGACAAGTTTAAGGGGTAAGTTGTTACAATTGAAAGTTGAGGGGGGCAGTTGCAACATTTGGACAAGTTTAGGGGGTTATTTGTGTATTAGGCCAAAATGGAATTAGAATAACAAATATTTTTCACGTGCAACATATTTAGTAGTAAGTTTAATTAAGACTCTCAATGTACTCAATCTAATAACTCGCGTTCTCAATTTCATTTCATTTCATTGCAATGTTTTGTTTGATTTTTGGCATCTCTGTAATTATATTAGCATTGTAGAACTATATTACATTATGCTAAATCAAATGAAAGTTGGAGACGGATTGATCGATCTCAATAATTTTAATGATTGAGACACCAAAATGCCCAGTTGCAATACAGTTCCAAATGACAAAAACTAAAGCATATGAAAATTCAATATATATGTTTATACTAAAAAGGTTTTCATAGGCTTCAAACCTATATGTAGAATAATGCAAGATATGCATCTAATTTGGGAATTAAATTAAAATTAAAAATGTTATGATCCCCTTGTTAGTTGTATATAAAACTATATTTTATCCTATAAATCAAAGAACAATATCCCATGATTACCAAGAACTGTAAGAGTATACAAAAAAACTAATGATACGGAAAGGCAAAACAATACATTTGATAGTGGCTGATAACTAACATCATCTACAATAATAAACATATTTTTAATACACTTAGACAAATATTTTACTACATCCATGGTCTAGTTATGGAGATTATTTGCCAATCAAAGTCGACCTTTGATTCTTCAGGTAGAGTAACACTTATAGTTCTTCATGTAAACTACCACATCCAGAATTGTTGGTCCCTTATAACGTTGCAAGTATAGTTCCAAGGGGGGGTTAGGAACTATTTAAACTTTTTAAACCTTAGGGCAGAATTCTTTTCTAAAGAGAAAAGGATTTAACAGCGGCGCTGAGTGATCAGTAAGATACTGGCTTAGGCAACTGGTGACTAGGTCAGTTTCTTGACTTGAGTCAGGAGATAGCACTTAAAGTCTATTCCTGAGCTCAGATGTTCGATGCGCACAACTCAGCTTGACCTCTTTACTTGGTCAGTTTTTGGTTATTTAAGCAAGCAATATATATAAGGAGTTTAAGTTAAGAAATACGTTACTCAACAGATTTATCCAGGTTCGGCTTCTTCTAAGCCTACGTCCTGTCCCCGGAACAAGTTCCGAGATTTCGAATCCTCTACTGAGCTCTTTAAAGGTAGAGCCTCAAACCTTTTACAATCTTAGCAACTGAGTATAATAAGAGTACCTTCCTCTATACCTCTACTCAATCCTAATCTCTCGCTGAGTACTATAACCGAGTACTCAGCCTCTCCTTTCTAATCTTTAGAAATGATAAGTGTTTGTCCTAAACAATGATTGCTAAGACACCTTAGCTGATTGAATAATCACTCTAGACTTTTACACAAATATATGAAATGTAGTGTAAGATTGCTTTGCTTCTTGCTTGCAGAACTTGCGTAGAAATTTGGTCAGCGTAATGGCTTGATCAAGTTCTGTATTGAATGAAGCTTCTGATGGCACTATTTATAGAGACGTCTTGAGGCATTGGTCATTTCGAATTTCAAAATAACCGTTGGAGGGAAATGGCTTCCTATCGTTGTCATCCTGACTTGCTCAGAGCTCTCGGCCAATCAGATTTGTGTATCTTCTGTCCTCGGTCAGCTTTTGGCCAGCTCAGCAGAATGTCTCTCCTTTTATGGTAAAATCAACTAGACAGCATACTGTTGTTGAAACACCTTTCCACATAATTTTGATTTGACAAAATTGTTTAAGTATAAATTAGAATACATATTCTAAACACACTAAGTTTAAATGCGTTGATTTATTCTACTAATGTGTTTGTTCAATGTTGAGTATAAATGTTATAAGTCATAAGGATTGGAAGGCCCAAGCCCAATACGGAAGCCAAGGCCCAAGTCAAACAACTCAGTACACTCGGCCCGCGTATGTCAAGACGTTGTCGTTTTGGACAAAAACGCAACTCAGCAAACGGAAGGATCTAGAAGACCTTCAGGAACAACTTCACAATGAAGCTGCTGAGTAGTCTCGACAAAGCGTACAAGACAGCAGACCGGCAGAGGAAAACTTCCAGACAAAGTGTTTCTTCTTTTAGCAAAGTTCAGACGACACAGTATGCTGTCCAGTTGACTTTACCATAAAAGGAGAGACCATCTGCTGTGCTGACCGAGGACAGAAGATACACGATTGTGATTGGCCAAGAGCTCTGTGCAAGTCAGGATGACAACGACATATAGCCGTTTCCCTCCAATGGTTATTTCGAAATTCGAAATGACCGAATGACCAGACGTCTCTATAAATAGTGCCATCACAAGCTTCACAATAGACAGAACTTGATCAAGCCATTACGCTGACCAAATCTCTACAAGTTCTGCAAGCAAGAAGCAAAGCAAATTTCTTACACTACATTTTCATATTTGTGTAAAAGTCTAGAGTGATTGTAAATCATCTAAAGTGTCTTAGCACATCTTTGTATTAGGACAAAAACACTTATCATTTCTAGAAATAGAAAGGAGAGGCTGAGTACTCGGTTTTAAGTACTCAGCGGAGAGATTAGGATTGAGTAGAAGTATAGAGGAAGGTACTCTTGTCATACTCAATTGCTGATATTGTAAAAGGTTTGAGGCTCTACCTTTAAAGAGCTCAGTAGAGAATTCGAAATCTCGGAAGTGTTCCGGGGACAGGACGTAGGCTTAGAAGAAGCCGAACCTGGATAAATCTGCTGAGTGAAGTATTTCTAAACCTTAACTTCTAATTTATATTGCTTGCTTTAAATAATCAAAACTGACCAAGTAAAGAGGTCAAGTTGAGTTGTGCGCGTTGAACGTCTGAGTTCAGGAATAGACTCCAAGTGCTATCTCCTGACTCAAGCTGAGGAACTGACCTAGTCACCTGTTGACTAAGCCAGTATCTTGCTGTTTACTCAGCGCCGCTGTTCAAACCTTTTTCTTTAGAAAAAGAAGTCTGCCTAAATTGCGAAAAAAGTTTAAATAGTTCCTAACCCCCCCTTGGAACTATACTTGCAACTAAACAAGGAACCAACAAGTGGTATCAGAGCTCTAAAAGCTCACTTTAAAAGGTCTAACAACCTTAAGCTGATCCCTACCATGGGCGAAAACAGCACTCGGTTTCTCCCTGGAAACCAAACAACTCAAATACTGCCTGAGGGGCTGTCCATTACTAGGCCTCCCCTATTCTTCGGGTCAAACTATACCTTCTGGAAGAATAGGATGAAAAACTTCATTCAGGCTACAAACATGAGTGCCTGGCTATCTATAGTCCAAGGGCCGTTTGTACCTGTTGAGGATGTGGCTGGCCAAACAGTTATAAAAGCTGAGGCCAAATGGACAGAGGATGATCTTAAGAAGCTTCAAAACCATGCTTCGGCTATCAATATGCTTCACTGTGCGCTCGATGCTGCAGAATATAACAAAATCTCAGGTTGTGAGTCGGCACAAGAGATCTGGAAGAAGCTGGAAGTCACCTACGAGGGAACAAACAAAGTAAAAGAATCCAAGGTGAATCAGCAGATGAGACTGTACGAGTTGTTCGAGATGAACAATGATGAGGGTATTTCAGACATGAATGCAAGGTTCACCAACATCATTAATGAGCTCAAGAGACTTGGGAAAATCTTCACTGAGGAAGAACAAGTCAAAAAGATACTCAGGAGTCTTCCAAAAGACTGGCAAGCAAAGAAGACAGCAGTTGAGGAAGCTCAGGATTTAACCACCTACAAATATGACGAACTCATCGGTTCATTGCTGACCCATGAGATATCCATGAAAAACTTTGAGGTGAAGGAAAAATCTGATGATAAGAAGCAGAAGTCACTTGTCATGAAGGCTGACTCCACTGACGGGAGTTCAACTGATGATGAGGAGATGGCCATGTTCACAAGAAAGATGAAGAGGCTGTTCAGGAAGAACGACAAATATTCTAAAAAGCCTTACAAAAAGTTTGATAAGTATAAGGCTGACTCAAGCGACAGCAAATACAGAAAGGACAGCTCAAAGCCCATTATATGCTTTGAGTGCCATCAAGCTGGCCATATTAAGTCAAACTGCCCCACGCTGAGGAAAGACAAGAAGAGTGGGAAGAAGGCAATGGTGGCTACTTGGAGTGACAGTGATGAATCTTCATCAACAGAAACTGAGGCCACCGAGTCAGCGAAGATATGCTTTATGGCTGACGAACTTGCTGAGCCATGCGTCTCTGAGCGTGCTGACCCATCCATCGCATCAGATGATGAAGAGCAATCAAATGAGGTAATTTCTCTTCCCCAGCTCAGAAACGATATGGTTAATGCCCTGAGTGATCTCTATACACTTGTTAAGAAGTGTAATAAAAAGGTTAGAGCACTCAGCAGGCGCTGTGACGAAGTGGAAGAGGTCAAACTGAGTGACCTCAGATACCTTCTTCAAGACAACTCAGTTTTGCATGAAAATATGAAAACCATTCATGAGTCTGTAGTTGAAGTCCAGTCAGTTTCCAAGAAACTGAGGAAGGATGTCACAACCATTCAGAACCAACTAAAGGTTCCAAACAAAAATAAAATATGATACTTTACCTGTTGAACCTAACAAGTCAGGACCCAAAAAGAATTGGGTACCTAAAGGAAACTGACTACAATGCAGGTAAGCCTGAGATGTGCCGAGAAGTAAAAAATGTGGTATATTGACAGCGCATGCTCAAGGCATATGACGGGTGATGAAACTCAATTCATCACGTTCGAACGTAAACGAGGAGGAAGCGTAAGTTTTGGAGACAACAAAAAGGGTAAAATAGTAGGATCAGGCACCATTGGAGGTAATCCCACTATTGAATCTGTCTCCCTAGTCAGCGGACTCAAATATAACTTACTCAGCGTAGCTCAGCTATGTGATAATGGAAGAAAAGTTATATTTGACGAAACTGGATGTAAAATATATGAGGGAAAATCAAATGAGTTAATTTTAACTCCCCTCGGATAAACAATGTCTTTACCTCGAAAAGAAGTTTTCAAAAACTGTATGCTTAGTCACAAAGGAAGAAAATTCCTGGCTATGGCACAGGAGACTTGGTCATGTAAGCATGGACCTCCTGGCCAAATTAGCAAGAAAGCAATTGGTTGAGGGACTGCCTGAACTTAAATTTCAAAAATATCAATTATGCCATGCCTGCCAAGCTGGAAAACAAACCAAGCAATCTTTTCAAAGTAAAAACATTGTCTCAACTAAGCGTCTGTTAGAAATGCTACACTTGGATCTCTTTGGTCCAGTCCAGCCGCTGAGTCTGGGTGGAAGAAGGTTTTCCTTGGTTATTGTAGATGATTTCTCTCGGTACACATGGGTTATCCTGCTGACCAGTAAGGATGAGACCTTTGAGACATTTTCAAACTTGGTTAGAAAAATTGAAAATGAGAAAGACCTAAAATTAGCTCATATCCGTAGTGATAATGGTGGAGAATTCAAGAACCAGAAGTTTGTTGAATTCTGTGAAGCCAGCGGCATTGACCACAATTTCTCTGCTCCTCGAACGCCTCAGCAAAATGGGGTTGTTGAAAGGAAGAACAGAACTCTGGTTGAGATTGCCAGGACGATGCTGGATGAGCATAGGCTTCCAAAGTATTTTTGGGGAGAAGCTGTCAACACAGCATGCTATATTCTGAATAGGGCTTTAGTTAGACCTATACTTAAGAAAACCCCATATGAACTTTGGAAAGGACGAAAGCCCAACATTGGATACTTTCGTGCCTTTGGCTGTAGGTGTTTTATTTTAAATACCAAAGATAGCTTAGCCAAATTTGATTCAAAAGCTGATGAGGCTATCTTTCTAGGCTACTCAACAAACAGCAAAGCATACAGAGTTTTTAATAAGAGAACTCAAGCATTAGAAGAATCTATACATGTGCAATTCGATGAAACTAACCCTGCAGGAAGATACCAGCCGCTGACAGAAAATGAACCAAACTCAGCACCTGCTGATCAAGAACCAGCCACTGAGTCCTTCATAAAACGGTTGACCAAAAGTAAGAGTGAACCTAAAATTACTTTTACTGACCCATCTACTTCTGCAGAGATTGTTGAAACAGGAACAGCACAAGACATGAATCTACCCAAAGAAATAAGGATTCCTAAAGGGCACTCCGAAAGTGCAATCCTTGATTCTGCTGGGAATACCCTGATGACGAGGAATCAACTCAGGAAATACCTCAGCAATGTTGCTTTCGTCTCAGTACAAGAACCGAAGAATTTCACTGAAGCTGAGTACGATGAATTCTGGATGAACGCAATGCAAGAAGAGCTCGATCAATTTCGAAGAAATGATGTATGGGAGTTAGTGCCTCATCCAAAGAGTCAAAAGACCATCGGAACGAGATGGGTCTTCAGGAACAAGATGGACGAACAAGGAAACGTAGTCAGGAACAAAGCAAGGCTTGTAGCTCAGGGCTACAGTCAGCAAGAAGGTATAGACTACGGTGAGACCTTTGCCCCAGTGGCAAGGCTGGAGGCAATTAGAATATTATGTGCATATGCATCTTACATGAATTTTAAATTATTCCAAATGGATGTCAAAAGTGCATTTCTTAATGGAGTTATAAACGAGGAGGTTTATGTAAATCAACCTCCAGGTTTTGAGGACCCTAAGTGCCCAAACCATGTTTACAAACTCAAAAAGGCTCTGTACGGCCTCAAGCAAGCACCACGTGCTTGGTACGAGAGGCTGACCAGTTTCCTGCTGACTAGAAATTACGTCAGGGGCAAAGCTGATACAACCTTATTCATTAAGAAAAAGGGTAAAGATACCCTGCTGGCCCAAATTTATGTTGATGATATAATATTTGGTGCAACTAACGAATCAATGTGCAAGGAGTTTAGCAAACAAATGCAGACTGAGTTTGAAATGTCTATGATGGGAGAACTCAACTTCTTCCTCGGTCTTCAAATTAAACAAGGAAACAATGGCATCTTCATCAGTCAAGCAAAATATGCCAAGGAGATCTTAAAGAAATATGACTTGGAAAATTGCAAGCCAATATCCACTCCTATGGGAACTGACACTGTCCTCTGCGCTGATGAGAATGGTAAGCTAGTAGACAGCAAGTTATACCGAGGTATGATTGGCTCTTTACTTTACTTAACAGTAAGTAGACCGGACATTCAGTTCTCAGTATGTTATTGTGCTAGATATCAAGCTAACCCTAAGGAATCCCATTACATAGCTGTAAAAAGGATCCTTAGATATTTGCAAAGCTCAGTAAATGCAGGTCTGTGGTATCCAAATACTCATGACTTTACACTCATCGGATACACTGACGCTGACTATGGACGAGACAAGCTGGAAAGAAAAAGCACCTCTGGAGGATGCCAATTCCTAGGAAGCTGTCTTGTATCTTGGTTCAGCAAGAAGCAGGCGTCAGTAGCCCTGTCCACAATTGAAGCTGAGTACATTGCTGCTGGAAGCTGTGTTGCTCAAGTCCTTTGGATTAAGCAACAGCTTGAAGATTATGGTGTTCAAACAAAGACAATTAAAGTCAAATGCGACAACAAGAGTGCAATTGACCTCTCAAAGAACCCAATCCAGCACAGCAGGATGAAGCATGTCAGCATAAGACATCATTTCATCAGAGATCATGTACTTAAGAAAGAAATTAAGCTGACTTATGTCCCAACGGACGAACAGCTGGCGGATATCTTCACGAAGCCACTGGCTCGTGAGCAGTTCAGCATACTGAGAGAAGCAATTGGTATGTTTAATCCTCTTCAGTAAATTCCTGTGCTAAATGAATATTGAATGCTGAGTGAATTACATGCTGAATGATTTATTGTTTGCTGAGTATCTCTTGAAACTGACTGAATATACAATACTGAGTAAACTTGCACACTGAGTAAATTAGTTTAGAACTTGAACTTAAAATCATCCTTAAATAATGCACTGACCTCTCAGAATATCAAACGCTTGACATTCTAAATACTGAGTGATTAATCCGTTAGCATAAATTCCAAGCACGCGTATAACCTAGGATGACGTATTCGCCGTAATGTGTCATAAATGCCAGGATCCCTGTCGGTACATGATCCCAAGGCAACTGACACATGGATTTGGTTAAGATCCACACCGTTCAACTTGTCTATAAATTATGGGCATTTCCCCATTTTTTACTCTTTACGCTTAACAAATTCTTAAGGCTAAGAAATTACTCAAATTTCTCTCTCTCAAATACCTCTATTCTCTCCATCTTAAAAGAATGACTAAGCTATCCTTTAACGTCTCCGGTGCCGGCCACCAAAAGTCCAGCTCCGATGAACCTTCACGAAACCCCTCTACACCGAGCAAGGGTAAAACTGGCCAAACCTCTGGCTAAGGGAAAGCTGTTAAGATCAGGACCTACTCAAAGGTCTTCGACAATGTACGTGAATGGAAGGTAGAACCCTCTAGATGGGTTTCGGAGCACTTTGTACAGAACGAACAGCCATTTGCTGAGTGGATTTCCAAGAATGAATGGACTGGGCTGTTCTCGGTCAGGGATGAGACATATCCTGACCTAGTGAGGGAATTTTACCACAACCTCAAGGTTGCCAGTGACTCCGCCGACTACCTGAGCACTGAAGTAAAAGGGAAAACCATCTTCATCAACCCTCTGTACATAGGAAATCTCCTCCAGCTCAAAACTGAGGGAGTAAGGCTGAGAAAGTCAGGAGATCAGGACAAGACCGACTACGTCCATACCTTCTGCAAACCTGAGGGTCACTCAGGAGAGATCTCAGCATCTTCAATGGGACAGCATTAGAAGATGGCTCACTACCTGCTGAGCTATTTCATTTACCCAAAGATCAACTGCACTACATCAGCAACCAACTTTGAACAGTGCTTCATATGGCACATGCTGACGTACACCCCCATCAACATGCCAGTTTTCTTAGTTGCTGGGTTCCTACGCAGCACGGGTACAATGAGGTTGGGATCAATCATCACCAGGATCCTCATCGACCACAAGATTGACCTTGAAGGCGAGGAATCTTTTAGAGGAACTGAAATCACAGCTGCCTCGCTGAGGGCACTTAAATTTGGACAGCCCTTGAAGAAAGGAAAAGCTGCTGCTGCTGCTGGACAAGCTGATCAGACTGAGGAGAATATTGCTGAGCCTAAGAAAGGGCGAAGAACTAAGGCCCCAGTTTCTCGCAAGAGAAAATCTGCTGAGGCACCTAATGCTGTGTCTCCAGCAAAGAGGCAGAGGTCAGCTGGAAAGTCAGCTGAGAAGAAGAAGAAGAAGTCTTCAACACTGGCACCTCTCGACGTCATGCCGACAGATTTTATTATACCAGGTGATTCTCATTTCACTCAATGCCAAGGTACTGATGCTGAGGAACCTGAGGTCCAGTTAGATGACCACTTCATCTCCCAAGTTGAGGAAGAACTTGATGGAGATAATACTGAAGAAGAAGAAGAAGATGATGAAACCAGCGGTCAGGATGACGATGCGGAGTCTGAAGAGTATGACAGCGAAATTGAAGCTGAGGACGCTAACACTGGGTTAGCTGGTGGAGCTGTGCAGACTGACACTGAGTTAGCTGCTGGAATTGAGCAAGTGGATCAAGCTGACCAGACCCATAATGAGGAAAAAGAACCTACTCACTCAGAAGAACCTGCTCATCATACCTCTCCACCACGTAGAAGGCGAAAGCTGGTTAAGGCCAGTGAGAAAATGGTCAGTGAACCCCCTTTGCAATCACCATCTATTCCTGAACTTGTCCTCTCCAAGACAACAAAGGATCCTTCTACCGTCCAATTAAAATTTTTCAAACGGCCCTCAACTTCCTCTACTACAACGTCATTGGGAAAACAAGCCTCTGTTTCTTCTCAACAGGAACATGCCGAGCATCATACTTCCACTACTTCAACCAGTCAGGTTGAACCGACCACTGCTCATGCTGTCTCCTCAAGCATGGTGCTGACTCCCCATCCTTCTACCGTCAGCACAGACAGTGTTCGAGTTAACACCTCTACAACTAATCTCTCTGCCGATCACACAACAATTCCTCCATCTCAAGTGCAGATTGAGCAAACTCATCCTGTCACTGACCAGGGTACTCCTCTCACACCCTTCTCTTCTGGTCATACGGATGTACATAGGGATGCCACTGAGTCCGGTAAGAATCTCATCGACTCAGTGCAAGCTCTCATCTAAGATCTTCAACAGTCTGCTTCACCTGCTGCTGGATCCTTATTCCCAGAGACAACTCAGCTCTCCCAAGTCACTCTACTTCTCAACGAAGTCAAGGGACTCAAGGACCTGCTGAATGTCGTCTTATCATTTCAAGCCCAGCAAGCAAAGCAAGACTCACTTGCCAAGTTGGCAGAGATTCAACTGTCCACAATTCAACATCTGAACTCGCTACATCAGCAAGTCCAGAGGTTATCTGCTGTGAACACTGACTACGCCACTTCCTCAGAACTGAAGATGCTTTTTGCTCAGCTGCATACTGAGCAACTCAAGACAAATGAGCAAATGGTGTCCTATAGTCAGTGCTCAGTTGAGCAAATCAGTGAGGCTGTCAGGCTACTTAACCTGAACAAGCAAGAAATGGATACTGACGCGTTGAAGCAGAATGAATTGTTGTCCCTCGCACAACAATCCTTCAACCATATCTGTCATAATAATATTCAACGACATCACTATGACTCAGCACTTCTGAAGACATTCCACCAAGTCTTCGCTGGCCTCTTTGAAGCTCTCATCTGGCAAGCCAAAGCTCAAGCCTTCAGTGTAAATATGCTCAGTGCTACTGATCTTCATATACCAGTAGAAGTCTCAGCTGATGGGGTTGCCATTTTTGATGGCGTGAACGAAAGTGCTGACAAACTAAAAGAGCTTTCACAAGAACTTTCTCGTGCTGTCTTAACCGATGCGTTCAAGCTCCCTGACGTTGACAAAACGGGGGAGAAAGCGCAAGCTGCCAGAGCTCAGCATGAGCGACGTCAGTACGAGCGAAGTCAGTCACAGGGCAAGAAAAAGAAATAGATAGACTAGCATGCTTAAGCCACATCTGTGTAACCCATTTTGTCTAGTTTACTTCTTTTGTCTATATACTTGCTGACTTCTCTCAATATATATATCATACTTTATTTCCTGATTTCAATACTGAGTTATGATATATGCTTTTATAGTACTGAGTTATTATGTATCTTCGTTATATCAGCTATGCTTAACACTTATAATATTTATTGACTAAATGATATGCTGTAACATGTTTGACATCATACTATGATCTTATGATACATTTTGATAAAGAACTCATTGAACAATAATTTGCTCAGCGCGCTCTGTCACTATACATTACTTCCGCTGAATTCTGAGTAAAATAGAATATGACCCATAAGCTGACCTATACCTGAAATCTGATCTTAGACTTATTCAGTTAAACCTTAGAATGTTTAGAATAAAACTAAGTCAGTAGTTCAGTCCTTACGGGGGAGTTCACTTAATTAAAAAGGTCAACTATCATGGGGGAGCTCATACTGAGTTCCTTGCTGAACAGTTTTGCCAACATCAAAATGGGGGAGTTTGTTGAAACACCTTTCCACATAATTTTGATTTGACAAAATTGTTTAAGTATAAATTAGAATACATATTTTAAACACACTAAGTTTAAATGCGTTGATTTATTCTACTAATGTGTTTGTTCAATGTTGAGTATAAATGTTATAAGTCATAAGGATTGGAAGGCCCAAGCCCAATACGGAAGCCAAGGCCCAAGTCAAACAACTCAGTACACTCGGCCCGCGTATGTCAAGACGTTGTCGTTTTGGACAAAAACGCAACTCAACAAACGGAAGGATCTAGAAGACCTTCAGGAACAACTTCACAATGAAGCTGCTGAGTAGTCTCGACAAAGCGTACAAGATAGCAGACCGGCAGAGGAAAACTTCCAGACAAAGTGTTTCTTCTTTTAGCAAAGTTCAGACGACACAGTATGCTGTCCAGTTGACTTTACCATAAAAGGAGAGACCATCTGCTGTGCTGACCGAGGACAGAAGATACACGATTGTGATTGGCCAAGAGCTCTGTGCAAGTCAGGATGACAACGACATATAGCCGTTTCCCTCCAATGGTTATTTCGAAATTCGAAATGACCGAATGACCAGACGTCTCTATAAATAGTGCCATCACAAGCTTCACAATAGACAGAACTTGATCAAGCCATTACGCTGACCAAATCGCTACAAGTTCTGCAAGCAAGAAGCAAAGCAAATTTCTTACACTACATTTTCATATTTGTGTAAAAGTTTAGAGTGATTGTAAATCATCTAAAGTGTCTTAGCACATCTTTGTATTAGGACAAAAACACTTATCATTTCTAGAAATAGAAAGGAGAGGCTGAGTACTCGGTTTTAAGTACTCAGCGGAGAGATTAGGATTGAGTAGAAGTATAGAGGAAGGTACTCTTGTCATACTCAATTGCTGATATTGTAAAAGGTTTGAGGCTCTACCTTTAAAAAGCTCAGTAGAGAATTCGAAATCTCGGAAGTGTTCCGGGGACAGGACGTAGGCTTAGAAGAAGCCGAACCTGGATAAATCTGCTGAGTGAAGTATTTCTAAACCTTAACTCCTAATTTATATTGCTTGCTTTAAATAATCAAAACTGACCAAGTAAAGAGGTCAAGTTGAGTTGTGCGCGTTGAACGTCTGAGTTCAGGAATAGACTCCAAGTGCTATCTCCTGACTCATGCTGAGGAACTGACCTAGTCACCTATTGACTAAGCCAGTATCTTGCTGTTTACTCAGCGCCGCTGTTCAAACCTTTTTCTTTAGAAAAAGAAGTCTGCCTAAATTGCAAAAAAAGTTTAAATAGTTCCTAAACCCCCCTTGGAACTATACTTGCAACTAAACAAGGGACCAACAACTGTGTCGTCTGAACTTTACCCAAAGTGGAAATACTTTGTCTGGAAGTTTTCCTTAGCCAGCTGCTGTATTGTACGCTTTGTCGAATCAACTCAGCAGCTTCGTTCCGAAGTTGTTCCCTGAAGGTCTTCTAGATCATTCTCATGCTGAGTTGCGTTTTGCACACAGCGACATCATTTTGATAAACGCGGGCCGAGTTGTCTTGAGTTGTTTGACTTGGGCTTTGACTTTTGTATTGGGCTTGGGCCTTTTAATCCTTATGTCTTATAAACAATTTTAACTCAACATTGAATAAACACATTAGTAGAATAAATCAAAGCATTTAAACTTAGTGTGTTTAGAATATGTTCATAATTATACTTAAACAATTTTGTCAAATCAAAATTATGTGGAAAGGTGTTTCAACAAACTCCCCCATTTTGATGTTGGCAAAACTATTCAGCGAGGAACTCAGTATTGAGCTCCCCCATGATAGTTGACCTATTATAACTGAGCAAACTCCCCCGTAAGAGTTGAGCTGCTGACTTAGTTTTACTCTAAATATTTAAAGGTTTAATCGAGTAAGTCTAAGGTCAGTTTTTCAGATATAGGTCAGCTCATGGAACATATTCTATTTTACTCAGTGTTTAAGCGGAAGGTTTTATCATTCAGAGGGCGCTGAGTAATTTGTTGTTCAATGAGTTTTATAAACATATAGGTCAGTGTCAAACATGTTATCAACATTTAGTTCAATCAATGAATTTTATAGGCCTTAAACATAGCTGATTTAATTGAAGATACAAAATAACATAATACACATCATCGTATATAAATAATTCATAACTCAGAGTTTGAACAGAAGATGCAAGTATTGATATTTAATATAGGTAGTCAGTGTTTACAATCAAAACTTCAAAGATAGGCATTCAGACTACATATACAAACTACTTACTTAGCCTATACTTAGCTAGCCTATATATCTATTTCTTTTTCTTCTGTTGGGACTGACTAGACCCATGCTGTGTTCTCGCTTGTTCTTTCTCCCCCGTTTTGTCAGCATCGGGAGGAGGAATCCTAAAACTGTCGGTTAAGACGGCCCTGGTCAGTTCGTTGGACAGCTCTTTAAGTCTGTCAGCGCTTTCATTTACACCGTCAAAGATAGCCACACCATTGTCGGAGACCTCGGCGGGAATATTAAGCTCAGCAGCGCTGATCATGCTAACTGTGAAGGCTTGAGATTTGCCTATCCATGTAAGTGCATCGGTCAGGCCAGCAATGACTTGGTGGAATGTTTTGAGTAAGTAGGTGTCAAAGTACTGACGCTGAACATTGCTATGAAGAATATGGTTAAAGGTTTGTCTGGTGATGGACAACATTTCATTCTGTTTCATAGCGTCAGTATCCATCTCTTGCTTATTCAGATTCAACAATCGAACAACCTCACCAATTTGCTCAACTGAGCACTGAGAATAAGAAACCATTTGCTCATTGGTTTTGAGTTGCTCGGTGTGAAGCTGAGCAAAGAGCATCTTTACTTCATCAGAGGTGGCGTAGCGTGTGTTCTCAGCTGACAAGGTCTGAACTTGTTGTTGTAGAGCATTTAAGTGTTGAACAGTTGTCAGCTGGATCTCAGCCAACTTTGCAATGGAATCCTGCTTAGCTTGCTGTGCTTGAAAAGTAATGATGACGTTCAAAAAACCCTTGAATCCCTTAACTGCATTGAGAAGCTGAGTGACTTGGGAAAGCTGAGTAGTCTCAATAGTTGAAGACCTAGCAGCAAGAGAAGTAGATTGTTGAAGGTCTTTAATCAAAGCTTGCACTGAGTCGATTATTCTTTTGCCAGACTCAGTGGCATTTAGATAACTTTGAGAGCCTTCAGTGACATCAGTATGACCGGTAGGAAGAGGAGTTAGAGGAATCACGTGGTCAGTGACTGGTAGTGTAGTTCCAATCTGCACTTGGGGTTCTGGTAGAACTGATTGATCGGCAGATATGTGTATCGGAGAATTAGAAATCCGAATACTGTCAGTGCTGACGAGGGAAGATATGTTTGGAGTCAGCACTATGCTTGGATGGACAGTAATTGGCTCAACTTGACTTGTTGAGTTGGCGAAAGCATTCAAGTCGGCATGTTCCTGTTGAGAAGAAACAGAGGCTTGCTTTTCTATAGATGCTGATGTAGTAGAAGGAGGTTGTCGTTTGAAAATTTTTAGCTTGACTGTAGAAGGGTCCTGGGTTGGCTTTTGAATAACGAAGTCAGGAAGAGTTGGTGGTTGTACAGGAGGCTCACTGACTGTCTTTTCACTTGCTTTAACCAATCTTCTTCTGCGAGGAGGAATGTCAGCTTGAATAGACTCTCTTGAGTGAGATGGAGAAGATTCTTCTTGCTAAGTATTTAGCTGGTCAGCTTGCTCTTGGACTTGATCAACATTGTGTTGGTCAAGTTCTTGTTCTTCTTCAGCAGCCAACACAGTATTGGCTTGCTCAGCTGCAACCTCACTGGTTGTCTCCTCATTATTCTCAGCGTCATCCTGACCGCTGGCCTCTTCTTCTTCGTCATCTTCTGAACTATCACCATCTAGTTCTTCTTCAACTTGTGCAATAAACTGGCCGTCCAGATGCACCTCTTCTTCTTGTTCCTCAGACACAGTTCCTAAACACAGTGTGTAGTGAGAGTCACCAGGCACAACAATGTCAGTAGGGATAGCATCGAGGGGAGTCAGTGTAGAAGACTTGTGCTTCTTCTGAGGCTGCACATCAGCATTAGTCCTGTCCTCAGTTTCAGGCTCATCTTGCCTGCCCCTTTTCTCAGCTGACTTAGGTCTCTCCTAACCCTTAGTACCAGCTGACTTTTGCCTCTTAGCTGGAGACTCAGTATCATGTGAAGGAGTCTCAACAGCTTTCCTCTTACAAGAAGCGGGGGCTTTAGTTCTTTTCCCTTTCTGCGGAACAACTGTTTCCTCAGCTTGTCCAGCAGCAGCAGCTTTTCCTTTCTTCAGAGGCTGACCGAACTTCAGCGCTCTCAGCGAAGCTGCTGTGATCTCAGATCCTTTAGCTGTTACTTCATCAGTCAGGTCTATCTGATGATCAATGAGGATCCTGGTGATGAGCGATCCTAGCCTTAGAGTTCCGGTCCTCCTTAGGAAGCCAGCAATGAGGAATATTGGCATGTTGATCGGCTTGTACGTCAGCATATGCCAGATGAAGCATTGCTCGAAGTTTGTTGTTGAGGTGGTGCAGTTAATCTTGGGATAGATGAAATAACTCAGCAGATAATGAGCCATCTTCTGGTGCTGACCCATGGAGGAACTGGATACTTCTCCTGAGTGGACTTCAGGCTTACAGAAGTTGACCAAATACTCAGTTTTGTCCTGATCTCCAGATCTCCTTAGCCTTGCTCCCTCAGTTTTTAACTTGAGCAGATTTCCTAGGTAGAGAGGGTTGATGAAAATGGTTTTCTCTTTCACCACGGTTACCAGGTAGTCCTGGTTATCATCAGCAACGCGGAGGTTGTGGTAAAACTCCTTTACAAGGTCAGGATAGGTGGGATCCCTAATTGAAAATAGCTCAGTCCATCCATTCTGTGAAATCCACTCACGGAAGGGTTGTTCGGATTGTACGAATGCTTCAGATACCCATCTTGAGGGCTCAACCTTCCATTCTCGGACGTTTACGAAGACCTTTGAATAGGTCCTGACTTTGTCAGGCTTTCCCTTACTAGAGGAGGTTTGGCCAGTTTTTCCTTTGCTCGGCGTAGTGACCTTGGTAGATTCCGGCACAGAGGTTTGCCTGGAGGTTTCATCGGAGCTGGGCTTAGGGTGGCCGGCACCGGAAATGTTGAATGAAACTTTAGTCATAGTTGAAGATGGGAAAGCTTAGAAGGTTTTTAGAGAGAGAGTTCTTTGCCAGGAGATTCAATAAACGTAAAGAGGAAACAATGGGGATTTACCCATTATTTATAGCGGTGGAGAATGGATCTTATCGAATCCATGTGTCAGTTTTGCCTCGGGATTGTGAACCGACAATGTTCCTGGCATTTATGACACATTCGGCGTGTACGTCATCCTAGGTAGCTATACGCGTGCTTTTGCATTTATTCTAACGGATCTAACACTCAGCGTTTAGAATACTAAGCGTTTGATATTCTGAGTGGTCAGTATTGCATAAAGGGATGATTTCTAAGTTTAAACTAACTTACTCAGTGTGCAAATTTACTCAGTATTTGCTGTTTAATCAATTTCAATGAGTACTCAGCAAAGACAATCATTCAGCATAGTAATTCACTCAGCATGCATATTCATTTAGTACAGGAATTTACTGAAGAGGATTAAACATACCAATGGCTTCTCTCAGTATGCTGAACTGTTCATGAGCCAGTGGCTTTGTGAAGATATCCGCAAGCTGCTCATCCGTTGGGACGTAGGTCAGCTTTATCTCACCTTTGAGTACATGGTCTCTAATGAAGTGATGCCTTATGCCGACATGCTTCATTCTGCTGTGTTGAATTGGGTTCTTTGATAGATCAATTGCACTTTTGTTGTCGCATTTGCCCTCAATTGTCTTTGTTTGAACACCATAGTCTTCAAGCTGTTGCTTAATCCATAGGACTTGAGCAACACAGTGACCAGCGGCAATGTACTCAGCTTCAGTGGTAGACAGGGCTACTGACGCCTGCTTCTTGCTGAACCAAGATACAAGACAGCTTCCTAAGAAATGACATCCTCCAGAGGTGCTTTTCCGTTCTAGCTTGTCTCGACCATAGTCAGCGTCAGTGTATCCAACGAGTGTAAAGCCATGTGTGTTGGGATACCATAAACCTGCGTTCACTGAGCTTTGCAAGTATCTAAGGATTCTTTTTACAGCTATGTAATAAGATTCCTTAGGGTTAGATTGATATCTAGCACAGTTGCATACTGAGAACTGAATATCCGGTCTACTGGCTGTTAAGTAAAGTAGAGAGCCTATCATACCTCGATACAATTTGCTGTCTACTGACTTACCATTCTCGTCAGCACAAAGGACAGTGTCAGTGCCCATAGGAGTGGATATTGGCTTGCAATTTTCCAAGTCATATTTCTTTAATATCTCCTTGGCATATTTAGCTTGACTGATGAAGATTCCATTCTTTCCTTGTTTTATTTGAAGCCCGAGGAAGAAGTTGAGTTCTCCCATCATCGACATTTCAAACTCAGTCTGCATTTGTTTGCTAAATTCCTTGCACATTGATTCGTTAGTTGCACCAAATATTATATCATCAACATAAATTTGAGCCAGCAGGGTATCTTTACCCTTTCTCTTAATGAATAAGGTTGTATCAGCTTTGCCTCTGACATAATTTCTAGTCAGCAGGAAACTGGTCAGCCTCTCATACCAAGCACGTGGTGCTTGCTTGAGACCGTACATAGCCTTTTTGAGTTTACAAACATGGTTTGGGAATTTTGGATCCTCAAACCCTGGAGGTTGATTAACATAAACTTCCTCGTTTATAACTCCATTAAGAAATGCACTCTTAACATCCATTTGGAATAATTTAAAGTTCATGTAAGATGCATATGCACATAAGATCCTAATAGCTTTTAGCCTTGCCAATGGGGCAAAGATCTCACCGTTGTCAATACCTTCTTACTGACTGTAACCCTGAGCTACAAGCTTTGCTTTGTTCCTGACTACATTTCCTTGCTCATCCATTTTGTTGCGGAAGACCCATCTTGTTCCAATGGTCTTCTGACTCCTTGGATGTGGCACTAGCTCCCATACATCGTTTCTTCTGAATTGGTCAAGTTCCTCTTGCATTGTGCTCATCCAGAATTCATCTTTCTCAGCATCAGCGAAGTTCTTAGGTTCCTGTACTGAGACGAAGGCTACATTGCTGAGGTACTTCCTGAGTTGATTCCTTATCATCAGGGTATTCCCAGCAGAATCAAGGATTGCACTCTCTGAGTACCCTCTTGGAATCCTTATCTCTTTAGGTAGATTTATGTCTTATGCTGTCTGTGTTTCAACAATCTCTGCAGAAGTAGATGGGTCAGTGAAAGTAATCTTAGGTTCACTCTTACTCTTGGTCAGCCTTTTAGTGAATGACTCAGCAGGTGGTTCTTGGTCAGCGGTTACTGAGTGTGGATCATCCTTGGTCAGCGGCTGGTATCTACCTGCAGGGTTAGTTTTGTCAAACTCAACTTGTACCGACTCTTCTAAAACTTGAGTTCGTTTATTAAAAACTCTGTATGCTTTGCTGTTTGTTGAGTAGCCTAGAAAGATAGCCTCATCAGCTTTTGAATCAAACTTTGCTATGCTATCTTTGGTATTTAAAATAAAACATTTACAGCCAAAGGCACGAAAGTATCCAATATTGGGCTTTCGTCCTTTCCAAAGTTCATATGGGGTTTTCTTTAATATAGGTCTAACTAGAGCCCTATTAAGAATATAGCACGTTGTGTTAACAGCCTCTCCCCAAAAATACTTTGGAAGCCTATGCTCATCCAGCATTGTCCTGACTATTTCAACCAGAGTTTTGTTCTTCCGTTCAACAACCCCATTTTGTTGAGGTGTTTTGGGAGCAGAGAAATTATGGTCAATGCCGCTGGCTTCACAGAATTCAACAAACTTTTGGTTTTTAAATTCTCCACCATTATCACTTCGGATGTGAGCCAGTTTTAGGTCTTTATCATTTTCAATTTTTCTAACCAAATTTGAAAATGTCTCAAAGGTCTCATCCTTGCTACTCAGCAAGATGACCCAAGTGTACCGAGAGAAGTCATCTACAATGACCAAGGAAAATCTTCTTCCACCCAGACTCAGCGACTGGACTAGACCGAAGAGATCCAAGTGTAGTAACTCTAACGGATGCTTAGTTGAGACAATATTTTTGCTGTGAAAAGATTGTTTGGTTTGTTTTCCAGCTTGGCAAGCGTGGCATAATTGATCTTTTTCAAATTTAAGTTCAGGCAGTCCCTCAACCAATTGCTTTCTTGCTAATTTGGCCAGGAGGTCCATGCTTACATGACCAAGTCTCCTGTGCCATAGCCAGGAATTTTCTTCCTTTGATACTAAGCATACGATTTTTGAAAACTTTTTCTCTAAGTCTAGCATAAAGACATTATCTATGCGAGGGGCAGTTAAAATTAACTCATTTGATTCACCCTCGTATATTTTACATCCAGTAGCATCAAATATAACTTTTCTCCCATTGTCACATAGCTGAGCTACGCTGAGTAAGTTATATTTGAGTCCACTGACTAGGGAGATAGATTCAATAGTAGGATTACCTCCAATGGTTCCTGACCCTACTATCTTACCCTTCTTGTTGTCTCCAAAACTTACACTTCCTCCTCGTTTACGCTCAAACGTGATGAACTGAGTTTCATCACCAGTCATATGCCTCGAGCATGCGCTGTCAATATACCACATCTTTGACTTCTCGGCACGTCTCAGGCTTACCTGCATTGTAACTAGTTACTTTTAGGTACCCAATTCTTTTTGGGTCCTTGCTTGTTAGGTGCAACAGGTAAAGCATCATATTTTATTTTATGGCGACATACATGGACAGTATGGCCATTCTTTCCATAGAAGTCACAGCTGACCTTCTGTTTAGGTTGTCTCACTGACTGGTCAGCACCCCAGTGCTGAGCATGCCAGCACACCTTTGTGGTGTGACCTTTCTTCCCACAGAAGTCACACTGGACGTTCCGCTGGGGATTCCATCTCTGATGAGTACCTTGGTACTGAGTTCTCAGAGGAATGTTTATTTTATTTGGAACCTTTAATTGGTTCTGGATAGTTGTGACGTCCTTTCTCAGTTTCTTCGAAACTGATTGGACTTCAGAGACAGACTCATGTATGATCTTCATGTTATCATGCAAAGATGAGTTGTCCTGAAGAAGGTATCTGAGGTCACTCAGCTTAACCTCTTCAACCTCATCACAGCGCCTGCTGAGTGCTCTAATTTTCTTATTACACTTTTTAACAAGTGTATAGAGATCACTCAGGGCATTACCCATTTCGTTTCTGAGCAGAGAAAGTGATATTACCTCATTTGATTGCTCCTCATCGTCAGACTCAACGGAGGGGTCAGCATGCTCAGAGACGCATGGCTCAGCAAGTTCGTCAGCCATGAAGCATACATTCGCTGACTCGGTGGCCTCAGCTTCTGTTGATGAAGACTCATCACTGTCGCTCCATGTAGCCACCATTGCCTTTTTGCCATTCTTCTTATCTTTCCTCAGCGTGGGGCAGCTTGACTTTATATGGCCAGTTTGATGACATTCAAAGCATATAATGGGCTTTGAGTTGTCTTTCTTGTATTTGCTGTCGCTGGAGTCAGCTTTATACTTATCAAACTTTCTGTATGGCTTCTTAGAATATTTGTCATTCTTCCTGAAGAGCCTTTTCATCTTCCTTGTGAACATAGCCATCTCCTCATCATCTGTTGAGCTCCCGTCAGTGGAGTCAGCTTTCATGACAAGAGACTTCTGCTTCTTGTCTTCAGATTTTTCCTTCACCTCGAAGTTTTTCATAGATATCTCATGGGTCAGCAACGAGCCGATGAGTTCGTCATATTTGTAGGTGGTTAAATCCTGAGCTTCCTCAACAACGGTCTTCTTTGCTTGCCAGTCTTTAGGAAGACTCCTGAGTATCTTTTTGACTTGTTCTTCCTCAGTGAAGATTTTCCCAAGTCTCTTGAGCTCATTAATGATGTTGGTAAACCTTGCATTCATGTCAGATATGCCCTCATCATTGTTCATCTCGAACAGCTCGTACAGTCTCATCTGCTGGTTCACCTTGGACTCCTTTACTTTATTTGTTCCTTCGTAGGTGACTTCCAGCTTCTTCCAGATCTCTTGCGCCAACTCACAACCTGAGATTTTATTATATTCTGCAGCATCGAGCGCACAGTGAAGCATATTAATAGCCGAAGCGTGATTTTGAAGCTTCTTGAGATCATCCTCTGTCCATTTGGCCTCAGCTTTTACAACTGTTAGGCCAGCCACAACTTCGACAGGTACAAATGGGCCTTGAACTATAGATAGCCAGGCACTCATGTTTGTAGCCTGAATGAAATTTTTCATCCTATTCTTCCAGAAGGTATAGTTAGACCCGAAGAATAGGGGAGGCCGAGTGATGGACAACCCCTCAGGCAGTATCTGACTTGTTTGGTTTCCTGGGAGAAACCGAGTAGTGTTTTCGCCCATGGTAGGGATCAGCTCAAGGTTGTTAAACCTTTTTCAGTGAGCTTTTAAGCTCTGATACCACTTGTTGGTCCCTTACAACGTTGCAAGTATAGTTCCAAGGGGGGGTTAGGAACTATTTAAACTTTTTAAACCTTAGGGCAGAATTCTTTTCTAAAGAGAAAAGGATTTAACAGCGGCGCTGAGTGATCAGTAAGATACTGGCTTAGGCAACTGGTGACTAGGTTAGTTTCTTGACTTGAGTCAGGAGATAGCACTTAAAGTCTATTCCTGAGCTCAGATGTTCGATGCGCACAACTCAGCTTGACCTTTTTACTTGGTCAGTTTTTGGTTATTTAAGCAAGCAATATATATAAGGAGTTTAAGGTAAGAAATACGTTACTCAGCAGATTTATCCAGGTTCGGCTTCTTCTAAGCCTACGTCCTGTCCTCGAAACAAGTTCTGAGATTTCGAATCCTCTACTGAGCTCTTTAAAGGTAGAGCCTCAAACCTTTTACAATCTTAGCAACTGAGTATAACAAGAGTACCTTCCTCTATACCTCTACTCAATCCTAATCTCTCGCTGAGTACTATAACCGAGTACTCAGCCTCTTCTTTCTAATCTCTAGAAATGATAAGTGTTTGTCCTAAACAATGATTGCTAAGACACCTTAGATGATTGAATAATCACTCTAGACTTTTACACAAATATATGAAATGTAGTGTAAGATTGCTTTGCTCCTTGCTTGCAGAACTTGCGTAGAAATTTGGTCAGCGTAATGGCTTGATCAAGTTCTGTGTTGAATGAAGCTTCTGATGGCACTATTTATAGAGACGTCTTGAGGCATTGGTCATTTCGAATTTCGAAATAACCGTTGGAGGGAAACGGCTTTCTGTCGTTGTCATCCTGACTTGCTCAAAGCTCTCGGCCAATCAGATTTGTGTATCTTCTGTCCTCAGTCAGCTTTTGGTCAGCTCAGTAGAATGTCTCTCCTTTTATGGTAAAGTCAACTAGACAGCATACTGTGTCGTCTGAACTTTACCCAAAGTGGAAATACTTTGTCTGGAAGTTTTCCTTAGCCAGCTGCTGTCTTGTACGCTTTGTCGAATCAACTCAGCAGCTTCGTTCCGAAGTTGTTCCCTGAAGGTCTTCTAGATCCTTCTCATACTGAGTTGCGTTTTGCACACAGCGACATCGTTTTGATAAACGCGGGCCGAGTTGTATTGAGTTGTTTGACTTGGGCTTTGACTTTCATATTGGGCTTGGGCCTTTTAATCCTTATGTCTTATAAACAATTTTAACTCAACATTGAACAAACACATTAGTAGAATAAATCAAAGCATTTAAACTTAGTGTGTTTAGAATATGATCATAATTATACTTAAACAATTTTGTCAAATCAAAATTATGTGGAAAGGTGTTTCAACAAGAATATCTTGGCTCTGCTAATAAATAATCTCCACAACCACTATTTGTTACTGGCAGTTGTATATAAAAACTAGTCATGCTCCTATGGAAGCTATCACCATTTAGTCTCCTACATTATAGTGAAAAACATTCGGTTTACACCTCAAGCCCATGTAAAATTCATAAATCCAAGACATGATTCTAACACATCACTGTCATTCAATGCATGAGATACAAAACCCATGTATGCACAGTAACACTGAGGCAGTCGATTGCATTAAATACAAATAGGAAAGGGAAACATAATATATAAATCAATCAATTCATAGAACACTTGTAAATTAATTGACAACATACCAGTGCAGTAATACATCCTCTGTAGATAGTCGTTTGTAAGTATTGGTGAAGGTATTCGAAATCCTAAAGTCGTTTGTAAGCATTGCTGAAGGTATTCGAAATCCTAACCAATTAAATCTTGCTACACTGGATTTTAAGTAACTTATTCTTCAGACATGAAATTCACTTTTGAAAAATGATTTACAATTATATCAAGTAAAAATTTCAATTATGTCAAACTAAGTAAATCATTATTTTTAATATATTTTAAGAATTAAGGGGGCGTTTAGTTTGAGGTCTTTAGGAATGGGAATGGGAATGGGAATGTGAGGGTTTCATTCCCTTTGTTCTTGTTCTTGTTTCATTCCCTTTAGGAATGGGAATGAGAATGGGAATGTAGTCAGGAAGCTATCACAAAAAAAAACTAGGGGTCTAAGATTTATTTTTAGGCTTTAAAATTTATGAATTGGGGTCTAAAATTCTTAAATTGTGATATAAAATCATACTTTATTTATGATATATAGGAAATAGTAGCATATTTTGAATTAATTTTGATAGTATGATTTAGTTGTAATTTTATACTCAAATATAATTTTGGGTAAGTTACACAATATTTATATTTAAGTGAATTATTTACCACTCAAGTGGGTTTTGAAATAAATTTAGATAAATGTCACAAACTTGCAAATGAAAACTGTAAATACCACTAACCGTGTAATTGTTGGTTTTCTAAGAAAATGCTTTGCAGAAATTCACTATCCGCAATTTGGAAAACTACCTTTTTAATTGAATTTTCAATCAAAAACTCTCTGTTTTTATATGTGATTTTTCACACCCTAAACGAGGAGCAAAATCACATATACTTTATCTTGGTTTCACTAATTTTCGTTTTCAACTCTGGTCCAAAATAATCGGTTGGTTCTTCTAGAGCCTTATGACAATAAAGAAAATCATTCATGGTGATGATGATTGCAGTTTCAGAAAAATCTTATGTTTAGCAAAATTTTCACTTTCAATTTCTAAATAAAATGCCGACCTTATGACAAATTCTAAACAAATTGCGTGTTGACGTTTCATATAAAGAATAATTTATCCATCAAAATGCATGAATTTCTTAAATTTCATCAAAATGCATGAATTTCTTAAATTTCTTGAAAGTACATGAAATTTTACAATGTTTTGATTTGAATTGTACAGAATTTTAAAATCACATCTTGACTTTGAAGTGAAAAATCACACAAGAGAAGAAAAAAAATACAACGAAGATAATGAGTCCCTAAGAGTTCGGGATTAATTAATTAATAATTCAACTAATAAAAACAGTTATTCTCTGCAAAAAAAAACAGTTATTAAAAATATAGTGTAACCAATTTGTATGACAAAAGAATAGAAAGAATTGTTTTTTTATATTCTTATTATTAGAAAATAAGTAATTGATAAAAGCAAATAAAATACCAACATTAAATGTAAAAAAAAAATAATAATGTAAAATAAATCTAATATATGACTATTGGTGTAAAAAGCCCAATTTGTAATACTTTCTAAAAAGCCCAATTTTTAATGCTTTCAAAATTGAAGCCTGCAAAAGTCTTTGGCAGGTGAATTGGGCTGGCTAGGATAATATTTGGGTGAAATACATGAATATCATAATTAAGTATAAAATTACAATTAAGTCATATCACCAAACTTAATTCTTAATATGTCATTATTTTCTATTTATTATGATTTTATACTATAATTTAAAAATTCTAAACCTCAATTCATAAATCCTAAATCCTATAAAATATATCCTAGACACCTAATTTATAAATTCTAATCTTTAAAATATATTAAAAATGATGATTTTACTAGTTTGACATAGTTCAAAATCATTACTCGACATTGTTGTAATTAATTTTTCAAATATGAATTTCTGTGTAAATTTCCCATAATATTTTGGAGAAAAGCCCAAATAAATCCGACCCAAAGATAATAAAATATTAAACACATAAAATGAAAATCGAAAATTTAAATTGATAACCAATATATATGAAATTCAAATGGGAAATACTAATAATTAAGGTTCCATATGATTAAAATCATAAATATAAACCTATTTCAATCTTTGTCTCTGCTCTCCATGTTTTTCTAAACTTCTTTCTAGTAATAACTTTTAGGGGTATTTTATATAGTTAATTTGCATCCATAAAATTTAGCAACTTAACTATACTCTATATAACAAAATTAATCCCCCTTTTTTAATTATCATAAGATTTAAATTTAATGTGAAGAAGTTTTTTTCCAATTCACAAGCTGGTCGAGAAAGTCATTCACTTCATTTGTATCACGCAAAGAATAGGTCGCTTTTGTCTCCTTTGCTATAGAAGAAACAATTATGGGATATCCTTGACCAATTTCTGTGATCATCTGTAAAAGTAAAATAAAAGAATTATTATATATTTCTAATAAATGTATGAAAAAGTTTCAATGTATCAATCCGGTCTTGAGGGGTTCTACCAGAAATTTTCTGAGAAGGGGGTGTTATTTTTACTAATCAAATTTTATAAAGTGTTTTTAAATCGAGAAAAATATTTTAATAGATATTCACATAACCGACAACAATGCCAAATAGAAAAAAATACAAACGATGAGAAGAGATGAGAAGATGAGAGATTTTTTTTTAGAATGGAATTGAAGTTTCATCTAATTTTGAAGGAACTAACAGACACATGATTGTAAACCGTAGAGGGTTATTGTAAAGAAACAAAGGCGTCATTTCAATCTTGATTGTTTAGTTACAATAGATTTACTTTCTTTGTTTCGGTTTTTTAATTCAAGAACAAAAACGATATCACTGTAAGGACAAAATTTCAACTAAAGAACATAAGCACCAGGTTATAGATATCACTGTAAGGACGAAATTTCAACTAACGAAATTTCTACTGCATATAAAAATACGTTTTAAAGCAGTGGATTCAAAATAGCACCAATATAGGCCTAACATTTACAATATAATATCAATTTAGGCTTAACGTTTACAATATAACATCAATTTAGGCCTCACGTATAAAATAACACCAATATAGGCTTAACGTTTACAAAATAATACGAATTTAAGCTTGACGTTTACAAAATATATCCAAGTTAAGCTAAACGTCACAATTAAATTAACCATATTATATTATTTTCCTATTAACTTTATATGTTATCTTTTTATTTAGTTTTATTTTCTTATTTATTATAATACAATTAATTAGTATTCTTGCCCATTAAAATCTTATATTTGTTTTTCATCAACCATTCCATGACTCCTAATTTTAGAACACTGACATGTATCAATATTATTTTACATGAGCCATGAAATTTATGAGTCATGCAATGGTTGATGAAAAACAAATGTAAGATAGGTGTTGTTTGATAAAACTGAAAATTAAGTGCTGAAGAAATAAGTACTGAATTTTAAGTGCTGAAAATATTGAATGATTTAATTTTTTAAAAAGTATGAGTTGATAATGTTTAACTTAAAATGATAAGTTAAATATTTTGACTTATCAAAATAAGTGGTTTTTAACTTAATTAACTAATTTAAGTGGTGGAAAAACAACCGTTATCAAATGCACTTAAATTAAATAAGTGTTTAACATTTTAATTTAAGCAATTAAGTGCTTTATCAAACAAGATAAATAAGAAAATAGAACTAAATAAAAAGATAACATATAAAGTTAATTGGAATATAATATAATATGGTTAATTTAATTGTGACGTTTAGCTTAAATTGTATATAGTTTGTAAACGTTAAGTTTAAATTCGTATTATTTTGTAAACGTTAAGTCTATATTGGTACTATTTTATACGTGAGGCCTAAATTGATGCTATATTATAAACGTTAAGCCTAAATTGATATTATATTGTAAACGTTGAGCCTATATTGATGCTATTTTGAACGTTGAGCCTAAATTGGTACTTTCCAAAAACCTTAGGCATATTTTAGTACCTTATCCCAATAAATAATGATTATGCATTAAAGAAACATTTAAATTTCTAAAGTTCGAATTTAAGACTAATATATAATAACATCATATGCTCAAAAAAAACATATAATAACATCATCCTTCTTGAATCATTAAGCAATCAGGTATTAAATCTTAAAGTTGGTCATCATTTTCTCGTTTACCTCAAAAGCATCTTCATCAGTTTTGTCATCTCCAATATATAGAGGGAGCAAATCATTAGTGTCACCAAAACCAAGATTCTGAATCAGGTATTGCAAAGCACGACCCTTGTCCCAATCAATACGAGGTCGTATCTCAATAACCTGATCAGACAAAACACAATTAATGTTTGAAATTTTTTACAGAAAATGAAAATCATATTAAACAGTACCTTCCTGCCTCCACTTATGCGAAATGCAGGATAAGCGTCCATGATTGATTTCACAATCTCCTTAAGTGTATCAACTTCCTGCAATTTTCATAAATAAACATATATCATATTTTTGGTTGGGTTAATTAATTAATTAATTTAATTACTGTAATTAGCTTAATTACCTCAGGATTTACACGTCTGTAATGCACAGAAATGCAGAAAGTATTGTCTTCAATGAGGGAACCTTTGATGACCTTTGTTTTTTCTTCCAAAATTTTGAGTATCTTCCATTTAAAAATAATGAATAATGTTTCAAAAATTAATATTAGTGTGAGACCTAAAAAATAATCAAATATATATTATAGAGATGTTTATAATTACCTCTTGAATTGTAGGCAAAAAATCTTTTGCTGATTGAAAGTAAATAACTTCCTTTTCCTAATTAAAAATACAAAATCATCATTAATTTGTCTAAAACATTATTGAATCATTTTCAAGTAGTTTAGAACGGAATCAGGATGATCTTGTGCAAGAGACATCACACACGTAATGATCCAAAGAAAACACGAATACCTGACTACTAAAAGAAGGTGTCGTGGTCGAGATGTCCATTCCATGACTTCCAGCATAGGTTACATTATGAAGTTGCACAAATGCTTTCACCTGATGAAATCAGAATTTTTAAAAATAAAAAACAGTCCAATTAATTCATTTATTAATTAACTAGATTTTCTTAAGTTGATTTTAAACTCGAGGTATAGTAATTGACGAAAATAGTCCATTATAATACGTGCATGATAAACAAAGCATTTAAAAGCATTACCAAAGATAGCAATGGTAAAAGTTGTCCAAATTCAAACATCACTCTAAAATATACTAATATTTAATTTTCGCTCTTATTTACATCACTTCTGTGCCACAACCTTAAAAAACAAATATTACGGAGAGGTTTATTAACCTTATCACGAGACCTTCCACTAACAATAGCAGTGGGGAAGAGAGAAGCAACTTGTTGAACAGCTGAACGCATCTGCATAAATTAATTAATTTATAATTAATGAAAAACATATATACTCCTTTAATTTAATATAAATATATATGAAGATTAATAAAAAATAAACCTTAGGAGACATGAAAGCTTGATCAGGGTCATCAACAATTGGGGAAAGAGTTCCATCATAATCCAAAAAAACAACTATCTTTTTCCCTTCTGCCTGCTTCATCATTCCTTCAAATGATTCCAGAGCTGATGGATGTTCTTCCTGTTCATTTTTCTTACAAATTTTTGTTAGAGAAACTAGACATGTTCACAAATTCGGGTACCATACAGTCCGTGTTCAATGGCTTCGGCTTAGACAAAGAAAAGTTATATTAGATCCAACATAGCTCAGGCACCAAAGGCTGCCAATCAGGCTTGCAAGTCATACAAATATAGGTGGATTTATTTGAATTGGGTTTGAGATTTGATTTTTAAAGTCCCAACTCAACCGATCCAAACCCACCTAAATTAACAACGGCTAGGTTTAAGATAAACATTTTAAAGCTGAAATCTGTTGGGCTAGAGCTGAGTTTGCCCAAGAACATGTCTAATAGAAATTAGACATGTTAACATATCCCGAATACTTAACCAGACTCGCGTCTAATGGCCTGCACTTGGACAAAGAAAATTTACATTGAACCCGCCTTGACCTATATCTACCAAATCTAATAACCATTTTTAGGTTGTGCAGGGAATTTATAGAAATAGAACGGTCCGGTCTACTAATATTAATTATTAAATATTATTTTAAAGTATTTCTTTTATATTTTTATTATAAAGAATATATATATTTTTCAGATGTGTTTATTTAGATTGGTTAGGTTTAAGTTGAGTATTTTAAAGCAAGAGCCTGTTGGACTCAATCCGACTCATGAACTAAGAATTTAGTAAAACAAAACTTTAAACTTCAAAATACATGTGTGAATTCACTAATATGGGACGGATATGAGATGCAAAAAGTATACCCGTTAGGGGTAATGGGACGGGTATGGATAATTAAAAAATAAACAGATAAGAGTTAGGGGTTGACACTACCCACGATTACCTACCCGTTGTCATCCCTTCTAATATAATAAACTATAAACTAATAAATTGGATACCCTATAGTTTATTTATTTGTGTGATTTTCTTTTATGTATAATGCATATTTACATTAAACTTGACAAGTTTTGCTTATTGATACCCTCAACTTTTAAAATAACCTATCACATCTAAAATGACACACCTATTGTTAGCTTTAACTATTATCACATTCTGACCTCCTACCCTACAAATTAAGGTTCAATTTTAGTCTTCTCATCTTCAAATCAGACCGAATAAGCCACTATATTTCAATGGTCAAAATCTTTTGACTCTTCAGTAGTGTCTCATACAGTCTTAAACCTTTAAATTTCTTCAGAGGTAAAAACTGATCATAAGAAAAAAGTTGAAGCATAAAATTGTTATTTTACCTCTCTTCTCATAAACTATTTCATATAAAATAAACAGTGATTTTCACTTGATCAGTGAGTGATTAAGTGAATTTGGTCAGTCACCGTTAGATCTAAACTTGCTAAAATCATATGGTAAAGATTAAAACAATTTTTAGCGTGATACGAATCCGGAGAAACGTTTTTACGGTTGCTTCAAGTACGGGGTAAACAAATTTCTAATTTGGGGTTATGTTTTACAATTGGACAAGTTTAAGGGGTAAGTTGTTACAATTGAAAGTTGAGGGGGGCAGTTGCAACATTTGGACAAGTTTAGGGAGTTATTTGTGTATTAGGCCAAAATGGAATTAGAATAACAAATATTTTTCACGTGCAACATATTTAGTAGTAAGTTTAATTAAGACTCTCAATGTACTCAATCTAATAACTCGCGTTCTCAATTTCATTTCATTTCATTGCAATGTTTTGTTTGATTTTTGGCATCTCTGTAATTATATTAGGATTGTAGAACTATATTACATTATGCTAAATCAAATGAAAGTTGGAGACGGATTGATCGATCTCAATAATTTTAATGATTGAGACACCAAAATGCCCAGTTGCAATACAGTTCCAAATGACAAAAACTAAAGCATATGAAAATTCAATATATATGTTTATACTAAAAAGGATATATATTTATACTAAAAAGGTTTTCATAGGCTTCAAACCTATATGTAGAATAATGCAAGATATGCATCTAATTTGGGAATTAAATTAAAATTAAAAATGTTATGATCCCCTTGTTAGTTGTATATAAAACTATATTTTATCCTATAAATCAAAGAACAATATCCCATGATTACCAAGAACTGTAAGAGTATACAAAAAAACTAATGATACGGAAAGGCAAAACAATACATTTGATAGTGGCTGATAACTAACATCATCTACAATAATAAACATATTTTTAATACACTTAGACAAATATTTTACTACATCCATGGTCTAGTTATGGAGATTATTTGCCAATCAAAGTCGACCTTTGATTCTTCAGGTAGAGTAACACTTATAGTTCTTCATGTAAACTACCACATCCAGAATTGTTGGTCCCTTATAACGTTGCAAGTATAGTTCCAAGGGGGGGTTAGGAACTATTTAAACTTTTTAAACCTTAGGGCAGAATTCTTTTCTAAAGAGAAAAGGATTTAACAGCGGCGCTGAGTGATCAGTAAGATACTGGCTTAGGCAACTGGTGACTAGGTCAGTTTCTTGACTTGAGTCAGGAGATAGCACTTAAAGTCTATTCCTGAGCTCAGATGTTCGATGCGCACAACTCAGCTTGACCTCTTTACTTGGTCAGTTTTTGGTTATTTAAGCAAGCAATATATATAAGGAGTTTAAGTTAAGAAATACGTTACTCAGCAGATTTATCCAGGTTCGGCTTCTTCTAAGCCTACGTCCTGTCCCCGGAACAAGTTCCGAGATTTCGAATCCTCTACTGAGCTCTTTAAAGGTAGAGCCTCAAACCTTTTACAATCTTAGCAACTGAGTATAACAAGAGTACCTTCCTCTATACCTCTACTCAATCCTAATCTCTCGCTGAGTACTATAACCGAGTACTCAGCCTCTCATTTCTAATCTCTAGAAATGATAAGTGTTTGTCCTAAACAATGATTGCTAAGACACCTTAGATGATTGAATAATCACTCTAGACTTTTACACAAATATATGAAATGTAGTGTAAGATTGCTTTGCTTCTTGCTTGCAGAACTTGCGTAGAAATTTGGTCAGCGTAATGGCTTGATCAAGTTCTGTGTTGAATGAAGCTTCTGATGGAACTATTTATAGAGACGTCTTGAGGCATTGGTCATTTCGAATTTCGAAATAACCGTTGGAGGGAAACGGCTTCCTGTCGTTGTCATCCTGACTTGCTCAGAGCTCTCGGCCAATCAGATTTGTGTATCTTCTGTCCTCAGTCAGATTTTGGTCAGCTCAGCAGAATGTCTCTCCTTTTATGGTAAAGTCAACTAGACAGCATACTGTGTCGTCTGAACTTTACCCAAAGTGGAAATACTTTGTTTGGAAGTTTTCCTTAGCCAGCTGCTGTCTTGTACGCTTTGTCAAATCAACTCAGCAGCTTCGTTCCGAAGTTGTTCCCTGAAGGTCTTCTAGATCCTTCTCATGCTGAGTTGCGTTTTGCACACAGCGACATCGTTTTGATAAACGCGGGCCGAGTTGTATTGAGTTGTTTGACTTGGGCTTTGACTTTCGTATTGGGCTTGGGCCTTTTAATCCTTATGTCTTATAAACAATTTTAACTCAACATTGAACAAACACATTAGTAGAATAAATCAAAGCATTTAAACTTAGTGTGTTTAGAATATGTTCATAATTATACTTAAACAATTTTGTCAAATCAAAATTATGTGGAAAGGTGTTTCAACAAACTCCCCTATTTTGATGTTGGCAAAACTATTCAGCGAGGAACTCAGTATTGAGCTCCCCCATGATAGTTGACCTATTATAACTTAGCAAACTCCCCCGTAAGAGTTGAGCTGCTGACTTAGTTTTACTCTAAATATTTAAAGGTTTAATCGAGTAAGTCTAAGGTCAGTTTTTCAGATATAGGTCAGCTCATGGAACATATTCTATTTTACTCAGTGTTTAAGCGGAAGGTTTTATCATTCAGAGGGCGCTGAGTAATTTTTTGTTCAATGAGTTTTATAAACATATAGGTAAGTGTTGTTGAGTGATTTCCGCAAGTGCACAGTATACGCTTGTAGTAATAAAAGATATCGAACCCACAGGGAACACTTTTTAACTAAAACTTTATTTTATTCGGTTTAATCACGTGTTTAGGTTTAATAAAAGAAATACGTTTTAATTGATGGAATTTGTTTTGGTAAATTAGGATTAGATAGAAGGATTATATCGAGTTTAGAGAACAATTCCGTTTTGGAATTTTGATTACAAAACAGATACTTCCGTAATCGGAATAAAATAAATCTTATTTTCATAAAGCAAAGTAAACAACTTTAACTTTGTGAGATTATGGACATGTAACAATATAGTAATTTATTCAATTAAATGGCTTTGAACTATAGAAATCCCTCTAGCGTAGAGATGATTCCTACCTTAATCAAACTAGTGTTTTACTTCTGATAAGCCGCGATCAGCGATCATGTCATCCATAAAAACTAAATTTGTTAAGTGTTCAACAAAGTTCTTATATGAATAAGATGGAACAGAACGTTTTAATAAAAACACCAATTTATCATTTTGAAAATCATTTTGTCAGAACAATATCAAAATAACAACAGTAAGAATATATTGAATAAAGAAGGTATATCATTAATGAAATGTGAATTTTCACAAGTTAACAGAGAAGTAGAAACTTGGATAGGATTGCAACGAAAACTTTGAGATCCGGGTCGTCAATCTTTCTCTCAAACTCCGTAGGCTCGTCAAACCTCATGCGCTTCAGCCGTCAATTCTTCTCGCTGGATCTTTGGAATAGAGACTGGTCTCGTCCACTATCAAAATGAAAACTAAACTAATACTGTGTTTATAACTAATCTAAATACAATTCGTGTACAGCACGATTGCTTACAGAAATGAACTCTAACTTTCTGATTCTTTTCTGAATCAGAAACTCAACATAACAACTTTCTTCTCTAATTTCTCTAACTTTTCCAACCTAACCAACCTTGATTTCTGAAATGGATCACTTATTTATAATTGGTGAAGGGTTGTAAATGACGGGTCGTGTCTGCTGGTGAAGGGTTGCTTTTATCCGAACGAACAGACGCGTTTTTCCGATTTTAAACATGTGTTTTGTGTGCAGGAAGGTTCGCTGTCGCGACTGAGATTCTGAAAATCTCAGTCGCGATAGGGGGTATAGGGGCGAGCTTGAAGCTTCGTTTTTCCCCCGAGTTGGCTCCGTAAGTCGCGATTGAGATTTTGAGAATCTCAGTCGCGACAGAGAGATTATTCCCTGTCTCTCGACTGCTTTTCGTCCTCCTTGAGCGTTCTTCTGACTGATATGCATTCTCGGTACGTTTTTAAGGTTTTTCCTTCATTTTAGCTCCGTTTTTGCTCCTATTTGGATTTTACCAAATATTTAAGTACCTTGCATCAAAGAAGTAAATAAAGATGTAAAAGTATTCCAAATGAATATAATTAGCACGATTTTAATGTAAATTTAACGTATTTATATAGGATATTTTAGGTATATTTTGGGCTTGACAAACTCCCACACTTAAGCTTTTGCTAGTCCCGAGCAAAATTTCACTGAATTTATTCTTTACTCAACCTCTTTATAAATAGAAGATATATATCCATATATTCCTCTTTAAATTAGTTAAACCGAAAGATAAACTTTTCATGGTAAATTTATACGCAAAGTATCAAACTAGCTTGTTTAAAAGAGATATATTACTCGTCTTGTATTTCAATTTTTATATTGAAGTATTCGGGACGGTGTAAGCACGCATGTTTTCGAATCTTTCGTCTCAAGGCATTTCTAAGCACAAAATTTCCTTTCCCAAACCTAAACTATTACAAATATGGATTTATTAAGGACTTAGGTTTAATATATTTGCTTAGTTACGCCCGAGATAAGGGTGGTCTCGATCGTAACTTTATACGCATTTAATTTCGTATTCGTTTAAGAGGTACCAACCATGCCATGGGTGGACGCAATCGTTACTTAAAACTTTAAACACGTTTAATTTTGCTTTAATTTTTTAACGTTCCTTTCATACATCGACTGTGATAAGGGTGGTCGCAATCGTGGCCAAAAGTAAACGGTACTTAATGTTCTTCCCTTTCATACCTCGATTGTGATAAGGTTGGTCTCAATCGTGGCCAAAAGTTAAGAATACGACTACTTGATTAATATGAAAATAAAATTGGGAAAGAAAAATAGCACATTCATCCTATATTGACTTGAAATTCAACATGTATTATGGCTAAAGTTTCCTTAAAAACTTCAATTGGTTTTTAATGTAAGACCAAAAATCATATCGAGCTAAAAAGCTAAAGTAGTTAGTTCGATTTATGCCTATAAACCTAATTGAAAATTGAAAATAAGATTTATATTTATCATGAATTCATGATATAAAGTAGAGATTTGAAACTAAAGAAATTTTACTTATATACATTCACTCGAGACGTTTTTTATAAAATCGTATCGGAGATTTGTAAAAATATTTGTAAAAATATAGCCCGTATAGAAATATTATTTCTACCAATAATGATAACCTTAAAATATGCTTAACATTATTTTGAAAGTAGAATTTATTTGAAACATATGAAATATATATATTTTAAAAAATATATATGTTTATGAAAAATAGCTATTATTTTTGAAAAGTGTTGCATTTATTATAAAAATGTTGCAATTGATTTGGAAAAATGTTGCACATTATATTTTACTTAAAATTAAATAACAATATGCATGTATACTTAAAATAAATATCATTCATTCTCATTCATTGCATTCATTCGTACTTAAAAAATAAAATGGATATGAAATACCTCCTCCCACACTTAATTTGGACCATGTCCTCATTGGTGCAAAAAGCGATAAAACACGAAAAATAGTACGAAATAAACCATACGAATTAGAATTGAAAATAATACGATAACATTCAAACAAAATAATAAAAATAATTGTACCAAACATAATTAAAAATATTGTACCAAACCGAATAAAACATAATAATAATAACGAAAATGAGTTAAAGAGAGAAAAGATAAAACCTATCAAGGTGATGGTGGTGGAGAAGGCGTAGTCTCAACTCCTTGGCGTCGGAAGAAAGAGAGCATCCGGCGATGAGTAGACTTGTGCTCACGACTCAATGTAGTGATCCTTGAACTCATTTCGGCATTATTGGCAACGACTTCATCTAACCGCAAATTCATGTGACGGTTATGCTCGTTCATTTGTGTCAAAACACGTTGCCAACCAACTTGTTCTTCTTCATTCGGTTCCACATTTGCTTGCTCGGTGGCATTAACATCAACATTCTCCTCCTCCTCTTCTTCTTCATCAAATTCCTCTTCATCCTCCTCATCATCATCTTGGGCACCTAAACCTTGTGAACCCGAGGCTTCACTACCCATGGTAGCAAAAACACGTCTTGTGCGATCCGCATAAGAGATAAAGGCGGGTGGTCCCATTTTCTTCAATAAATTGGCCCTTTGAAGTGCCGTGAGATCCAATGAAGGTAAACCAACATGAGACATATTTTGATAATCCGCTAATTCACCTCGAGCGCCCAAAACAATGCCGGTAATTAAATTACCCATAGGCACTTGCTTATTGTGGGACTTGGAAGCTCGAACTAAATTAGTAAATATCATCTCAATACTATCAATTGTCAAACCCTTAAAAATAGCATCAAACACAACCAAATCACGAACTTGCACTTTTGAACTTTCAACCCGACCAAATAAGGAGAATGATAAAAACTTGTGAAAGAAGAATACACAATCATCCTTAATTAGCTTACTAGATGTATGCTTTGGACTAAAAACATCTAAACCGGTTAAAGAATTCCAAACCGTGTGTGAATCAAAAGGTTTTGGCTTTGAATAAAAATTGCAAGTAGGAAAACCAAACCAACGGTTCATAGCCGCATACCCAACATCATAACGGACTCCATCACTCCGAAAAGAGATAACTCCTTTCTTCTTGTCATAGGTTAGAGTAACCAAAAACTCAATAATATGTGTTTTAAGACTAGGAAAACGCATACTAGCAAATCATTTCCAACCAAGAACGGTAAGAAATTCATCAATACGCTCGGTAAAAGAAAGAGTATTTACCGTGTCGGTGGCAAGAAAAGGCATGTCAACGAACTCTATTAGGACATTAGAGAATCGGCGATATTTGCGCCCTTCGGCTTTCGACGTGATATCGAACGGTGCGTCATATTGAACCCGTAATCTATTGATCTCGGTGGCCTTGGCTTTGTTTGCAACGGTCTTTTGTCTAGGCATATTGTCTTTGTTTGTGAATTTAGGGTGAAAATAGATGAAATTTGGGTGAAATAGGTGAAGAAAATTTGAAAGGATGAAAGTTAGAATGAAAGATAATGGTGGTGAATTGGGGAAGAAGAAGATGAATAGGGTAAAAATTTATGGGGAAGAGAAAAGATGGTTGATTGGTGTAAAAATAGGTGATATAAATAGGTGTAAGTAATAGGTATTGATTAGGATAGAGTAATAGGTAATGAATTAGAGTAGGAATAGGATTAATTGCAAAAAACCATCCAAATCCCGTCACAGCAGCCGCAAGTCGCGACTGAGATTTTCAAAATCTCAGTCGCGACAGCAAGCTTGCAAAGGGGGCGAAATTTTCCTGAAAATTGCTCCTTTGCTGTCTCAACTGAGATTTCAGAATCTCAACTGAGATTCTGGAATTTCTGGGTAAAAATTGGACTGTTTTAGACAATTTCAACATGATCAATTCAACTCCTCTTGTATTTAAGTGACATTAATGCTAAGTTTTAATTCCTGAAACTACAAAAACAAAACCGAAACATTAAATAGAAGGAAAACCAAAGGTTGTTCCTTAATTAAAAGAAATAAATGAAAGAATTAATGCACTTAATTAATCATAATGACCTATTAATTACTTATTAAACATATGTACACAAAAACAAAAATAAATCTATATACATGAACAACAAACATATGTACAGTTTTTACAATCAAACGTTATAAATTTAAACAGTATCCCTACGAATTGGAATACGTTTTATTCTATCCCTTTCTAATTGCTCATGAACAAAAACTTCTCTTTCTGTTAGAGAAAGAAACTGTGGACAGACACGAAAAACTCATTTTACGATTCCCTCACTTTCCGAGAACTCATAATCAAGTATGGGAAAAGTTCCGTATCAGATATTTCACATATAATATTCCCAAACCCTATGGTCCGATTCGTCGAACGGGAAGCGGCAACTAATCCTTCCATCAAAATCTTTGAGGAATTAACTGTGTTACCTTGGAAAATATCACCTAGCACATATAAATCGGTAACCTGGACAATACTGCTTCTGACTCGACCAAATAAACTATGACAGAGAAATTTGTGTAAATACAGCATGGAGTTTAGAATTTATTGATTTGTTGTAGGCAAGACTTGGATTGAGTCTCCAAAATCCTGTCAACATTCTCCAGATATCAGTAAAAGTTATATCTCTGCCAGGATGATGTGGAGTGGTGTCCCGTGGTGGAAAACCAAACCATGTATGAAGTTTAGGATATCCAAAAGTGAATATCTTCCCTTCACAACGAAAACCGAGACGAACACGCCTCTCATTAACGAACCGAATGGTAGACAGAAACTCTAATACCCTATTTCCAATAATAGGAAACTTTATTGATGCAAACTTGGTCCATCCTAAGTTTGTCAGATAGCGATTCATGTCATCGCTTATCCCGAGTTCTTCGTTCAGGAACTCATATATAGCATTCCACAAAACTGTGCATATCTAAACTATAAATAATGTTTCCCCTCATCATGATTGTAGATTGGAAACCATGCTCCATAGCGTGAAGAAATGTCAACACGCTTGCTATGAGCAGAAGTGTGTTTTCGAACATTTTTCAAAGACTTAGTCATATCTGTGAGAGAGAAGAAAATGATGTCTGTAGGATTGAGAATTTGAGAAAGAAATTCAGGAAGATGAAATGAAATGGAATAAGTCTGATCCCACAGGAATATATAAGACATTTAATTGAAATGTTGTGTCTGTTAAAAAGAAAAAATGCAAAAAGTGATACCTCTTCGAATCAACTGACAGAAATTTTAAAAATCAGATGGCTGTAATCCCTTACAACTATTTCAAATTGGAAAAGACAGAAAATCTCAATCGAGATTTTCGGAATCTCAACTGAGATTTCCAAATCTCAACTGAGATTTCTGCATATTTAATTTCTCAATAATTCTAACACTTAAATGAAATCATTTTCAAAACATGACTAGATTAAAATTTGATTTTACAAAACCTTATTTGTACACAAATTCAAAAATAAAAACAAATAAAAATAAATTAACCTAAAAATTAAAATAAAAATAAATTAAATTAAAAAGAAATAAAAATAAAAACTATGAACAAAAGATAAGAAAAACTAAAAATTAAAAATATGAAAACTAAATAAATTAATTTTCATAGAACAAAAGACATGTTAGTGAAAAATATGCGTGTCATGAATATCGATAGAGAATTGTAAAATCTCAGTTTGAGAATTAAAATTCTCAGTAAGTTCAGAAATTTATAAAACTTCAAATAAAAATCACTGTAGAGATTTGTTTAAAAATCTCTATACAATCAGAAACTTAAATTATTTGTGATTTTAATTCAATTGAGATTTCTTTAAATCTAAAAATACTTTCCTCATAAATTACAAATATTTAAGATACATAACATATTTTCAATATTGTTAAATGATCACAAATTTTTTTATTTCGAATCTAACCATTATTACTAAACTAAAAATGAATATATAACTTTAACTAAAAATGAAAAATTTAAAGATCAAAATACAAAAACTAAAAAGAACTAAAAAAAATGTGATAACCCTTAAGAATTCTCAAGGAGAATCAAAATTATGGACAAAATTAATTACCTGGACCGATTTAAAATAATGGTCCTGTCCATTCTAACTTACCTGGAATAAGAAGTTTCTTTTTTATTTCTCAATTTAAGGATCTACTGATTCCGGTTGAATGCCCGAACTTTTGGTTCTGGCCACGAAAAAAAACTACGCGCATGAACTGAAACTGTTGAAACTATGGTAAAAATTGACAATTCCTTCCTAGCGGATAAGGTAATTTCAAGGACTGTATTCCCCATTCATACTTTCTAATATATCTGTCTGAGAAAAGTTGATCGGCTATTTCTTGGAGAGATAAATGTAGGTGTTTAAGGAAATGATATAATAAAAGAAGAAATTATATGGGTGTAATGTAGGATTGAAATAATTTGTTTACAAAGAGAAATGATGTTTTGGTGAAGGGTTAGTGTATAGAAAAGAGGTAAATGTGTTTGGGAAAAGGTAAATTTTCTGGAAAAAATTATATCTGTCACGTCTGACATCCCGTTTCATAAAATTTTCTTTTCCTTCTGATGTATCTGCCGGCCAAATTTCTTTTCTGTAGACTCCTTCTGTGAATTTATATTGATGATCAAATCTCCAGTTTATCTTTTGAGAAACTTGGATTTTTTTTTCTGCAAACATCTAATTGCAAACGTTAAATAATAACGAGGATTTAGTCCTAGTGACCATCCTCAAAAATAAAATACTATAAAGATAAATAAATATATTGTTAACCAAGGTTCGGAATAAAACACGAAAAATATAAATTTTTGTTAAAAATTTGGCGTTCCCCGGTAACGGCGCCAAAAACTTGTTGAGCGATTTCCGCAAGTGCACGGTATACGCTTGTAGTAATAAAAGATATCGAACCCACAGGGAACGCTTTTTAACTAAAACTTTATTTTATTCGGTTTAATCACGTGTTTAGGTTTAATAAAAGAAATACGTTTTAATTGATGGAATTTGTTTTGGTAAATTAGGATTAGATAGAAGGATTATATCGAGTTTAGAGAACAATTCCGTTTTGGAATTTTGATTACAAAACAGATACTTCCGTAATCAGAATAAAATAGATCTTATTTTCATAAAGCAAAGTAAACAACTTTAACTTTGTGAGATTATGGACATGTAACAATATAGTAATTTATTCAATTAAATGACTTTGAACTATAGAAATCCCTCTAGCGTAGAGATGATTCCTACCTTAATCAAACTAGTGTTTTACTTCTGATAAGCCGCGATCAGCGATCATGTCATCCATAAAAACTAAATTTGTTAAGTGTTCAACAAAGTTCTTATATGAATAAGATGGAACAGAACGTTTTAATAAAAACACCAATTTATCATTTTGAAAATCATTTTGTCAGAACAATATCAAAATAACAACAGTAAGAATATATTGAATAAAGAAGGTATATCATTAATGAAATGTGAATTTTCACAAATTAACAGAGAAGTAGAAACTTGGATAGCGTTGCAATGAAAACTTTGAGATCCGGGTCGTCAATCTTTCTCTCAAACTCCGTAGGCTCGTCAAACCTCATGTGCTTCAGCCGTCAATTCTTCTCGCTGGATCTTTGGAATAGAGACTGGTCTCGTCCACTATCAAAATGAGAACTAAACTAATACTGTGTTTATAACTAATCTAAATACAATTCGTGTACAGCACGATTGCTTACAGAAATGAACTCTAACTTTCTGATTCTTTTCTGAATCAGAAACTCAACATAACAACTTTATTCTCTAATTTCTCTAACTTTTCCAACCTAACCAACCTTGATTTCTGAAATGGATCACTTATTTATAGTTGGTGAAGGGTTGTAAATGACGTGTCGTGTCTGCTAGTGAAGGGTTGCTTTTATCCGAACGAACAGACGCGTTTTTCCGATTTTAAACATGTGTTTTGTGTGCAGGAAGGTTCGTTGTCGCGACTGAGATTCTGAAAATCTCAGTCGCGACAGGGGGTATAGGGGCGAGCTTAAAACTTTGTTTTTCCCCCGAGTTGGCCTCCGTAAGTCGCGACTGAGATTTTGAGAATCTCAGTCGTGACAGAGAGATTATTCCCTGTCTCTCGACTGCTTTTCATCCTCCTTGAGCGTTCTTCTGACTGATATGCATTCTCGGTACGTTTTTAAGGTTTTTCCTTCATTTTAGCTCCGTTTTTGCTCCGTTTTCGCTCCTATTTGGATTTTACCAAATATTTAAGTACCTTGCATCAAAGAAGTAAATAAAGACGTAAAAGTATTCCAAATGAATATAATTAGCACGATTTTAATGTAAATTTAACGTATTTATATAGGATATTTTAGGTATATTTTGGGCTTAACAAGTGTCAAACATGTTATCAGCATTTAGTTCAATCAATGAATTTTATAGGCCTTAAACATAGCTGATTTAATTGAAGATACAAAATAACATAATACACAGCATCGTATACAAATAATTCATAACTCAGAGTTTGAACAGAAGATGCAAGTATTGATATTTAATATAGGTAGTCAGTGTTTATAATCAAAAGTTCAAAGATAGGCATTCAGACTACATATACAAACTACTTACTTAGCCTATACTTAGCTAGCCTATATATCTATTTCTTTTTCTTCTGTTGGGACTGACTAGACCCATGCTGTGTTCTCGCTTGTTCTTTCTCCCCCGTTTTGTCAGCATCGGGAGGAGGAATCCTAAAGCTGTCGGTTAAGATGGCCCTGGTCAGTTCGTTGGACAGCTCTTTAGTCTGTCAGCGCTTTCATTTACACCGTCAAAGATAGCCACACCATTATCGGAGACCTCGGTGGGAATATTAAGCTCAGCAGCGCTGATCATGCTAACTGTGAAGGCTTGAGATTTGCCTATCCATGTAAGTGCATCGGTCAGGCCAGCAATGACTTGGTGGAATGTTTTGAGTAAGTAGGTGTCAAAGTACTGACGCTGAACATTGCTATGACGAATATGGTTGAAGGTTTGTCTGGTGATGGACAACATTTCATTCTATTTCATAGCGTCAGTATCCATCTCTTGCTTGTTCAGATTCAACAATCGAACAGCCTCACCAATTTGCTCAACTGAGCACTGAGAATAAGAAACCATTTGCTCATTGGTTTTGAGTTGCTCGGTGTGAAGCTGAGCAAAGAGCATCTTTACTTCATCAGAGGTGGCGTAGCGTGTGTTCTCAGCTGACAAGGTCTGAACTTGTTGTTGTAGAGCGTTTAAGTGTTGAACAGTTGTCAGCTGGATCTCAGCCAGCTTTGCAATGGAATCCTACTTAGCTTGCTATGCTTGAAAAGTAATGATGACGTTCAGTGGCATTTAGATAACTTTGAGAGCCTTCAGTGACATCAGTATGACCGGTAGGAAGAGGAGTTAGAGGAATGACGTGGTCAGTGACTGGTAGCGTAGTTCCAATCTGCACTTGGGGTTCTGGTAGAACTGATTGATCGGCAGATATGTGTATCGGAGAAGTAGAAATCCGAATACTGTCAGTGCTGACGGGGGCAGATATGTTTGGAGTCAGCACTATGCTTGGATGGACAGTAATTGGCTCAACTTGACTTGTTGAGTTAGCGGAAGCATTCAAGTCGGCATGTTCCTGTTGAGAAGAAACAGAGGCTTGCTTTTCTATAGATGCTGATGTAGTAGAAGGAGGTTGTCATTTGAAATTTTTTAGCTTGACTACAGAAGGGTCCTGGGTTGGCTTTTGAATAACGAAGTCAGGAAGAGTTGGTGGTTGTACATGAGGCTCACTGACTGTCTTTTCACTTGCTTTAACCAATCTTCTTCTGCGAGGAGGAATGTCAGCTTGAATAGACTCTCCTGAGTGAGATGGAGAAGATTCTTCTTGCTCAATATTTAGCTGGTCAGCTTTCTCTTGGACTTGATCAACATTGTGTTGGTCAAGTTCTTGTTCTTCTTCAGCAGCCAACACAGTATTGGCTTGCTCAGCTGCAACCGCTGGCCTCTTCTTTTTCGTCATCTTCTGAACTATCACCATCTAGTTCTTCTTCAACTTGTGCAATAAACTGGTCATCCAGATGCACCTCTTCTTCTTGTTCCTCAGACACAGTTCCTAAACACTGTGTGTAGTGAGAGTCACCAGGCACAACAATGTCAGTAGGGATAGCATCGAGGGGAGTCAGTGTAGAAGACTTGTGCTTCTTCTGAGGCTGCACATCAACATTAGTCCTGTCCTCAGTTTCAGGCTCATCTTGCCTGCCCTTTTTTTCAGCTGACTTAGGTCTCTCCTGACCCTTAGTACCAGTTGATTTTGCCTCTTATCTGGGGACTCAGTATCATGTGAAGGAGTCTCAACAGCTTTCCTCTTACGAGAAGCGGGGGCTTTAGTTCTTTTCCCTTTCTATGGAACAACTGTTTCCTTAGCTTGTCCAGCAGCAGCAGCAGCAGCTTTTCCTTTCTTCAGAGGCTGACCGAACTTCAACGCTCTCAGCGAAGCTACTGTGATCTCTGATCCTTTAGCTGTTACTTCATCAGTCAGGTCTATCTGATGATCAATGAGGATCCTGGTGATGAGCGATCCTAGCCTTAGAGTTCCGGTACTCCTTAGGAAGCCAGCAATGAGGAATACTGGCATGTTGATCGGCTTGTACATCAGCATATGCCAGATGAAGCATTGCTCGAAGTTTGTTGCTGAGGTGGTGCAGTTAATCTTGGGATAGATAAAATAACTCAGCAGATAATGAGCCATCTTCTGGTGCTGACCCATGGAGGAACTGGATACTTCTCCTGAGTGGCCTTCAGGCTTACAGAAGTTGACCAAGTACTCAGTTTTGTCCTGATCTCCAGATCTCCTCCCTCAGTTTTTAACTTGAGCAGATTTCCTAGGTAGAGAGGGTTGATGAAAATGGTTTTCTCTTTCACCACGGTTACTAGGTAGTCCTGGTTATCATCAGCAACGCGGAGGTTGTGGTAAAACTCCTTTACAAGGTCAGGATATGTGGGATCCCTAATTGAAAATAGCTCAGTCCATCCATTCTGTGAAATCCACTCACAGAAGGGTTGTTCGGATTGTACGAATGCTTCAGATACCCATCTTGAGGGCTCAACCTTCCATTCTCGGACGTTTTCGAAGACCTTTGAATAGGTCCTGACTTTGTCAGGCTTTCCCTTACCAGAGGAGGTTTGGCCAGTTTTTCCTTTGCTCGGCGTAGTGACCTTGGTAGATTCCGGTACAGAGGTTTGCCTGGAGGTTTCATCGGAGCTGGGCTTAGGGTGGCCGGCACCGAAAATGTTGAATGAAACTTTAGTCATAGTTGAAGATGGGAAAGCTTAGAAGGTTTTTAGAGAGAGAGTTCTTTGCCAAGAGATTCGATAAACGTAAAGAGGAAACAATGGGGATTTACCCATTATTTATAGCGGTGGAGAATGGATCTTATCGAATCCATGTGTCAGTTTTGCCTTGGGATTGTGAATCGACAATGTTCCTAGCATTTGTGACACATTCGGCGCGTACGTCATCCTAGGTATCTATACGCGTGCTTATTCTAACGGATCTAACACTCAGCGTTTAGAATACTAAGCGTTTGATATTCTGAGTGGTCAGTATTGCATAAAGGGATGATTTCTAAGTTTAAACTAACTTACTCAGTGTGCAAATTTACTCAGTATTTGCTGTTTAATCAATTTCAATGAGTACTTAGCAAAGACAATCATTCAGCATAGTAATTCACTCAGCATGCATATTCATTTAGTACAGGAATTTACTGAAGAGGATTAAACATACCAATGGCTTCTCTCAGTATGCTGAACTGTTCACGAGCCAGTGGCTTTGTGAAGATATCCGCAAGCTGCTCATCCGTTGGGACGTAGGTCAGTTTTATCTCACCTTTGAGTACATGGTCTCTAATGAAGTGATGCCTTATGCTGACATGCTTCATTCTGCTGTGTTGAATTGGGTTCTTTGATAGATCAATTGCACTTTTGTTGTCGTATTTGACCTCAATTGTCTTTATTTGAACACCATAGTCTTCAAGCTGTTACTTAATCCATAGGACTTGAGCAACACAGTGACCAGCAGCAATGTACTCAGCTTCAGTGGTAGACAGGGCTACTGACGCCTGCTTCTTGCTGAACCAAGATACAAGACAACTTCCTAAGAAATGACATCCTCCAGAGGTGCTTTTCCGTTCTAGCTTGTCTCGACCATAGTCAGCGTCAGTGTATCCAACGAGTGTAAAGCCATGTGTGTTGGGATACCATAAACCTGCGTTCACTGAGCTTTGCAAGTATCTAAGAATTCTTTTTACAGCTATGTAATGAGATTCCTTAGGGTTAGATTGATATCTAGCACAGTAGCATACTGAGAACTGAATATCCGGTCTACTGGCTGTTAAGTAAAGTAGAGAGCCTATCATACCTCGATACAATTTGCTGTCTACTGACTTACCATTCTCGTCAGCACAAAGGACAGTGTCAATGCCCATAGGAGTGGATATTGGCTTGCAATTTTCCAAGTCATATTTCTTTAATATCTCCTTGGCATATTTAGCTTGACTGATGAAGATTCCATTCTTTCCTTGTTTTATTTGAAGCCCGAGGAAGAAGTTAAGTTCTCCCATCATCGACATTTCAAACTCAGTCTACATTTGTTTGCTAAATTCCTTGCACATTGATTCGTTAGTTGCACCAAATATTATATCATCAACATAAATTTGAGCCAGCAGGGTATCTTTACCCTTTCTCTTAATGAATAAGGTTGTATCAGCTTTGCCTCTGACATAATTTCTGGTCAGCAGGAAACTGGTCAACCTCTCATACCAAGCACGTGGTGCTTGCTTGAGACCGTACAGAGCCTTTTTGAGTTTACAAACATGGTTTGGAATTTTGGATCCTCAAACCCTGGAGGTTGATTAACATAAACTTCCTCGTTTATAACTCCATTAAGAAATGCACTCTTAACATCCATTTGGAATAATTTAAAGTTCATGTAAGATGCATATGCACATAAGATCCTAATAGCTTTTAGCCTTGCCAATGGGGCAAAGATCTCACCGCTGTCAATACCTTCTTGCTGACTGTAGCCCTGAGCTACAAGCTTTGCTTTGTTCCTGACTACATTTCCTTGCTCATCCATTTTGTTGCGGAAGACCCATCTTGTTCCAATGGTCTTCTGACTCCTTGGATGTGGCACTAGCTCCCATACATCGTTTCTTCTGAATTGGTCAAGTTCCTCTTGCATTGGGCTCATCCAGAATTCATCTTTCTCAGCATCAGCGAAGTTCTTAGGTTCCTGTACTGAGAAGAAGGCTACATTGCTGAGGTACTTCCTGAGTTGATTCCTCGTCATCAGGGTATTCCCAGCAGAATCAAGGATTGCACTCTCTGAGTGCCCTCTTGGAATCCTTATCTCTTTAGGTAGATTTATGTCTTGTGCTGTCTGTGTTTCAATAATCTCTGCAGAAGTAGATGGGTCAGTGAAAGTAATCTTAAGTTCACTCTTACTCTTGGTCAGCCTTTTAGTGAATGACTCAGCAGCTGGTTCTTGGTCAGCGGTTACTGAGTGTGGATCATACTCGGTCAGCGGCTGGTATCTACCTGCAGGGTTAGTTTCGTCGAACTCAACATGTACCGACTCTTCTAAAACTTGAGTTCGTTTATTAAAAACTCTGTATGCTTTGTTGTTTGTTGAGTAGCCTAGAAAGATAGCCTCATCAGCTTTTGAATCAAACTTTGCTAAGCTATCTTTGGTATTTAAAATAAAACATTTACAGCCAAAGGCACGAAAGTATCCAATATTGGGCTTTCGTCCTTTCCAAAGTTCATAGGGGGTTTTCTTTAATATAGGTCTAACTAGAGCCCTATTAAGAATATAGCACGCTATGTTAACAGCCTCTCCCCAAAAATACTTTGGAAGCCTATGCTCATCCAGCATTGTCCTGACTATTTCAACCAGAGTTCTGTTCTTCCGTTCAACAACCCCATTTTGTTGAGGTGTTCTAGGAGCAGAGAAATTATGGTCAATGCCACTGGCTTCACAGAATTCAACAAACTTTTGGTTTTTAAATTCTCCACCATTATCACTTCGGATGTGAGCCAGTTTTAGGTCTTTATCATTTTCAATTTTTCTAACCAAATTTGAAAATGTCTCAAAGGTCTCATCCTTGCTACTCAGCAAGATGACCCAAGTGTACCGAGAGAAGTCATCTACAATGACCAAGGAAAATCTTCTTCCACCCAGACTCAGCGGCTGGACTGGACCGAAGAGATCCAAGTGTAGTAACTCTAACGGATGCTTAGTTGAGACAATATTTTTGCTGTGAAAAGATTGTTTGGTTTGTTTTCCAGCTTGGCAAGCGTGGCATAATTGATCTTTTTCAAATTTAAGTTCAGGCAGTCCCTCAACCAATTGCTTTCTTGCTAATTTGGCCAGGAGGTCCATGCTTACATGACCAAGTCGCATGTGCCATAGCCAGGAATTTTCTTCCTTTGATACTAAGTATACAGTTTTTGAAAACTTTTTCTCTAAGCCTAGCATAAAGACATTATCTATGCGAGGGGCAGTTAAAATTAACTCATTTGATTCACCCTCGTATATTTTACATCCAGTAGCATCAAATATAACTTTTCTCCCATTGTCACATAGCTGAGCTACGCTGAGTAAGTTATATTTGAGTCCGCTAACTAGGGAGACAGATTCAATAGTAGGATTACCTCCAATGGTTCCTAACCCTATTATCTTACCCTTCTTGTTGTCTCCAAAACTTACACTTCCTCCTCGTTTACGCTCAAACGTGATGAACTGAGTTTCATCACCAGTCATATGCCTCGAGCATGCGCTGTCAATATACCACATCTTTGACTTCTCGGCACATCTCAGGCTTACCTGCATTGTAACTAGTTACTTTTAGGTACCCAATTCTTTTTGGGTCCTTGCTTGTTAGGTGCAACAGGTAAAGCATCATATTTTATTTTATGGCGACATACATGGACAGTATGGCCATTCTTTCCACAGAAGTCACAGCTGACCTTCTGTTTAGGTTGTCTCACTGACTGGTCATCACCCCAATGCTGAGCATGCCAGCACACCTTTGTGGTGTGACCTTTCTTCCCACAGAATTCACACTGGACGTTCCGCTGGGGATTCCATCTCTGATGAGTACCTTGGTACTGAGTTCTCAGAGGAATGTTTATTTTATTTGGAACCTTTAATTGTTTCTAGATAGTTGTGATGTCCTTTCTCAGTTTCTTCGAAATTGATTGGACTTCAGAGACAAACTCATGTATGATCTTCATGTTATCATGCAAAGATGAGTTGTCCTGAAGAAGGTATCTGAGGTCACTCAGCTTAACCTCTTCAACCTCATCACAGCGCCTGCTGAGTGCTCTAATTTTCTTATTACACTTTTTGACAAGTGTATAGAGATCACTCAGGGCATTACCCATTTCGTTTCTGAGCAGAGAAAGTGATATTACCTCATTTGATTGCTCCTCATCGTCAGACTCAACGGAGGGGTCAGCATGCGCAAAGACGCATGGCTCAGCAAGTTCGTCAGCCATGAAGCATATCTTCGCTGACTCGGTGGCCTCAGCTTCTGTTGATGAAGACTCATCACTGTCGCTCAATGTAGCCACCATTGCCTTTTTGCCATTCTTCTTATCTTTCCTCAGCATGGGGCAGCTTGACTTTATATGGCCAGTTTGATGACATTCAAAGCATGTAATGGGCTTTGAGTTGTCTTTCTTGTATTTGCTGTCGCTGGAGTCAGCTTTATACTTATCAAACTTTCTGTATGGCTTCTTAGAATATTTGTCATTCTTCCTGAAGAGCCTTTTCATCTTCCTTGTGAACATAGCCATCTCTTCATCATCTGTTGAGCTCCCATCAGTGGAGTCAGCTTTCATGACAAGAGACTTCTGCTTCTTGTCTTCAGATTTTTCCTTCACCTCGAAGTTTTTCATAGATATCTCATGGGTCAGCAACGAGCCGATGAGTTCGTCATATTTGTAGGTGGTTAAATCCTGAGCTTCCTCAATAGCGGTCTTCTTTGCTTGCCAGCCTTTAGGAAGACTCCTGAGTATCTTTTTGACTTGTTCTTCCTCAGTGAAGATTTTCCCAAGTCTCTTGAGCTCATTAATGATGTTGGTAAACCTTGCATTCATGTCAGATATGCCCTCATCACTGTTCATCTCGAACAGCTCGTACAGTCTCATCTGCTGGTTCACCTTGGACTCCTTTACTTTATTTGTTCCTTCGTAGGTGACTTCCAGCTTCTTCCAGATCTCTTGCGCCGACTCACAACCTGATATTTTATTATATTCTGCAGCATCGAGCGCACAGTGAAGCATATTAATAGCCGAAGCGTGATTTTGAAGCTTCTTGAGATCATCCTTTGTCCATTTGGCCTCAGCTTTTACAACTGTTAGGCCAGCCACAACTTCGACAGGTACAAATGGGCCTTGAACTATAGATAGCCAGACACTCATGTTTGTAGCCTGAATGAAATTTTTCATCCTATTCTTCCAGAAGGTATAGTTAGACCCGAAGAATAGGGGAGGCCGAGTGATGGACAGCCCCTCAGGCAGTATCTGAGTTGTTTGGTTTCCTGGGAGAAATCGAGTACTGTTTTCGCCCATGGTAGGGATCAGCTCAAGGTTGTTAGACCTTTTTCAGTGAGCTTTTAAGCTCTGATACCACTTGTTGGTCCCTTATAACGTTGCAAGTATAGTTCCAAGGGGGGGGGGGGGGTTAGGAACTATTTAAACTTTTTAAACCTTAGGGCAGAATTCTTTTCTAAAGAGAAAAGGATTTAACAGCGGCGATGAGTGATCAGTAAGATACTGGCTTAGGCAACTGGTGACTAGGTCAGTTTCTTGACTTGAGTCAGGAGATAGCACTTAAAGTCTATTCCTGAGCTCAGATGTTCGATGCGCACAACTCAGCTTGACCTCTTTACTTGGTCAGTTTTTGGTTATTTAAGCAAGCAATATATATAAGGAGTTTAAGGTAAGAAATACGTTACTCAGCAGATTTATCCAGGTTCGGCTTCTTCTAAGCCTACGTCCTATCCCCGGAACAAGTTCCGAGATTTCGAATCCTCTACTGAGCTCTTTAAAGGTAGAGCCTCAAACCTTTTACAATCTTAGCAACTGAGTATAACAAGAGTAACTTCCTCTATACCTCTACTCAATCGGCCAATCAGATTTGTGTATCTTCTGTCCTCGGCCAGCTTTTGGTCAGCTCAGCAGAATGTCTCTCCTTTTATGGTAAAGTCAACTAGACAGCATACTGTGTCGTCTGAACTTTACCCAAAGTGGAAATACTTTGTCTGGAAGTTTTCCTTAGCCAGCTGCTGTCTTGTACGCTTTGTCGAATCAACTCAGCAGCTTCGTTCCGAAATTGTTCCCTGAAGGTCTTCTAGATCCTTCTCATACTGAGTTGCGTTTTGCACACAGCGACATCGTTTTGATAAACGCGGGCCGAGTTGTATTGAGTTGTTTGACTTGGGCTTTGACTTTCATATTGGGCTTGGGCCTTTTAATCCTTATGTCTTATAAACAATTTTAACTCAACATTGAACAAACACATTAGTAGAATAAATCAAAGCATTTAAACTTAGTGTGTTTAGAATATGATCATAATTATACTTAAACAATTTTGTCAAATCAAAATTATGTGGAAAGGTGTTTCAACAAGAATATCTTGGCTCTGCTAATAAATAATCTCCACAACCACTATTTGTTACTGGCAGTTGTATATAAAAACTAGTCATGCTCCTATGGAAGCTATCACCATTTAGTCTCCTACATTATAGTGAAAAACATTCGGTTTACACCTCAAGCCCATGTAAAATTCATAAATCCAAGACATGATTCTAACACATCACTGTCATTCAATGCATGAGATACAAAACCCATGTATGCACAGTAACACTGAGGCAGTCGATTGCATTAAATACAAATAGGAAAGGGAAACATAATATATAAATCAATCAATTCATAGAACACTTGTAAATTAATTGACAACATACCAGTGCAGTAATACATCCTCTGTAGATAGTCGTTTGTAAGCATTGGTGAAGGTATTCGAAATCCTAAAGTCGTTTGTAAGCATTGCTGAAGGTATTCGAAATCCTAACCAATTAAATCTTGCTACACTGGATTTTAAGTAACTTATTCTTCAGACATGAAATTCACTTTTGAAAAATGATTTACAATTATATCAAGTAAAAATTTCAATTATGTCAAACTAAGTAAATCATTATTTTTAATATATTTTAAGAATTAAGGGGGCGTTTAGTTTGAGGTCTTTAGGAATGGGAATGGGAATGGGAATGGGAATGTGAGGGTTTCATTCCCTTTGTTCTTGTTTGTTTACAAAAAAAATCCATTCTCTTTACCCACTTTAGGTTAAGTCATTGCCCCACTTTAGGTTAAGCCATTACCCCATGTCCTCTAGGGAATTGGATTCCCTTTACTTCATTCCCTTTCCTAAACATATCCAAACACATATGGGAATTAATGGTTATTCCTTTCCTTTCCTTTAGTTTCCCTTTCTTGATTCTTTTTCCCTTACCCATTGTGAACCAAACGCCCCCTTAAGGTTTATAACTAGGGGTCTACTTTTCAAAAAAAAAAAAAAACTAGGGGTCTAAGATTTATTTTTAGGCTTTAAAATTTATGAATTGGGGTCTAAAATTCTTAAATTGTGATATAAAATCATACTTTATTTATGATATATAGGAAATAGTAGCATATTTTGAATTAATTTTGATAGTATGATTTAGTTGTAATTTTATACTCAAATATAATTTTGGGTAAGTTACACAATATTTATATTTAAGTGAATTATTTACCACTCAAGTGGGTTTTGAAATAAATTTAGATAAATGTCACAAACTTGAAAATTAAAACAGTAAATACCACTAACCGTGTAATTGTTGGTTTTCTAAGAAAATGGTTTGCAGAAATTCACTATCCGCAATTTGGAAAACTACCTTTTTTGATTGAATTTTCAACCAAAAACTCTCTGTTTTTATATGTGATTTTTCACACCCTAAACGAGGGGAAAAATCACATATACTTTATCTTGGTTTCACTAATTTTCGTTTTCAACTCTGGTCCAAAATAATCGGTTGGTTCTTCTAGAGCCTTATGACAATAAAGAAAATCATTCATGGTGATGATGATTGCAGTTTCAGAAAAATCTTATGTTTAGCAAAATTTTCACTTTCAATTTCTAAATAAAATGCCGACCTTATGACAAATTCTAAACAAATTGTGTGTTGACGTTTCATATAAAGAATAATTTATCCATCAAAATGCATGAATTTCTTAAATTTCATCAAAATGCATGAATTTCTTAAATTTCTTGAAAGTACATGAAATTTTACAATGTTTTGATTTGAATTGTACAGAATTTTAAAATCATATCTTGACTTTGAAGTGAAAAATCACACAAGAGAAGAAAAAAAAATACAACGAAGATAATGAGTCCCTAAGAGTTCGGGATTAATTAATTAATAATTCAACTAATCAAAACAGTTATTCTCTGCAAAAAAAAACAGTTATTAAAAATATAGTGTAACCAATTTGTATGACAAAAGAATAGAAAGAATTGTTTTTTTATATTCTTATTAATAGAAAATAAGTAATTGATAAAAGCAAATAAAATACCAACATTAAATGTAAAAAAAAATAATAATGTAAAATAAATCTAATATATGACTATTGGTGTAAAAAGCCCAATTTGTAATACTTTCTAAAAAGCCCAATTTTTAATGCTTTCAAAATTGAAGCCTGCAAAAGTCTTTGGCAGGTGAATTGGGCTGGCTAGGATAATATTTTGGAGAAAAGCCCAAATAAATCCGACCCAAAGATAATAAAATATTAAACACATAAAATGATAATCGAAAATTTAAATTGATAACCAATATATATGAAATTCAAATGGGAAATACTAATAATTAAGGTTCCATATGATTAAAATCATAAATATAAACCTATTTCAATCTTTGTCTATGCTCTCCATGTTTTTCTAAACTTCTTTCTAGTAATAACTTTTAGGGGTATTTTATATAGTTAATTTGCATCCATAAAATTTAGCAACTTAACTATACTCTATATAACAAAATTAATCCCTCTTTTTTAATTATCATAAGATTTAAATTTAATGTGAAGAAGTTTTTTTCCAATTCACAAGCTGGTCGAGAAAGTCCTTCACTTCATTTGTATCACGCAAAGAATAGATCGCTTTTGTCTCCTTTGCTATAGAAGAAACAATTATGGGATATCCTTGACCAATTTCTGTGATCATCTGTAAAAGTAAAATAAAAGAATTATTATATATTTCTAATAAATGTATGAAAAAGTTTCAATGTATCAATCCGGTCTTGAGGGGTTCTACCAGAAATTTTCTCAAAAGGGGGTGTTATTTTTACTAATCAAATTTTATAAAGTGTTTTTAAATCGAGAAAAATATTTTAATAGATATTCACATAACCGACAACAATGCCAAATAGAAAAAAATACAAACGATGAGAAGAGATGAGAAGATGAGAGATTTTTTTTTAGAATGGAATTGAAGTTTCATCTAATTTTGAAGGAACTAACAGACACATGATTGTAAACCGTAGAGGGTTATTGTAAAGAAACAAAGGCGTCATTTCAATCTTGATTGTTTAGTTACAATAGATTTACTTTCTTTGTTTCGGTTTTTTTAATTCAAGAACAAAAACGATATCACTGTAAGGACGAAATTTCAACTAAAGAACATAAGCACCAGGTTATAGATATCACTGTAAGGACGAAATTTCAACTAAAGAACATAAGCACCAGGTTATAGATATCACTGTAAGGACGAAATTTCAATTAACGAAATTTCTACTGCATATAAAAATACGTTTTAAAGCAGTGGATTCAAAATAGCACCAATATAGGCCTAACATTTACAATATAATATCAATTTAGGCTCAACGTTTACAATATAACATCAATTTAGGCCTCACGTATAAAATAACACCAATATAGGCATAACGTTTACAAAATAATACAAATTTAAGCTTAACGTTTACAAAATATATCCAAGTTAAGCTAAACGTCACAATTAAATTAACCATATTATATTATTTTCCTATTAACTTTATATGTTATCTTTTTATTTAGTTTTATTTTCTTATTTATTATAATACAATTAATTAAAATTCTTGTCCATTAAAATCTTATATTTGTTTTTCATCAACCATTCCATGACTCCTAATTTTAGAACACTGACATGTATCAATATTATTTTACATGAGCCATGAAATTTATGAGTCATGCAATGGTTGATGAAAAACAAATGTAAGATCTTAGGTGTTGTTTGATAAAACTGAAAATTAAGTGCTGAAGAAATAAGTACTGAATTTTAAGTGCTGAATATTATAAGTGCTGAAAATATTGAATGATTTAATTTTTTAAAAAGTATGAGTTGATAATGTTTAACTTAAAATGATAAGTTAAATATTTTGACTTATCAAAATAAGTGGTTTTTAACTTAATTAACTAATTTAAGTGGTGGAAAAACAACCGTTATCAAATGCACTTAAATTAAATAAGTGTTTAACATTTTAATTTAAGCAATTAAGTGCTTTATCAAACAAGGGCAATAATACTAATTAATTGTATTATAATAAATAAGAAAATAGAACTAAATAAAAAGATAACATATAAAGTTAATTGGAAAATAATATAATATGGTTAATTTAATTGTGATGTTTAGCTTAAATTGTATATAGTTTGTAAACGTTAAGTTTAAATTCGTATTATTTTGTAAACGTTAAGCCTATATTGGTGCTATTTTATACGTGAGGCCTAAATTGATGCTATATTATAAACGTTAAGCCTAAATTGATATTATATTGTAAACGTTGAGCCTATATTGATTCTATTTTGAACGTTGAGCCTAAATTGGTACTTCCCAAAAACCTTAGGCATATTTTAGTACCTTATCCCAATAAATAATGATTATGCATTAAAGAAACATTTAAGTTTCTAAAGTTCGAATTTAAGACTAATATATAATAACATCATATGCTCAAAAAAAACATATAATAACATCATCCTTCTTGAATCATTAAGCAATCAGGTATTAAATCTTAAAGTTGGTCATCATTTTCTCGTTTACCTCAAAAGCATCTTCATCAGTTTTGTCATCTCCAATATATAGAGGGAGAAAATCATTAGTGTCACAAAAACCAAGATTCTGAATCAGGTATTGCAAAGCACGACCCTTGTCCCAATCAATACGAGGTCGTATCTCAATAACCTGATCAGACAAAACACAATTAATGTTTGAAATTTTTTACAGAAAATGAAAATCATATTAAACAGTACCTTCCTGCCTCCACTTATGCGAAATGCAGGATAAGCGTCCATGATTGATTTCACAATCTCCTTAAGTGTATCAACTTCCTGCAATTTTCATAAATAAACATATATCATATTTTTGGTTGGGTTAATTAATTAATTTAATTACTGTAATTAGTTTAATTACCTCAGGATTTACACGTCTGTAATGCACAGAAATGCAGAAAGTATTGTCTTCAATGAGGGAACCTTTGATGACCTTGGTTTTTTCTTCCAAAATTTTGAGTATCTTCCATTTAAAAATAATGAATAATGTTTCAAAAATTAATATTAGTGTGAGACCTAAAAAATAATCAAATATATATTATAGAGATGTTTATAATTACCTCTTGAATTGTAGGCAAAAAATATTTTGCTGGTTGAAAGTAAATAACTTCCTTTTCCTAATTAAAAATACAAAATCATCATTAATTTGTCTAAAACATTATTGAATCATTTTCAAGTAGTTTAGAACGGAATCAGGATGATCTTGTGCAAGAGACATCACACACGTAATGATCCAAAGAAAACACGAATACCTGACCATTAAAAGAAGGTGTCGTGGTCGAGATGTCCATTCCATGAGTTCCAGCATAGGTTACATTATGAAGTTGCACAAATGCTTTCACCTGATGAAATCAGAATTTTTAAAAATAAAAAACAGTCCAATAAATTCATTTATTAATTAACTAGATTTTCTTAAGTTGATTTTAAACTCGAGGTATAGTAATTAACGAAAATAGTCCATTATAATACGTGCATGATAAACAAAGCATTTAAAAGCATTACCAAAGATAGCAATGGTAAAAGTTGTCCAAATTCAAACATCACTCTAAAATATACTAATATTTAATTTTCGCTCTTATTTACATCACTTCTGTGCCACAACCTTAAAAAACAAATATTACGGAGAGGTTTATTAACCTTATCACGAGACCTTCCACTAACAATAGCAGTGGGGAAGAGAGAAGCAACTTGCTGAACAGCTGAACGCATCTGCATAAATTAATTAATTTATAATTAATGAAAAACATATATACTCCTTTAATTTAATATAAATATATATGAAGATTAATAAAAAATAAACCTTAGGAGACATGAAAGCTTGATCAGGGTCATCAACAATTGGGGAAAGAGTTCCATCATAATCCAAAAAAACAACTATCTTTTTCCCTTCTGCCTGCTTCATCATTCCTTCAAATGATTCCAGAGCTGATGGATGTTCTTCCTGTTCATTTTTATTACAAATTTTTGTTAGAGAAACTAGACATGTTCACAAGTTCGGGTACCATACAGTCCGTGTACAATGGCTTGGGCTTAGACAAAGAAAAGTTATATTAGATCCAACATAGCTCAGGCATCAAAGGCTGCCAATCAGGCTTGCAAGTCATACAAATATAGGTGGATTTATTTAAATTGAGTTTGAGATTTGATTTTTAAAGTCCCAACTCAACCGATCCAAACCCACCTAAATTAACAACGGCTAGGTTTAAGATAAACATTTTAAAGCTGAAATCTGTTGGGCTAGAGCTGAGTTTGCCCAAGAACATGTCTAATAGAAATTAGACATGTTAACATAGCCCGAATACTTAACCAGACTCGCGTCTAATGGCCTGCACTTGGACAAAAAAAATTTACATTGAACCCGCCTTGACCTATATCTACCAAATCTAATAACCATTTTTAGGTAGTGCAGGGAATTTATAGAAATAGAACGGTCCGGTCTACTAATATTAATTATTAAATATTATTTTAAAGTATTTCTTTTATATTTTTATTATAAAGAATATATATATTTTTCAGATGTGTTTATTTAGATTGGTTAGGTTTAAGTTGAGTATTTTAAAGCAAGAGCCTGTTGGACTCAATCCGACTCATGAACTAAGAATTTAGTAAAACAAAACTTTAAACTTCAAAATACATGTGTGAATTCACTAATATGGGACGGATATGAGATGCAAAAAGTATACCCGTTAGGGGTAATGTGACGGGTACGGATAATTAAAAAATAAACAGATCAGAGTTAGGGGTTGACACTACCCACGATTACCTACCCGTTGTCATCCCTTCTAATATAATAAACTATAAACTAATAAATTGGATACCCTATAGTTTATTTATTTGTGTGATTTTCTTTTATGTATAATGCATATTTACATCATTAAACTTGACAAGTTTTGCTTATTGATACCCTCAACTTTTAAAATAACCTATCACATCTAAAATGACACACCTATTGTTAGCTTTAACTATTATCACATTCTGACCTCCTACCCTACAAATTAAGGTTCAATTTTAATCTTCTCATCTTCAAATCAGACCGAATAAGCCACTATATTTCAATGGTCAAAATCGTTTGACTCTTCAGTAGTGTCTCATACAGTCTTAAACCTTTAAATTTCTTCAGAGGTAAAAACTGATCATAAGAAAAAAGTTGAAGCATAAAATTATTATTTTACCTCTCTTCTCATAAACTATTTCATATAAAATAAACAGTGATTTTCACTTGATCAGTGAGTGATTAAGTGAATTTGGTCAGTCACCGTTAGATCTAAACTTGTTAAAATCATATGATAAAGATTAAAACAATTGTATGGTTTAAATTTACACCTCCTAGATCTAACGATGACTGACCAAATTCACTTGTTCAGTCACTGATCAGATGAAAACCACTGTAAAATAAAAAAGAGAAGAAGTATACCAGCCATGTACTGTAAGAACATAGAGACGATGATGATGATTGATGCCCCATCAGATCCTTCACTATTTTTACCTGCAAAAATTAACCTTCTCATTTCAAACAATAACTCTATTTTATGAAAAAAAAATCAAACAAAATAACCATTTAATTTACATAATTCACTTCAAAACCAAAAAAAAATAATAAAAATTTCTCCAATAGTTGGTTGATCCTTAATAAAATCATCCCAAAATAAAATAAAATAAAAAACATGTATAAAACACTCACTTCAAATTTTGCAGAAGATGAGAAAAAAAATGAGGTCCTTATTTTCAACTAAAATGTCTCATATATATAGACTACAGACTGAGATTTGGGGGAGCAGACTGATTTTTAACCAAAAAAAAAAAAGGCATTTTGGAAACAATTTTCTCTATTCAATTTTGGTAATTCATAAATCTGAATCTTCTTTCAAATCCCAGTTATGGTATAGAATTATTATTCCCTATTTACAAATTTAAAGCAACATTAGAATTTGCAAATATTTATTAATTTCTTTTACTTGAAAAATGAAACATTTTCTGAACGTAAACAGACAAAACGACAAGTACGTTAGGACCGACTTTAAGATTTAGTACCTGATCGAGTTAATGATCTCGGAAGTATGTTATTACTAGATGTTAGTCATAAATTCCAACTCTATAAATTAATTTAAGTGTTGATATCATTTATTAAAAATAAAAAAAATCAGAATTATCATTTAGAGAAATATAATATAAAATAAAATTAGATAAATGGAAAAAATAATATTAAAATGTACTTTTTCATTAAAGATGAAATCTCAAAAGGTATAGGATTTGAAATAGAATATCACAACAGTTGAAAAGGGCAGTTATATTGCCATTAAAAGAATTAAAAACTTGACATATGGTCAATATATGCAGTGGGACTTTTTAAAACATGCATCAAAATATAAAATAAATATCTCAAAAAATCATGCAATAAAGGGGAATTTAATTAACCTTATTCAAAAGTCGTGGCTCGATCCAAAACACGTCACTCGTATGAAATAGCTTAGCGAGTTTCTTCTCTAACTTTTTGATGTATGCTTCTCGCCACGACATTTGATGTAGTTAAGTTCTTCGCTACTTCCTGCAATTCTTTATATAAAAATGAAAAAATTAATAATTTAAGTATTTATATTCCTAATAATTATATTATGTAGAATTTAATTAATTTTAATAAAATGTTTTTGATTTTATATAACTATTTTTTTTACTATTACTTCTATATAAATTGAATAGAGACAATTGTTTTGATGGTGCATAAAATTATTATTTTACCTCTCTTCTCATAAACTATTTCATATAAAATAAACAGTGATTTTCACTTGATCAGTGAGTGATTAAGTGAATTTGGTCAGTTACCGTTAGATCTAAACTTGCTAAAATCATATGGTAAAGATTAAAACAATTTTTAGCGTGATACGAATCCGGAGAAACGTTTTTACGGTTGCTTCAAGTACGGGGTAAACAAATTTCTAATTTGGGGTTATGTTTTACAATTGGACAAGTTTAAGGGGTAAGTTGTTACAATTGAAAGTTGAGGGGGGCAGTTGCAACATTTGGACAAGTTTAGGGGGTTATTTGTGTATTAGGCCAAAATGGAATTAGAATAACAAATATTTTTCACGTGCAACATATTTAGTAGTAAGTTTAATTAAGACTCTCAATGTACTCAATCTAATAACTCGCGTTCTCAATTTCATTTCATTTCATTGCAATGTTTTGTTTGATTTTTGGCATCTCTATAATTATATTAGCATTGTAGAACTATATTACATTATGCTAAATCAAATGAAAGTTGGAGACGGATTGATCGATCTCAATAATTTTAATGATTGAGACACCAAAATGCCCAGTTGCAATACAGTTCCAAATGACAAAAACTAAAGCATATGAAAATTCAATATATATGTTTATACTAAAAAAGTTTTCATAGGCTTCAAACCTATATGTAGAATAATGCAAGATATGCATCTAATTTGGGAATTAAATTAAAATTAAAAATGTTATGATCCCCTTGTTAGTTGTATATAAAACTATATTTTATCCTATAAATCAAAGAACAATATCCCATGATTACCAAGAACTTTAAGAGTATACAAAAAACTAATGATACGGAAAGGCAAAACAATACATTTGATAGTGGCTGATAACTAACATCATCTACAATAATAAACATATTTTTAATACACTTAGACAAATATTTTACTACATCCATGGTCTAGTTATGGAGATTATTTGCCAATCAAAGTCGACCTTTGATTCTTCAGGTAGAGTAACACTTATAGTTCTTCATGTAAACTACCACATCCAGAATTGTTGGTCCCTTATAACATTGCAAGTATAGTTCCAAGGGGGGGGGTTAGGAACTATTTAAACTTTTTAAACCTTAGGGCAAAATTCTTTTCTAAAGAGAAAAGGATTTAACAGCGGCGCTGAGTGATCAGTAAGATACTGGCTTAGGCAACTGGTGATGTTAGACGAGGTGCCGCGACCTAATCTCCCGGGCGGACCGGGGGGTGGACATCTCATGGCGACGTAAGCGGTGATTGGCGCCGAAAGCAACCAATCGTGGAATCAAGCTGCTCGGCAGGATCGGAGCTCGGAGATATGGAAGAGTCGCCAGCCACGAATGGGAAAATGAACACCGATCCCTTGCGGGAGACCGGTGAGGGTTCGGAAAACTTAGGTATGAGCCGAGAAGGCTAGCTCCTTTCCGGAGAAAGGCTACTAGGCACCCCGACATCGCCCGGTTATGAACCACCGGCCTCCTACTCAGCGTGTTAGGCGATAACGGACTAATCGCATATTTCTTTAAGTTTAAAATTCATTTGAAACCTTTTCTTTCTCGCTTTGAAAACCGTTTTGAGCATGTTATTTGAAAGCCATTTTAGTAAAGAATCACCCATTTTGCATAAATTTAAAGTATATAGGAGAGAGAGGGGGAGAAGAAAGAATTGATTTATTCACAGTGTGATTTTATGTTTTAGACTATATTACATCTATGCTAATCTCACTCCCAAAAACGAGTTTATTTACATGGTTCGTACCTTAATCGCCGTTGGAACGATTTAGGTACGTTTCAAAGCCCTGTTAATGATGATTACTCGAATCGCCGTTGGAACGACTTGAGCATTTGAAAACGTTGAGCAAACAGTTTTAGTCTAAAAACGTGATTAAGCATACAAGTCAATTTATTTTGTACAAAACCATTTAATTAGGAAAGCAATTCAAAACTTCATTATTTACAACGAAACAATTTACAATGTTCGCTTAATCCGTCGTTGGAATGGATTAAGGTTTCAACACCTGATGTTTTGGAAACGGTTTAAAAATGACAAAAAAAGTTATTTACACTTTAGGAATATCTAGAAAAACTTTTAATTTAGACAAACAACTTGAAATCTCTTTTTGTCTTTTATTTTCCCCTTTTCACTCAATTAACCTTTACTTGAATATATTTACAAGAATGAACCATTTAAATCCCCAAAATTCACCAAATAAAACAAATTTGAAATATATACATATAAAGGTCAAAAAGTGAAGTGAATATACATATATACATATATATATATATATACATTTTTATCTAAAAATAAGGATATATCTATAGATTAAAAAAAATAAGTAAAAGATACTAAATATATGTATAATAATGATAATGAAAAATACTAAGTATAATACACTTTTATCCTAATTAAAAACATGTAAAGCAATGAACAAAGTTCATTAAGAATAAGAAAATAAACCTTATATCCCAAAATAACTATTATAATAAATATATAGAAAATAACCCTCCCCAAATATACATTAAACATCAAAATAACATCTAATTATCCCCAAAACGTCTACTAATTAATTACCCCAAAATGCCCAAGTAAATAACCCTCTAAAATAATACCCAATATAGTTTAAATGAGTTAAAAGAAAATATATACATATAGTTTTGCAAAATCAAATTAATGAAAAGGATACCCAAATGTACAAAATAAATAAATACATAATAAGTAATTATTAGTTATATACCTCAAAAATAATTTTAAAAAACATATTGCATAATTATACATATACATATACAAGAATAAATGTCAAAAAAGATGAGAAAAAGGTTGGAAAAGGGGGTTTTTTTAAGTTCCAGCAGCTTTACCGACGGAAATTCCGTCACTAAACTGCCTTTACCGACAGAAACGGAAGAATTACAGAAACAGCTCCTATATTTTTCAGATTTATTAAAAAGCTTTAGATCTGATCTAATCTATCATTTTGGCCACCGAACTACCCAAATCGGGTCATAGTCTATAACGGAGCATCCCAAAACGATGTTTTATTTTAAAACGTTAATCAAAAACATTTTTAAATTTTAGATCTACAACGTTTTAGTCCCGAACTACCCTTAAATCGGGTCACGGTTCGTATTGGGACTTAAAACGGGGTTTTCCGTTTCAAATCAAAACCAAAGATTTATTTAATGAAAACATGAAATTAATTCAACAAATCTAAACAATAAAAGTGCAAAAACAAATAAATAAATAGATCTAAACAACAAAAAGAGATGAATAAATAAACGGGTCTAGTTCCTCGGATTATTACCTCTCAATCGGTAATAGGAATGCCAAATCAAGTCGATTGATAGTGTTTTGAGTCGGATTTTTTGTGTTTTTGCTTTGTTCGGGTCTCGGGGAATTTTTCCAGGGGTTCGGGTTTTTTTCCCCTCCTTAATGCTTTGGACTCCATCCTATTTATAGGCAAATGGAGCCCTAAGCTTAATTTATTTTTGGCTCCAAGCCAACTTGGAGCCAAAGACAAGCTAAATTAGCTTAGGAAATTACATAGCAATTTCCTTTTCATCATTAATCATCATTATTATTATTATTTGTTATTTTATTTATTTTTTATTTTCTTTAAAAACAAATTAAAGCACTTGGCCAAAGCCAAGTGCAATTGGGTTGGGCTTGGGCGGCCCAACCCCGTCATGGACCGTCCAACGGCCCGTGACGAAAATAGCAGCCCCCGACGGGGCCGAGTTTATATTTGTAATAAAAAAAATAAAAGTAAAAAATATTTAAACAAATAAAATCTACCTAAAATTAACCGAAATCAAAAAAAGGATTTTTGTCAAAACCGATTTTATAAAATTAGCTTTTATAAAATCGATCTTTTTACAAAACTATTTTTTTATTGTTCAAATTCTACAACCAAAACCCCTATCGATCCGAGATTTCATTAATAATGAAACACCCCGAACTCGGCGAGACGATTTAAGATTTCATTCTTGGAACCGATTCGCCCGTCATCTCGATTCGATTTCCGAATTCGATCAAACCGGTCTCCACGGTTCCTTTGAACAACATTTTTTTATATTTATTATTTTTATTGACTCATCATTTATTTTAATCGACTGATTTGGATTCCTTTTTATAATTTTTCTTCATCGGTCCTCCGACCCCGGTGTCTACAATTGCCCCTACTTTCTATTTTTGGCAGTGACGTGTGTGCTTTTTCGAAAACCTCTTTTCGTGAATTCAACACATGCAATGCGAAATATATTAAAGTAAAAGACACCTATAGAGTGGGAGGAGAAATACCTGATCTCCATGTCGCAAGTTCCTATCTTGTCTTCAATCTTCACTTTGGCTGTCCCGTCCTTGCCTCTGAATCGGCTGCCGGCGAACGCTCCTTCTGGGGCCCCTAGTCTCTAAATCGACCGCAGGTAAAATGGCTCTTTCTAGCAACCCTAGTCTAAATCGACCGCAGGTAAATGGCTTTTTCTAGCGACCCTAGTCTTTATCTCGACCGCAGGTAAAGTTGCTTTTTCTAGCGACCCTAGTCTTTATCTCGACCACAGGTAAAGTTGCTTTTTCTAGCGACCCTAGTCTTTATCTCGACCGCAGGTAAAGTTGCTTTTTCTAGCGACCCTAGTTTTTATCTCGACCGCAGGTAAAGTTGCTTTTTCTAGCGACCCTAGTCTTTATCTCGACCGCAGGTGAAGTTGCTTTTTCTAGCGACCCTAGTCTTTATCTCGACCGCAGGTAAAGTTGCTTTTTTCTAGCGACCCTAGTCTTTATCTCGACCGCATGTAAAGTTGCTTTTTCTAGCGACCCTAGTCTTTATCTCGACCGCAGGTAAAGTTGCTTTTTCTAGCGACCCTAGTCTTTATCTCGACCGCAGGTACTCTTTCGTTTTGAAATTAATCATTCAACCCTAATCTCCACATCGATCGCAGGCGTCCTTTCGTTTGCGTATCTCCACATCCATCGTTCGACCCTAATCTCTACATCGATCGCAGGCGTTTTCTTGTATTGCAGATCTCCAAATCGAACATCTGACCCTAATCTATACATGATCGCAGGCGTTTGCTTGTTTCGCATATCTCCAAATCAACCGTTCGACCTTAATCTCTACATCGATCGCAGGTGCTCTTCGTTGATGATAGCTGGGCTTTATCACTCGTTCGAGAGTTGGAATTGAGACCTCGTCCAAGAGGTTTTGACCGCAGTCGCTTTGATATTTGGGCTTTATCACTCGTCCGAGAGTTTGTGACCGCAGTTGCTTCATGTCGTAGACTGGAGTCCGTAGCGGGGCATGTGCCCATGGATAATGCCGTAGACCGTAGTCCGTAGCGGGGCCTGTGCCCATAGATCGAATCCTAATTTGCCTATCGAAGCCTGCCTAGACTTGCACAAATTTCGTGGAGCTATCCAAGTATTTCTACGTGCGGCTTGACTTAAGTCACGCCCATCATCTAGTGAGTATTGTATAACCTAGTGTAATGATATGTATGCACATGATTATGAATGAATGTATGTATATTTTCTCTTTTTTTTTCTTCTTTCTCCTTTTTTACATTGCTTCCCTCCTATTTTTCTTTACAGGGAGGCCTCCATTCTATGGACCGAAGAGTACAGGAGGGCGTGGCGGTCGGGGGAGGAGAGTCACTACGGAATGATGACGCTCAGTTTTTACATCGTTATCGAGAGATGGAGGATGAGTGCTCCAGCTGGGAGGAGCGAGGTCGGGCAACCGAGGAGAGGAGCCGTGTGGATATAGAGGTCCAGCGAGCTGCTGAGGAGAGTTTGCGGATTGCGGTAAAGGGTCATCGGGTTGCCGAGGAGGCCTTAGCCGAGGAATGGGCACCTTACTTCAGAGGCTTTGATTCGCTTGAGGGCTTTTGGGACTTTGGGGTTCCTCCTCCTTGATAGTCCCGTCATTGTTTTGGTTTACGACTTTATTAGTACTATCGTGATGTATAGTGGGTATATGTGAAAAAGATGTTTGTGTAGGCTTTTTATTTGGTGGTGGGGAAAAGAAATGTATAACTCATGACTTGTAATACCATACATTCAGTCGATCATAATCATTTCAAACATTCTCTTCGAGTATATTCATGCCTTTATTTATTTACAAGCAACAGAAATACTTAGCCACTTACACATTATTTCCATAATTGCTCAAGATATAACTACTGTTACCAGGACCCGCCTTTTTCGGTTTTCAGGTCCCAGCAATTTTTCAACTCTCCTTTTATTATCCCGGAATTTTCAAATGAGCGCCCTCTTGGGTTTTCACTCATTGGGATGTCCCTTATTGTTGCATAGATCACCCTTTGCGGGTTTTCAACCTATCGGGAATTTTTATTTCTTTTTTTTACGAAAAGTATTTCTTAAGCCTATCTAGATTGGTAGGTTTGGAGAACTCAATGTCATCCATCGTGGTTAGTTTCACCGCCCCTTTGTTTAGGATCTTCTTCACGAGAAACGGTCCTTCCCAGTTTGGCCTAAACTTGCCCCTAGGGTCGGTGCGCGTCATTCGGATCTGTTTCAGCACCATGTCTCCTTCTTTGATAGGACTGACCTTAACCCTTTCGTTGAAAGCCCGGGCCATCCTCCTTTGATATAGTTGTATGTGGTAAAGGGCCTCCATCCTCTTCTCGTCTACCAATGCCAGCTGTTCATAACGCTTCTTCACCCATTCTGCTTTAGGAATCTCTACTTCTATCGCGATTCTCAGCGATCGCTTCTCAACCTCAATAGGCAGAACCGCTTCTGCCCCATATACTAAGGAGAACAGCGTTGCCCCAGTTAACGCTCTAACCGTCATGCAATAAGCCCATAAAGCGAGCGGAAGCTGCTCGCGCCAATTCCGATGCGATGCTACTGTCTTTACGAGAATCCTCATAAGGTTCTTATTGGCCGCTTCTACTGCCCCGTTAGCTTGTGGGCGATATGGAGACGGTCTATGATGCTCAATACCGTACTCTTGGAAGAGACTTTTCACTTCCCCTTGAAACTGGATCCCATTATCCGTGATCATGTGGTGAGGCACCCCAAACCTGGTGATTAGATGCTTTTCAATAAACTTTCTCATCTGCTTCGATCCCAGCTTACTAAACAATTCTGCCTCTACCCACTTGGTGAAGTAATCAATGGCAACTGCGATGAACTTGTGTCCATTTGATGCATTAGGCCTCACCTCACCGATGATATCATTGCCCCAAGCTGCAAACGGCCAAACGGGTGCCAACACATGCAGTTCCATAGCTGGCAGGTGATTATAATCGCCATGGATTTGACAATCATGGCATTTCTTCGCATATTCATTGCAATCTCTTTCCATAGTGAGCCAATAGAAGCCTTGTCTGATGATTTTCTTGGCTAGCACTGCTCCTCCCATATGGCCCCCACAAATTCCTGAATGTACTGATTCCATTGCCTCGCGGGCTTCTCCCGCATCCAAGCATATTAGTTGTAACCCATCGATGTGCCTTTTGTAAAGCAAGTCATTGTGGATGACGAACTGCCGAGCCAACCTTCTAATCACAGCTTGATCCCTAGGTTCTGATTCTGCCGGATATGCTCCACTCTTCATGAAGTTCATGATATCGAAATACCACGGTTTTTCATCTGCCCCTAATAGCATTACGTCTTCGTAGCACGGTTTGTGAGATCTCCTCAATACCAATGGTTTCGAGGCAAGGTTCCGGGGATTGTCCCAAACTGACACCAAAGTGGCCAAGGCATCCGCTGCCTGGTTTTGTGCTCGAGGAATGTGATGAAAACGACATTCCTTGAATCTTTGTGCCAACCCTTCTAGCTGGTCTAGGTATGGACATAGCCTTTCTTCCCTCACTTCCCAGTTTCCTTGTGCCTGTTCGATGATCAGCTTTGAGTCGCCCCAAATTTCAACATATGATGCCCCTAGTGCTGCTAATGACTCCAACCCATAGATGCACGCTTCCTATTCGGCCATATTATTGATGAGAAGGAAGGATAACTTCTTTGCCATTGGGATCCTTTCCCCTTTCAGTGAGATAAGTAGCACTCCTACCCCGGTTCCATTCGGGGTAACCACTCCATCAACACTTTCCACCGTATAACTTCTATGGCGCTCAAATGCTTGTCGGGGAAATCATAGTTCGTCTCCTCTTCTTCCGCACTTAGGGGCTGATTGGCTAGAAATTCTGCTACGGCTCTCCCCTTGATAACCTTCTTCGTTACATATTCGATGTCGAATTCTGACAGAAGCAACAACCATCGGGCTAACTTCCCTGTTAGAGATGGAGTTCGGTACAGATACTTCACGGGGTCCATCCGGGAAATAATGATCACTTTGTATGATTGAAAATAGTGCCGTAGTTTCTTCGTTAGCCATACTACTGCCACGCACATCTTTTCGATCATGTTGTACTTAAGCTCGTATTCCAGGAACTTCTTACTCAGGTAATACACCGCGTGCTCCACACCGGTGTCTCCTTCTTGGGCCAACATTGCCCCAATAGATCGCTCTTCGATCGCCACATAGAGGAGAAGCGGTTTTCCTAGTTTAGGTGGTCTCAGCACTGGCGGATTAGACAAGTAGTTCCGGACGCTCTCCAAAGCTTGCTGATACTTATCATTCCAGATTGTGGGTTGGTCTTTCCTTAACAACTTAAAGATTGGCTCGCAGATTGCGGTGAGTCTCGCTATGAACCGACTGATATACTGAACCTGCCCCAGAAATCCTCTCACTTCTTTCTCATTCTTTGGTGCTGGCATTTCTCGTATGGCCTTCACTTCTTTCGGTTCAACCTTAGCTTGAACTCTGTAATTCGGGCCAAAAACTTCTCAAGTGCAGCGAAATGCCCTTCTCTCTTCTCCGACCTGACCATCATGTCGTCCATCTAAACTTCCACCTCCTTGCGTATCATATCCTGGAACAGTGCCGTGACCATTCGTTGATAAGTTGCCCCGGCATTCTTTAAACCAAACGGCATTATCCTATAGCAGTAGGTTCCCCACTCAGTAGTGAATGAGGTTTTTGCTTTGTGCTTCTCGGCCATCTGAACTTGCATGTAGCCCATGAAGCCGTCAACATTTGTGTGCAGGACGCTCGATGCTGTACTATCGATTAATACGTCGATGTGAGGCAATGCGAATTCATCTTTGGGGCACGCCTTATTGAGATCCCTATAATCGACGCACATTCTCACTTTACCGTCCTTCTTCGCGATTGGCACTACATTTGCGACCCAAGGGGGATAGTCGATTACTTCGATGAACCCCGCTTCTAACTGTTTCTTCACTTCCTCTCTGATCTTATCTGCCCATTCTGGCCTCATGCGTCAGAGTTTCTATTTTACGGGCTTAGCATCGGAGTACGTTGGAATACGGTGAGTTACGATTGATCGATCGATTCCTGGCATGTCTTCGTATGTCCAAGCAAACACTATTTCGTTTTTTTTTAATTATACTCTCAAATTCTTTCCTCTCTTCAGTAGTTAATTCTTGAGCAATTTGTATAAGTTTAGGATTTTCATCCGTGCCAAGATTTAAAGTTGACATTTCTATTGCATTGATTTCAAATGTAGGCATGTTATATGAATGAGAATGTATGGAATGATCAGAATCAACATTAAGCAAGTAAGCAAAATCAGAATTCATTTCATTGATAGTATTGGTGAGTACATCATCAGATTCAAACAAAGCGGTAATCTAGTTGTCATCGACAGGTAGAGGTGGCAATTTGTGACACGAAAACACGAAAACAGAGCCAACCCGACTGACACGACACGATTGACACGAAAGTCATTTTTCTAACATTTATAACATATAAAACCATATGGAACATAAATATGAGATAACACGATTTTGACACGAAACACGACAATTGCCAGGTCTATCGACAGGGTTCTCGGGTTTCTCATAAGTCTTGGAGGTACCGGGCTCATCCACCGCCCACAGTGGCCTCAATAGTGATCACCTGCTCCTCGGCATTAAGATCTAACATCACGATCTCCTCGATGAAACATCTTGCTTCTCCTTTGCCCCAGTCGGTAACATCATTGAAGATCTCAAAATCTGGCAGAATCTTTCCTTCGGTGCTAGTAGCCATTTCCAGCTCATTATCAGACTCATCCCAGATGTTGATCGGAATTCTCTGATTGATACCCTCCTCATCGGAGGAACTTCCCCAAACATCCACGACCATCAGATCCATTACGTGAGGGACGTTCGGATTTACGTAGGAAGGGTCCGACGATCCATACCGAGCCCAGCCTATCAGTTCTTCATAGTCCTTGAGGAACACTCCATTCATTCTTCTAGCGACGAGTGGAATAGCACCCCTTCGGATACACATGAGTTGCTTCTGATCGCTCAAGGTGACCCGACATGAGGCATACTTGAGCCTCCATCTCCTAGCATAATCCACGAATGCTTCCTCAGGAAATTGCTTGATCCTTTCTAAATCTTCCAACGACCCAGTCCACGGGATGTACATCTCATATCTCTGCACGAAAGCCTCCATGAGGGACCCCCAGTCCTCTTTTGCCTTTGCCGAGAGCATTCGGTGCCATATCAAAGGTTCTCCTACGAGTGTTTTTGGAAAATGTTGAACCAACTCACTTCGATAGAGTCCTGTGTCAAATATGTAGGCACGAAAACAGTTTATGTGGTCGATGGGGTTCTCACCTCCTTTGTACTTAGCCATGGTTAACACCGCCTCAGGCGTCTCCTCATCGGGTAACATCGGCACTTCCTCTGGGTATCCCCCTGCGGTGTACTTCTTGATGAATTTCTTAGTCATTTCAGCCCAATTCACTTTAACGTTCATCGGAAGAGACATATACCACACTAGTGACTCTCCCGCCAACGAGTTGCAAAACAAATTCGTGATTTCGTCCTCTTTGAAGCCCAAAGGACCCATAGCGGATAGGTAAAAATGCAAGTGCTCCATGGGGTCCTTGCCTTCATTATACTTGCTGACAGTCGAAAACGGACGTTTGATAGGCCCAATTTGCATCGCGCTATGTTCCCCCACCTGTGTTCGGGCTTTTCGATACTTCACCAAAAACAAGCTTGACATTAGTGACCAATCACGCTTAGTCGAGTCAGGTAGCGATTGAAACCACTTCAAAGGTTCGCCTACCAGCGAGAGATAGAACCATGGAGCGACTTCTTCCACTTTATATGGCTCCCCAAACATGGCACACACATACCCATACAAATGAGCTTCGGGGTCTTCTACCCCACTAAACAATTTCAACATAGGCATGATCCTCCGAGACGATACTTCTTCGGTTTCCTCAGTTTTAGTTCTATCATCCATCACTTCTTCCGTTGGCTGTTCCTCCAAAAGGTTTTCATAGGCTTCAAACCTATATGTAGAATAATGCAAGATATGCATCTAATTTGGGAATTAAATTAAAATTAAAAATGTTATGATCCCCTTGTTAGTTGTATATAAAACTATATTTTATCCTATAAATCAAAGAACAATATCCCATGATTACCAAGAACTGTAAGAGTATACAAAAAACTAATGATACGGAAAGGCAAAACAATACATTTGATAGTGGCTGATAACTAACATCATCTACAATAATAAACATATTTTTAATACACTTAGACAAATATTTTACTACATCCATGGTCTAGTTATGGAGATTATTTGCCAATCAAAGTCGACCTTTGATTCTTCAGGTAGAGTAACACTTATAGTTCTTCATGTAAACTACCACATCCAGAATTGTTGGTCCCTTATAACATTGCAAGTATATTTCCAAAGGGGGGTTAGGAACTATTTAAACTTTTTAAACCTTAGGGCAGAATTCTTTTCTAAAGAGAAAAGGATTTAACAGCGGCGCTGAGTGATCAGTAAGATACTGGCTTAGGGAACTGGTGATGTTAGACGAGGTGCCGCGGCCTAATCTCTCGGGCGGACCGGGGGGTGGACACCTCATGGCGACGTAAGCGGTGATTGGCGCCGAAAGCAACCAATCGTGGAATCAAGCTGCTCGGCAAGATCGGAGCTCGGAGATATGGAAGAGTCGCCAGCCACGAATGGGAAAATGAACACCGATCCCTTGCGGGAGACCGGTGAGGGTTCGGAAAACTTAGGTATGAGCCGAGAAGGCTAGCTCCTTTCCGGAGAAAGGCTACTAGGCACCCCGACATCGCCCGGTTATGAACCACCGGCCTCCTACTCAGCGTGTTAGGCGATAACGGACTAATCGCATATTTCTTTAAGTTTAAAATTCATTTGAAACCTTTTCTTTCTCGCTTTGAAAACCGTTTTGAGCATGTTATTTGAAAGCCATTTTAGTAAAGAATCACCCATTTTGCATAAATTTAAAGTATATAGGAGAGAGAGGGGGAGAAGAAAGAATTGATTTATTCACAGTGTGATTTTATGTTTTAGACTATATTACATCTATGCTAATCTCACTCCCAAAAACGAGTTTATTTACATGGTTCGTACCTTAATCGCCGTTGGAACGATTTAGGTACGTTTCAAAGCCCTGTTAATGATGATTACTCGAATCGCCGTTGGAACGACTTGAGCATTTGAAAACGTTGAGCAAACAGTTTTAGTCTAAAAACGTGATTAAGCATACAAGTCAATTTATTTTGTACAAAACCATTTAGTTAGGAAAGCAATTCAAAACTTCATTATTTACAACGAAACAATTTACAATGTTCGCTTAATCCGTCGTTGGAACGGATTAAGGTTTCAACACGTGATGTTTTGGAAACGGTTTAAAAATGACAAAAAAAGTTATTTACACTTTAGGAATATCTAGAAAAACTTTTAATTTAGACAAACAACTTGAAATCTCTTTTTGTCTTTTATTTTCCCCTTTTCACTCAATTAACCTTTACTTGAATATATTTACAAGAATGAACCATTTAAATCCCCAAAATTCACCAAATAAAACAAATTTGAAATATATACATATAAAGGTCAAAAAGTGAAGTGAATATACATATATACATATATATATATATACATTTTTATCTAAAAATAAGGATATATCTATAGATTAAAAAAAATAAGTAAAAGATACTAAATATATGTATAATAATGATAATGAAAAATACTAAGTATAATACACTTTTATCCTAATTAAAAACATGTAAAGCAATGAACAAAGTTCATTAAGAATAAGAAAATAAACCTTATATCCCAAAATAACTATTATAATAAATATATAGAAAATAACCCTCCCCAAATATACATTAAACATCAAAATAACATCTAATTATCCCCAAAACGTCTACTAATTAATTACCCCAAAATGCCCAAGTAAATAACCCTCTAAAATAATACCCAATATAGTTTAAATGAGTTAAAAGAAAATATATACATATAGTTTTGCAAAAATCAAATTAATGAAAAGGATACCCAAATGTACAAAATAAATAAATACATAATAAGTAATTATTAGTTATATACCTCAAAAATAATTTTAAAAAACATATTGCATAATTATACATATACATATACAAGAATAAATGTCAAAAAAAGATGAGAAAAAAGTTGAAAAAGGGGGGTTTTTTAAGTTCCAGCAGCTTTACCGACGGAAATTCCGTCACTAAACTGCCTTTACCGACAGAAACGGAAGAATTACAGAAACAGCTCCTATATTTTTCAGATTTATTAAAAAGCTTTATATCTGATCTAATCTATCATTTTGGCCACCGAACTACCCAAATCGGGTCATAGTCTATAACGGAGCATCCCAAAACGATGTTTTATTTCAAAACGTTAATCAAAAACATTTTTAAATTTTAGATCTACAACGTTTTAGTCCCGAACTACCCTTAAATCGGGTCCCGGTTCGTATTGGGACTTAAAACGAGGTTTTCCGTTTCAAATCAAAACCAAAGATTTATTTAATGAAAACATGAAATTAATTCAACAAATCTAAACAATAAAATGCAAAAACAAATAAATAAATAGATCTAAACAACAAAAAGAGATGAATAAATAAACGGGTCTAGTTCCTCGGATTATTACCTCTCAATCGGTAATAGGAATGCCAAATCAAGTCGATTGATAGTGTTTTGAGTCGGATTTTTTGTGTTTTTGCTTTGTTCGGGTCTCGGAGAATTTTTCCAGGGGTTCGGGTTTTTTTTCCCTCCTTAATGCTTTGGACTCCATCCTATTTATAGGCAAATGGAGCCCTAAGCTTAATTTATTTTTGGCTCCAAGTCAACTTGGAGCCAAAGACAAGCTAAATTAGCTTAGAAAATTACATAGCAATTTCATTTTCATCATTAATCATCATTATTATTATTATTTGTTATTTTATTTATTTTTTATTTTCTTTAAAAACAAATTAAAGCACTTGGCCAAAGCCAAGTGCAATTGGGTTGGGCTTGGGCGGCCCAACCCCATCACGGGCTGTCCAACGGCCCGTGACGAAAATAGCGGCCCCCGACGGGGCCGAGTTTATATTTGTAATAAAAAAAATAAAAGTAAAAGATATTTAAACAAATAAAATCTACCTAAAATTAACCGAAATCAAAAAAAGGATTTTTGTCAAAACCGATTTTATAAAATTAGCTTTTATAAAATCGATCTTTTTACAAAACTATTTTTTTATTGTTCAAATTCTACAATCAAAACCCCTATCGATCCGAGATTTCATTAATAATGAAACACCCCGAACTCGGCGAGACGATTTAAGATTTCATTCTTGGAACCGATTTGTCCGTCATCTCGATTCGATTTCCGAATTCGATCAAACCGGTCTCCACGGTTCCTTTGAACAACGTTTTTTTATATTTATTATTTTTATTGACTCATCATTTATTTTAATCGACTGATTTGGATTCCTTTTTATAATTTTTCTTCATCGGTCCTCCGACCCCGGTGTCTACAGGTGACTAGGTCAGTTTCTTGACTTGAGTCAGGAGATAGTACTTAAAGTCTATTCCTGAGCTCAGATGTTCGATGCGCACAACTCAGCTTGACCTCTTTACTTGGTCAGTTTTTGGTTATTTAAGCAAGCAATATATATAAGGAGTTTAAGGTAAGAAATACGTTACTCAGCAGATTTATCCAGGTTCGGCTTCTTCTAAGCCTACGTCCTATCCCCGGAACAAGTTCCGAGATTTCGAATCCTCTACTGAGCTCTTTAAAGGTAGAGCCTCAAACCTTTTACAATCTTAGCAACTGAGTATAACAAGAGTACCTTCCTCTATACCTCTACTCAATCCTAATCTCTCGCTGAGTACTATAACCGAGTACTCAGCCTCTCCTTTCTAATCTCTAGAAATGATAAGTGTTTGTCCTAAACAATGGTTGCTAAGACACCTTAGATGATTGAATAATCACTCTAGACTTTTACACAAATATATGAAATGTAGTGTAAGATTGCTTTGCTTCTTGCTTGCAGAACTTGCGTAGAAATTTGGTCAGCATAATGGCTTGATCAAGTTCTGTGTTGAATGAAGCTTCTGATGGCACTATTTATAGAGACGTCTTGAGGCATTGGTCATTTCGAATTTTGAAATAACCGTTGGAGGGAAACGGCTTCCTGTCGTTGTCATCCTGACTTGCTCAGAGCTCTCGGCCAATCAGATTTGTGTATCTTCTGTCCTCGGTCAGCTTTTGGTCAGCTCAGCAGAATGTCTCTCCTTTTATGGTAAAGTCAACTAGACAGCATACTGTGTCGTCTGAACTTTACCCAAAGTGGAAATACTTTGTCTGGAAGTTTTCCTTAGCCAGCTGCTGTCTTGTACGCTTTGTCGAATCAACTCAGCAGCTTCGTTCCGAAGTTGTTCCCTGAAGGTCTTCTAGATCCTTCTCATGCTGAGTTGCGTTTTGCACACAGCGACATCGTTTTGATAAACGCGGGCCGAGTTGTATTGAGTTGTTTGACTTGGGCTTTGACTTTCGTATTGGACTTGGGCCTTTTAATCCTTATGTCCTATAAACAATTTTAACTCAACATTGAACAAACACATTAGTAGAATAAATCAAAGCATTTAAACTTAGTGTGTTTAGAATATGTTCATAATTATACTTAAACAATTTTTTCAAATCAAAATTATGTGGAAATGTGTTTCAACAAGAATATCTTGGCTCTGCTAATAAATAATCTCCACAACCACTATTTTTTACTGGCAGTTGTATATAAAAACCAGTCATGCTCCTATGGAAGCTATCACCATTTAGTCTCCTACATTATAGTGAAAAACATTCGGTTTACACCTCAAGCCCATGTAAAATTCATAAATCCAAGACATGATTCTAACACATCACTGTCATTCAATGCATGAGATACAAAACCCATGTATGCACAGTAACACTGAGGCAGTCGATTGCATTAAATACAAATAGGAAAGGGAAACATAATATATAAATCAATCAATTCATAGAACACTTGTAAATTAATTGACAACATACCAGTGCAGTAATACATCCTCTGTAGATAGTCGTTTGTAAGCATTGGTGAAGGTATTCGAAATCCTAAAGTCGTTTGTAAGCATTGCTGAAGGTATTCGAAATCCTAACCAATTAAATCTTGCTACGCTGGATTTTAAGTAACTTATGCTTCAGACATGAAATTCACTTTTTGAAAAATGATTTACAATTATATCAAGTAAAAATTTCAATTATGTCAAACTAAGTAAATCATTATTTTTAATATATTTTAAGAATTAAGGGGGCGTTTAGTTTGAGGTCTTTAGGAATGGGAATGGGAATGAGAATGTGAGAGTTTCATTCCCTTTGTTCTTGTTTGTTTACAAAAAAAATCCATTCTCTTTACCCACTTTAGGTTAAGCCATTGCCCCACTTTAGGTTAAGCCATTACCCCATGTCCTCTAGGGAATTGGATTCCCTTTACTTCATTCCCTTTCCTAAACATATCCAAACACATAGGGGAATTAATGGTTATTCCTTTCCTTTCCTTTAGTTTCCCTTTCTTGATTCCTTTTCCCTTACCCATTGTGAACCAAACGCCCCCTAAGATTTATAACTAGGGGTCTACTTTTCAAAAAAAAAAACTAGGGGTTTAAGATTTATTTTTAGGCTTTAAAATTTATGAATTGGGGTCTAAAATTCTTAAATTGTGATATAAAATCATACTTTATTTATGATATATAGGAAATAGTAGCATATTTTGAATTAATTTTGATAGTATGATTTAGTTGTAATTTTATACTCAAATATAATTTTGGGTAAGTTACACAATATTTATATTTAAGTGAATTATTTACCACTCAAGTGGGTTTTGAAATAAATTTAGATAAATGTCACAAACTTGAAAATTAAAACTGTAAATACCACTAACCGTGTAATTGTTGGTTTCTAAGAAAATGCTTTGCAGAAATTCACTATCCGCAATTTGAAAAACTACCTTTTTTAATTGAATTTTCAACCAAAAACTCTCTGTTTTTATATGTGATTTTTCACACCCTAAACGAGGAGCAAAATCACATATACTTTATCTTGGTTTCACTAATTTTCGTTTTCAACTCTGGTCCAAAATAATCGGTTGGTTCTTCTAGAGCCTTATGACAATAAAGAAAATCATTCATGGTGATGATGATTGCAGTTTCAGAAAAATCTTATGTTTAGCAAAATTTTCACTTTCAATTTCTAAATAAAATGTCGACCTTATGACAAATTCTAAACAAATTGCGTGTTGACGTTTCATATAAAGAATAATTTATCCATCAAAATGCATGAATTTCTTAAATTTCATCAAAATGCATGAATTTCTTAAATTTCTTGAAAGTACATGAAATTTTACAATGTTTTGATTTGAATTGTACAGAATTTTAAAATCACATCTTGACTTTGAAGTGAAAAATCACACAAGAGAAGAAAAAAAATACAACGAAGATAATGAGTCCCTAAGAGTTCGGGATTAATTAATTAATAATTCAACTAATAAAAACAGTTATTCTCTGCAAAAAAAACAGTTATTAAAAAAATAGTGTAACCAATTTGTATGACAAAAGAATAGAAAGAATTGTTTTTTTTATATTCTTATTAATAGAAAATAAGTAATTGATAAAAGCAAATAAAATACCAACATTAAATGTAAAAAAAATAATAATGTAAAATAAATCTAATATATGACTATTGGTGTAAAAAGCTCAATTTGTAATACTTTCTAAACAGCCCAATTTTTAATGCTTTCAAAATTGAAGCCTGCAAAAGTCTTTGGCAGGTGAATTGGGCTGGCTAGGATAATATTTGAGAAAATTACATATAAAAACATGTTTGAAAATTATTTTACAGTTTGATAACTTCTTTTTCTGTTTTTATCATTTGCTAGTTTTTTTTAGATTTTTGTCATTCTACCATTTTTTATTTTTGTTTTTATCACATTTCAGTTATTTTTAAATTATTTCTAATTAAAAAAAAATTCAGCAGTTACAATGTCTGATAATATAACCATATTTTTTAAACTTGACATTTAAAGAAATTCTTTTTACACTAGTGGTTTGTTGTAAATAGTTAACCAAATCTGACTATTATGTAACTAACCCATAATATTTTGGAGAAAAGCCCAAATAAATCCGACCCAAAGATAATAAAATATTAAACACATAAAATGATAATCGAAAATTTAAATTGATAACAAATATATATGAAATTCAAATGGAAAATACTAATAATTAAGGTTCCATATGATTAAAATCATAAATATAAACCTATTTCAATCTTTGTCTCTGCTCTCCATGTTTTTCTAAACTTCTTTCTAGTAATAACTTTTAGGGGTATTTTATATAGTTAATTTGCATCCATAAAATTTAGCAACTTAACTATACTCTATATAACAAAATTAATCCCCCTTTTTTAATTATCATAAGATTTAAATTTAATGTGAAGAAGTTTTTTTCCAATTCACAAGCTGGTCGAGAAAGTCCTTCACTTCATTTGTATCACGCAAAGAATAGGTCGCTTTTGTCTCCTTTGCTATAGAAGAAACAATTATGGGATATCCTTGACCAATTTCTGTGATCATCTGTAAAAGTAAAATAAAAGAATTATTATATATTTCTAATAAATGTATGAAAAAGTTTCAATGTATCAATCCGGTCTTGAGGGGTTCTACCAGAAATTTTCTGAGAAGGGGGTGTTATTTTTACTAATCAAATTTTATAAAGTGTTTTTAAATCGAGAAAAATATTTTAATAGATATTCACATAACCGACAACAATGCCAAATAGAAAAAAATACAAACGATGAGAAGAGATGAGAAGATGAGAGATTTTTTTTTTTTAGAATGGAATTGAAGTTTCATAAGGAACTAACAGACACATGATTGTAAACCGTAGAGGGTTATTGTAAAGAAACAAAGGCGTCATTTCAATCTTGATTGTTTAGTTACAATAGATTTACTTTCTTTGTTTCGGTTTTTTAATTCAAGAACAAAAACGATATCACTGTAAGGACGAAATTTCAACTAAAGAACATAAGCACCAGGTTATAGATATCACTGTAAGGACGAAATTTCAACTAACGAAATTTCTACTGCATATAAAAATACGTTTTAAAGAAGTGGATTCAAAATAGCACCAATATAGGCCTAACATTTACAATATAATATCAATTTAGGTTCAACGTTTACAATATAACATCAATTTAGGCCTCACGTATAAAATAACACCAATATAGGCATAACGTTTACAAAATAATACGAATTTAAGCTTAACGTTTACAAAATATATCCAAGTTAAGCTAAACGTCACAATTAAATTAACCATATTATATTATTTTCCTATTAACTTTATATGTTATCTTTTTATTTAGTTTTATTTTCTTATTTATTATAATACAATTAATTAGTATTCTTGCCCATTAAAATCTTATATTTGTTTTTCATCAATCATTCCATGACTCCTAATTTTAGAATACTGACATGTATCAATATTATTTTACATGAGCCATGAAATTTATGAGTCATGCAATGGTTGATGAAAAACAAATGTAAGATCTTAGGTGTTGTTTGATAAAACTGAAAATTAAGTTCTGAAGAAATAAGTACTGAATTTTAAGTGCTGAATATTATAAGTGCTGAAAATATTGAATGATTTAATTTTTAAAAAAGTATGAGTTGATAATGTTTAACTTAAAATGATAAGTTAAATATTTTGACTTATCAAAATAAGTGGTTTTTAACTTAATTAACTAATTTAAGTGGTGGAAAAACAACCGTTATCAAATGCACTTAAATTAAATAAGTGTTTAACATTTTAATTTAAGCAATTAAGTGCTTTATCAAACAAGGGCAATAATACTAATTAATTGTATTATAATAAATAAGAAAATAGAACTAAATAAAAAGATAACATATAAAGTTAATTGGAAAATAATATAATATGGTTAATTTAATTGTGACGTTTAGCTTAAATTGTATATAGTTTGTAAACGTTAAGTTTAAATTCGTATTATTTTGTAAACGTTAAGCCTATATTGGTGTTATTTTATACGTGAGGCCTAAATTGATGCTATATTATAAACGTTAAGCCTAAATTGATATTATATTGTAAACGTTGAGCCTATATTGATGCTATTTTGAACGTTGAGCCTAAATTGGTACTTCCCAAAAATCTTAGGCATATTTTAGTACCTTATCCCAATAAATAATGATTATGCATTAAAGAAACATTTAAATTCTAAAGTTCAAATTTAAGACTAATATATAATAACATCATATGCTCAAAAAAAAATATATAATAACATCATCCTTCTTGAATCATTAAGCAATCAGGTATTAAATCTTAAAGTTGGTCATCATTTTCTCGTTTACCTCAAAAGCATCTTCATCAGTTTTGTCATCTCCAATATATAGAGGGAGAAAATCATTAGTGTCACCAAAACCAAGATTCTGAATCAGGTATTGCAAAGCACGACCCTTGTCCCAATCAATACGAGGTCGTATCTCAATAACCTGATCAGACAAAACACAATTAATGTTTGAAATTTTTTACAGTAAATGAAAATCATATTAAACAGTACCTTCCTGCCTCCACTTATGCGAAATGCAGGATAAGCGTCCATGATTGATTTCACAATCTCCTTAAGTGTATCAACTTCCTGCAATTTTCATAAATAAACATATATCATATTTTTGGTTGGGTTAATTAATTAATTAATTTAATTACTGTAATTAGTTTAATTACCTCAGGATTTACACGTCTGTAATGCACAGAAATGCAGAAAGTATTGTCTTCAATGAGGGAACCTTTGATGACCTTTGTTTTTTCTTCCAAAATTTTGAGTATCTTCCATTTAAAAATAATGAATAATGTTTCAAAAATTAATATTAGTGTGAGACCTAAAAAATAATCAAATATATATTATAGAGATGTTTATAATTACCTCTTGAATTGTAGGCAAAAAATCTTTTGCTGGTTGAAAGTAAATAACTTCATTTTCCTAATTAAAAATACAAAATCATCATTAATTTGTCTAAAACATTATTGAATCATTTTCAAGTAGTTTAGAACGGAATCAGGATGATCTTGTGCAAGAGACATCACACACGTAATGATCCAAAGAAAACACGAATACCTGACCATTAAAAGAAGGTGTCGTGGTCGAGATGTCCATTCCATGACTTCCAGCATAGGTTACATTATGAAGTTGCACAAATGCTTTCACCTGATGAAATCAGAATTTTTAAAAATAAAAAACATTCCAATTAATTCATTTATTAATTAACTAGATTTTCTTAAGTTGATTTTAAACTCGAGGTATAGTAATTAACGAAAATAGTCCATTATAATACGTGCATGATAAACAAAGCATTTAAAAGCATTACCAAAGATAGCAATGGTAAAAGTTGTCCAAATTCAAACATCACTCTAAAATATACTAATATTTAATTTTCGCTCTTATTTACATCACTTCTGTGCCACAACCTTAAAAAACAAATATTACGGAGAGGTTTATTAACCTTATCACGAGACCTTCCACTAACAATAGCAGTGGGGAAGAGAGAAGCAACTTGCTGAACAGCTGAACGCATCTGCATAAATTAATTAATTTATAATTAATGAAAAACATATATACTCCTTTAATTTAATATAAATATATATGAAGATTAATAAAAAATAAACCTTAGGAGACATGAAAGCTTGATCAGGGTCATCAACAATTGGGGAAAGAGTTCCATCATAATCCAAAAAAACAACTATCTTTTTCCCTTCTGCCTGCTTCATCATTCCTTCAAATGATTCCAGAGCTGATGGATGTTCTTCCTGTTCATTTTTATTACAAATTTTTGTTAGAGAAACTAGACATGTTCACAAGTTCGGGTACCATACAGTCCGTGTACAATGGCTTGGGCTTAGACAAAGAAAAGTTATATTAGATCCAACATAGCTCAGGCATCAAAGGCTGCCAATCAGGCTTGCAAGTCATACAAATATAGGTGGATTTATTTAAATTGAGTTTGAGATTTGATTTTTAAAGTCCCAACTCAACCGATCCAAACCCACCTAAATTAACAACGGCTAGGTTTAAGATAAACATTTTAAAGCTGAAATCTGTTGGGCTAGAGCTGAGTTTGCCCAAGAACATGTCTAATAGAAATTAGACATGTTAACATAGCCCGAATACTTAACCAGACTCGCGTCTAATGGCCTGCACTTGGACAAAAAAAATTTACATTGAACCCGCCTTGACCTATATCTACCAAATCTAATAACCATTTTTAGGTAGTGCAGGGAATTTATAGAAATAGAACGGTCCGGTCTACTAATATTAATTATTAAATATTATTTTAAAGTATTTCTTTTATATTTTTATTATAAAGAATATATATATTTTTCAGATGTGTTTATTTAGATTGGTTAGGTTTAAGTTGAGTATTTTAAAGCAAGAGCCTGTTGGACTCAATCCGACTCATGAACTAAGAATTTAGTAAAACAAAACTTTAAACTTCAAAATACATGTGTGAATTCACTAATATGGGACGGATATGAGATGCAAAAAGTATACCCGTTAGGGGTAATGTGACGGGTACGGATAATTAAAAAATAAACAGATCAGAGTTAGGGGTTGACACTACCCACGATTACCTACCCGTTGTCATCCCTTCTAATATAATAAACTATAAACTAATAAATTGGATACCCTATAGTTTATTTATTTGTGTGATTTTCTTTTATGTATAATGCATATTTACATCATTAAACTTGACAAGTTTTGCTTATTGATACCCTCAACTTTTAAAATAACCTATCACATCTAAAATGACACACCTATTGTTAGCTTTAACTATTATCACATTCTGACCTCCTACCCTACAAATTAAGGTTCAATTTTAATCTTCTCATCTTCAAATCAGACCGAATAAGCCACTATATTTCAATGGTCAAAATCGTTTGACTCTTCAGTAGTGTCTCATACAGTCTTAAACCTTTAAATTTCTTCAGAGGTAAAAACTGATCATAAGAAAAAAGTTGAAGCATAAAATTATTATTTTACCTCTCTTCTCATAAACTATTTCATATAAAATAAACAGTGATTTTCACTTGATCAGTGAGTGATTAAGTGAATTTGGTCAGTCACCGTTAGATCTAAACTTGTTAAAATCATATGATAAAGATTAAAACAATTGTATGGTTTAAATTTACACCTCCTAGATCTAACGATGACTGACCAAATTCACTTGTTCAGTCACTGATCAGATGAAAACCACTGTAAAATAAAAAAGAGAAGAAGTATACCAGCCATGTACTGTAAGAACATAGAGACGATGATGATGATTGATGCCCCATCAGATCCTTCACTATTTTTACCTGCAAAAATTAACCTTCTCATTTCAAACAATAACTCTATTTTATGAAAAAAAAATCAAACAAAATAACCATTTAATTTACATAATTCACTTCAAAACCAAAAAAAAATAATAAAAATTTCTCCAATAGTTGGTTGATCCTTAATAAAATCATCCCAAAATAAAATAAAATAAAAAACATGTATAAAACACTCACTTCAAATTTTGCAGAAGATGAGAAAAAAAATGAGGTCCTTATTTTCAACTAAAATGTCTCATATATATAGACTACAGACTGAGATTTGGGGGAGCAGACTGATTTTTAACCAAAAAAAAAAAAGGCATTTTGGAAACAATTTTCTCTATTCAATTTTGGTAATTCATAAATCTGAATCTTCTTTCAAATCCCAGTTATGGTATAGAATTATTATTCCCTATTTACAAATTTAAAGCAACATTAGAATTTGCAAATATTTATTAATTTCTTTTACTTGAAAAATGAAACATTTTCTGAACGTAAACAGACAAAACGACAAGTACGTTAGGACCGACTTTAAGATTTAGTACCTGATCGAGTTAATGATCTCGGAAGTATGTTATTACTAGATGTTAGTCATAAATTCCAACTCTATAAATTAATTTAAGTGTTGATATCATTTATTAAAAATAAAAAAAATCAGAATTATCATTTAGAGAAATATAATATAAAATAAAATTAGATAAATGGAAAAAATAATATTAAAATGTACTTTTTCATTAAAGATGAAATCTCAAAAGGTATAGGATTTGAAATAGAATATCACAACAGTTGAAAAGGGCAGTTATATTGCCATTAAAAGAATTAAAAACTTGACATATGGTCAATATATGCAGTGGGACTTTTTAAAACATGCATCAAAATATAAAATAAATATCTCAAAAAATCATGCAATAAAGGGGAATTTAATTAACCTTATTCAAAAGTCGTGGCTCGATCCAAAACACGTCACTCGTATGAAATAGCTTAGCGAGTTTCTTCTCTAACTTTTTGATGTATGCTTCTCGCCACGACATTTGATGTAGTTAAGTTCTTCGCTACTTCCTGCAATTCTTTATATAAAAATGAAAAAATTAATAATTTAAGTATTTATATTCCTAATAATTATATTATGTAGAATTTAATTAATTTTAATAAAATGTTTTTGATTTTATATAACTATTTTTTTTACTATTACTTCTATATAAATTGAATAGAGACAATTGTTTTGATGGTGTATCTAACAAACTGTATTTTTTTCTGAATAGAGACAATTGTTTTGATGGTGTATCTAACAAACTGTTTTTTTTATCAAAAAGAAAAAAATGTTTATTTATGACATGGTTTGAGATTAATAGTAATTAAAAGTTTAAGAATTTTTATATAAAAAAATAAAGTTCAAGAATCGTAAAGTTAATAACATCATAGTTTAAGGTCTATAAATGTAATTTATCCAATAAAATATGATAAGAATTCAAATTGTGTATTTGTACTTACCTAAAAAACTTGTAAATATTTTGGCAAGCTACAACGTTTTCCCCGTTCTTGGTCTAAGCAATCTTTAAAGACAATAATACCCTTCGCCTCAATAGAAAAAAAAATGTTTGGTAACACTGTTATTTAGACAATAATACCCTTCATTTCAAAAAATGTTTTTAGACTATTTATTCTCTAAATACATTCTTTGAAAAATCTTAATTTTCTTTCTTCCCTCCAACCAACCTTTCATGTTTTGAAATTTAATTGTCAAAAACACTCTTAGAAACATAAGGGTATTATCGTCAATCAACAGAAGGAGCCCAAACCGGAGGCAATTAGTGGATCAATGTCGGCCCACTTTCGCCCAAACCCAAAATCCAAACTAAGAACCCAAACCCACCAAATAGTAATAATAATATTAATAAAATTTAGCAAAAAAATTCTATTTTTCCACCTAACCAAATGCAATCAAATCCACCAATTGAAAACTATTATATCCCTCTCATAAAAAAAAAAAAAAATTAGACATGAGAATTTCTGGTTCGAAACTAAATTGATACCGAACTATTCAAGTTGGACACATTAGTACCACGTCTTGTACATAATAGGATTTCTCGTTAGACACGCAGTACGGTAGAATAATCTTACTAAAAAAGAATAGATAAATTTACCAAAACACAGAGAAACCCTTAATTGTATTCTTTTCTGTGTTTTTATATCTAATAGCAGAAAAATAAATATTTATGCATAAAATAAAAGGTGATTAAAAATATGAAAAAGTACCTTAATTTGAAGAACTGAAGAGGTTAATATGGAAATAAATAAAATGGGAGGGAGGGAAAGAAAGAGAAGGTGGAAGAAGGAGTGGAGGCTTTTATTTATAGACGCCGATCACAGGAAACTCGCCGATCAAGGATAAAAAGTTCCTACTTTTTTCTATTATATTTTCAATATTTTATATCAACTTTTTCTGAATCAATATATTTTTTTTTTAAGAAATCAATATAATTTCTTAATTTGTAATTCTATCATAAATTATTTAAAAATTCCGACGAAAAAAGTAATTAATTAAAACAAATACATAAAGGAAAAGTTGAAATTGATGGAAAAAATCCATTCTCCCAATTAAATATTGAAGTTTTGAGATACCAGTACATGGTATGGTTGAATTCACCCCCCAATGGACATGATTGTAAATGTCTACGTGCCATGTTTTAAGCTTGTCACGTGTGGTTAGGGTGCAAACATACCAGAGAAATTATTTCTCAATTAAAAATGGACAGTTAAGTTTATGGAATTGTGCGTCAAAACTTGCAATATAAACGAGGCGATTGGCGAGATATGCAAGGATTGAAAATGTCCCTCTTGAGTCTCTAGCGCCGTTATAGAAACTTTGCTAGATAAATTATTTTATTTAAGCTAATGTAAGTAATTAAAGACGAGTAAAATAAAGAAATTAAAAGTGCGATATTGACACGAGATTTGGTGAAAAATTGGTATTTTATTAATATGAATAAAAGTTTGAATACATATGTTGAAAGTAAAATGAAAAAAATGGATTGCAATTGAATTAATTTTATACTAAACATATAGGTTAGTCAATTGAATTGGAAAACAAATCAATATATAATTCAAATGTAATAACAAATAAAATTGAAATTCAACGACAAACTCGGAGCCACAATAGCTATCTCGACTGCACGATGAATTTGGTGTTGGCGTGAAGTCCTCGGAGCACTGCGGTTCATTGGCAAGAGCGGGATTGATCTAGAGAATTTCTGATTTGTAGTGGGCAAGTATGGGGCAGATTTGACCTTCAACTTCGGGAGAACCATATCAGTATTTACGAACCCGGAATCAAGAAAAGTAAAAGGCTAAATTGAACTTTAAGAAATCAAGAACAAATGTTTAGAAGGGATCGAAGGCTGAGACGAAATTTAAATAGACGAAAACAGGCTTAGAAAATCACTGGACGAGTTATGGTAAAAGCTGGAAATAAAATGTCTAAAACAATTTGGGGTGCAAAGATTGACTTATAAATGGAGTTTCCGAACACAAAATTGAGTGAATCAAAAGGCTAAATGTAACTTCAGGAAGTCAGGAACAAAGATGTAGAAGGAATCGAAAGCCAAAACAGATTCCAAATACACGAAATTAGGTTTAGAAAATAGTTGGACGAATCTGGAAAAATTAAATTGGAAAGTGATTCTAACTAATGAATTGAAAATTTGAGACTTAGTAATGCTAAATTGAATTGAAAGAACTTGAAAAGAGGCTATTAAAACTTGAATTAAAGCTAAAGCAAGCTAAAAGAAGGAATTAAAACTAGGAAAAATGAAGAACTAAGAACCTAGGATTAAGAATTAAGCATTGGGAGCTTTGAGAGGGAGTTTTGTATGTTCAATGAGTTTATAATTATGGCTAATTACAAATCTAGCCCAACTAAAAGGGTCCATTTATATATCTAACCCACTTTGCTTCAATATCACCAAATTAGACACTTTCATCCACTTTGGACAAGAATACCCTTATTTCAATTCATCTTCTTTCTCAGATTCTGAACGTCTTTCTCGTCATCCCAAACGGGCGAAAAGACGGTGGTTTATAGAGAGAAGAGATTTTGTTTCGTTCAACCTTTGAAGAACTAGTGTCTGCGGAAGAGGATTAGGAAGGAAATCTTAAAAAATAAGAAAGAAAAAAATCTAACAATTGAACTGCTGTGATGTCGCATTTGTGACGAATTCGTCGCAAATGTGACAACGGTTGTCGCATTTGCGACAAAATGCGACAGCTGTTGTCACATTTGCGACGAAATGCGACAGCAGTTGTCGCATTTGCGACAAAATACAACAGCGATTGTTGCATTTGTGAAGTGGTGTCGCATTTGTGACAAAATGCGACAAATTCGTCATAAATGCGACAACAATGGAGGAAATTGACGGAAAATGGTGGAAAATAGAGGAAATTGAAACAATACCATTATAGATGAAGAAAGAGGCAAGACTAGCAAGAAAAACATGTATATAAGCTAAAAACATACCATTTCTATGGGAAATTGAACATAATACTTCAATAATCACTAACGATTGGTATCAGAAATTGAAGAACATGAACCGAAGAAGAAGAAGAAGAAGAAGAAGAAGAAGAAGAAGTAGAAGAAGAACCAATCGCAGAAGAAAGAAGAAGAAGAATAAGAAGAAGAAGAAGAATCGAACGAAGAAGAAGATTCGATCGAAGAAGAAAGAAGAAGAAGAATCGATCGAAGAAGAAGAATGGATCGAATAGAAATATGGGTATTCTTGTCCAAAGTGGATGAAAGTGTCTAATTTGGTGATATTGAAGCAAAGTGGGTTAGATATGTAAATGGACCCTTTTAATTGGGCTAGATTTGTAATTAGCCCTTATAATTATGAAGAATGGAGGGTCTATTTATAGTATTTTGAGAGACATTTTGAGTAATTAATCACACACTAACCCTTATTTTTCTCTCTAATTTTGATCACTAACTTCCTCCTAACTTCCTCCAACTTCCATGCCACGTTACCCCACTATCTTGTAGTTAAAGAGACTTTTAAGGCTAGGCATAGATGTGGGGATGGGCTAGGCTTCATGGGTTAGCTCGTGATTCCATTCGGGTGTGTTTGGAGAAGTCGGATGGACCGAAATAGATTCCTGGCGAGGACTGGCCTCCAGCTCACCAAGCTGGAGGTTAGTTTATATTTTTTATTATTATTTTTCATCTTTTTTATTTGTTTTATTTAGAAAAAAAGAAACTATATCCTAAAATTAAATATAAGCTTTCTATATACATGAAAATAAAATTGATTTATTTTGGGCAACAATATCTAAAACACTTGAACAGAGTCGGTTTAGATAGGGGTTATTTCCCCTATGGGGTGGTGCCGCCCTAAATGGCCTTACATCTCCACTAGGTGCCTTACCCACAATTGGAGCCTTGGTGCCACTCGAGCTAGTAATGTTGTTCCCTTTATCAACTCCCTTGGAACATTCTCTCCCATCATTAGCACCATCATGATGAAGATTCGAGAATATGGGTTGCGACGGAAAATCCTAATATGTCATTATTTTCTATATATTATAATTTTATACCATAATTTAAAATTTTATAATCTTTAAAATATATTAAAAGTATTGATTTTATTAGTTTGACATAATTGAAAATTATTATTTGATATAATTGTAGATAGTTTTTTTATGAGTGAATTTATATGTAAATTTTTCAAAATAACAATCTGCCTTATATACTTATCACAAAAAATAATCAGCCCAATATACATAGTTAATGGGTTTCAAATTAGAAGTATTGATTTGCAACAAAAAGAAAATGTTCCAGGGAGTACTAAAAATGAGGGTATAATTGGAATGTTTTTTACTTAATCTTCCTTACCCTCCAAATCGGGGTGATGCAAAAAAATAAAGGAAATTTTACTCTCACCTACCCTCACTTACTTTACTTCTCAATTACACTTCAAAACAAACAAGTCAAGTCGCATACACTTACCATACCTTACTTTAAATAACCTCAAACCAAACAAGTTCTAAGAGTGATGGTGGAACTAGAGGCAAGAGATCCTGAATTCACATTCCTTATACCAATGCCGAGAGGGATGGCACCTCTCATTGCTTATGGCCGAGCCCTTTTTACTAGAGCCTCATGGGAACTCGTGCTTTGGATTTATGTAAGAAATTAAAATTCCCCAATGATGATCTTGTCGAAGTAGAAGGTTTTAGCGAGCGAATATATGAATATTTTGGCATCAGGACATGGTCAACATCACTGTTAAACTCTATAATAGATAGACCTGCGTATGGACCGGGCTCGAGCCGGGTCTGTCGGGCTTTTAATAAAGCCTGATGAGCACAAACTCAGCCCAGTCCGCAAGAAATTTAATCGGGCTCGGACTGGGCTCGGACCTAAGATATGAATCTCAAGCCCGTCCGTCCAAGTCCATCTATATACTAAAAAAATACAATTAAATTTAAAATGTTTATAAAAATATATTTATGTTTATATTGTATATTATAATTTATATAAATTATAGGCTTAAAGGTCAGATGGACCCTTAAACTATGCATTGAAAATCAATTGAGTTCCCAAATTGTTGAAATCACCAAGTAAACCCTTAGCCTATTCAGAAATCAGCAATCCACACTCTCACCAATACTGATCTAACGATGTTAGATATTAATTCACCCAACAAAGAAAATGATATAAAATTCAAAAACCCAACATAGAAAATTCACCTACTATATATTTCAACGATATAATGAAGTAATTGTATGGTATAATGAGCAGAGAGCTGAATCTCCTCATCTTTCAAGAAGAAGACAACAAACATATTTCAAGCCCAACATTGGTTTTTGATGCTTCTACTAATGATGCTAATGAAGATTATGATGAGTTACTAAATCTAATTTAAAAAGAAAAATAGACCCATTTTGTTTTGATAATTCTTCCTCTGATGGATGGCTCGTGAAAGAAGTTGTTGAATGTTGATTGAATTTTTACTTCTTGATTTAACGCCGTTAGAACTGTGTTGGTAAGAGGGGATGAATTGTTGAAGTCTGGATAGTTTAAGGACTAATATGAGCCTTGTGTCTAAATTATATATCACATCAAACTTAAATTATATGCAGTATAATGGGTTGGGCCGATGTAAAATTCATAAAGCTCAAGCCCGTCCAATTTTTTACGGGCTGGGTTTGACATCATTTTCATGTGTTCAAACCTGGTTAAATGGGTCTGAGCCTGGACGGGCCGATCGGGCTCGTCGGCCCATGCCCAGGCCTAGTAATAGACAATTCTTTCATGTTTGAGATTGTATGTAGGAGGGAGCTTTCTCCGGGTTACTGTTTGAGATTTCATGCCCATTTTTTATGATAGAAAAAAAAGGTAAATAATTTATTAGTCTCCTACTTTTTACCTAACACACTGTTTAGTCCTCCTATTTTGAAAAACACATTATAAGGTCCATAGCTTTTGCCAATATTAACCATTTGGTCCTTTTGTCTAGTTTTTTTAGACTTATAATCGTTATATTTTAGCATAAACAAATATATATTAAATAACAGAAACATGGTCAACTTGCATTGTACTGTGGTTGTCCTAAAAGCTAAAATATGTTCGGTTAAAAATCTAAAAAAATAGATAAAAGGGCCACAATGTTAATATTGGCAAAAGATATGGACTTTAAAATGTGTTTTTCAAAATAAGGGACTAAACAGTGTGTTAGGTAAAAACTAAGGGACTAATAAATTATTCACCCAAAAAAAAATCATATTAAGCCCCATAATCTTTATAACTTTTATTGATTATGCCACTGGATTTTATAATTTTTATTGATTAAGCCTATAATCTTTACTTTCCACCACATTTAGCCCTTCATTAACGATTTACTTAATAGAACCGTGAGCTTAATCTGGAAAAATAAATGATTATTGGGTTAATCCTTAAAATCATGAAAATTCATGGGCTTAATTATGGGTTTAGCCTAAGAGTGCAAACGAGCCGAACCAAGACCGAATAGGAACAGGCTCGGCTCGGCTCGAAAAGTGTGAAGATCGAGCTCGACTCGAGCTCAAAGCTCGCTGAGCCTGCAATTTTAGAGCTCGGCTTGAGTTCGATATAAGTTCGGCTCGAGCTTGAAACTCATCGAGCAACAAATTGGTTTTTATAACCGGACGGAACTGGGAATAGATCAAGACCTAATAGGTCCCCTGCTTTGAAAAAAACTTACATTTGCCTCATAAATTATCAAGGCTTGCTTTGCGCCCCCTTGTTAGTTTAATGCAATTTTTTTTTTTTTTTTTGTTGATGTCGACCTTTATTTATAGCACCTATTCTTGGATTGGCTTGCCTCCACTTCCACTTCCTATGTGAGACAAGTTTTTACTCAAATTCCTATTAATACTTGGGACCTCCAAACAAATATTATCCATACAAAAAAAAAAAAAAACTCTTTTATATACCTTTTAGTCCGTTTTTTTATTCTTAACTTACTAATTATTATTTTAAATTCTTAACTTGTTTCTTTTCTCTAATTATACCTTTTAAACGTTATTATATATTATAAGTTTTTAGTGTTCTTAATATTTTGATTATATATAACTTATAAAATAATTTCAAATTAATTTTATATATATATCAATATTATTTATTTATTACGTCATCCGTTCTGATTAATCTGAGTATCCGATCCGACTAAATGGCTCCTGACCCAATCATAAATCTAATTTGATGGCCGAATCGGTTATGATAACATTGCTTAATTCTACCTGATTAACATTTTATTATTTAAAATCATCCTTCTAATGAATGAATATCAAATTTAATCCAAAAAACAAATATACACCATACAATCTACAACAAATTTAAACAAAGTAATAAGATTAAACAAAGTTACTAATATATATATATATATATATATATATATATATAACTCTCGAACCTGCTCACGAGCTTTAGAGCCGAACCCAAGGAAGCTCGAACTCAGACTCATTAATGCTCGAGCCGATCTCGAACTCGAGCCGAGCCCAATCGATCTGAACTTTGACCGAACCGAACTCGAACAGTTTACGAACTAGGGAGGCTCGTTTGCACCCCTAGTTTAGCCTAAAAAACTCATTTAAAAACTAAATTATTTAGTCTAAAGAATAAATTATATTCCAATTAATTAATATATTAAGGATTTGGTTCAATTAATTAAGAATTGGTCAGATTTCCACCAACTTTCATCATTAATATTTCCATTTCTCACTATTAATTTTCACCGTAACTTTCACTTCCTTCCAATTTTCACTTAGACACTTTTCACTCTCTCACTGCAAACTATCGCTTAGAATTCCCTTTTTTCCTTTCTCTCTCATACTACAACTTTCCTTTTCTCTCAAAGGAAAACTATTTCTTCTTGCCATATTTTCTGTGATTTTCCCTTTCCGACTATAAGAAAGAAATAGTGAAAGAAAAACACTTATGAATTAGGGTTCTTTTAGGATCAAACTTCCCCTATTCACACACACTATAAATATATATATATATATATACTTGTCTCGACGAGACGAGGCGGGGAAAGGCGGCCTGCTCGCCGAGCAGGGAGCTGCTCGTCACGGATCCCGTCAACTTTGGGCGACGCCTATATATATATATATATATATATATATCTGTACAACCCTACAATCATCATATCTCACTTTTAACTAACCCCCCCCCCCCCCCCTTCAATTTCATTATCAATGGCTCAACCAATGGCAGATGACACAACGATCATTAGATCTACCGATAGAGTGGTATGATTCAACGATAAGAAAGATTTTGGTTTCATCAAGCCTAATGATGGTGGAGATGATCTGGAATGTATGGTGATGGTAGTGGCAGTGATGGATGCTTTAACTTTGGGAAGGAATGCCATTTTGCTGAGGAATGCCGCAATAATTCTTGATTCCTGAAAAAAGAGTGATAGTATATATTTCTCTTCTTTCATCGTTATCTTTATGGGTTTATTTTGTGGGGTTTGCCTTTTTTTTTCTTGGAAAAAATCAATTTATACATACAATTGTGTTAACTCTACTTGGCAATTCTCAGTTTGGTAGAGGAAATTTTTCGATTCTCAGAGGATACATATGGTGATTCGGATAAATTAAGCTTTCATATCATTGACATTATGATAATTCTAATTAATTTACTATGATATTTTTATATGATTCCATAAAACTAATTGAGTAAACTGTAGTATTGAAAGACATTTTTAACAACAAAAAAAATGTTTAACTATAGTAATGTGATACTTTCTGTCAGATAAACATGTTAATAAAAAAAATCAAACCAACTTAATTAATTAGAAATATGAGACGTTCAATGACATGAAAGCTTAATTTATCCGAACCACCATATGTATTCTCTAAAAATCAGAAAATTTCATCTAACAAACTAAACATTACCAACTAGGATTTGGTTCGAGGTTTTTTTGGGTCTATGGTGGGGGTGCCAACATAGATGAGATGTTCGCCGTTTGCCCTTTATCACCAACCAATCTTTAATCAAAAAAACTAGGATCAACACAATCTTATGTATAAATTGACTTTTTCCAAAAAAAAAAGGCAAAACCCCAAAATATAAATCCATAAAGTTAACAACAAAAGAAGAGAAATATGTACTATTACTCATTTTTCCGAGAATCAAAAATTGTTAGGGCATTCTCTAGCAATATGGCATTCATTCTCACAATTGAAGCATCCACCACTGCCACCACCACTATATCTCTGAGGTCATCTCATACGTTAAGTTTAATGAAACCAAAATCTTTCTTATCATTGAATCTGATCACTCTATCGATAGATCTAACAGTCGTCATGTCATCCACCATTGGTTGAGCCATTGATAATGAAATTGAAGGGGAGGTTCTTATTTAAGAGTGACATATGATGATTTTAGGGTTGTATATGTAATATACATATATTATATATAATTATAAAAGTGAATCATTGGAACAGTAAAATTGACAATTTTGTACCAATTTTTTTCCAATGTTACCCTTTTAACACAGTTTACAATTTTACCCTTAAATCACTTAAATTCTCAGCTACATGGCAACAAAACGATGCCGTTCTTCTATCTTTCCTTGATTTTTGTGCCTTCTCCCCTTCTCTCTTCGTTCATCTCTCCTAGAGACAATCACTCTCTTACTATTTCTCTCTCTTCATCTCTCTATCTTCCCTCATCTGTTTATTAGTTGCTTTCATCCTAAATTAATCAACCGTCTCTATTCTCCACACCTCCTCCGTTCTCGAAGATCTACGGTTCTATCCTTCAGACATGAGGTACTCTCCATCCTATTATTCTGTTTCCATTTCATTTTCCCCCATTTATCTCTTCCATTCCTCCTCTGTGTCTCCTCACTCTTGATTCTCTCAAATCTAACTTCAATTATTGTGATATGAAGGTTGGAAGGATCTGAAATATTGAACAGTTTTCTTGCCTTTCTATGTTTTTTTGGGTTGTTTCTGATTGCAGGATTTTCTCAAGTTTTTTCCTTTCATCCAAAGTATTGAGACTTCAGCTTTTGATGTCCAATGTAGATGCTTTTATCAGAACTTTACAGGTACATATTCTTTTTGTGTTTCAGGCTCTGTTCATATTTTCTTTGATTTTTTATGCTATTTCCTTCTTGGTCTTTACAAGTATTTCTTTTTCTTTTTCTTTTCTATTACTTACCTTTCATATTTCTTCCTTATTATTTCTAATTTGTGTATTGATTTGTGTAATTAATCTTCAATTATCTTTAGTGTGGTTTTTTTTATTTCAGTTTCTAGATCTATTTTACTTTTGTGCTCGCTTAGCTTTCTGTTTTACCAATCTCATTTTGCCTTCCATAAATTTTCACCAATCGATCCAACTTCGACGATTCGGTTTTCATAGTCTTTTCCAGTTCAAGAGCATCGATTTCTGGGCCATCTCCGTCTCCTTTCTTTCCTTTCTCTCTTAGGCCAATTTCATCTTTTCCCTAACTAATTTTCAAATCATCCTCTGTGTCTCCTCTCTCTTTCTTCTCTCATCTAATTTCAGTTGTTGTGATATGCAGATCCTAAAGCGGAGTGGAAATCAATGCTTTAGGATTTTTGCTACTCCATTAGGCTCCATTCAGTGGATGCTCTAAAGAGGACTTTTGCAGGTGTAGATTTCCTTATGGTTTAAGGTTTTTTTTTTTTAGGTTTTTAGATCTAAATTATCTAGCTTTGTTAGCAGATGACCTCTCAATTTATAAAGTTGAATAAGGCTTTGATTAAACTGGTGAGTAATTAAGCAACTAAAGTTAATTCGTATTCTATAATGCGGTTTACCAATCTTTTATAACATGTTAGTTTCACGTTCTCATGATATTTACATGTTTGCAGCCTGCAGCCTCTCAAAAGGTTTAGATTTATGATGGGTTTTATATGGCTTTTTACTTTTGATTTTACTTTCTTTTGTTGATTTCTTAAGAGTTTCATATTTTTTTTTTTTTTTTGGGGTTGTGTTATTCTTCATCGCAGATGAGATGGAAGAGGCTATAGTTATTTTCCAAACTGGTAGGTAATATGTGGTTTCTGGATTTCTATTTAGGTAGTGCTTTTAAGTAAATTGTTTTTTTATGTCATGGAGCATGATCTAATTCTTAAGAGAGAACCAATAAGGATAGAGAAAAGGATGAGACAATGAAAAATCTGATAAGAAATTGAGGAATGTCATTAGAGAAATTAATTGATGGCAGGGAATTAGATGAATCAATCTGTTTCATGGCATGTGGATCTGCAATTAGGTTAGTGTTATTCTCATCCGCTTTATCCTCTTTATCCTCTGTTTTCCCCTTTTCGGTATTTTTCTCTTTTATTCATGGTAAATCGTTTCTCTATCTTTTTTTCTTCAACGTTTTACAATCTACTTGATAAGATTTTGTTCCGAATTAGATGGATAGTGGATCATACATATGCTCTTATAAATATTCGGCTTCATCAATTGTTTGCAGGTAGTTGTCCTCAATGTTCTTCATTATTGTGTAAGGATGGAGAAAAATATCCGACAATGAAAAATCTAATAAGAAATTGAGGAATGTTATTAAAGAAATTAATTGGTGGCAGAGAATTAGATGGATCAATTTGTGTCCGATAGTGTGGATCTGCGATTGGTTAGTATTATTATCCCGCCTATGTTGTTGTGCTTACCTCTTTGACAATTTTGTATATGGGAAACTATAGTTCGTAATGCATGTTCACATGAAAATTATATTTTCTGAAATGCCAAAAACGATCAATGAGATAGCCATAACATGGGAAAATGGAAAGAAGTTGTTCAAATCTGTCAGCTCCACCTAGAAGTCTTCATCCTATTCCTTTTTTATCATTCCTTCTGATTCATGTTTTTTCCTTGCTAACAAATCATTTTGGGGCATCATTTTTTTTATTGGAATCCAAGCGTCCAACCTTCACTCTATCAATGGTTCTACATTTCACGTCTTCTCTCAAACTCCCATATGCTTTGTTGATAGCATTTGAATTTCATGGGGTTGTATAAATTATATTGGCAAATAATTTGAATTTATGTTTTTTTCTTCAAAATCAATTTCAATTTAATGATATTGTTCCCTGATCTCTTATTAACATAGTGTTTATTTTTTTGTAGAATTAAGGATCGGTTTGCAGTTCTGTTAGAGATATGAACATGTGCGATAGGGAATGATAGAATTTTGTTATCAGATAATACGACTGTAAAGTTTGGTATTAATATTTAGAAGCGCTCTTCAAGTGTGTATTAAAAACGTGTGCAAATTTGAATATTTATAGTGTGTAAAAGGAAGTAGCCATGATATTCGACATTGTAAACTTAACAACGATAAGATAATTAAGGTTAATAAGATTCTAATGCTATATTTATAAATAGCATTAATAAATCTCCTTAACTGGGAAATATATATTTTCACCCTAATTTTCATAGGCATTTGTGGTTGGAAGTGATAGCGTGGTACATGATACAAATTAAAAATATGAATAACTGTTGAGACTGTTAGTTGCTTTTATTTTTCTTTATCATTTCCTCTAGACTAAAGAAGCCATAAGACATTTTGTTGATACAAAAAGTTACAGAGAAAATTACACCTCAATTCAAGAAATATTTATGTTTAATTCTCTTTACTTTTGATTGTAGTTTAGAATATATCATACAATAAATATTTATAGATAACATGATGATTAATTGTGCTTCAAATTTTGAAGATTTGAAGTTTTTTTATTTAAATCCAATATTTTTTAGTTGTTTACTATCACAAAAATTTATTCTATCATTTTCGGTTTTTCTGTGTAGGTTATGCCTCTACCTTCTCATTCCAAACACCTCAAATAATTCTGTCTTAAATCTGGTGTTTCCTTTTGTATTTCTTTCTTTAATATTGAGTTTTAGTGATGTAAATCTTTATGAACTTTATAATGTTAGCTCTCCTGTCTGTATTTACCATAACTAATTTACTATTCTTATAAACTTTACAACGTGAGCTTTCATTCTATAGTTCATGACTGCATTTATGATTATTGGGTTCAAATTTTAGCCTAACTTTTATCCCGAAGCATAGCGAGGGTATCCATCTAGTACATATATATAGGGGGATAGGGGAAGTTTGATCCTAGAAGAACCCTAATTCATAAGTATTTTTCTTTCTCATCTAACAATTACGACTCGGAAAGGGAAAATCACGAAAAATAGGGCCAAAGAGAAATCCTTGTCCTTTAAGAGAAAGAGAAAGGGAAAATTGCAGTGAGAGAGAGAGAGAGAGAGAGAGGAAAAAGGGGAATTCTAAGCGATAGTTTATGGTGAGAGAGTGAAAAGTGTCTATGTGAAAATTGGGGGGAAGTGAAAGTTATGGTAAAAATTAATGGTGGGAAATAAAAATATTAATGGTCAAAATTGGAGGGAATTTGACCAATTTTTAATTAATTGGACCAAATTCTTCAGGTGTTGTTATACTTAGCCACCCTTTCCCACCCTTAGCAACCGGAAAGGACGAAAATGCCTTTTCAGGCGTTGGGGTGGGGAAGGTGGATTTTTTTTCCTTTCCCGATATGTGAGCATGGGGTTATTACGCCTCACCACATGGTGAGGCGTATGAACAATACGCCCCACCTTCTGGTGAGGCGTACAAGCCATATGCCTCACCATTTGGTGAGGCGTATGGCTAATACGCCTCACCACAAGGTGGGGCGTATTGTTCATAGGCCCCGGACCCAAACAGACGCAGTTTTGCTCGATTTAATCAATTTTGAAGAATGAATTGAGATTTGAGAGACATTGCTCGCCATTACACGGGGATGACGGATTGCTCGTCATTGCACGTATAATCAATTTTGAAGAATGAATTGAGATTTGAGAGAGTTTGAGAGAGTAATGTTTTTTCAAAAATATGAGAAGGGGTATTCTTATCTTTTCACGATGGCTAAGTGTAGGAATGCATGGCTAAGTTTAGTAATCCACAATTCTTAATATACTAAATTGACTAAAATTACTGCTTTTAAAAAAAATTGACCAAATTGTTAATTAATTGGAATATAATTTATTTATTTAGTTGTTTTATTAATTTTTAGGCTAAACTAAACCCATAATTGAACCTCTGAACTTTTATGATTTTAAGGATTAAGTCCTTGATTATTTATTTTTCTAAATTAAGCCCTTAAATTTTAGTTTTTACACACATTGAGCCCTTCATTAACGGTTCCGTCAAGTAAACTGTTAGTGAAGGGATAAATGTGTTCGAAAATTAAAGATTATGGCTTAATAATTAATAAAAATTATAAAGTTTAATGACTTAATCAATAAAAGTTATACAGATTATCGGGCTTAATGTGATTTTTTACTATGATAAAAAAAAATGAGCATGAATTGAATACACTCAATTTATTATACATTAGTTAATATACTATTTTTGTATATGACGCTAGTTAGTATAACCTATTTTATCGATATTTTTTGTATTAGTTATTTTTATATATTAGTTTGGAAGTGAAATTCTAAATTCAATTATTAATTCTAATAGTATTGTTTAAAGTAAAACACACAAAGTAAAATTCACATGAAGCCAAATAATTTCAAATTTGCTCCTCCCTGATCGTTCTCTCTTTTATCCTTAGTGCTCATTATTCCTCTTCAAACGCGAAACAACATCAAGGGTGAATTGTAGAAGCAAAACACTGGTTGAGTCTATTTCCTGGCCTCCCCTCTCACTTGCAAGAAGGTTTTTTCAACTCCATTGCCGTTTTCCTTTGCTTCTTGAAGATTTTCTTTTTTCTTCTTGTCTTCTTTCGTTTGTTCATTTTTTCTCTTCTCAAACATCTTTTCCGTTTAAATAACTTCTGGCTCTCTACTATTTATGTTTTTCAATCGAGTGATTATAGTTTTTGCTATGGATGAATATCTATGTTTAATCTATTAGATTTATGCTTTCATCCGTTCATGACCAATTTTATGATGAATCCCATACCATTGCTCAAATGATTTTTCGGTCAACTCAGATCATGTCTCCCCGCTTATGTTTAGCCTCGATCCATCATTTTTATTCTCTATTTCATTTACGTTGGAGCTTTGAACTTTCGAGGCTTCCTTTCTTTTCTCAATGACAATTTTCCGTTTCTTGTTTCTTCAATGACAATTTTTCCATTTCTTTTTCTCAATGACAATTTTTCCATTTCTTTTTCTTAATTAAATTTTCCGTTTCTTTTTGTTAAAGAAAATTTTCCTTTTCTTTTTCTTAATGATAGTTTTCCGTTTATATTTTAATGACAATTTAATGAGCATTTAAACTGACATTTATCAGTAAGAATGTCATTAACGTTTATGAAACTTCCAATAGTCAAAGAACTAAATAACAATTTAAAATTAAGTCTCTCATTGTTGAGTGTTTTTGTCTTCTCTATTGAGATGTTTCCTTATCTTAAGTGGTGATTCCGCTTGGGATTATGACATGCTTAAACTAGAACTATCGTGGATTGGAAAATCCATGTACAGTTAATGTCCTTTAGAACTTGGTGTATGCCAACAAACAATTGATCGTCTTTTTAATGGAGCCAATGGGAAAAGAAGAAAAGGTTCGCAGAGTAAGTAAAAAACTTAGTTTCGATAATTGATTCATGGTGGATAGTATAGGTGATGGAGGGGGATTAGCCTTATTATGGAAGTCCTCAGTATCAATAATTGGTATATCTTCGTCTCAGCATTATGTGGATGCTCAAATTTCACTGAATCATATCTCACTGTGGCAATTTACTGGTTTCTATGGTTATCCTGAAAGATGTAGGAGACATGAGTAATGGGATTTGGTAAAATCATTATTTGACCAATCTGAGCAGGCTTGGTGTTGTGTTGGAGACTTCAATGATCTTATGTGCAGTACAGATAAAAGAGGAGGCAATCGACATCCTAATTAGCTTTTCGAAGGATTTCAGGCGGCAATAATGAACTTTGGATTAAATAGCATGGAGTTATGAGGATATATGTTTACTTGGGAAGTTGGAAGAGGCTCAGATTAATGGATTGAAGAGAGATTATACTAGGTTTTTTTAATGCGAGATGGAAAGAGTTGTTCTCAAATTTAGTTTTGTGAAATCTGACAACAGTTAGCCCAGATCATTCAACATTGTTGTTGAAATTAAAAGCATGGATCCCAGTACCCAGTATTAAATGTTTTTGATTTGAAAATAGTTGGTTGCATGAAGAAAATTGTTGTGTGGTGGTAGCCCGGGCGTAGGATAATCGAAGTTTGGTTACTATCTCAGAGAAAATCCATAGTGCTGCTATTACACTTAGGAAATGGTGCTCGTGCCTGGACATAAACTTCAGAACCATGTTAGAAGGGCTTCGGGTTCAACTTGATAATTTTAGGAGCAAGAAGGACTCATATAGTGTGGAGCATTTATGAATATCTCATTGGTATATGTTAAAGTTCTGAAGCAACAAGAGGATTTTTGGACACAAAAAGCTAAATTTTTTTAGTTACAGGATGGAGACTCGAACTCCAAAAGGCACGCTCAACTCTGCTTAAACGCGGAATAATAGGTTCTAAAGTCAATAAGGAGCGGATGTTGGTCCCTTATAACGTGACAAGTTAGTTCCAAGGGGGGGGGATAGGAACTATTTAAAATTTTGTCCGTTAAGGCTGACTTCTTTTCTTATGAAAAGGTTTACACAGCGTCACTAAGTAGATTCAAGACACAAGCTTAGTCAACTTGTGACTAAGTCTGCTTCTTTACTTGAGTCAGGAAATAGCACTTAGAGTCTATTCCTGAACTCAGCTTCTTAGTAGACTTAACTCAGCGTGAGTTCTTTACTTAGTCAGTTTTATAGCAAGCAATATATATTAAAGGAGTTTAAGGATTAGAAAGATATTACTCAGCAGACTTATCCTGGTTCGGCCTCTCCGTCTACGTCTAGTCCCTGGAACTCATTCCGAGCTTTTTGAATTCTCTACTGAGCTCTTTAAAGGTAGAGCATGAAACCTTTTACAGATAGAAGCTGAGTATAACAAGAGTACCTTCCTGTATACCTCTACTCACTCCTATATCTACCGCTGAGTACTATAACCGAGTACTCAGCCTCTCCTTTCTATTCTTCTAGAAATGATAAAGTGTTTGCCCTAAACAATAATTGCTAAGACACTTTAGATGATTGAAAATCACTCTAGACTTTTACACAATAATATAAAAATTGGTGTACGGTATTTGCTTTGCTTTTCTCACAGAAACTTCAAGTATGAATTTGGTCAGCATTTTGACTAATTGAAGATCTGCATCGATTGAAGCAAATGGATGGCCTTTATATAGTGACACTTGAGGCACCTGGTCATTTCGAATTTCGAAATAACCGTTGGAGGGAAACGGCTTCCTGTCGTTGTCACTCTGGGCGTGCTCAGCGTCGTTGGCCAATAGGATTCACGCATCTTCTGTCCACGGCAGCTTTTTGTCCTTGAAACAGAATGTTTCGACATTTAAGGCAAAGTCCACGAGACAGCTTCCTGCGCCTTCTGAACTTTACCCAAAGTAGAATTACTTTGTCTGGAAGTTGATCGTTGTCTGCCGCTGTCCAGACTGCATTGTCGTCCAACTCAGCAGCTTCAACTTGAAGCTTTTGCTTCGAAGGCTTCTCGATCCTTCTTTCGCTGAGTCGTCGTTTTACTTGATACGGCTTCGTTTTGAACTCTTGGGCCGAATGGTCTTGATGTGTTGACTTGGACTTGACTTTCACTTTAAGGGCCTTTGAGCTTTTTAATCTTAATGTCTTGTAAACAATTAAACTCAACATTGAACAAACACATTAGTGTAATAAATCAAAGCATTTAAATTTAATGTGTTAGAATATTTTTATCATTACTTAAATAATTTTGTCAAATCAAAATCATGTGGAAAGGTGTTTCAACAGCGGACACGTTTACATAACACATGCCCACTTGTAAATAATATTTGCTTATAAATAAGTCAAAAGTTAGAGCCACATGTACGCAATTAACTATTCATTCTCTCTTACTAAACTGGTTTCAAGTTGGTATTCTTTTCTAGATACCTCACTAACTTAAGCATCGGAGAGAGTTCACTGGACTCCGGTCCCTGTCTAACCGTTTACTGTGTTATCATGTCACTGGAAACTGTTTACAAGAACTCAGATATTACCTGAAAGCTCATTACTAAAGGTCTAACAACCTTGAGTTGATCCATACCTAAAAGCTCATTACTAAAGGTCTAACAACCTTGAGTTGATCCATACCATGGGCGAAAACAGCACTCGGTTTCTCCCTGGAAACCAGACAACTCAGATATTACCTGAGGGGCTGTCCATTACCAGGCCTCCCCTATTCTTCGGGTCAAACTATACCTTTTGGAAGAATAGGATGAAAAACTTCATTCAAGCTACAAACATGAGTGCCTGGCTATCTATAGTCCAAGGCCCGTTTGTACCTGTGAAAGTTGTTGATGGCCAGTCAGTTGTTAAAGCCGAGGTTGAATGGACAGAGGATGATCTTAAGAAGCTTCAAAACCATGCTTCGGCTATCAATATGCTTCACTGTGCGCTCGATGCTGCAGAGTATAACAAAATCTCAGGTTGTGAGTCGGCACAAGAGATCTGGAAAAAGCTGGAAGTCACCTACGAGGGAACAAACAAAGTAAAAGAATCCAAGGTGAATCAGCAGATGAGACTGTACGAGCTGTTCGAGATGAACAATGATGAGGGCATTTCAGACATGAACGCAAGGTTCACCAACATCATTAATGAGCTCAAGAGACTTGGGAAAATCTTCACTGAGGAAGAACAAGTCAAAAAGATACTCAGGAGTCTTCCAAAAGACTGGCAGGCAAAGAAGACAGCAGTTGAGGAAGCTCAGGATTTAACCACCTACAAATATGACGAACTCATCGGTTCATTGCTGACCCATGAGATATCAATGAAGAACTTTGAGGTGAAGGAAAAATCTGATGATAAGAAGCAGAAGTCACTTGTCATGAAGGCTGACTCCACTGACGGGAGTTCAACTGATGATGAGGAGATGGCTATGTTTACAAGAAAGATGAAGAGGCTGTTCAGGAAGAACGACAAATATTCCAAAAAGCCTTACAAAAAGTTTGATAAGTATAAGGCTGACTCAAGCGACAGCAAATACAGAAAGGACAGCTCAAAGCCCATTACATGCTTTGAGTGCCAACAAGATGGCCATATTAAGTCAAACTGCCCCACGCTGAGGAAAGATAAGAAAAGTGGGAAGAAGGCAATGGTGGCTACTTGGAGTGACAGTGATGAATCTTCATCAACAGAAACTGAGGCCACCGAGTCAGCGAAGATATGCTTTATGGCTGACGAACTTGCTGAGCCATGCGTCTCTGAGCATGCTGACCCATCCATCGTATCAGATGATGAAGAGCAATCAAATGAGGTAATTTCTCTTCCCCAGCTCAGAAACGATATGGTTAATGCCCTGAGTGATCTCTATACACTTGTTAAGAAGTGTAATAAAAAGGTTAGAGCACTCAGTAGGCGCTGTGACAAAGTGGAAGAGGTCAAACTGAGTGACCTCAGATACCTTCTTCAAGACAACTCAGTTTTGCATGAAAATATGAAAACCATTCATGAGTCTGTAGTTGAAGTCCAGTCAGTTTCAAAGAAACTGAGGAAGGATGTCACAACCATTCAGAACCAATTAAAGGTTCCAAACAAAAACAATTTTCCGCTGAGAACTCAGTATCAAGGTACATAGTACCAAGGTACTCAGCAGAGAAGAAATCCCCAGCGAAAAGTCCAATGTGATTTTTGTGGGAAGTTAGGACACACTACTAAAGTGTGCTGGCACGCTCAGCACTGGGGTGCTGACAAGTCAGTAAAAAATCCTAAACAGAAGGTCAGTTGTGACTTCTGTGGAAAGAATGGCCATACTGTCCATGTATGCCGCCATAAAATAAAATATGATGCTATACCTGTTGCACCTAACAAGTCAGGACCCAAAAAGAGTTGGGTACCTAAAAGTAACTAGTTACAATGCAGGTAAGCCTGAGATGTGCCGAGAAGTCAAAGATGTGGTATATTGACAGCGCATGCTCAAGGCATATGACGGGTGATGAAACTCAGTTCATCACGTTTGAACGTAAACGAGGAGGGAGTGTAAGTTTTGGAGACAACAAGAAGGGTAAGATAGTAGGCTCAGGAACCGTCGGAGGTAACCCTACTATTGAATCTGTCTCCCTAGTCAGCGGACTCAAATATAACTTACTCAGCGTAGCTCAGCTATATGACAATGGGAGAAAAGTTATATTTGATGCTACTGGATGTAAAATATACGAGGGTAAAACTAATGAGTTAATCTTAACTGCCCCTCGGATAGACAATGTCTTTATGCTAAACCTCGAAAAGAAGTTTTCAAAAACTGTATGCTTAGTCACAAAGGAAGAAAATTCCTGGCTATGGCACAGGAGACTTGGTCATGTAAGCATGGACCTCCTGGCCAAATTAGCAAGAAAGCAATTGGTTGAAGGACTGCCTGAACTTAAATTTCAAAAAGATCAATTATGCCATGTCTGCCAAGCTGGAAAACAAACCAAGCAATCTTTTCAAAGTAAAAACATTGTCTCAACTAAGCGTCCGTTAGAAATGCTACACTTGGATCTCTTTGGTCCAGTCCAGCCGCTGAGTCTGGGTGGAAGAAGGTTTTCCTTGGTTATTGTAGATGATTTCTCTCGGTACACATGGGTTATCCTGCTGACCAGTAAGGATGAGACTTTTGAGACATTTTCAAAGTTGGTTAGAAAAATTGAAAATGAGAAAGACCTAAAATTAGCTCATATCCGTAGTGATAATGGTGGAGAATTCAAGAACCAAAAGTTTGTTGAATTCTGTGAAGCCAGCGGCATTGACCACAATTTCTCTGCTCCTAGAACGCCTCAGCAAAATGGGGTTGTTGAAAGGAAGAACAGAACTGTGGTTGAGATTGCCAGGACAATGCTGGATGAGCATAGGCTTCCAAAGTATTTTTGGGGAGAAGCTGTCAACACAGCATGCTATATTCTGAATAGGGCTTTAGTTAGGCCTATACTTAAGAAAACCCCATATGAACTTTGGAAAGGACGAAAGCCCAACATTGGATACTTTCGTGCCTTTGGCTGTAGGTGTTTTATTTTAAATACCAAAGATAGCTTAGCCAAATTTGATTCAAAAGCTGATGAGGCTATCTTTCTAGGCTACTCAACAAACAGTAAAGCATACAGAGTTTTTAATAAGAGAACTCAAGTATTAGAAGAATCTATACATGTGCAATTCGATGAAACTAACCCTGCAGGAAGATACCAGCCGCTGACAGAAGATGAACCAAACTCAGCACCTGCTGATCAAGAACCAGCTACTGAGTCCTTCATAAAACGGCTGACCAAGAGTAAGAGTGAACCTAAAATTACTTTCACTGACCTATCTACTTCTGCAGAGAATGTTGAAACACAGATAGAACAAGACACAAGTCTACCAAAGGAGATAAGAATCCCAAGAGGGCATTCAGAAAATGCAATTCTTGACTCAGCTGGAAATACGCTGATGACAAGAAATCAACTAAGGAAGTATCTCGGCAATGTAGCTTTTGTCTCAGTACTTGAGCCGAAGAACTTTGCCGAAGCTGAGGATGACGAATTCTGGATGAATGCCATGCAAGAGGAACTCAATCAGTTCAGGAGAAATAATGTATGGGAGCTAGTGCCACATCCTAGGAGCCAAAAGACCATTGGAACGAGATGGGTCTTCAGGAACAAGCTAGATGAGCAAGGAAACATAGTCAGAAACAAGGCAAGACTTGTAGCTCAGGGCTACAGTCAGCAAGAAGGTATAGACTACGGTGAGACCTTTGCCCCAGTGGCAAGGCTAGAAGCTATTAGGATTTTATGTGCATATGCATCTTACATGAACTTTAAACTGTTTCAAATGGATGTCAAAAGTGCCTTTCTTAATGGAGTAATAGACGATGAGGTCTATGTAAATCAGCCTCCAGGGTTTGAGGATTCTAAGTTCCCAAACCACGTTTACAAACTCAAAAAGGCTCTGTATGGACTCAAGCAAGCACCACGTGCTTGGTATGAGAGGCTGACCAACTTTTTACTGACTAGAGGTTACGTCAGGGGTCAAACTGATACAACCTTATTCATTAAGAGAAAGGGTAAAGATACCCTGCTGGCACAAATATATGTAGATGATATTATATTCGGTGCTACTAATGAATCTATGTGCAAGGAATTTAGCAAACAAATGCAGACTGAATTCGAAATGTCAATGATGGGAGAACTCAACTTCTTCCTCGGACTTCAAATCAAGCAAGGAAAGAATGGCATATTCATAAGTCAAGCTAAATATGCCAAGGAGATATTGAAGAAATATGAACTAGAACATTGTAAGCCAATATCCACTCCTATGGGCACTGACACTGTCCTCTGCGCTGATGAGAATGGTAAGCCAGTAGACAGCAAGTTATACCGAGGTATGATTGGCTCTTTACTTTACTTAACAGCAAGTAGACCGGACATTCAGTTCTCAGTATGTTATTGTGCTAGATATCAAGCTAACCCTAAGGAATCCCATTACATAGCTGTAAAAAGGATCCTTAGATATTTGCAAAGCTCAGTAAATGCAGGTCTGTGGTATCCAAATACTCATGACTTTACACTCATCGGATACACTGACGCTGACTATGGACGAGACAAGCTGGAAAGAAAAAGCACCTCTGGAGGATGCCAATTCCTATGAAGCTGTCTTGTATCTTGGTTCAGCAAGAAGCAGGCGTCAGTAGCCCTGTCCACAACTGAAGCTGAGTACATTGCTGCTGGAAGCTGTGTTGCTCAGGTCCTTTGGATTAAGCAACAGCTTGAAGATTATGGTGTTCAAACAAAGACAATTGAAGTCAAATGCGACAACAAAAGTGCAATTGACCTCTCAAAGAACCCAGTTCAACACAGCAGGATGAAACATGTCAGCATAAGACATCACTTCATCAGAGATCATGTACTCAAGAAAGACATCAAGCTGACTTATGTGCCAACAAATGAGCAGCTTGCTGATATCTTTACAAAGCCTCTAGCACGAGAGCAATTTAGTATACTGAGAGAAGCAATTGGTATGTTTAATCCTCTTCAGTAAATTTATGTGCATAAATGATTATTGAATGCTGAGTGAATTACATGCTGAATGGTTTATTGTTTGCTGAGTATCTCTTGAAACTGACTGAATATACAATACTGAGTAAACTTGCACACTGAGTAAATTAGTTTAGAACTTGAACTTAAAATCATCCTTAAATAATGCACTGACCTCTCAGAATATCAAACGCTTGACATTCTAAATACTGAGTGATTAATCCGTTAGCATAAATTCCAAGCACGCGTATAACCTAGGATGACGTATTCACCGTAATGTGTCATAAATGCCAGGATCCCTGTCGGTACATGATCCCAAGGCAACTGACACATGGATTTGGTTAAGATCCACACCGTTCAACTTGTCTATAAATTATGGGCATTTCCCCATTTTTTACTCTTTACGCTTAACAAATTCTTAAGGCTAAGAAATTACTCAAATTTCTCTCTCTCAAATACCTCTATTCTCTCCATCTTAAAAGAATGACTAAGCTATCCTTCAATGTCTCCGGTGCCGGCCACCAAAAGTCCAGCTCCGATGAACCTTCACGAAACCCCTCTACACCGAGCAAGGGTAAAACTGGCCAAACCTCTGGCCAAGGGAAAGCTGTTAAGATCAGGACCTACTCAAAGGTCTTAGACAATGTACGTGAATGGAAGGTAGAACCCTCTAGATGGGTTTCGGAGCACTTTGTACAGAACGAACAGCCATTTGCTGAGTGGATTTCCAAGAATGAATGGACTGGGCTGTTCTCGGTCAGGGATGAGACATATCCTGACCTAGTGAGGGAATTTTACCACAACCTCAAGGTTGCCAGTGACTCCGCCGACTACCTGAGCACTGAAGTAAAAGGGAAAACCATCTTCATCAACCCTCTGTACATAGGAAATCTCCTCCAGCTCAAAACTGGGGGAGTAAGGCTGAGAAAGTCAGGAGATCAGGACAAGACCGACTACGTCCATACCTTCTACAAACCTAAGGGTCACTCAGGAGAGATCTCAGCATCTTCAATGGGACAGCATCAGAAGATGGCTCACTACCTGCTGAGCTATTTCATTTACCCAAAGATCAACTGCACTACATCAGCAACCAACTTTGAACAGTGCTTCATATGGCACATGCTGACGTACACCCCCATCAACATGCCAGTTTTCTTAGTTGCTGGGTTCCTACGCAGCACGGGTACAATGAGGTTGGGATCAATCATCACCAGGATCCTCATCGACCACAAGATTGACCTCGAAGGTGAGGAATCTTTTAGAGGAACTGAAATCACAGCTGCCTCGCTGAGGGCACTTAAATTTGGACAGCCCTTGAAGAAAGGAAAAGCTGCTGCTGCTGCTGGCCAAGCTGATCAGACTGAGGAGACTATTACTGAGCCTAAGAAAGGGCGAAGAACTAAGGCCCCAGTTTCTCGCAAGAGAAAATCTGCTGAGGCACCTAATGCTGTGTCTCCAGCAAAGAGGCAGAGGTCAGCTGGAAAGTCAGCTGAGAAGAAGAAGCAGAAGTCTTCAACACTGGCACCTCTCGACGTCATGCCGACAGATTTTATTGTACCAGGTGATTCTCATTTCACTCAATGCCAAGGTACTGATGCTGAGGAACCTGAGGTCCAGTTAGAGGACCACTTCATCTCCCAAGTTGAGGAAGAACTTGATGGAGATAATACTGAAGAAGAAGAAGAAGACGATGAAACCAGCGGTGAGGATGACGTTGAGGAGTCTGAAGAGTATGACAGCGAAATTGAAGCTGAGGACGTTAACACTGGGTTAGCTGGTGGAGCTATGCAGACTGACACTGAGTTAGCTGCTGGAATTGAGCAAGTGGATCAAGCTGACCAGACCCATAATAAGGAAAAAGAACCTACTCACTCAGAAAAACCTGCTCATCATACCTCTCCACCATGTAGAAGGCGAAAGCTGGTTAAGGCCAGTGAGAAAATGGTCAGTGAACCCCCTTTACAATCACCATCTATTACTGAACTTGTCCTCTCCAAGACAACAAAGGATCCTTCTACCGTCCAATTAAAATTTTTCAAACGGCCCTCAACTTCCTCTACTTCAACGCCGTTGGAAAAACAAGCCTCTATTTCTTCTCAACAGGAACATGTCGAGCATCATACTTCCACTACTTCAACCAGTCAGGTTGAACCGACCACTGCTCATGCTGTCTCCTCAAGCATGGTGCTGACTCCCCATCCTTCTGCCGTCAGCACAGACAGTGTTCGAGTTAACACCTCTACAACCAATCTCTCTGCCGATCACACAACAATTCCTCCATCTCAAGTGCAGATTGAGCAAACTCATCCTGTCACTGACCAGGGTACTCCTCTCACACCCTTCTCTTCTGGTCATACGGATGTACATAGGGATGCCACTGAGTCCGGCAAGAATCTCATCGACTCAGTGCAAGCTCTCATCCAAGATCTTCAACAGTCTGCTTCACCTGCTGCTGGATCCTCATTCCCAGAGACAACTCAGCTCTCCCAAGTCACTCTACTTCTCAACGAAGTCAAGGGACTCAAGGACCTGCTGAATGTCGTCTTATCATTTCAAGCCCAGCAAGCAAAGCAAGACTCACTTGCCAAGTTGGCAGAGATTCAACTGTCCACAATTCAACATCTGAACTCGCTACATCAGCAAGTCCAGAGGTTATCTGCTGTGAACACTGACTACGCCACCTCCTCAGAACTGAAGATGCTTTTTGCTCAGCTGCATACTGAGCAACTCAAGACAAATGAGCAAATGGTGTCCTATAGTCAGTGCTCAGTTGAGCAACTCAGTGAGGCTGTCAGGCTACTTAACCTGAACAAGCAAGAAATGGATACTGACGCGTTGAAGCAGAATGAATTGCTGTCCCTCACACAACAATCCTTCAACCATATCCGTCATAATAATATTCAACGACATCACTATGACTCAGCACTTCTGAAGACATTCCACCAAGTCTTCGCTGGCCTCTCTGAAGCTCTCATCTGGCAAGCCAAAGCTCAAGCCTTCAGTGTAAATATGCTCAGTGCCGCTGATCTTCATATACCAGTAGAAGTCTCAGCTGATAGGGTTGCCATTTTTGATGGCGTGAACGAAAGTGCTGACAAACTAAAAGAGCTTTCACAAGAACTTTCTCGTGCTGTCTTAACCGATGCGTTCAAGCTCCCTGAAGTTGAAAAAACGGGGGAGAAAGCGCAAGCTGCTAGAGCTCAGCATGAGCAATGTCAGTACAAGAGAAGTCAGTCACAGGGCAAGAAAAAGAAATAGTTAGGCTAGGTCTTAATTTTTGCTAATTTATTTCTTTTGCTGTGCAACTGCTGACTTCTATCAATATATCATACTTCCTTTTCTTATTCAAATACTGAGTTATGATATATGCTATTAAGTACTGAGTTATTATGTATCTTTGTTATATCAGCTATGCTTAACACTTATAATATTTATTGACTAAATGATATGCTGATAACATGTTTGACATCATACTATGATCTTATGATACATTCTGATAAAGAACTCATTGAACAATAATTTGCTCAGCGCGCTCTGTCACTATACATTACTTCCGCTGAATTCTGAGTAAAATAGAATATGACCCATAAGCTGACCTATACCTGAAATCTGATCTTAGACTTATTCAGTTAAACCTTAGAATGTTTAGAATAAAACTAAGTCAGTAGTTCAGTCCTTACGGGGGAGTTCACTTAATTAAAAAGGTCAACTATCATGGGGGAGCTCATACTGAGTTCCTTGCTGAACAGTTTTGCCAACATCAAAATGGGGGAGTTTGTTGAAACACCTTTCCACATAATTTTGATTTGACAAAATTGTTTAAGTATAAATTAGAATACATATTCTAAACACACTAAGTTTAAATGCGTTGATTTATTCTACTAATGTGTTTGTTCAATGTTGAGTATAAATGTTATAAGTCATAAGGATTGGAAGGCCCAAGCCCAATACGGAAGCCAAGGCCCAAGTCAAACAACTCAGTACACTCGGCCCGCGTATGTCAAGACGTTGTCGTTTTGGACATAAACGCAACTCAGCAAACGGAAGGATCTAGAAGACCTTCAGGAACAACTTCACAATGAAGCTGCTGAGTCATCTCGACAAAGCGTACAAGACAGCAGACCGGCAGAGGAAAACTTCCAGACAAAGTGTTTCTTCTTTTAGCAAAGTTCAGACGACACAGTATGCTGTCCAGTTGACTTTACCATAAAAGGAGAGACCATCTGCTGTGCTGACCGAGGACAGAAGATACACGATTGTGATTGGTCAAGAGCTCTGTGCAAGTTAGGATGACAACGACATATAGCCGTTTCCCTCCAACGGTTATTTCGAAATTCGAAATGACCGAATGACCAGACGTCTCTATAAATAGTGCCATCACAAGCTTCACAACAAACAGAACTTGATCAAGCCATTACGCTGACCAAATCTCTACAAGTTCTGCAAGCAAGAAGCAAAACAAATTTCTTACACTACAAAGTCTATTCATTTGTGTAAAAGTCTAGAGTGATTGTTTTTCAATCATCTAAGGTGTTCTAGCAATTGTTGTTTAGGACAAAATCTTTATCATTTCTAGAAGTAGAAAGGAGAGGCTGGGTACTCGGTTTTAAGTACTCAGCGGAGAGATTAGGATTGAGTAGAAGTATAGAGGAAGGTACTCTTGTCATACTCAATTGCTGATATTGTAAAAGGTTTGAGGCTCTACCTTTAAAGAGCTCAGTAGAGGATTTGAAATCTCGGAGGTGTTCCGGGGATAGGACGTAAGCTTAGAAGAAGTCGAACCTGGATAAATCTGCTGAGTGAAGTATTTCTAAACCTTAACTCCTTATTCATATTGCTTGCTTAAAACAAACTAAAACTGACCAAGTAAAAGAGGTCAAGCTGAGTTGTGCGCTACAAACGAGCAGGTTCAGGAATAGACTCTAAGTGCTATTTCCTGACCTAAGCAACGAAGCTGTCCTAGTAACTAGTTGACTAAGCCAGTGTCTTGCTGAGTGTTAAGTGCCGCTGTTTTATAAACTTTTCTTAAAGAAAAGAAATCTGCCCAAATTAGATAAAAAAAGGTAAAATAGTTCCTAACCCCCCCTTGGAACTATATTTGCAACCTTACAAGGGACCAACAAGTGGTATCAGAGCGTAAAAGCTCATTACTAAAGGTCTAACAACCTTGAGTTGATCCATACCATGGGCGAAAACAGCACTCGGTTTCTCCCTGGAAACCAGACAACTCAGATATTACCTGAGGGGCTGTCCATTACCAGGCCTCCCCTATTCTTCGGGTCAAACTATACCTTTTGGAAGAATAGGATGAAAAACTTCATTCAAGCTACAAACATGAGTGCCTGGCTATCTATAGTCCAAGGCCCGTTTGTACCTGTGAAAGTTGTTGATGGCCAGTCAGTTGTTAAAGCTGAGGTTGAATGGACAGAGGATGATCTTAAGAAGCTTCAAAACCATGCTTCGGCTATCAATATGCTTCACTGTGCGCTCGATGCTGCAGAATATAACAAAATCTCAGGTTGTGAGTCGGCACAAGAGATCTGGAAAAAGCTGGAAGTCACCTACGAGGGAACAAACAAAGTAAAAGAATCCAAGGTGAATCAGCAGATGAGACTATACGAGCTGTTCGAGATGAACAATGATGAGGGCATTTCAGACATGAACGCAAGGTTCACCAACATCATTAATGAGCTCAAGAGACTTGGGAAAATCTTCACTGAGGAAGAACAAGTCAAAAAGATACTCAGGAGTCTTCCAAAAGACTGGCAGGCAAAGAAGACAGCAGTTGAGGAAGCTCAGGATTTAACCACCTACAAATATGACAAACTCATCGGTTCATTGCTGACCCATGAGATATCAATGAAGAACTTTGAGGTGAAGGAAAAATCTGATGATAAGAAGCAGAAGTCACTTGTCATGAAGGCTGACTCCACTGACAGGAGTTCAACTGATGATGAGGAGATGGCTATGTTTACAAGAAAGATGAAGAGGCTGTTCAGGAAGAACGACAAATATTCCAAAAAGCCTTACAAAAAGTTTGATAAGTATAAGGCTGACTCAAGCGACAGCAAATACAGAAAGGACAGCTCAAAGCCCATTACATGCTTTGAGTGCCATCAAGCTGGCCATATTAAGTCAAACTTCCCCACACTGAGGAAAGACAAGAAGAGTGGGAAGAAGGCAATGGTGGCTACTTGGAGTGACAGTGATGAATCTTCATCAACAGAAACTGAGGCCACCGAGTCAGCGAAGATATGCTTTATGGCTGACGAACTTGCTGAGCCATGCGTCTCTGAGCATGCTGACCCATCCATCGCATCAGATGATGAAGAGCAATCAAATGAGGTAATGTCACTTCCCCAGCTCAGAAATGATATGGTTAATGCCCTGAGTGATCTCTATACACTTGTTAAGAAGTGTAATAAACAGGTTAGAGCACTCAGCAAGCGCTGTGACGAAGTGGAAGAGGTCAAACTGAGTGACCTTAGATACCTTCTTCAAGACAACTCAGTTTTGCATGAAAATATGAAAACCATTCATGAGTCTGTAGTTGAAGTCCAGTCAGTTTCCAAGAAACTGAGGAAGGATGTCACAACCATTCAGAACCAACTAAAGGTTCCAAACAAAAATAATTTTCCTCTGAGAACTAAGTATCAAGGTACTCAGTACCAAGGTACTCAGCAGAGACGAAATCCCCAGCGAAGAGTCCAGTGTGACTTTTGTGGGAAGTTAGGACACACCACTAAGGTGTGCTGGCACGCTCAGCACTGGGGTGCTGACAAGTCAGTAAAGAGTCCTAAACAGAAAGTCAGTTGTGACTTCTGTGGAAAAAGTGGCCACACTATTAATGTATGTCGCCACAAAATAAAATATGATGCTTTACCTGTTGAACATAACAAGTCAGGACCCAAAAAGAATTGGGTACCTAAAGGAAACTGATTACAATGCAGGTAAGCCTGAGATGTGCCGAGAAGTCAAAAATGTGGTATATTGACAGCGCATGCTCAAGGCATATGACGGGTGATGAAACTCAATTCATCACGTTCGAACGTAAATGAGGAGGAAGCGTAAGTTTTGGAGACAACAAAAAGGGTAAAATAGTAGGATCAGGCACCGTTGGAGGTAATCCCACTATTGAATCTGTCTCCCTAGTCAGCGGACTCAAATATAACTTACTCAGCGTAGCTCGGCTTTGTGATAATGGAAGAAAAGTTATATTTGACGAAACTGGATGTAAAATATATGAGGGAAAATCAAATGAGTTAATTTTAACTGCCCCTCGGATAGACAATGTCTTTATGCTAAACCTCGAAAAGAAGTTTTCAAAAACTGTATGCTTAGTCACAAAGGAAGAAAATTCCTGGCTATGGCACAGGAGACTTGGTCATGTAAGCATGGACCTCCTGGCCAAATTAGCAAGAAAGCAATTGGTTGAGGGACTGCCTGAACTTAAATTTCAAAAAGATCAATTATGCCATGCCTGCCAAGCTGGAAAACAAACCAAGCAATCTTTTCAAAGTAAAAACATTGTCTCAACTAAGCGTCCGTTAGAAATGCTACACTTGGATCTCTTTGGTCCAGTCCAGCCGCTGAGTCTGGGTGGAAGAAGGTTTTCCTTGGTTATTGTAGATGATTTCTCTCGGTACACATGGGTCATCCTGCTGACCAGTAAGGATGAGACCTTTGAGACATTTTCAAACTTGGTTAGAAAAATTGAAAATGAGAAAGACCTAAAACTAGCTCATATCCGTAGTGATAATGGTGGAGAATTCAAGAACCAAAAGTTTGTTGAATTCTGTGAAGCCAGCGGCATTGACCACAATTTCTCTGCTCCTAGAACGCCTCAGCAAAATGGGGTTGTTGAAAGGAAGAACAGAACTCTGGTTGAGATTGCCAGGACAATGCTGGATGAGCATAGGCTTCCAAAGTATTTTTGGGGAGAAGCTGTCAACACAGCATGCTATATTCTGAATAGGGCTTTAGTTAGACCTGTACTTAAGAAAACCCCATATGAAATTTGGAAAGGACGAAAGCCCAACATTGGATACTTTCGTGCCTTTGGCTGTAGGTGTTTTATTTTAAATACCAAAGATAGCTTAGCCAAATTTGATTCAAAAGCTGATGAGGCTATCTTTCTAGGCTACTCAACAAACAGTAAAGCATACAGAGTTTTTAATAAGAGAACTCAAGCATTAGAAGAATCTATACATGTGCAATTCGATGAAACTAACCCTGCAGGAAGATACCAGCCGCTGACAGAAGATGAACCAAACTCAGCACCTGCTGATCAAGAACCAGCCACTGAGTCCTTCACAAAACGGCTGACCAAAAGTAAGAGTGAACCTAAAATTACTTTTACTGACCCATCTACTTCTGCAGAGATTGTTGAAACAGGAACAGCACAAGACATGAATCTACCCAAAGAAATAAGGATTCCTAAAGGGCACTCCGAAAGTGCAATCCTTGATTCTGCTGGGAATACCCTGATGACGAGGAATCAACTCAGGAAATACCTCAGCAATGTTGCTTTCGTCTCAGTACAAGAACCGAAGAATTTCGCTGAAGCTGAGTACGATGAATTCTGGATGAACGCAATGCAAGAGGAGCTCGATCAATTTCGAAGAAATGATGTATGGGAGTTAGTGCCTCATCCAAAGAGTCAAAAGACCATCGGAACGAGATGGGTCTTCAGGAACAAGATGGACGAACAAGGAAACGTAGTCAGGAACAAAGCAAGGCTTGTAGCTCTGGGCTACAGTCAGCAAGAAGGTATAGACTACGGTGAGACCTTTGCCCCAGTGGCAAGGCTGGAGGCAATTAGAATATTATGTGCATATGCATCTTACATGAATTTTAAATTATTCCAAATGGATGTCAAAAGTGCATTTCTTAATGGAGTTATAAACGAGGAGGTTTATGTAAATCAACCTCCAGGTTTTGAGGACCCTAAGTTCCCAAACCATGTCTACAAACTCAAAAAGGCTCTGTACGGCCTCAAGCAAGCACCACGTGCTTGGTACGAGAGGCTGACCAGTTTCCTGCTGACTAGAAATTACGTCAGGGGCAAAGCTGATACAACCTTATTCATTAAGAAAAAGGGTAAAGATACCCTGCTGGCCCAAATTTATGTTGATGATATAATATTTGGTGCAACTAACGAATCAATGTGCAAGGAGTTTAGCAAACAAATGCAGACTGAGTTTGAAATGTCTATGATGGGAGAACTCAACTTCTTCCTCGGTCTTCAAATTAAACAAGGAAACAATGGCATCTTCATCAGTCAAGCAAAATATGCCAAGGAGATCTTAAAGAAATATGACTTGGAAAATTGCAAGCCAATATCCACTCCTATGGACACTGACAATGTCCTCTGCGCTGATGAGAATGGTAAGCCAGTAGACAGCAAGTTATACCGAGCTGTAAAAAGGATCCTTAGATATTTGCAAAGCTCAGTAAATGCAGGTCTGTGGTATCCAAATACTCATGACTTTACACTCATCGGATACACTGACGCTGACTATGGACGAGACAAGCTGGAAAGAAAAAGCACCTCTGGAGGATGCCAATTCCTATGAAGCTGTCTTGTATCTTGGTTCAGCAAGAAGCAGGCGTCAGTAGCCCTGTCCACAACTGAAGCTGAGTACATTGCTGCTGGAAGCTGTGTTGCTCAGGTCCTTTGGATTAAGCAACAGCTTGAAGATTATGGTGTTCAAACAAAGACAATTGAAGTCAAATGCGACAACAAAAGTGCAATTGACCTCTCAAAGAACCCAGTTCAACACAGCAGGATGAAACATGTCAGCATAAGACATCACTTCATCAGAGATCATGTACTCAAGAAAGAAATCAAGCTGACTTATGTGCCAACAGATGAGCAGCTTGCTGATATCTTTACAAAGCCTCTAGCACGAGAGCAATTTAGCATACTGAGAGAAGCAATTGGTATGTTTAATCCTCTTCAGTAAATTTATGTGCAATAAATGATGATTGAATGCTGAATGAATTACATGCTGAATGATTTATTGTTTGCTGAGTATGTTCTTGAAACTGACTGAATATACAATACTGAGTAAACTTGCACACTGACTAAATTAGTTTAGAACTTGAACTTAAAATCATCCTTAAATAATGCACTGACCTCTCAGAATATCAAACGCTTGACATTCTAAATACTGAGTGATTAATCCGTTAGCATAAATTCCAAGCACGCGTATAACCTAGGATGACGTATTCGTCGTAATGTGTCATAAATGCCAGGATCCCTGTCGGTACATGATCCCAAGGCAACTAACACATGGATTTGGTTAAGATCCACACCGTTCAACTTGTCTATAAATTATGGGCATTTCCCCATTTTTTACTCTTTACGCTTAACGAATTCTTAAGGCTAAGAAATTACTCAAATTTCTCTCTCTCAAATACCTCTATTCTCTCCATCTTAAAAGAATGACTAAGCTATCCTCCAACGTCTCCGGTGCCGGCCACCAAAAGTCCAGCTCCGATGAACCTTCACGAAACCCCTCTACACCGAGCAAGGGTAAAACTGGCCAAACCTCTGGCCAAGGGAAAGCTGGTTAAGGCCAGTGAGAAAATGGTCTGTGAACCCCCTTTGCAATCACCATCTATTCCTGAACTTGTCCTCTCCAAGACAACAAAGGATCCTTCTACCGTCCAATTAAAATTTTTCAAACGGCCCTCAACTTCCTCTACTACAACACCATTGGAAAAACAAGCCTCTATTTCTTCTCAACAGGAACATGCCGAGCATCATACTTCCACTACTTAAACCAGTCAGGTTGAACCGACCACTGCTCATGCTGTCTCCTCAAGCATGGTGCTGACTCCCCATCCTTCTGCCGTCAGCATAGACAGTGTTCGAGTTAACACCTCTACAACCAATCTCTCTGCCGATCACACAACAATTCCTCCATCTCAAGTGCAGATTGAGCAAACTCATCCTGTCACTGACCAGGGTACTCCTCTCACACCCTTCTCTTCTGGTCATACGGATGTACATAGGGATGCCACTGAGTCCGGCAAGAATCTCATCGACTCAGTGCAAGCTCTCATCCAAGATCTTCAACAGTCTGCTTCACCTGCTGCTGGATCCTCATTCCCAGAGACAACTCAGCTCTCCCAAGTCACTCTACTTCTCGACGAAGTCAAGGGACTCAAGGACCTGCTGAATGTCGTCTTATCATTTCAAGCCCAGCAAGCAAAGCAAGACTCACTTGCCAAGTTGGCAGAGATTCAACTGTCCACAATTCAACATCTGAACTCGCTCCATCAGCAAGTCCAGAGGTTATCTGCTGTGAACACTGACTACGCCACTTCCTCAGAACTGAAGATGCTTTTTGCTCAGCTGCATACTGAGCAACTCAAGACAAATGAGCAAATGGTGTCCTATAGTCAGTGCTCAGTAGAGCAAATCAGTGAGGCTGTCAGGCTACTTAACCTGAACAAGCAAGAAATGGATACTGACGCGTTGAAGCAAAATGAATTGCTTTCCCTCGCACAACAATCCTTCAACCATATCCGTTATAATAATATTCAACGACATCACTATGACTCAGCACTTCTGAAGACATTCCACCAAGTCTTCGCTGGCCTCTCTGAAGCTCTCATCTGGCAAGCCAAAGCTCAAGCCTTCAGTGTAAATATGCTCAGTGCTGCTGATCTTCATATACCAGTAGAAGTCTCAGCTGATGGGGTTGCCATTTTTGATGGCGTAAATGAAAGTGCTGACAAACTCAAAGAGCTTTCATAAGAACTGACTCGCGCTGTCTTAACCGATGCGTTCAAGCTGCTAGAGCTCAGCATGAGCAACGTCAGTACAAGAGAAGTCAGTCACAGGGCAAGAAAAAGAAATAGTTAGGCTAGGTCTTAATTTTTGCTAATTTATTTCTTTTGCTGTGCAACTGCTGACTTCTATCAATATATCATACTTCCTTTTCTTATTCAAATACTGAGTTATGATATATGCTATTAAGTACTGAGTTATTATGTATCTTTGTTATATTGTGATCCTTGAGGATTCGGGTGATAAAAGAGCCTAACCTAAGGGTTCCTGTACTTCGTAGAAACCCATCGATTATGAAGACGAGCATGTTTATCGGTGTGTAGGTCAGCATGTGCCATATAAAACACTGCTCAAAATTGGTTGCTGAGTTGGTGCAGTTGATTTTAGGGAAAAGGAAATTGGTCAGTATGTAATGGGCCATCTTTTGATGCTGACCCATGGAGGTACTCGAGATTTCACCTACATGACCAGCAGGTTTACAGAAGGTCTAAACGTAGTTGGTTTTATCTTGGTCACCTGATTTACGAAGTATAGCTCCTTCGTTTTTCAGTTTGAACAGTGAGGCAAGATACGCAGGGTTGATGAAGATGTCCTTCCCATGAACATTAGAAGCCAGGTAGTTCCGGTTATCATCGGCGACCTTTAGGTTGGCGTAGAATTCTCTTACCAGCTCAGGGTAAGTAGCATCACGAACTGAGAACAGCTCGGTCCAACCATTATTCTTGATCCACTCACAAAAGGGTTGCTCGGCGTCCACGAATCCCCTTGAAAACCATCGCGAGTGATCAATCTTACACCCCTTCACACTCTCAAAGACCTGAGAGTAGGTGCGTTCCACAACTTTCTTACCCTTGTCCTTTTGCTGTTGTTTTCCCTTCGAAGAGGTGGCTTGGACAGCTTGAGCTTTCTTGCTCGGTGTTGTGACCTTAGCATGGTCACGCTGGGTAGGAGATTTGGGGTTTTCATCGGAGCGGTTGTCGGGTAAACCGGCACCGGAGATATTCAGGGAAACGTTCGTCATATTCTCAGAGAAGTTTTGGGAAGTTTGGGAATTTTTAGAGAGAGTAATTGGAATGCCAAAGTTTTCTAAGCGTAAAGAGATAAAAGTGGGAATTCGTCCACTATTTATAGAGGTATTGAGTTGATCTAAAGCGTTGGGTTGTCAATTTGACCTCGAGATTCTCAATCGACAAAGATTCTGGCATTTATGACACATACGGCGCGTGTGTTTTCTAATTATAGCGCATACGTCATCCTAGGTGGCTATTTAATTCGCGTGCTTGCATTAAATTTTGCAACGGATTCTTACTCAGTGTTAAGAATTTCTAGCGTTTAAAATTCTGAGTAGTCAGTGTTATGCAAAGAAGCAGTTCTTATGCTTAGTAGCTCAGCTTAAGATAAACACTCAGCATATATATATCTACTCAGCAAGCATAAATCATTCAGCATGGTAATTCACTCAGCATGCATACTATACTTGGAATTTATTGAAGAGGATTAAACATACCAATGGCTTCTCTAAGTATGTTGAATTGCTCACGAGCCAGTGGCTTTATGAAGATATCAGCAAGTTGCTCATCCGTTGGGACATAGGTCAGCTTGATCTCTCCCTTGAGTACGTGATCTCTGATGAAGTGATGTCTTATGCTGACATGCTTCATCCTGCTGTGCTGGATTGGGTTCTTTGATAAGTCAATGGCACTTTTGTTGTCACATTTGACTTCAATTGTTTTGGTCCGAACGCCATAATCTTCAAGTTGTTGCTTAATCCATAGGACTTGAGCAACACAGCTTCCAGCAGCAACGTACTCAGCTTCAGTGGTTGACATGGCTACTGACGTCTGCTTCTTGCTGAACCAGGACACAAGACAGCTGAGTATCCAATGAGTGCTTTTTCGTTCAAGCTTGTCTCGTCCGTAGTCAGCGTCAGTGTATCCAATGAGTGTGAAATCATGAGTATTGGGATACCACAAACCTGCATTCACTGAGCCTTGCAAATATCTAAGGATTCTTTTTACAGCTATGTAATGAGATTCCTTAGGGTTAGATTGATATCTAGCACAATAACATACAGAGAAATGAATGTCCGGCCTACTAGCAGTTAAGTAAAGTAGAGAACCAATCATACCTCGGTACAATCTGCTGTCTACTGACTTACCATTCTCATCAGCGCAGAGGACAGTTTCAGTGCCCATTGGGGTAGATATTGACTTACAATTTTCAAGTTCATACTTCTTCAATATCTCCTTAGCATACTTAGTTTGACTGATGAAGATGCCATTTTTCCCTTGTTTGATTTGAAGTCCAAGGAAGAAATTGAGTTCTCCCATCATTGACATTTCAAACTCAGTCTGCATCTGCTTACTAAATTCCTTGCACATTGACTCGTTAGTGGCACCAAAAATAATGTCATCAACATATATTTGAGCCAGCAGGGTATCTTTACCATTTCTCTTAATGAATAAGGTTGTATCAGCTTTACCTTTGACATAATTTCTAGTCAGCAGGAAACTGGTCAGCCTCTCATACCAAGCACGTGGTGCTTGCTTGAGACCATACAGAGCCTTTTTGAGCTTATAAACGTGGTTTGGGAATTTAGGATCCTCAAACCCTGGAGGCTGATTAACATAAACTTCCTCGTTTATAACTCCATTAAGGAATGCACTCTTAACATCCATTTGAAACAGTTTAAAGTTCATATAGCTTGCATATGCACATAAAATTCTAATAGCCTCTAGCCTTGCCACTGGGGCAAAGGTCTCACCGTAGTCAATACCTTCTTGCTGACTGTAGCCCTGAGCTACAAGTCTTGCTTTGTGATGCGGTTTCTGCGAAACCTCACTAAGGGATAAGTGTACCCCGTCGTTATCAAGTAATAAATTTCTGGTTTAAGTCCAGGTTATCGTCCACAGGATTTATTTCTGCAAGTATCAAGCTACTCGGTCTCGGATGTTATCTAGGTTTAGGGGGTTTTGAGTTTGGTTTGTTTAATTAATCTACTCCTAGGTTGAATTATACTAATCCTAGCTAAGTTATCTAATTCTAACTAAATTATCTAAGTTATTCTACGCCTAACTAAGTTACTCTACCCCTAATTGATCTTTCATTAATGAAACTATTCGAAGGAACATGGTATGAACGATAATAATAAAGATAGATTATCAAGTCTATTGAATAAAAACCTAATCTGAGTCACTTGTATTCAAGGCGATTAACCCTACTTACCCTCCTAAGGTTCCTAGCGCGTGATTCCCTAAGGCCGAAACTAGGTCTAAGGCTCAGTAAATTGGCGCTTAATCAACTAAGAGGTCGTCAATCTCCTAGGCTCTGACTAGGTCAGATTTAGCTCGCAATATGTGCCTACTAGATTTTGGGGCTTTTGAATGAGTTAAACCAATCGAATAAAGCGTAAGACAGAGATTAGACAAATAATCATAGAACAAAACAAGAGCTAAATTATTATTAAAGGCGAAGATAATTGTCACAAGATACAATAAGTCAAGTTCGGCAACTGTATCAAAGAGTACAAACAAGGAAAGATAAAAGGAGATACAAAAATCCCTTTCAGGGAACCTGTTTACTCTGCAGCCGGCGACTTAATCTTAAGGACGGACCTTGGTAATTCCTCGGTAGAAAGCTTTGAAGGAGCTTCAATGGAGGTTGAGGAAGATGGAGAAGATGGAGAGGAATTACAAGGGGAAAGCTAAAATAATTTACAAAAACGAAAGATATCTAAATTACAATGGGAAAATCCTATTTATAGACGCGTCTCGGGCCTCGTTTTGACCTATTTTCGTGTCCTTGTTGGTGTAGGAAGACGTGGGGCCGAACGTGGCTTCGTGGGGGCGGAATTGGTCTTTTTGACCAATTCCCGCAGGGCTGCTCGCCGAGCAGGGAAGGCTGCTCGCGCCGAGCAGGCGCTTGGCGCCCTGCTCATCGAGCAGGCCACCAGGGGCCTGCTCGGCGAGCAGAAATGGCCCGTGGGGCCCTGCTCGCCGAGCGTTTTCGCCCGAAGCGTGCTCGATTCAAGCTTGATGAGTTCCATGCCCTTTTTCGTCCGAACTTACACCTGCACACGCATAAAAACTCCGGAAAACATTAGTCCAAAAGCCAAATTGATCCGTCAATCGCTTATTTTGAGCAAACGCTTCGTTTGGTGCGACTTTTGACGAACCAATTAGCTTCAAAAGATAACGGAATTCTATTATGCATGCTATTTCGGCCGTATTTGCCTAAATTGATCATAAAACGAGCCTAAACGATGAAAAGTAAATAGAACGTTTTCAATTCCTAACTAACTCACACAAAAGCATTTAAATGCGAGAATTGCTCGCTTATTAACCAAATAACTCTAAAACCCGTCCTAAAACCGTACCCAAAGATAGGGGTTTTTGACCCCTATCACTTTGTTTCTGACCACGTTCCCTTGTTCATCCAGCTTGTTGCGGAAGACCCATCTTGTTCCTATGGTCTTCTGGCTTCTTGGTTTTGGCACTAGATCCCATACTTCATTTCGTCTGAACTGATCAAGTTCTTCTTGAATTGCATTCATCCAGAATTCATCATACTCAGCTTCAGCGAAATTCTTTGGTTCCTGGATTGAGATGAATGCTACGTTGCTGAGGTATCTCATGAGTTGATTCCTCGTCATCAGGGTGTTCTCAGCGGCATCAAGAATGGCACTCTCTGAGTGACCTCTTGGTATCGTAATCTCCTTTGGTAGATTGATGTCTTGCGCTGGTTGTGTTTCAACAATCTCTGCAGGTGTAGATTGGTCAGTGAAAGTAATTTGAGTTTCACTTTTACCTTTGGTCAGCCCTTGAGGAAATGACTCAGCAGCAGTTTCTTGGTCAGCGGGTGCTGAGTGCGGATCATCCTCGGTCAGCGGCTGGTATCTTCCTGCAGGGTTAGTTTAATCGAACTCAACGTGTACTGACTCTTTTAAGACCTGAGTTTGTTTATTGAAAACTCTGTATGCTTTGCTGTTTGTTGAGTAGCCTAAAAAGATAGCTTCATCAGCTTTTGAGTCAAACTTAGCTAGGCTGTCTTTGGTATTTAAGATAAAACATTTACAACCAAAGGCACGAAAGTATCCAATGTTGGGCTTTCGTCCTTTGCAAAGCTCGTAGGGGGTTTTCTTTAGTATAGGTCTAACTAGAGCCCTATTAAGAATGTAGCACGCTGTGTTGACAGCTTCTCCCCAAAAGTACTTTGGAAGCATATGCTCACTCAGCATTGTCCTGGCTATTTCAACCAAGGTTCTGTTCTTCCTTTCAACAACCCCATTTTGTTGAGGCGTTCTAGGAGCAGAAAAATTATGGTCAATGCCGTTGGCTTCACAGAATTCAACAAACTGTTGGTTCTTGAATTCTCCACCATTATCACTACGAATGTGAGCTAACTTAAGGTCTTTATCATTTTCAAGTTTTCTTACTAAATTTGAAAACGTCTCAAAGGTTTCATCCTTGCTACTCAGCAAGATGATCCAAGTGTACCGAGAAAAGTCATCTACAATGACCAAGGAAAATCTTCTTCCACCCAAGCTCAGCGGCTGGACTAGACCGAAGAGATCCAAGTGTAGCAACTCTAATGGACGCTTAGTTGAGACAATGTTTTTACTATGAAAAGATTGTTTGGTTTGTTTTCCAGCTTGACAAGCCTGGCATAATTGATCTTTTTCAAACTTTAGTTCTGGCAGTCCCTCAACCAATTGCTTTCTTGCTAGTTTGGCCAGGAGGTCCATGCTTACATGACCAAGTCTCCTGTGCCATAGCCAGGAATTTTCTTCCTTTGACACTAAGCATACGGTTTTTGAAAATTTCTTTTCTAAGTTCAGCATAAAGACATTATCAATACGATGGGCAGTTAAAATTAACTCATTTGTTTTACCCTCGAATATTTTACATCCAGTGTTATCAAATATAACTTTTCTCCCATTGTCACATAGCTGAGCTACGCTGAGTAAGTTATATTTGAGTCCGCTGACTAGGGAGACTGACTCAATAGTAGGATTACCACCAATGGTTCCTGACCCTACTATCTTACCCTTCTTGTTGTCTCCAAAACTTACACTTCCTCCTCGTTTACGCACAAATGTGATGAACTGAGTTTCATCACCAGTCATATGCCTCGAGCATGTGCTGTCAATGTACCACATCTTTGACTTCTCAGCACACCTCAGGCTTACCTGCAATATAACTAGTTGCGTTTAGGTACCCAATTCTTTTTGGGTCCTTGCTTGTTAGGTTCAACAAGTAAAGCATCATATTTCATTTTATGACGACATACTTGGACAGTGTGTCCATTCTTTCCACAGAAGTCACAACTGACCTTCCGTTTAGGATGTCTCACTGACTGGTCAGCACCCCAGTGCTGAGCGTGCCAGCACACCTTTATGGTGTGTCCTTTCTTCCCATAGAAGTCACACTGGACATTCCGCTGAGGATTCCATCTCTACTGACTAGTACTTCGGTACTCAGTGTTCAGAGGAATATTTCTTTTATTCGGAACCTTAAGTTGGTTCTGAATTGATGTGACATCCTTTCTCAGATTCTTAGAATCTGATTGGACCTCAGAGACAAACTTTTGCATAATTTCTACATTACTATGCAAAATTGAGGTGTCCTGGAGAATATATCGAAGGTCACTCAGTTTGACCTCCTCAACCTCGTCACATCGCCTGCTGAGTGCTCTAACCTTTTTATTACACTTTTTGACAAGTGTGTAGAGGTCACTCAGGGCATTAACCATTTCATTTCTGAGCAAGGGTAGTGATAATACCTCAGTTGAGTGTTCCTCATCGTCAGATGCAATAGAGGGGTCAGTGTTGCGCGATTTCCGCAAGTGCACGGTTTCGCTTGTAGTAATAAAAATATCGATCCCACAGGGATACGTTTTTTAACGAAAAACTTATTTTTGAATTTATTAATTTCGAACTTGTTAGATTTATTATTAATTGTAAATGAAAAGTGAAATTTGTCTAATTGAATTTAGGAAAAATAATTGTTTAATTGAGTTTATGAACTTTGAATACTTGAAAAATGCTGGAATAAGATTTTATATTTAGAATAAATCGATTGTTAGAAAGATCTTCTGATTGAAGGATGAATTTTACAAAACAGGAACATTTAGAACTTTTTAGAAAAACAATGAATGTATTCATTTGCATTAAGCAAAGAAAACAACTTAAACTTTGTATCAATTATGATGATGAAATAAATGACGGAACCTCTAATTAATTGGCTTTGAACGCGACAAAACCCTTTCGGGATAGTTGGCCTTACTCAAATTAAAACTCTTTCGAGATGATAATTTGCCTAAGTGTTCAACAAAGTTTCCTTGTAATGATTTTGAATTCAACTGCGTATTAATGAAAACACCAGCCTCACTTATATTGGATTGGTTACCATAAGTGCTGCATAACGATTTGTCAAATAGAACGGACTTTATTAGATGAAATATAAATTGATACAAGTTTACAGAGAACATGGAGCATCGAGTTCTTCAAGGACGTGCAAGTGAACGGCTTGATCGGTTCCTTTCCTTGGGTTTCCTTAGAGGTTGTCAGGCTCAGGGGCGAACACTCTACTCAATCTTCTCGCTGTAACTTCGTAATAGGGATTCGGTCGGCCACTACCATGATGCAAACTAAAACTGGAACAATGTCTAAACGCTACTGAGTTGTAATTAAACTATAAACAATATGTGTACCTCATCTTGTTTTGTACAGAATCTAATTTCTAACTCTCGAAATGTTTTTACTTAGAACTTAGACATAAGTTCTACGCTCTGATTCTATATCTATATTATAACATTTCATTGCATTTTTTCTCAACATCAACTCTTTATTTATAGATGTTGAAGGGTTGTGTTTGAAGTGATGTATCCGTTGGTTAAGAGTCGTGTCCGTTGTGAAAGGACGTCTTTATCCACTTGAACGAACGCGTTTCTTGGATCTCAGCATGTGTTAAATGCTTTTGGCAAATTTTCTGCACTTACCGAGGATAGGAATCCTCGGCCGTGAATGACGTAGCATTAAGTTGAACGTTGGACGAAGGGGAGAAATGGCTAAACTTTAACGTATATTGCAACACTTTTAAATATATTGCAACAAATGAAAAAAAAACTTAACATTTTTTTATGAAATATCATTTTTACATTTATCAAATAATCATAAGTTAAATTTCTTTTATGATTATTTGATAAATGTAAAAATGATATTTCATTAAAAATGTTAAGTTTTTTTTTCATTTGTTGCAATATATTTAAAAGTGTTGCAATATACGTTGCATTTGTATTTTTGAAAACAAACAAGTGTTGCATACATTCATTCATTCATTTGCATACATTCGTTCATTCATTCGTTTGTATAAAAATGATATATGTATACATCTCCTCCCACACTTAAATTGGACCATGTCCTCATTGGTGCAAAAATGGAGATAAAACGTTAAAGATAAAACAAACGGAAAGAAATGAAAGATATAGCAAAGAAAACATGCATCATAAAATTAAATTAAAACTGAAATTGTATGAAACATAAGAAATAAAAATGTACGAAACTGAAATTAAAACAAGATAAGATAAAAATAAAAGATAAAACCTAAGCATGCGGCGGGGAATCCGGAGGCGTTGGTGAAGTTTCCACATTTTGGCGACGGAAAAATGAAAGCATCCGATGCCGAGTCGATCTTTGCGCACGCCTCAAAGTATTGAGGTTATCATTCATCACCATGTTGTTCTCCACCAAATCATCAATCCTCAAATTCATTTGTCGATTATTGGCATTGATTTGGTTCAAAATTCTTCTTAAATCCACCGGATCATTATCTTGAGATGCTTGGGCTTGTGGTGCATCTTCCGCTCCTTCCTCCGCACCTCCTTCCTCGGTACCTACATTATGAGAACTAGAAGCACCTCCACCCATAGTGCCACGAAGATGTGCAATACGGGTAGTATAAGAAATAAAACGGGAGGAGCCGCAGAAACCAATAAATGAGCCCGCTCAAGAGCCGCAGTGTCCAAAACCGGAACATATCCATGGTAGGTGGACATATCATAAGTTGCTAATTCATCCCGTGCTCCCAAAACAATAGCGGTGATTAAATTACCGAGAGGGACTTGAGTGGTGTGAGCCCTCGAAGCACGATACAAATTGTCAAATATCATTCCAATGCTATCAACCCTTAAACCCTTGAACAAACAATCGCAAACAAACAAATCCCGGACTTGAATTTTTGAACTCTCAACACGACCAAAAAGTGAAAAACTCAAATACTTGTGAAAGAAGAACACACAATTGTCCTTAATCAACTTGCTTGAAGTGTTTTTAGAGTCAAAAGAAGTTTGGTCGGAAAGAGTTTGCCAAAAAGAGTTATTGTCGAAATCCTTAGGCTTATCATAAAAATCACTAGTAGGGAAACCAAACATATTTCCCATAGCCTCATAATCTATGGTATAGGTAGTACCATTATTCCGAAAAGAAATTTCTGTCCTCTTTTTGTTCAACTTCAAAGTAACCAAAAACTCAACCACATACTCTTGAATATGGGGAAAACGCATAGAAGCAAAAGTTGCCCACCCCAAAGTCTCAATAAAAGTATCAATTTGAGTAGCGAAGTTCAACTTCCTTACCGAATCAAAGTCAAGAAACTACATGTCCACGAACTTACGAGTGGCGTTTGAAAAATGCTTGAAACGTCCAACTTCTTCCTCGGAATGAATGTCGAAATAAGCCCCGCAACTAATACGAAGGCGATTAGCCTCAGTGACAGTCGGCTTGTGTCCAACACGCTTTGCTCTAGGCATGGTTATGGTGTTAGGGTGTAGAGAAAAAGATGAAAAGAGAGAAAAGCTTGAGGTTGAAGATGAAGTAGAAGTTTTGTATGGAGACTTGAATTGAAAGGTTTAGGTGATTGAAAAGGGTAATGATGAAATTGGGAAGAGTAAAAGTAAGATATTGGGAAGAGGTTAGAGTAGGGGATTGGTTAAAATTGGAGGTGATGTAAGGTTTGTGTAAGTAATAGGTATATATAGGGTTGAATAGGAAGATTAATAGGTAGAGTAGGAATAGGAATAGGAATAGGTAGAATTGGAATAGGAAAAAGGTTGTAAAATAGGCAAAAATCCGGACTTAGGAGTGCATCATCGTCGCGTGTCGCGACCGAGGACGGTCATCCGCGGCCGTGAATCGCGTTGTGCAGCGAATTTTTTTCCTGAATTTTAGAGGGATTTTGCTGAAGTTACCGAGGACACGCATCCGCGGCCGCGAATCGCGTGTTTCAGCCAATTTTTTTCTTAATTTTTAGGGGAATTTTGCTGAAGTTACCGAGAATTTAGTCATTCTCGGCCGCGGATCACCTCGTGGCTACCCAAATTCTGCATATTAACTCCATTTCGTGCACTTTCTTGATAAATTCTATCCTAAACTCCTTGAAAATGTTATCTGTACTTAAAAACATAAATGTAAAACATTAAATGATAAGGAAAACCAAAGGTTTATCCTTATTAATTGGAAAAATAAATGAAAATGCTTTAATTAATGAATGTTAAATTAAGAATAGGAAAGGTTTGGAACTCAAATTAATTGAAGCATTTATGTTCATTTATTAATGTAAGTTAAATGAATCTTTATTTAAGGAATTTGAACTTAGTTATTAACATTTAATTAGTAATGAATGCTTTAAAGTTTTATTTAATAGATTCATAAGTGTAGAATAATGAGTTTCCATATAATCAAAAGAGATATAATGCAAAAGAGAAAGTTTTATTGATTTAGCAATATATACAAGATATTTACAAACAAAATAATCAAAGTTATGCTAGAAATTCGTCCCTTTCAATCGGGATTTTCTTAGCCTTATAGCGGTCTATTTTCATATGCACGAAGGCTTGACGTTCTGGTGCAGAAAGAAAATTTGGGCCTGATCGAAAAACTTGTTTCACTAGACCTTCATATTCTAAAAATTCATAGTCTAGTGTCGGGAAAGATTCAGCATCACTCCAAGGAACAGAAATACTTCCCTTGGTCCCTAGTATTATTCCACATATGATATTACCGAACCCAACCTTCTTAGCCTTAGATCTAGACGCGGCAACAAGACCCTCCATCAAAATCTTTGAAGAATCAACCACGTTGCCTTGAAATATATCGCCAAGGACATAAAGGTCAGTTTCTTAGACGACACTACTGAACGTGCGACCGAACAGACTGTGACTCAGAAATTTATGCAAATATAGCATAGAGTTGGAATAAAAAGACTTATTATAGGCAAGTTTAGGGTTGAAAGGCCAGATGCCGGTGAGCATTCGCCAAATATCAGTGGATGTCATGTCTCTTCCATGATGACGTTTGGTAGTATCCTTCAAGGGAAAACCAAACCAAGCATGCAATTCAGGATATCCAAAAGTGAAAGTTTTGCCATCCCGACGAAAACTAAGACGCACCCGACGCTTGTTAACAAAACAAACCGTACAGAAGAACTCTAATATCCAGTCTCCAATTATAGGAAACTTCATATCAACAAATCGGGTCCATTCTAAACGTTCCATGTAGCGACTCATATCATCTTTAATTCCCAACTGATCGTTAAGAAAGTCATCCATGTATAACATTCCTACAAAGAATGTGTAGCGAAGCTTCAAGAAGCGCCTTCCCTCATCATGATTGAAGATAGGAAAGTTACATCCATAACGCTCTGATATATCAATACGTTTATTGCGTGAAGCAACAACTTTCTTAGGATGAGTGTTTGTGGAAGTCATGGTGTTTGGAATGAGTAAGGAAGCAAGGTTCTGAACTTAATTTCTGGGTAGAGGAAATTGGAAGAAAATCAGAGAATTGTTCTGACAGAGATGAAAAAGAAAGTGACAGAAAACTGAACCTCTAGAACCTATTTATAAAATCCTAGGATGAAAAAGAGGTGTTGTTTTGAAGTGAAAAGGCATGAAATCAGACCTCTTAAAAATGAATAAACTCAATCTTTCGTTTCTGAAGAGTTGTGTCTGCTGGAGATGAAGAACACAGGTCTGATTTCTGCAGAAATTCAGCGTGTCGCGACCGAGGATTCTGACCCGCGGTCGCGACACGCTGATTTCCTTGCGGAAATCAGGCGTCAAAAACCCCTAATCTCTGATCCTCGACCGAGAATCCCTATCCTCGGTAAGTTCAGAAATTTTTCCTGTCTAATTGAAATCTATTGAAGTCAGAATTCTCAACTGAGAATCTCAAATCCTCTGTAAGTCCAGAAATTTTCCTAGCTAACCAGATTTACCCAAATTCTCAACTGAGAATTCTAAATTCTCTATAAGTTTAGAAAATTTCTCACCTTCTTAAGAATTCTAAATATATGAATTCTCAACTGAGAATCACAAAATTTCTTCTAATTTACATTAAATTCCTAAAAATTAATTAAAATCATGACTTGAATATATATTTTTATATATATCTAAATTTCTAACATAAAATGATATAATCAAAAATAAAAATAAAAATAAAAATAAATAAATAAATAACTATGTGTAGAAAAACGAAATGATTTATATGTCATGAAATCTTGTTACGAAATTAGTTCCTATTTCGGAAATATTTTCGTAATAAATTTTACATCGATTACCATTAACTTTGAAACGATTACCGTTGGTTTCCTCAAGTTCTAAAGAACCATAGTCGAATGTTTTGACGACTAAATACGGTCCGGTCCATCTGGACTTAAGTTTTCCTGGAAATATACGAAGCCGTGAATTAAATAACAGCACCTTATCTCCAACATTAAAGTGTTTGACTTTGATCTTGGCATCGTGCCATTTTTTCACTTTTTCTTTATAAATCCTCGCATTCTCATACGATAGATGTCGTAACTCATCTAACTCATTCAAATTGAGCAAACGTTTCTTTCCTGCTTGTTGTAAATCAAAATTAAGTTTTCTAATAGCCCAATAGGCTTTATGTTCTAATTCTACTGGTAAATGACATGCTTTTCCATACACTAAACGATATGGAGTCATTCCTATTGGTGACTTAAATGCAGTACGGTATGCCCATAGCGCATTATTGAGTTTTTGTGACCAATCTTTTCTTGATGACGAAACAATTTTCTCTAGAATCCATTTGAGTTCTCTATTTGAGATCTCCGCCTGACCATTAGACTGAGGATGGTATGGCATTGACACGCGGTGGCGTACTCCATACCTTTTCATAAGCATATCAAAATTTCGATTTATGAAATGGGTACCGCCATCGCTAACAACGAATCTAGGACAACCAAATCTACAAAATATATCGTCAAGAAAATTAACAACTACTTTAGAATCATTCGTAGGGGTTGCAATTGCTTCAACCCACTTCGAAACATAATCAACGGCTACTAATATGTAAGTTTTACCATTGGAAGGCGGAAAAGGTCCCATGAAATCAATTCCCCACATGTCGAAGATTTCAACTTCCAATATGTTTTTGAGGGGCATCTCATCTTGCCTTCCTAAATTTCCCGTTCTTTGGCATTTATCACAACGAGTAATAAATGAACCAACGTCTTTAAACATTGTAGGCCAAAAGAAACCACATTCCAATATTTTAGCTACCGTTTTATTAACTCCATTATGTCCTCCATATGAGCTGGAATGACATTTCGTTATTATAGATTCATATTCATTTTCTCCAACACATCTCCTAATTATCCCGTCACCACATGATTTGAATAGAAAGGGATCTTCCCAAAAATACTGTTTAATATCGAAGAAAAATTTCCTCCTTTGTTGGGAAGATAATCCTTCCGGAACAATATCGGTTGCAAGATAATTAGCAAAATCTGCATACCATGGTGACATGATACTTTCTACTTGATAGAGATGTTCATCGGGGAAATCATCTCGTATACCGACAGTTTCACCTATAGGACCGTTTTCATCTTCTAGTCTTGATAGATGATCGGCGACAAGGTTTTCTACTCCCTTTTTGTCTTTAATTTCTATATCAAATTCTTGTAACAACAAAACCCATCTAATCAGACGCGGTTTTGCATCTTTCTTAGCAAACAGATAACGTAAAGCTGCGTGATCTGTATAAATAATAACTTTAGATCCTAGCAAGTATGACCTAAACTTATCACATGCAAATACTACGGCTAACATCTCTTTTTCTGTTGTTGTGTAATTTAACTGTGCACCTGACAATGTGTGACTTGCATAATAAATAACATGTAATCTTTTATCCTTCCTTTGACCTAAAACACATCCTACAGCTAGGTCACTTGCATCACACATGATTTCAAAAGGCAAATCCCAATCGGGTTTAGCAATTATGGGTGCACTAACTAAAGCTGTTTTCAATGTCTCGAAAGCTTTAATACAATCTTCATTAAAATCGAAGGTTGAATCCTTCCTAAGCAAATTAGTAAGTGGTTTGGAAATCACAGAAAAGTTTTTTATAAATCGTCTGTAAAAACCTGCATGTCCTAGAAATGATCTTACTCCCTTGACAGTTGTTGGTGGGGGTAATTTTTCTATTACTGAAGTTTTTGCTCTATCCACTTCTAATCCTTTTTCAGATATTTTATGACCTAAAACAATTCCTTCGTCAACCATGAAATGACATTTTTCCCAATTTAATACTAAATTCGTTTCTTCGCATCTAGAAAGAACTTTATCTAAGTTTTTTAAACATGCATCAAAAGAATCTCCATAAACTGAAAAATCATCCATAAATACTTCCATGATATCTTCGATGAAATCATTAAAAATTGCAGTCATACAACGTTGAAAAGTTGCTGGTGCATTACATAGACCAAAAGGCATTCTTCTATATGCAAATGTTCCATAAGGACATGTGAAGGTTGTTTTATCTTGGTCATCCGGGTAAATATATATTTGAAAGAATCCGGAATAACCATCAAGAAAACAATAAAATGCATGACCGGCTATCCTTTCGATCATTTGATCAATGAAAGGTAAAGGAAAATGATCTTTCCTAGTTGCTTTATTTAGGTTCCTATAATCTATACAAACCCTCCAACCAGTGGTGGTTCTCGTAGGTATTAATTCACCTTCATCATTCCTTACTACAGTTATGCCTCCCTTTTTGGGTACACAATGGATTGGACTAACCCATTCACTATCCGAAATAGGATAAATGATTCCATTGTCTAAAAGTTTAGTAATCTCATTTTTGACTACTTCTTTCATGTTCGGATTTAAACGTCTTTGTCTATCCGCTTTAGGTGGCTTATCTTCTTCTAGGTGAATCCTATGCATTACAATACTAGGATTAATTCCTTTTAAATCTGAAATTTGCCATCCCACACTTCCTATTCTATTTCTAACAACTTCTTTCAATTTTTCTTCTTGATTTTCTGTTAATTTGTTAGAGATGATTATAGGTAGAGTATCACTTCCGCCTAGGAAAGCGTATCTCAGATGGTTTGGTAATTCTTTAAGTTCTAATTTAGGTGGAACTACTACTGAAGGCGGAACTGGTCCATCTTCTCGAATCAAAGGCTCTGGGTCCTTATCTTCTAATTCTTCACCCATTATAGGTTCTATTATTTCTTCTCTTTGAACAATGTCATTAACACATTCTTTAACTAAATCAAGCTTCATACAAGCGAAATCCTCCATAGGATATTTCATCGCTTGATTCATATCGAACTCGATCTTATCGTCACCTATTCGTAAAACTACTTTTCCTTCCGACACATCAACTAGAGCACGTCCCGTGTTCATGAATGGTCTACCAAAGATTAGCGGACAATTAGCATCATAAGCAAAATCTAAGATAACAAAATCAGTAGGAAAAATAAATTTGTCAACTTTCACCAAAACGTCTTCAATTATACCATATGGTCTTTTAGTGGATTGATCCGCTAATTGCAAAACCATATTGGTACGTTTGATGTCTTCTTCTAAACCTAATTTTTCAAAAATAGACAATGGCATCAAGTTTATACTAGCTCCTAAATCACAAAGACAACTTGGGAATTCCATATTTCCCAATGTATACGGAATGGTAAAGCATCCGGGATCTTTAAGTTTAGTAGGTAATTTGCTTGATACTATCGAACTACAATCTTCAGTAAGCGAAATGGATGAAATTCCTTCCCAACTAATCTTTTTTGAAATTAAATCTTTCAAGAATTTTCCATAGTAAGGAATTTGCGTAATTGCATCCATGAATGTTAAATTTATATGCAAATTTTTAAGTTTATCTAAAAATGATAAAAGTTGTTTATCATGGTCCTTATTTCGGACCCTGTGTGGAAAAGGTGGTTTTGGTACAAAAGGTTTCGTACTAGAGTCAATTGGTGTATCTTTTTGTTTTAACGTATCTTCTTTGGATTTTGGTAAATCATTTCCAGGTAAAGTTGAATTTCCGGGCATTTCCGGACCTAAATAGTTTTTCCCTGAACGAAGAGTGATAGCCTTAACATGCTCTTTCGGATTTTCTTCCGTTTGGCTGGGAAGACTTCCCTCTTTGCGGGATGGAATTGATTTAGCAAGTTGTCCAATTTGAACCTCCAAATTATGGATGCTAGATGATTGGTTTTTGATAAGCTGATCGAATTTACTTTTGATCCGTTTAAAACCATCGTCTTGATTACTTACCTTTCCATTCATAGCATCTATAAATTTGTCGATTTTTGAAGATAAAGTGCTAATCGTATCTCTTGTTTGATTTTGATAATTATTTACACGATACTGATTAGCATTTGCATTATTATTACTATTACTATCTTTCCAGTTAAAGTTAGGATGATTTCTCCATCCAGGGTTATAAGTATTAGAATAAGGATTAGTAGTTTGGTTTTGTCCTTGGACAAAATTTACCTGTTCTATCTCATTCATACCTTCGTAATCAATGTCTCTCTGGATTGGATCATTAGGATCGCATGGTGCCATAAACTTATCAATTTTGTGCGATAAGGCAGAAAATTGGGCTTGTAACATTGCTACTGGATCAAGATTCATTATACCTTTAACCGATGATGTACCTGAGGATGATGGTTTCGCCGTTGGTATATGTCCACGCTCTGCGGGCCACATACTGCTGTTGATTGCCATTTCCTCCAAAAGTTCTCTTGCTTGGGCGGACGTCTTCTTCATAAATAAACCTCCAGACATAGCATCTAATGAACCTCTAGTTGTAGGATTTAATCCATTATAGAATGTCTGCATTAAAAGTGCATCTGGCAGTTGGTGGTGTGGGCATAAACGTTGAAGTTCTTTAAAACGTTCCCAAGCTTCATAAAGAGTTTCATTATCATTTTGTGTAAAAGATGTCAATTCTTTGATGACTCTTGCGGTTTTTGCTAAGGGAAAATATTTTGATAAAAACGCTTGGGCTAATTGGTCCCAAGTTTCAAATCTTGCAGCAGGCATAGAAGTTAACCAAATTTTTGCCTTATCCTTCAAAGTGAAAGGAAAGAGGCGAAGTTTGATTGCTTCGGCTGTTACATCAGTAATTTTAAAAGTATCACAAATTTCTAAGAAATTTGTCAAATGTGCATTAGGGTTTTCGTTAGGTAGTCCATAAAACGTTACGTTGTTTTGCAACATATTAAGCAAAGCAGGCTTAATTTCAAATTGATTTGCGTTTATACAGGGTCTAACTACACTATTAGTTACACCGGCCATTCCTGGCCTAGCATAATCCATAAGTGTCGATGGATCGGCCATATTTTCTGGCTGGATTTTTTTGGTTTTTATGGGTGTTTTGTCTTTGTTTTTGTTGTTTTTCTTGTTTTTCTTAAGTGTTCTTTCAATTTCTGGATCAAAAGGGTCTGGTGGCGTGCCCGAATTTCGCGAACTACGCATGAACTTGAAATGGTTACACGAGCCAAACTACCTTCAAAACAAAATTGAAAACAAATATGTTATATAAATTGAAAAATAAATAAAATATAAAAATTGTATAAAAATAATGTGTAAACCTAGATTCGAAAACAAAATACGAAAAATAAAAATTTTGTCAAAAATTTTGGCGTATCCCCGACAACGGCGCCAAAAACTTGTTTGTTTTCAAAAATACAAATGCAACGTATATTGCAACACTTTTAAATATATTGCAACAAATGAAAAAAAAACTTAACATTCATTCATTCATTTGTTTTCAAAAAAACTTGTTGAGCGATTTCCGCAAGTGCACGGAGCAAATGAAGGATGAATTTTACAAAACAGGAACATTTAGAACTTTTTAGAAAAACAATGAATGTATTCATTTGCATTAAGCAAAGAAAACAACTTAAACTTTGTATCAATTATGATGATGAAATAAATGACGGAACCTCTAATTAATTGGCTTTGAACGCGACAAAACCCTTTCGGGATAGTTGCCCTTACTCAAATTAAAACTCTTTCGAGATGATAATTTGCCTAAGTGTTCAACAAAGTTTCCTTGTAATGATTTTGAATTCAACTGCGTATTAATGAAAACACCAGCCTCACTTATATTGGATTGGTTACCATAAGTGCTGCATAACGATTTGTCAAATAGAACGGACTTTATTAGATGAAATATAAATTGATACAAGTTTACAGAGAACATGGAGCATCGAGTTCTTCGAGGGCGTGCAAGTGAACGGTTTGATCGGTTCCTTTCCTTGGGTTTCCTTAGAGGTTGTCAGGCTCAGGGGCGAACACTCTACTCAATCTTCTCGCTGTAACTTCGTAATAGGGATTCGGTCGGCCACTACCATGATGCAAACTAAAACTGGAACAATGTCTAAACGCTACTGAGTTGTAATTAAACTATAAACAATATGTGTACCTCATCTTGTTTTGTACAGAATCTAATTTCTAACTCTCGAAATGTTTTTACTTAGAACTTAGACATAAGTTCTACGCTCTGATTCTATATCTATATTATAACATTTCATTGCATTTTTTCTCAACATCAACTCTTTATTTATAGATGTTGAAGGGTTGTGTTTGAAGTGATGTATCCGTTGGTTAAGAGTCGTGTCCGTTGTGAAAGTACGTCTTTATCCACTTGAACGAACGCGTTTCTTGGATCTCAGCATGTGTTAAATGCTTTTGGCAAATTTTCTGCACTTACCGAGGATAGGAATCCTCGGCCGTGAATGACGTAGCATTAAGTTGAACGTTGGACGAAGGGGAGAAATGGCTAAACCACGCGTGTCGCGGTCGCGGGTTGGGGATTCACTGTCGTGGCACGGTGAGTTTTCTCACTTCTTTGCTTTCGTTCGTGTCCTCGACTTGATGCTTTCGATTTACGTCGTCTTTGACTCCTTTGGTAGGGTTTTTCTTCTGTTTTTGATCCTTTTTCGTTCCTATTTGGATTTTACCAAATATTTAGGTACCTTGCAAGAAAGAAAGATATTCGAGAGTAAAAGTAATCTAAACAGATATAAACAACATAAATTTGTAATAAAAATGATGTAAATGTTAATGATATTTTAGGTATATTTTGGGCTTCACAGTCAGCATGCTCAGAAACACATGGCTCAGCAAGTTCGTCAGCCATGAAACAAATCTTTGCTGACTCAGTGGCATCAGCTTCTGATGATGAAGACTCATCACTGTCGCTCCAAGTTGCCACCATTGCCTTCTTGCTGTTCTTTCTTTCTTTCCTCGGCGTGGGACAGCTTGACTTGATATGGCCAGTTTGATGATATTCAAAGCATGTAATGGGCTTTGAGCTGTCCTTCTTGTACTTGCTGTCGCTGGAATCAGCTTTGTGCTTATCAAACTTCTTGTAAGGCTTCTTAGAATATTTGTCATTCTTTCTGAACAGCCTTTTCATCTTTCTAGTGAACATAGCCATTTCTTCATCGTCTGTTGAGCTCCCATCAGTGGAGTCAGCTTTCATGACAAGAGACTTTTGCTTCTTATCTTCAGACTTTTCCTTCACCTCGAAGTTCTTCATTGATATGTCGTGGGTCAGCAGCGAGCGAATGAGTTCATCATACTTGTAGGTGGTTAAGTCTTGAGCTTCCTCAACAACAGTTTTCTTTGCTTGCCAGCTTTTAGGAAGACTCTTAAGAATCTTCTTGTCTTGCTCTTCCTCAGTGAAGATCTTTCCAAGTCTCTTGAGCTCGTTGATTATGTTTGTGAACCTTGCGTTCATGTCAGAGATTCCTTCATCATCATTCATTTCAAACAGCTCGTACAACCTCATGTGCTGGTTGACCTTGGATTCCTTCACCTTATTGGTTCCTTCATAGGTGACCTCCAGCTTCTTCCAAATCTCCTGCGCTGACTCACAACCTGAAATCTTGTTGTATTCTGCAGCATCTAAAGCACAGTGAAGCATGTTTATAGCCGAAGCATGATTTTGTAGCTTCTTGAGATCATCCTCTGTCCATCTAGTCTCAGCTTTGACAACCATTTGGCCATCAATAGTTTCAACAGGAACAAATGGGCCTTGGACTATAGATAGCCATGCACTCATATTTGTTGCCTGAATGAAATTTTTCATTGTATTCTTCCAAAAGGTATAGTTAGAACCGAAGAATAGAGGAGGCCGAGTTATGGACAGACCCTCAGGTAAAATCTGAGTTGTCAGATTTCCTGGGAGAAACCGAGTGCTGTTCTCAGCCATAGTGGGGATCAGCTCAAGGTAGTTAAACCTTGCACAGTGAGCTTTCAAGCTCTGATACCACTTGTTGGTCCCTTATAACGTGACAAGTTAGTTCCAAAGGGGGGATAGGAACTATTTAAAATTTTGTCCGTTAAGGCTGACTTCTTTTCTTATGAAAAGGTTTACACAGCGTCACTAAGTAGATTCAAGACACAAGCTTAGTCAACTTGTGACTAAGTCTGCTTCTTTACTTGAGTCAGGAAATAGCACTTAGAGTCTATTCCTGAACTCAGCTTCTTAGTAGACTTAACTCAGCGTGAGTTCTTTACTTAGTCAGTTTTATAGCAAGCAATATATATTAAAGGAGTTTAAGGATTAGAAAGATATTACTCAGCAGACTTATCCTGGTTCGGCCTCTCCGCCTACGTCCAGTCCTCGAAACTCGTTCCGAGCTTTTTGAATTCTCTACTGAGCTCTTTAAAGGTAGAGCACGAAACCTTTTACAGATAGAAGCTGAGTATAACAAGAGTACCTTCCTGTATACCTCTACTCACTCCTATATCTACCGCTGAGTACTATAACCGAGTACTCAGCCTCTCCTTTCTATTCTTCTAGAAATGATAAAGTGTTTGCCCTAAACAACAATTGCTAAGACACTTTAGATGATTGAAAATCACTCTAGACTTTTACACAATAATATAGAAATTGGTGTAAGGTATTTGCTTTGCTTTTCTCACAGAAACTTCAAGTATGAATTTGGTCAGCGTTTCGACTAATTGAAGATCTGCATCGATTGAAGCAAATGGATGGTCTTTATATAGTGACACTTGAGGCACCTGGTCATTTCGAATTTCGAAATAACCGTTGGAGGGAAACGGCTTCCTGTCGTTGTCACTCTGGGCGTGCTCAGCGTCGTTGGCCAATAGGATTCACGCATCTTCTGTCCACGGCAGCTTTTTGTCCTTGAAACAGAATGTTTCGACATTTAAGGCAAAGTCCACGAGATAGCTTCCTGCGCCTTCTGAACTTTACCCAAAGTAGAATTACTTTGTCTGGAAGTTGATCGTTGTCTGCCGCTGTCCAGACTGCATTGTCGTCCAACTCAGCAGCTTCAACTTGAAGCTTTTGCCTCGAAGGCTTCTCGATCCTTCTTTTGCTGAGTCGTCGTTTTACTTGATACGGCTACGTTTTGAACTCTTGGGCCGAATGGTCTTGATGTGTTGACTTGGACTTGACTTTCACTTTAAGGGCCTTTGGGCTTTTTAATCTTAATGTCTTGTAAACAATTAAACTCAACATTGAACAAACACATTAGTGTAATAAATCAAAGCATTTAAATTTAATGTGTTAGAATATTTTTATCATTACTTAAATAATTTTGTCAAATCAAAATCATGTGGAAAGGTGTTTCAACAGCGGACACGTTTACATAACACATGCCCACTTGTAAATAATATTTGCTTATAAATAAGTCAAAAGTTAGAGCCACATGTACGCAATTAACTATTCATTCTCTCTTACTAAACTAGTTTCAAGTTGGTATTCTTTTCTAGATACCTCACTAACTTAAGCATCGGAGAGAGTTCACTGGACTCCGGTCCCTGTCTAACCGTTTACTGTGTTATCATGTCACTGGAAACTGTTTACAAGAAAGATTATGATATTCTGATATCACTTACGCTTCAGCTCGGAAAAATCATAACTCATTTTCTAAACTGAGGAACAATGAAGGTAATTGGTGCGGGTGGGACAGTGAATTAGAGGGAGTATTAACAGGCTATTTCCAAGATATTTTCACCGCTTGAGGTAGTGATGCTGATGATATTTTGTCTCTAACTCCACATAAGTGTCTTCTCATAATGAATTCCTACTTCATCCGTTTTTAGTAGAGGAGGTTCGATCGATATGTTTCTCGATGCACCTGGACAAGAGTCTAGGACCAAATGGATTGAACACGACTTTTTTCCACCACTTTTGGCATATAGTGGGATCCGGTGTGGTAAGTACATGACTGTCAGTTCTAAATACTTCTCAAATACTTTCGGGGCTCAACGATACTCTTATTGTAGTGATAAAAAAAAAGTTGATGTAGAGAATGCTTTTGATCTCAGGCCGAAAATATTGGCTAACAAGTTCAAGCAAGTTCTTCCATCCGTTATTTCAAATGTCAGAGTGTGTTTTTCACTGATAAACTTTTCACCAAAACTATTTTTTTTGTCACAACGACTAGCCCATATGGGAACCGGAGTAAAGTTTTCAACCTCCAATTCTTAGAAAAATATTGTCATGTCAGCATGAATAACCCACCAATCCGAATATAAGGATCAAATGCTCTTTCAAAACCAGTTCTCCAAATCGAATTAAAATTATAACATTTGTTTGTGATATTAAATAATAAATATAAAATAAATTATATAACAATAATATACTAATTAAACTATAACTTTTTAGAAGTTAAATTTTATTTTATTACACATTCATAAAGGAAACATATGCATGTTGGAAGTCGGTATATAACAAATTATATTTTTCATTGTATTAAAAAAAATGGTTAGTTGAATGTTATTATCAGTTCTGTTAATTAGAAAATGTTAATTTGAAGTGGAAAGCTCCAACATGGCAACAAAATCCCATTATTATTCAATAATCAAATAATTAATTACAAGGTTTCCCAGTTTCCAACTAATTAACATTTGATGTTGACTTCCACTTAATTGGTTTGGTGGGTTGGGGTGCCCATATCATTTTAAATTCTCCAAGTTTTTCTTTTCTCATTAAAACCAACATTCAGTAAACCATATGCAACCCCGGAACTTGTCAATTTTGGTCATTTTTCTCCATGAACTTACGTGACGACCTATTTGCCCCCTCAACTATTTAAAAGTGGTATTAGAACCAGCATGTTCATGGAAGTATTAGAACCAGCCTGCATATATGTAACTTCATTTGCAGCTTGTTTTAGTAGTGCACAACCCTATATGCAATTTTTATAAGAGAACTTATGTATTGTCTATACTAACCTCATTTGCAGCTTGTTTTAGTAGTGCACAACCCTTTTTATTATGACCTTGGTCCTTGGAATGAGATATGTAATAATTATTTCCGTTATAATGAAAACAGGGGGTTGCTAATACCACTTTTAAATAGTTGAAGGGGCAAATGGGTCATCCCGTAAGTTCAGAGGGCAAAATGACTAAAAGTGACAAGTTCAGGGATTGCATATGGTTTAGGTCTAAAATTAACATTATGCAAAGTGAGTGTTTCATTCATAGGATAAAATAGTACATATCTGATATAATTAATTAAAAAATTACAATTCATAAGTATTTAAATCTGTATCTTCAATATCATAGATCGTGATAGAATAATGTTAGACAATGTTTGATACATAGGTGGGAAACAAACTCCATCTAGAATCGATTTCAGAGTCTCTTTTTTCGGGAATGACTTCATAATATTTTAATGAGCCAGATCTATATGAGTGGTAGGTAAAACTCTTATGTTTTCCAATGAAGGAAGACATGGTATCCCTCATATAGAGAGATAAACTATAACCACCCAATTTAGAGAAATACAAAAAAGAAGAAAAAACTTTACATAAACGAGAACCTATCAAACCTACTATAATAGTAGATTGATAAAAAAAAATCATTCAATAAAAAAATTATTAAAGTAAAGTAAAAAAATGAGTTTATTTTCAAAAAAAAAAAAAAAAAAACCGGAAAAAACCCAAAAATTTGAGAAAAATTTGGATAGGGTTTTGCTCCTGAGCTTGCAAAAACCTCCATTCCCATATATTTTTTATAACACTTCTGAATGAAAATCATTTTGAATCCTATTACATTGATATAATTGGGAAAAAAAATATATACACATGTATCGTGAATATATTGATCGAAAGTATTAGTAATATTCTAAAATTTTCCTACTTCCCAAATCATTTAGGAAGCCAATATTTTAAAGTTGGCAAATTAGCTTCTTTTTTTTCTTATCTTTTTGAATTCGATGCTTAGTAATTAATAATTAAATATGTAAGTGGCAAAATCAGATCATTGTTTAACATACATCCAAGAAAATTATTTACCAAATCACATAAAGATTAATGGAGATCAACTTATTCTATTTTAAACATTATGGTATTAGTGCTTCTAACTTTTGTACCTTCAAAAACTTATTACTTTATATAATTTTCTAATTAACTTATGTTAAGAATGTACTTCCCACTTTGACCTCCTATTAATCTAATATGTGACACTTGGATCTCATTAAACCATGTAATATACTTATTACTTACTTTTTGCTCCCTCTAATGGGGCTGTTTGTGGCAATTAAGTGGACACATAATCATTAATTTAAGACAAAAGTATGTATTATTAGGTTCAAAAGGTAAAATTAACATACAACCCTTTTTTTTTAATATTAGGAAGAAAAACATACAACTTGAGTCTACTATCATTAATAATTGGATTTAAATTAATATTGATTTGGTTAATTCAAGAAACAGCCAAGTTTGATTGACAGAATTTTGAAATTTTAATTTATAATCTTATTGATAAATTGAAAATTATTCTGTATAGAATTATGACGATTAAATATTTTAGGTTTGATTATTGGTGATTGTTTAAAGGGCTTCCTACTTGAATATCATGATTAACTACAAAATTATAACTAAATCAGATTATTAAACTTAATTCTCAATATGTTATTATTTTTCATATATAACAAATAAAATATGCTTTAACATGTTCTAAACTCCAATTCATAAATCCTAAACTTTAGACTATATTCTATATCTCTAATTTATAAATTCAAATTCTTAAAATAGATTAAAAGTAATGATTTTATTAGTTTGATATAATTCAAAATTAGGACTTGACATGATTGTAGATAGTTTTTCAAATGTGAATTTGTATATAAATTTCCCTTGTTTTAACTTATAATTGCAATTTTTGAAGTTTAAGTATTGATAAGGGATAAGAGCCCACCTCAACACTTTAAGCCCATATGTAAGTCCAGCAAGAGCCCAGTCCATTTACCTAAGTTTGATTGACAGAATTTTGAAATTTTAATTTATCAGCTTATTGATAAATTGAAATTTATTCTGTGTAGAATTATGACGGATTAAATGTCTTAGGTTTGATTACACAGAAATTCATCTTTTACAAACTATTTACAACTATGTCAAGTCATAATTTGAAATTATGTCAACTTAGTAAAATCAGTACTTTTAATTTATTTTAAAAATTAAAATTTATAAATTAGAAGTCTATAATATATTTTGTAAGGTTTATGATTTATGAATTGGAGTTTAGAATTTTTAAACTACAATATAAAATCATAATATGTAGAGAATAATGACATATTAAGAATTAAATTTGATGATATGACTTAGTTATAATTTTATATTTAATTATGATATTCATGTATTTGACCCTTGTTTAAACTTATAATTGCAATTTTTGAAGTTTAAGTATTAATGAGGGATAAGAGCCCATCTCAACACTTTGAGCCCATAGGTAAGTCCAGCAAGAGCCCAGTCCATTTACCTAAAAGGCATTTCAGACGTCAAACCTAATGCTTCACTCCTATAAAAGGGAGACCTAATTAATGGTACATGGGATCTTAATCTCTCTCTTGCACTTATTAACTATTTATTTCCTTCGTATCTTCTCTATACTGACTTGACTGTTAGAGTGTTCTTAAGGACGGATTTCGATGTAAGAGGAGAACGACAGGAGAATAATAACTGGAAAGCCCATCATATTATTATTTGGTGCGGTGAGCATATAGTAGCACATGACTCCATTTTCATTCTCAAAATTCATCCCTCTCGCAGCTACTGCACAGTAATGACCAACTCATAGATAACGCCAACACCAATCAAAGAAATGGTGAATGCCCTGATTACCAGATCTAACTCCCCCTCAAATGAAGTTCGGCCAAGCCCAACGATACAATTGCAGAATTCGGGTCCGCTACTAATGGAGAACGATTCTGATGAAGAATCCACCGAGCCCTCCAGGAAGCTCATTAGCATGATGAGGATTTTCCAGAATGCACAATCCCTCCAAACAGCATCACATACGAATATTATCGACCAACAGCTAATCCTCTATGAGGACAATCGAAAAATCAAGGAATTTCTGAGGATCCAAGTGTCTACATAACAATAACCCTCCACTTCGATCCAACCAGCGATATTCACCAAGACACTGACACTAGTCGTTGGGGAAACTCTAGTGGAAGTTCATCCTTTTCTACGCCTTCTCACAGAGGTGCAACCCACCATTCAATCAGTGGTGGTCCCATCCACCAAGCCTCATGTCTCTTTGGACTTCAAGGAGATTCTAGAATCCATGTTCCAGAAATTTCTTGACAAAAGAGTTCACTCAACGGAGTAATGGGTGCCAATGTCATCTTCATTACGATCCTAGTAGTCCACAAAATCATAGAAACTTATTTTCCCGTAGATTAGAAGACTTTCAGATTGATTTACAGTTCAGGCATTAAAAATCACATTGCCTATGAGTTTAATCCAATAAAAGTACTGAAATTTTTTATTATTTTTTTATATCAATTATAACATTTATATATTAATATTTTCTTTTATTTTTAAATAATTCTCATTTCTTTTATGATTGCTAATATTTTCTTTTATGATTGCTAATACTTATTTTTATTTTAGAGTCATCAACATTCAATAATCATGTATAGAATAGATATATATACATTATTTGACCATAATGCAAATTAACATTATACATATAGTTTACTGTATGAAAGTTTAAATTTGGGTTAATAATTATTAGTACTTCTGTTAGAGTCAATGAGTAATCAGACCAAGTAAAATTAGAAGTGACGAGATTAGAGATTATTGAGTTGCAAGAAGTTTTATTATGTTAAAGGGGTTGTCGGGCACAATTCTTGCCAATGGGAGTATAAAGTAAATTCGTTAAGTTTTGTCAATTGTAAAGTCAGTCTGTTCTTCTTTTTTTAAATTTACGAATAATCTCTACTTTCTTATATGTATATTAATGGGTGAAATTTAAAATAAAATTATGATTTTGAAGATTTCGACCTGTAATATGTCTGAGAGAACTTCGAGCAAGCCAGCCAGCCAGCCATCGACATTTAAAAAACGATGGAGGGAGGAGGAGAAATAGGTGGAAAAGGTGGACTCTTGGAAACAATATAACAATGGTATAATTCTTCATTTTAAAATCACTTAATATATAATAATTAATAAAAAAAATCTAAGTTTAGTAGTTTTAAATTAATTTGGGCCCTTTCTTAAAAAAAAGGGATAAATACATAAATATCAAATTAAGTACAAAATTACAATTAAGTCATATCACCAAACTTAATTCTTAATATGTCAATATTCTTTATATTTTATGATTTTACACCATAATTTTAAAATTCTAGACTCCAATTCATAAATCTTAAACCCTAGAAAATATATTCTAGACTTCTAATTTAAAATTCCAATCCTTAAAATATATTAAAAGTACTGATTTTACTAGTTTAACATAATCAAAATTATGAGTTGATATAGTTGTAAATATTTTTTTAAAGGTGAATTTCTGTGTAATTTTCCCAAAAAAAATATTTTGGGCCCCTTATTTTTAGGGTCCCGTAGCGCATGCCTTAGTGGGCTACCCCTCGGGCCAACCATGATTTAACATTTGGTTAAATTACAATTACAATTATAATTTTACAAATTTATTTCTTATTTCAGTTACAATTTTACATGAGAAGTGAATATTTAGGAGAGAATTTAAGAGTGAATTAGTCTTTAAAAAAAAGTATTATGACATTAATCTTATTGGAGTCCATAAGGTCAGAATGATGAACTTGTCTATTGATTTAAAGGTTTTATTTCTTCTTGTTTGTTACAAATGTTCTCTACTTTTACCCCCATAAGATGCATGTGAAGGCAAAGTTAATTTTAACCAGATGTAAGTTGTTTTAAATATATTATAGGTTTAATACATTACTGTTAGAATAACCGAATGGTTATTATTCTGTTTTAGGAAATATTATTGTAGAGTTATTTGTAATTAGTAGGTTGATTTGGCGGAAAGGTGGCTTTGGTAGTGACGGGATAAAGGTCGCCTTGACTCTCACATCTCATTATACGCCGGCCCGTCTGAAAATCCTTCACAGAAAATCCAAACGGGTCAAATTCGACAGATACTGAATTGTCAGAAGTAAACTTATAGACAAAGACTAAATTTTTAATAATATGTGGAGCATATAAAACATTTCTCAAGGCTAAGGGTGGATGTGGGTGAGTTAAGTTTGTGTGCCCTAGTCCGTGAATCAGAATTGAATGTCCATTACCAACAATTATGCCATGATTATTGCTCATATTAAAAATAGACGAGAGTTTACCCTTATCAGACGTCATATGTGAAGTAGCGCCTGTGTCCATGTACCATGGATTTTCCGGAGGATTGAGGCTCAGAGTGTACAAAGCAGATTCAATATTCGTAGGCTCGGAATCGGTAACAGTATGAAAGGCCTGTTGTGGGCGAGGGCCTAACAGCCCTGCATTCTGAGCCGGAGGAGGACCTATGTAATTGCCAGTGGGCCGAGCCCATGACTGAGATGGATATGAACATGGAGGGGCCTGCCAAGGAACCCAAGACCAAGAGCCCTGTTGTGAACCTCCCCAAGACGGATGCTGCCACTGATTTGCCGAACCACCACTTCTCGGCCGGTTCGCTGGATTATTTCCACGACCACCGCCATTGCCGCCACCACGAGAATTATTATTAGGGTAAAGTTCAAATAAAACCTCTGTGGTTTCACTAATTTTCAGATAAAGGACTGTAGTTTACTTTTTGTCAAAACGAGGATTGAGGTTTCAAACTTGGATTAATGCTATTAAAACCATCTTTAACGACCTGAAAATGAAACTTTTTAAGAATTAAAGTTGTTCAATGTCATATTTTCTATGGAACTACATTTTCGATTTTCGAAAATCATCTTTTTTGGAATTTTCTCTCTCTAAACATTAACTTTCTCTCTCTTTACTAAACATTATCTAAACAATCTCAAAATAAAAAAGTTGAAGAATTAAAGTTGATTAGAATATTAGTAGTTCTTAAAATATGTCATTTTTGAAGTCACCAAAGGTGATTTTAATAGTATCAATCGAAAAAGTCCTTATTTTGTTAAAGTTAAAAACATCAATCCTCGTTTTGACAAAAAGTAAACCACAGTCCTTTTTCTGAAAATTAGTGAAACCACAGGGGTTTTATTTGAACTTTACCCTTATTATTATTATTCCAGCGCCCCTTTTTCTTATTATGTCCCCGATTACCTCCTTGAACCGGACGAGATTGTTGCTGCATATACCCAAACGGATTAGCAAACGAAGGAAAAAAGGGAGAAGATCCCGCCGCCACCAAAATAGTCCCCGCCGAGGCAGTAGCGGCCTTCTTCGCTAAACCGGCCTCCTCCAATATAACCATCGATCGAGCCTGATTAAATAAAGGAAGAGGATCCTTTTGTCGAATAATAGTGCCGATACTATTATATGCTTCAGTGAGACCCAAAACCATCTGAAGAACAAGTCGGTCATTCGACACCGGGGAATCCACATTACGGAGTTGATCCGATAATTCCTTTAGACGTTGACAATAAGCAGTGGCGGAAGAAAAATCCTTCATAAGAGTATGAGAAAACTCTTGTTCAATTGAAACTGCACGAGAATGCTTATTGTCCTGAAAGATGTCACGTAAACGATTCCACGCCTCCATGGCGGTAGCATCCAGCTCAATTATCGTCTCTAACAGATCATGAGTAATGGTGGCATAAATCCATCCAAGAACCGTGGCATCTAAGGTTTCCCACTGATCTTTGGCAGCCTCATCGGAGGGAGAGGCAACGGCTTTACCATTCGGAATGATATGGTGGATAACTTTGTGGGATTTGGCAAAAACTTTAAAGAGTTCCACCCAAGTAGAATATTGAACCTTCTCCAAACTAAGAATAATGGAGATATGGTTTTTAATATTAGACACCCAAGATATGCTTATTTACTAAATTTATTAAACCCCCCCTTGGAACTAATCCTATTACATTACACGGGACCAACAATAAGGACCCCAAATAGATTCACATTTCATAAAATGCGAACCCATATCAAAAAAATGCTAACCCCAATGGATTCACATTTCATAAAATGCGAACTCATATCATACAATGCGAATCCCAAAATCACATATAAATTATATTTGGATTTGGTGATTTGTAATATTAAAGCGTAATCAAGACCAACAATCAACATCAGGAAAGATTGAAAAGGAGGATTCAGATCATCAATCAAAACTTTTTATTAAGAATGAGGACGAGATAGGAAGTTGTAATGTTCACATGCTTTCACACTTGTAATGTTCAAAGCTTTGCTCCATCAGAATTCAAGGAAGGTGAAGAGTCGAAGCTGCTGCAGAATCCAAGAATTTGGAAAGTGGAAGAGATATGAAGTTGAAGAGTTTAAGGATATTATGGGTATATGAATTGAAAAATGTCTAGTTTGATGGCATAGGTTGAAATAAGCTTAGAAATATAAATGGGTCTCACCAAATGCCTAATTTTGTAAAATTTCTTAAAAAAATATGATCAATCCAAAATGTTATTTAACATTTTCCGAATCATTCCCTAACACACTTAAATTAATCATTTGCTAACATTCTTTTATACTCGCGTATATGTATACGTGAATTGAAAAGCAAATTTTAGTAAATAAATAATATCACGCGTAGGTTAATTGTACGATTTCAAATAAAAACAACAATTAATCTAAAATGTTATTTTAGATTTAATTAGAATTGGAATTAACATAGAAACATCACCCAGATTATTTCATAATATATAAAAATAAATTTATGTTGAAATTCCTTTTTATATTTTTCTCATATCATTATATATGCGAATTTAGTAAATAAATAATATCGCGTGTATGTTGCGCGCACGATCCCAAATAAAAAAATTAATTAATTTGAAATGTTATTTCGGATTTAATTACAGTAAAAACCAAAATAGAAAACCTATTCAACCAAATCATAATATATTTAAACGATCTTTTGTTAAAATTATTTATTTTCGTGTATGTTAAATATGTGGAATAAAAGTTATTTTTAATAAACTAAATAATATCGCAATACGTACGAGTCCTAATGAAAAAACAAACTAATCTGAGATGTTATCTTAGATTTAAATAGAACGATTCAAATCAGTCTGAAAAACGTCGTTTGAACCATTTAATAATATGGCTAAAATGCTCTTATTTAAAATTCATATTTTATTTCCATATATGTGATATATGAGAAATTGAATTGAATTTTAAATCAATAAATATGATTATGCATATATGCATAATCTCAAACTAAAGCAAATTCTAAACCTCAATTCTAAAAAAGTAATAAAAACCACACGAGTATACGGATCACACCAATATATATCACAAACAATTAACAAACATATAGCAACAAAAAGTGCCAATTTATTGAGCATGGTCGGATAAGACTACGTCTTTTCCCTTCACGTGATCGGAAAAACCAACTCAAAACTATTTGCAGATCATCCTTACTCAAAACTTAATCACACAGAGTCAATTCAAACAAATCGAGCGTCCAAACATTCCCGCACGCAACAATGATTGGTGGTGGCTCCAACAAAAAAATAGGGAAAAACACAAGCAAAAAAAACGTTGAGAGGATGTCTCACGCCTCGGGAGGGCACAAGGTGCGACACCTTGAAAGCTTCCTTAGATGCAGTTTGGGTTACCTGTGTTGACACCAGAAAATCAATTACAAACTTTGTATTTATTTTTTTAGGAAGGTCATTGGTATCCTAGAAAAGTAAGAAAGATCTAACTGTTTCTAGATCATCGAGAGAAGTTGAATACAAGGCTACAACTTCATGAACAGAAGTTGAATACAATTGATATTTATTGTTCTGTTATATTTTACAAGCCTTACAGATTGATCACAAACTTCATATTCCCTTGTTTTATAATAATGAGTAAGCAATCTATGTCACTAATAACTTTACTTTTCACGAAAGAACCAAACACATAGAATTGGATTGTTACTCTATAAGGGAAAACACAAAGCATGGTTGATTCATCATTTATATGTCACTACACGAAATCAATTGGCACACATTTTAACCAAGGTTTTTCCAATTAAGTTTTTTTCAGTTTTTTCTACCCCACCTTGGAGTCTTAATCATCTGCACTTCAGCTTAAGGGGGAGTGATAGGATTGAAATGTAATATTTTAGTTTAATTAAGAGTAGATTAGACTTTATTCTTTCTTTCGATTTCTGTGTGTTGTATATAAGCCTAACGGCAATTAGAATTAGGTAACTTTCATTTCCGCTGTTTTTTTCTTTCTTTCTTTTCTCTATAATTCTTTCTTCTTCCTTAGAGAATCACATCTTCACTTTTATAAGCAGACTTGTTAAATCTTTCATTTTTTTTTCTTTTCTCACTTTGTTACAATGCTCAAACTCATATATTAATAAGTTACCTAAATTTTATAAAGTTTTAGATTCATAATTTGTTTAATAAAAAAAAATAAATAAATAAAAGTGAGGAAGCCCAACATTACATGGTACAGAGTAGAAACTGATATGAGGTAATTGACCCCTCGATTGGACTGGGTCTGGACCTATTAGTGGCAATGTTGAACAAACAAAAATAGGTCACATCCACCATATGTCTATGTGTTTAGTGGTTGTAAATTAAAATTAGAGGACTCGTTCAAAAGAAAATGAAGGTGACCCAAAGTGGTCCTTCCCAATAATTCCTATAATAAGTCTAACAAAACCTTGACCCTTTTTTCAATTAACCACCATACTTATTACAACTTACTACTAATTATTTGATGGTTTCTGCCAATTTGTGTTGCTTGTGGCGCACCGTTCCCTGCCTCTTGTTTGGTGGGGTTTCAATTACGCGATGTCGAAATGGGCACGAGCGAATTTGAAGAGGTCCGGAGTATTGCTTATCGGAAAACTTCATTGAATTTGTATACGGAGTTTTAAGTTTGCAGGATAAAGGCACACAATAGAAAAAAATTAATTAAGTACTCATAAGCATTGGAGTACCTTTGTCAATGAGTGAACCCTGTATCTTTTACTAAAAACGATGATGGAGAAGTGGGATTTCTGCTCACTGTTCCTCGGTCGGTCTCTTCTTATACTGGAATCAATACCCTGAAAGCAATTTGACGATATTGGTTAGAGATAGCAAAAGACTAATAATCATTAAGAGTAAGAGAGGAGAATTCAAGGTCCTATTATCATAAATGAGACCTTATTTATAGATGTTGGTGATATAAGACTAAATGATATCACACGTATGACGTTGTCATCATACTCATTGCGGCCCAACCCCAAATGTAATAAAGGGCCCAAACAACGCCTAAGACAGCCCCCGACCCATTTCAACAAGTTAGAGACAACCACTACGGCCTAAGCCCAATGAGCGGTAGCCCATCCTGGCTTATGAGGTTCTAATCTCGGAGCTTCAAAGGATCTTCTAGAATCCTATGAGACAAATGATTCCTCACAGAATTCGAATTCCTTAAGGGATCAGGAATTCTAACTCCATAAGGATTCCCAAAAAGGTGATTACCTTAAACCTAATCGAACACAAGGTTTGGTACGTTAATTACTATCTCTAAACTAGTCCATACCCTTTCATCATAAATCAGAAACTGACTTAGACATTAGAGCGGGTTTGCCGCACTCCGACCCTATCTAACTTGTATACTATTTTGTAGGCTCAACATGACATTGGATCAGTATCATGGTTTGGACATATAACCAAAATCAGGTAATGAGTTATCATATTTGGTCCAATATTTCTAATGCCCCTAGGCTCTTAGAGCATCTCCAAGGCAAATTTTCATTTTGGTCTTCCCTATCTCCAATTCTCTATATTTCTATCCCCAATCCCTATTTTTTCTCCAATCCATTTATATAAATTCTTTCCTATAAAGTATATTTCATACTTTATTCTATTTCAACTATTTTTTACCTCTAATTTATCACATAATTATTTTATTAATTCTCCATTAATTTGGGGAAACATAGATTATTCCCCAATTGTAGGGAAGAATGAATTTCTTCCCTACAATTAGGGAAGACAATGAGGAGGGTTGGACTGCCAACTCTCCCCAATTCACCATTTTCAACCCTCCATATGGGAAGGGTTGGAGATGCTCTTACCTATTGGTTCTAATCTTTGGATGGGCAAAAGTGGGGTGAAAACTTGGTCATGGATTCATATTCTTCACTAAATGGGCTATTCATAATCGTGTTATATGATTGTATATAGTTATAAATGTAACTGACAAAAAGAAAACGAAACAAATCGTGTATGACGGTATTGTGTTTGTAAATATAATATTGTTGGGTGAGAATTTGATAAATGGAATTTATATTCCACGTAATACTATATGATATAACCCATAGAATGTCTTGGATGGTGAGGCCAAAGGAAAATGAATGGTTTTACAAAGTTATACTACTTAGGAATTAAATAAAGAGGTTAACATGTCAATATATGTTACGTGGCTCCGACATGTGGTTGGTGAACCTTTTTTGGCTGCTTGGAAACTTGTTGCCATTCTACATTTTTATTTGTTTTTACTAAGTGTACTATAATAACTTAACGTAGTTGAGCTTTCAAGTTTCAATTTAATAATGTTCAAAATTACTCATCAAATACCTCTATGATACTGTAATATACAATAACTGCATTTCAATTTCGAAAAAAAAAAATCATCAGTCATAAGAATTGATTCTTTTTGGTATAAATTAATCAAAATTTAGAAATATTAATGTGTGATATAATAGATCAAATATGTCCTTTAGAATGGTCCCGCTGAAAGTTGCATTTCTAATCTCATCCCTACACGTGTCTCGAACGTTAATAAGGGCATAGAAATCGGTACTTTCTAGAAATGTCCCTTAGAACCTTATAAATGTACGGTGAAATTGTGCAGCTAATGTATCTCATTCTCTCAACCGTAGAATTCCTTTGACCTTTTTGAGGTAAAATTAGAGGTTTGTGTCACTTTAGAGGTTTTGACTGTTAAACCTTTAAAGGGGTGTTTGGTTCGCGTAGGGGTAAGAGAATGGAATCAAGAAAGGGATACAATGAGAAAGGAATGGAATGACTTTAAATTCTTTTATCCGTTTGTTTCAGTTTCACAAAGGGAATGATATACCTATAATTCTCTTTATGGCTGTTTGGTTCAAATTTGTAATAAATCAGGATTGTATTTTTAATAATAATTTCTATATATACATGTGTCTCTATTAATAAAATATAAGAATTAAAATCAATTAATTTAACCATTAAAATTAAAAGATGATAAAACAAACGAAACTGAAATAAAAATAATTAAAGAAAATGTATACACATTATATTTTAAAAAGAAAATGATTATTTTAAAAAAAAAATTAAAAATAAATAATAAAACTGAATAATATGATAAAAGAAAAAATTTGGTCAAAATAATTTTTCAGGATAAAAAAAATAAAAATAAATACATACAAGGATCAAAAGTGAAATTAATCTAGAGATAAAAAAATATAAATAAATAAGTACAAGGATCAAAATAAAAATGAAAAAGTAAAATAGTCAAAAAATATTTTTTAAGGAAAACAATAAAAATATATAAATACAAGGATCAAAAGTGAAATTAATCCAAGTATAAAAAATGTAAAAATAAAAAAAAATATATATGGATCATAATAAAAATTAAAAATTAGAATAGAGAGTAAAGTATAATTTTATAAGGAGAGTAAAATTTCAAGTTAGTAAGAGAGGAAATATGATAGAAAACCTTAGGAGGTTGGGGAATGAGATTAGAGAAGTTAGGGATAAACCCAAAACTATAAAATGTTAAATGGAATAATTGAATTAATAAAACAAATACCAACAAAAGGAAAGAAAGCTCTCATTTCCCTTGCCTTTTCTTGAAACCCCACAACAAACGCCCCTTAATTGTGGTGTTTGGTAAAGAGATGTTTGAAAGAACTTATTGATTCCAAAAAGTTAATTTTGAAAAAACTGGTTTTATGAGTTTTTTCAATTAGTTTATTATTACTTCTCTTTTCAAGAACATTTTTATCCCTAATTACTATCTTTTAACCTTAAATAAAGGTTCTACCATTTATTTATTTGCCATTTTACAAAAACAACTATTAGTAATCTTAGTAATCAGTTAAGTTTTACCAAACAATGTTACACAAAATCAGCTAGTCAAATCAGTTAATAAAAAATGTAATCAGCTAACAGCTATTTGACAAACAGGACTTTCATTTTCTTATTCTTCATAATCTCTTCTAACTTAAGCATCTGAGCGATGTTGCCGCATCCCGACTTTCCTTTTATCATATTTCGGTCTTATTGCAGGATTTGTTTAACTCTAGAAACAAACAGCTAAGGAATCTCTTCCATATTTTTTCACAGAAATTGGTGCGGTGAACATGACTTTTACATAAAACGAATTACTCGTATCAAAGATTCCCATGTCCTGCTTGCTCTTCCTTTATCTTAACCTTAATTAAGAATACCCCTCCCCTTTGAATCCTAAGTCTTTGCAAGAACCCAGGAGGCCCCTACACGCTAACAATAGGCATATTCCCTTTTAGGGCATAACCCCTAAGTTAGATCTGCGCATGAATAAGTGTCTAGGTTCACTAGATCCACAGAGAAGAAAGTTCCTCAAAAGTATTACCAAACAGTTCATATATAGCGTGAAAACAGTCTATGGGTCGTGAAAAGGCTAAAGGAGGATTATGTTGTTGAGATGCAATATGTACAAGCCCAACTTCAGACAGCTACCAACTGTTCTAACCACTAAGGATCTACAACATGCTTTAATGGACACTATATCATCTACGGCTTCCCTAGGCGTAAAGAGACTTCACACACATCAAAACTTGTGGATCCAAAAAAAATGATCCAAGTAGCAAGGACACAACACTCACAAACGGCGATACCAACACTCTAAATCTTCCATAGTACTCTACATGAGTAGTTGGAAAGAGTAATTGTAGGAATTTTTTTCCTCCCAATGTAGAGGTACCTGACGCAAAGCATTTGTGGAGCCAAGATCTTTTCGAGGCCTTCCTTCCCCTTGCAATAAGACTCTCCCAAAAGCCAACCAAACTCTCGAATCTCAATTAACAAAGAGGACATGTTCAACCTCATCAGTGAGGAAGTAAACTAAAACGTTAAAAGCGTTATGATGGACGCATGGATTGATGCTCGGATTCTTGAGGAAACATACACCAGCTCTCCCTTTTGTTTTTAAATCTTAGAAGAGCCAATGCCCTATGGTTTCAAATATATCTCGCTTGAAGAATGCAATGGATTGGGAGACGAAATCGTCCATGTAAAAAAATTCATAGGTCATTAGAAACAATCACAGCCACAAACGACGTCGTGTGCAGATTTTTCCCTACAACTATAAAGGAGGCACCAGCATATTGGTACAAGCAACTCCCAACAAGGTCAATCCGAAGTTTTAATCAAATGGGTGAGTTCACCTAACATTTCATAACTTTCATACTGAAGCATATGCAAGACATCAATTAATTGGTCCAAGACTAAAAACCCTTCAGGAGTGCATAGAGAGAATTCAAAAAAACTAACATCCAAATTAGGTACCTCAATGTTGATGCAACAGTTTATGTTATGACGGTGAATTGGCGAAGTAAGGATATATCCAAACATCTCACCACATAACGGGCCTGATCTTTTTTAAACCTTGTGCAACGGGTCAATGATGTTGTGAAATGGCATGAATATTGCCTCAGCCCGTTGTTAAAAGACAAAACTACGTAGGGTAGCTAGAAGCACTTGAATCTAACTGAGGGAGACATCGACTAGAAAAGACCTCGGGAGCGTCCAAAGCAAGAGTTTGCACTTCTCAATCTCCATCAAAAAGAGATCATGTATTGGGTTGAGCAGCACATTGAATATTCGAAGCTCAAATGCTCCGTATGGACAAGCAATTGAACTTGTTGTGAGTTCCAAAAGAGCGAAGAAGATGACACTGAATACTTTAGACAACTGGCTATGGAGCTTGACAAAATGGCTCAAAATGGATTGTTGGACCATTTCACGAGATCCTCTTATTTGGTGGGCTTGGGCCGTTCCATCTTTTTAAGTGTTCCGTTTGCCTTGGCTTTTGCAACAAAGATAAACTTTTACTTACTTTGTAATAGGTTTAGGAATAAATTTTGTTACCTTAGTCCGGTCTGAGTAGGGGCGGAACCAAGGGGGTTGGGGGGCTCGAGTCCCGGCAGGCGGCCGGAGAATTGAGAAAAAAAAATTAGTAATGGTGTCTGGTAATATTTTGGACATAATTATATTGATTTTATGTAGTATTATTTTAATGTTTAAAGGTAGATGAGATGGTTAAGGATGCTTACTTCTATTTGAGAGGTCATATGTTCAACTCCCTTAAACCTCATTTTCTTTTAAAAAGTTTTTATTTATTTTAATTTTATTTTTGAATAATTATAAAAACATGTTACCATTATTAAGTAATTTAAATGGACTCTTTATTTTTATTTTGATAATATTTTTGAATTCCTTTTTAATATGTCTTTACCATTAAAAAAAAGTAAACATATTTAATATTCATTTTTATTATGTCTTTACCGTCAACCGTACAGTTAAGTTCGATTTTTTTTTTTACGTTTTGAATTTTTTTTACTCATATGTTTGAACCCCGAATCATCCGGAGTCATTGTTTTGCTACAGAGTCCAATATAATATAATGCAAGTTGGATTGGAATTGAATAAGATCATTTAAAATACCCGATTAGAACCGATCTAAGTCGAGCACGATATAAATATAATGTAAACTACATTCAACTTAAATAAAGTAATTCAATGTAAAACCTAATTAGATCGACCCGATTCGGACCATATCCATTAACAAATTTATTATTTCGGTACAAAATTTCTTAATTAATCGATCTCTAAAGCTTCATTAAAAATGTGGATTGCTATACGTCGCCCCTATTTTACTTACCGTCGCCTCCTGTTTGACATTTTTGCCCTTTTCATTTTTCATTCAAAAAAGTGAAATTCTCTCAACCCCGAAGAACAAAACGAAGAAAAATCATGCCTCCAAAACAAAGAAAAATACTTGAACATCTAAGTTTCGTATTTACTAATAATCTGAAATTTAACGAATTTAACTTGAAACGAATTTTTTTTTTCGTTGAATTTGCACTAAACGGGTAGCCCATACGGTCCGGTCCATGGACCGGTAGTATGAACTACCCGTTTTTCCTAGGTAGAAACGGGTAGGTAGCCTACTCGTTTTCCTTTAGGGAAAAATGGGTAGCCTACCCGTTTCTACCTAGGAAAAACGGAGGAGTCGATGTTCAATCTGTGAGTTGCTTGTTCGGGTGAGACTCATATGATGTCTTCGGTGCACCATGCGAAGACGTCCGAATGCTCCGTTAGAACGACCTTTATCTCGCTGGCCAGAGGAGGCGGGAGCTTAGTCCCGATCTTCAGTGTCTTGTTCTCCCCGATGGCACAGTCGCTGATCGGCTCAATCGGCGTGGGATTGTATCCCCTCATATCCATCAGACCGTCCTCCAGGTAAAGCGTTATCCGAGGTTGAGTCGCCTCCCATTGCAGTTTCTTGGGAAGGATGCGATCTCCGTGGATGGTGATTTTGTCGTGTCGAAGCGGCAAAGTCAAGCATAAGTCGGAGATATCAATTGTAGCTTTGAGGCTAGCCAGCAGAGGTCTCCCGATAATGGCGTTGTAGGCCAAGGGGATATCCACTACCACCCATTCTACGGTGTCCTCTACTTCTTGGTCGCTTTCGGCAAAGATTGTTGACAGAGAGATGTCTCCCTTCACGGGGACTTCAATTTCTGACAGGCCAACTAGGGAAAAAGTTCTGGCACGGAGGGTCGTGTGAGTATTTTTCATAGCGCGGAGCGCTCTCCAGGTGAGCAAGTTCACCGAGCTTCCTGTGTCCACCAGCACCCGATGGGTTTTAAAGCCGACGATGTTGATGGTGACTACGAGGGCCTCCGAATGGCTGGTCCGGAGTGGTGGCTGCAACGTCAGGGTCTGATCAGCTGCTTTTCTCTTTCGGGAGCTCTCCGGGAGCGGATAGAGTGCCGGCGCTCCCTCCCTTATGACATGGATCTCTCCGTGGTACCTTGGTCGCTTCGCTTCATCTGTTCGGCCGGTGTCTCGTTGTTTCAGGCTCTTTTCCCTCTGTCTAATGGTCTTCGGTGGCGCACCTTGCTTCGTGATCCACTCAATTTCTTTCTGCAGTTGATAGCAGTTCTCCGTGGAGTGTCCGGAGGATTTGTGGTACTTGCAGTACTCCTTCTCGACTCGGGTTTTGCCTTTGTCTGCCGGCGGAGTCAGGTGTGCGAATCGGCGGGGCTGGCTCTGAGCAGCATAATGTACCTCCTTTCCATGGGATCTATCCCCTCTGCGCTCAAGGTTTGCTCGCTCGACCCGCGCTGGAAAGGGCATCGGTGCCTCCTTGCGTGCCCGGCCCTCGTCTCGTGCTTCTACGGTTGGTCTGATTTTTTCCTGTTTGTGCGCATCTCCTCTGGCCTTGTCCCTTTCTGATTCCTCGTACCCTGCCGGTCGGTCGCAGTTGTCATACCGGACGAAGGTCTGTGCCATGGTCATGAGCTCCTCGAAGGATCGCGGCATCTTTCTGAAGCATTTCTGTTGAGGCCTTTGACCTGAGAGACCATGTGGTGGAACCTGTAAAGAAAGTTGCGTAGTGGCTTGGTTGCTCGCTGCTTGAGCCCGTTGAGGTCCGAGCTGATCTTCCTCACCTTCGCTGCCGCGGCGAAACGGGAGAGAAAAAGGTCCTTCAGTAGATCGAATGAGTCAATTGATTCGGGAGCTAGTCCTCGATACCACTCTTGGGCACTGGATGAGAGTGTGGTGGGAAAAACTTTACACATGATGTCCTCGTCCTTTGAATACAGGTTGATAGTGCTCATGAAGGATGCCACATGGTCGTTTGGGTCTTCGGTTCTCGAATATTGCGATAGGCGAGGAGCCTTCCAGTCTCGTGGGAACCTTGTCTCGATGATTCTTTGTACTAGCGGCGTTTTGCTGGAGGTGATGCTTCCTCCCATGACGCCTCCGAGGGCTCTCTTGTCTAAAAAGCGTTGGATCTTCAGTTCCAATGCGTCTTCGTTGTTCATGGCTATTGTCTCTTCCCGTGGTATGTCGCCTCCTCCGGTTGTGGCGGCTCCGGCCCCTCTTCCCGCGGGCATCTCGGGTCCTAAGGATTGCCCAGGGGACACGCCTTCCCTTTGTGTCTCCGCTGCTACCTTGAGGTATTGCCAAATTTTGGCGTTTTCCTCCTGCAAACTTCTCTGTTGTTCTATGATCTTCATCTGAGCCGCCGTATGAACAGCTTGAGTGGTTTGAAAACCTTGTATCGCACTGAGGAGCTGCGTGGTATTGTAAGTTTCTTCTTCTTCCGGGCTTACCTCCTCCATCAGTGGAGCCAAATTTCTAGGGAAAATTGGGATGATCGGTGCGGATCGGTCCACGTTTGTCATAGAACTAGTTGCTCCGATTTCCGGCGCCTCCGTTGGAGTGGACTCAGTCGGCGTTTGCATCTCGCTGGAGGCTCCGCAGTCACTTGTACTCCACGTTCACCGCACCAAATAATTAGGATACGCGGAACAGTGATCCGGGCTCTCTTCGGGGGGTGCTCGTGTTCCTCGAGGGTCGTCTCTGTGCGGGGAGCGGTCTCTGGGAACACTCCGACGATCAAGATAGTTAGTCGCTCGATAGTATTGATAATCTATTCAAAGTGAGTTAGAGAGTATGTTACCCGATCCCTTTGCCTTGGTTGCCTCCTCCTTATTTATAGTGAATCCTCTTGGGCCTTTGAGGCCTCTCGCCCTTCAGCCCGCCGGACCAATGCGCCAATGAGATATTCCGAATCAATTAATATTTATTATAATTAAAAAAAAAAATTAACCCGTTTCTACCTAGGAAAAACGGGTAGGCTACCCGTTTCTACCTAGGAAAAACTGGTAGTTTATACTACCGGTCCATGGACCGGACCGTATGGGCTACCCATTTAGTGCAAATTCAACGGAAAAAAAAAATTCATTTCAAGTTAAATTCGTTAAATTTTAGATTATTGGTAAATACGAAACTTAAATGTTCAAGTATTTTTCCTTGTTTTGGAGGCATGATTTCTCTTCGTTTTGTTTTTCGGGTTGAAAGAATTTCATTTTTTTGAATGAAAAATGAAAAGGATAAAAATATCAAACAGGAGACGACGGTAAGTAAAATAGGGACCATGTATAACAAAACCCTCAAAAAATTGCTATCACATCCATGGAGTGGTTGATAAGGAAATGTACAAGACCGCGGGAATTTTGAATTGTTTTTCTCTATACTATATTAACGTCAACCCGATACGGTTAACGGCCACGCGTACGCCACGATCCACTCTTATCATTTTGACACGTGCTGTCCCCACAAACGAATGTGACTGATCCTGATCGAATTGCCAGGAGGATCTTTTAGTCATTCTCCCCTCCCATAATAGGAAATTTCTTGAATGGCTTTTGCCATTGGTTGGTGTGTTTATATAACTGTATAAGGAAACAAATCTTTTCTCTCTTCTCATACGTGTCTTTTCCTTATTGGCCCTTTATTTGTTTTCCCATCATTGATTTTTGGGTAATTAATTTATTAGTCCCTATATTTTGACAAAACACACTGTTTAGTCCCTGTATTTTCAAAAACACATGATAAAGTCCCTAACATTTTTCTCGATGAACTGTTTAGTCCCTAACGTTTTTTTCGGTGAGCTGTTTAGTCCCTGTCATTAGACTCTCATGAAGATTTTATTAGTCAATTTGGATTTGCATTCTTCTTTTCCTTTATTTTCCTTTCCTTTAAACTCTAATACATCTAAAATCAACTTTGAGTGTTCTTCTTCTTGATTTTCTTCTTAATCGTTCAAATTCGTAAATATTAGGTCTGTTCTTTTTTTTGTTCTCCATACAAATAGTTTCTTCTTCTAAATTGGATTTCCTCTTCTAAAGTTTGAAGGTAAATAGTAAAGGTAATTTAGTCATTTCCGAAGTCATAAATGGTAAAAAAAAACTAACAAACAGACGGAATGACTAAACAGTTCACTGAGAAAAAGGTTAGGGACCTTACCATGTGTTTTTGAAAATACAGGGACTAAACAGTGTGTTTTGTCAAAATATAGGGACTAATAAATTAATTACCCTTGATTTTTTACTTTTGAAGGAATACCAATTTTGAACATTATAAATATTAAATCTACAATTTATGTTTTTTTTTTTAAGTGTAGTAGCTAGAACTTTTTTTTTTTTTTTGTGGTTGTGTTTTTTCTTTAATGATTTATTTGTGGTTGTTTTCCATCAAATTAGTAGCCTATGATTCATTCAATTTATGCTGAAAAGTATGTAATTTTTAGTAATAATATATAAACTATAAATTTATAGCTAGTTAAAAAAACTAAATTTTATGTAATTAAACTGAATTATATGTTCTAAATTCTAAACTGTTTTTACTAAATTTCTCTCATTTTCTTAAATTTTCCATTGCTATAAATTTTTGATAAGCATCTTTCCAAAAATATGATAAGTTTATGAGAGAATATTGGATAAGAAAAGATAAATTGTGCCACTTTACAAATTTATCTATTTTAATTGTATTATAATTAATGAGAAAATAATGAATAATGTGAGAATCAGTCATTAAAAATGAGATTATAAGATAATATTATCTTTTTAAACGTTATTTATCTTAATTTATAAAAAAAAATATTTTAAATGATATATATTTCAAAATGGAGTGAATAATAAACTTCGATTAAGATTTTTTTTATAATTGTATTTGGTTTAGTACTTTATTATTATTATTAAATGAGAAAATTACATGGAAAATCACATGCTTTTTTTTTTTGAGAAAATGCTTGTAATTTCATTAGATGAAAATAGAAGAATAAGTACAACAAGCAAAATGTAAAAACTTTACACGATTACACGCTAAAACAAATACAACATCCATAAGGGATGAAAATGACTACAAAGAGCACAAAGAAACCATAAAATGCATAAAAAATACAAAACAATAATATATTTCTCGTGAATCCAAATCTGTAGAGAGACATCTGCAATCGCATGCCATTAAAAATGGGAATTGCTAACAGATGTCACCTTGTTTCCTTCATGCTTCATGCTTCACAATCACAATAATGAGAACGGGATGTTAAAAAAACTGGATGTAGTGAGAAGAATGTCGTCTATAAAAAAAAGAGCATATTAATTTATAGAGTTGGCATTCTGAGCTTCAGTGCCAATAAAACAATCAGATATCATAATATATAAATGAATATAAATACGGGTTATCGAGTTACTTCTTGTAGCGTAAAAACCAGTTGAATTGATTGCAGTGGAAGAACAATAAAAGAATGCAAACCACGATGTTCATATTATGGTCATGAACCAACTATATCGAGGTTAATTGGGAGAAAACACGATAAATCCATGAACTAAAAGCAATCATTGAGACTGAGAAAGGGGACGATGCAGGGAAGAGAATGAGGCTACTTGACTCCTTTTACTAATAATAAGTGTTAGGTTATGGGTGTCACTATCTATTTATAGCCACCAACTGAGTTGTAACCCTAATTACTCATTTAACCTATATCCACCAACACGATTCGATCTTATCAGTTCAATAGGAGATTAAAAATTGTTTAAGCATCAGATGAGGGTGAAATGACCATGTCTCATGCTTAACTTGATATCACACAACAAATGATCATTTGAAATTACAATTTGGTTCTCAGTATTAATACATAAGATGACTATCTGAGTTTGGTAGTCATAATGGCTTGCTAGAGTGCATCTCTAACTTGTGCGGCGAAATTCAGTTTCAGTCAAACTACCAATATTTTTTAGATATAGACCTACAGAATCGCATGCTTGAAAAGAGACTATTTCGAACTAGGCTAATTGGGATAGCTTAAGATACATATTAATAGTTATATTTCTTTAAGCATATGAGAATCAGTGTATGTGGACTCGCGTGAACAAGAGATTTCAATGGGATTGAAATCAGGTTCAGTCCAAATCCAATCGACAAATAAACACGTGCGAAATTGCCTGGATATAAAATTATGTTTTAATAGTTAAAATGTTAATTATATATATATATAGGAGATGGCTCTTGTGAGAACCCTTTCCTAGGTGAGAACTCACCTTAGGTGAGAACTACCCAAAACTACGTCGTTTTGGGTAGAAAATTTAAAAAAAAACATTGCTGCTTGGGGGGATTGAACCCTGACCTCCTCCCTTACACTCCACACTCCTTACCATTGAGCCATTTGCTTTTCTTGTATATTATGTTGTGCACTGCTTAATAAACCAATGCCCTTTTAGCTTCTATTATTTAATATTTGATGCATTCACTTATTAATATTGATTAAATGTGCATGATAATAAATTATTAATAGAAAAAAAAGAAATTTGCATAATAATGAATTATTAATAGAAAGAAAATGTTCATAATAATGAATTATTAATAGAAAAAAAATCCAAAAACATGCTCCAATTTCTTATTTATTTAATTCATTTATATTTTTGTAATTTATGTTATATAAGAAAATATATTTTTTAAAACATACGTTAGAACATATATTTTAAACTTTTAAAACACGAACTATGAAGTTTAGAACGTACAACATATTTTTTAGAACATACGTTATGTTTTTTAGAACATGTGTTATGTTTTTTCGAACATGAGTTATAAATTATATTATAGAACAAATGAAAAAACGATCCAGATATCTACTGATTTTTTAGAACATTATACTTAATTTTTACAACACAAACTATATATTTTTTAAAACATACGTTATAACATATATTTTAACTTTTAAAACACGAACTATGAAGTTAGAACGTACGACATATTTTTTAGAACATACGTTATGTTTTTTTAGAACAAGTGAAAAAACGATCCAGATATCTACTGCTTTTTTTAGAAAATTATACTTAATTTTTGGAACACAAACTATAAACTTTAGAACATATGTTATGTTTTTTAGAACATACGTTATGTTATTTAGAATGTGAGTTTTTTTTTTAACAAAAAAATGGCCCATATAATTACTATTTTTTTAAGACATTATCTTAATTTTTAGAACACAAATTATAAAGTTTAGAACATATGTAACAATATTTAGAACATCGTTTTTAACAATTTAAAATATAAATTACAAAAATATAGAGGAATTAAATAAATAAGAAATTAGAGCATGTTCTTGGTTTTTTTCTTTTAATAATTAATTATTATGCACATTTGTTTTTTTCTATTAATAATTATTATATGCGAATTTAATCAATATTAATAAGTGCATGCATCGTCCTACCAAAAAAAAAATAAGTGCATACATCAAATATTAAACAATAGAAGCTACAAGGGCATTGGTATATTAATTAGCGCGCGGCAAAATACACAAGGAAAGTAAATGGCTTAGTGGTAAGCAGTGTGGATTGGAAATCAAGAGGCCAGGGTTCGACCCTCCAAGTAGCATCGATCAAGTGAGAACCCTCCCCTAGGTGAGAACTCACCTTAGGTGAGAACCACCCAAAACTACGTCGTTTTGAGCCTAAAAATTAAAAAAAAAAACTGTTGCCATGGGGGTTCAAACCTTGGACCTTTTGTTTACACTCCAAATTACTTTTTGATGCATTCACTTATTAATATTGACTAGTCAAAAACCCGTGTGATGCACGGGATACGAAACTTTTATATAATTTAGATAAATAAATAAATTGACATATTTACTTTTAAGTAATTTTATATCATGCTATGAGAAATTTGTATATTATTTATATTTGAAATTAATATATATTTTTTTATTGATTATTCAAATCAAATCAAATTAATTTTGAAAATAATTGATTAATTTTTTTTATAGAATTTTAACTAAAGGTGAATGATTTATTTATTTTTATAAAATTCAATGATTTATACTTTTTTAGTAATTTTAATATTATAACAACTATTGTTTAATAAAAAGAAAACAACAACACAATTGAGAACAAAAATAACTACAACATATGAAAAAAATCGAATAATTACCTTGAGAAACATAAGAATTTCTTGTAATTTTTGACACTTTTGTGTTTTCTGGTTTTAGTTGTTCATGCATCTTCTATTTCTGTCGGATTTCTTCAATGGAAGCTATCAGGAAAAAAAACACAAATAAAAAAGAAAACATGGATAAGATAGCGAGAGGTATAAAACCTGGGTAACAACAGAAATGAATCTGAAAGATGAAACTATAACAACTATTGTTTAATAAAAATAAAACAACAACATAATTGAGAACAAAATAACTACAACATATGAAAAAAATCGAATATTTACCTTCTGAAATATAACACTATCTATCGTGACCAATGAATATAATGATGGAATACTATCTATCATGCTTTATATAGAAGTTTATTTGTGACTTTTGGATTTCCTTTGCTTTGTGTTTTTTCATCTTCCCGTAACTCTTGCTTTCTTTTATTATTTTAATTAATAAAAGAAAGCAAGAGTTACGGGAAGATAAAAAAACACAAAGCAAAGGAAATCCAAAAGTCACAAATAAACTTCTATATAAAGCATGATAGATAGTATTCCACCATTATATTCATTGGTCACGATACAGGCTAGTAATTATTTAATATATTATAAATATAAATTTGTTATTTTTAATTAATTAAATATTTTTAATCTGGTTTTTTACTACGTTGATAACTCATCAAAAAGACCTCTAAAACACTTCTTCTTATTTCTCTCTGCTTCCGTAATTATATATAATATAGATTAAATATGCATAATAATGAATTATTAATAGAAAAAAAAGAAATATGCATAATAATAAATTATTAATAGAAAAAAAAGAAATGTGCATAATAATGAATTATTAATAGAAAAAATTCAAGAACATGGTCTAATTTCTTATTTATTTAATTCCTTTATATTTTTTAATTTATGTTATATAAGAAAATATATTTTTTTAAACATACGTTATAACATACAATTTAACTCTTTTTTGAAACAACATATATTTTAACTTTTAAAACACGAACTATGAAGTTTAGAACGTACGACATATTTTTTAGAACATACGTTATGTTTTTTAGAACATGTGTTATGTTTTTTCGAATATGAGTTATAAATTATATTTTTGGAACAAATGAAAAAACGATCCAAATATCTACTGATTTTTTTAGAACATTATACTTAATTTTTGGAACACAAACTACAAACTTTAGAACATACGTTATGTTTTTTAGAACATACGTTATATTTTTTCGAACATGAATTATAAATTATATTTTTGGAACAAATGAAAAAACAATCCAGATATCTACTGATTTTTTTAGAATATTATACTTAATTTTTGGAGCACAAACTATAAACTTTAGAACATACGTTATGTTTTTTAGAACTTACGTTATGTTATTTAGAATATGAGTTATAAATTATATTATAGAACAAATGCAAAAATGGTCCATATATTTACTGTTTTTTAGAACATACGTGATGTTATTTAGAATATGAGTTATAAATTATATTATAGAACAAATGCAAAAATGGTCCATATATTTACTGTTTTTTTAAACATTATACTTAATTTTTAGAACACAAATTATAAAGTAAAGAACACATGTAACAATATTTAGAACATCGTTCTTAACATTTTAAAACATAAATTACAAAAATATGGAGGAATTAAATAAATAAGAAATTAGAGCATGTTTTTGGATTTTTTTCTATTAATAATTCATTATTATGCACGTTTCTTTTTTTTCTGTTAATAATTCATTATAATGCACATTTAATCGATATTAATAAGTGCATGCGTCAAATATTAAACAATAGAAGCTAGAAGTGCAGTGGTATATTAATCAGCGCGCGATATAAAACACAAGAAAAGTAATTAGCTCAGTGGTAAGTAATATGGAGTGTGGACAAAGGATCTAAGGTTCGAACCCCCATCGCAGTTGCGTTTTTATTTTAATTTTTAGACTCAAAACTACGTAGTTTTAGTGGTTCTCACCTAAGAAAGTGTTCTCATCTAAGAAAGGGTTCTCAATTAAATAATATTAGATATTATCCTAATTTAATCAAAACTAAGCAATAGAATCCAAATAATAACAAGAATTGTTATTTGATTCTAGTTAGATAAATGAAAAAATTTAAATAGTTAAAATTTAAAACTTAAATCATTAATTTAAGCATTATTATTTGGGTAAATTTTAAATAAAACCCATGTGGTTTCACTAATTTTCAGATAAATGACTATGGTTTACTTTTTGTCAAAACGAGGATTTAGGTTTCGCACTTGGATTAATGCTATTAAAACCATTTTTAACGACCTGAAAATGAAAATTTTCAAGAATTAAAGTTGTTCAACGTCATATTTTTTATGGAACTACATTTTCGATTTTCGAAAATCATTTTTTTAGAACTTTCTCTCTCTAAACATTAACTTTCTCTCTCTTTACCAAACATCATCTAAACAATCTCAAAATAAAAAAGTTGAAGAATTAAAGTTGTTTAGAATATTAGTAGTTCTTAAAATATGTCATTTTTGAAGTCGTCAAGGGTGATTTTAATAGTATTAATCGAAAAAGTACTTATTTTGCTAAAGTTGAAAACCTCAATCCTCGTTTTGACAAAAAGTAAACTACAGTCCTTTATCTGAAAATTAGTGAAACCACAAGAGTTTTATTTGAAGTTTACCCTTATTATTTTTCTAATATAAGAAAAGAAAGTACAATTTCCTCTCCTTCCTACTAGAGCTGCATCTCCTTTTTCCCATTTGATGTTCGTTTTTCATCATTTGAGCTATCGGGATCGAAATGCTAGCTAGCATATGATAGGGGTATTTTACCCCTATCTGTTAGCGTGATTTACGGGTTAGTTTTAGAAGAAATAAATAAGTTTAATTATAAAAATAAAGTGTTTTGAATAAAATAACGAAATAATAATAAACCCCGTACTTTCGGTTAATTTCCTTGTTTTTGATTAGTTTAAGAAATAAAAACGTCAAGCTAACTCGGCCCTCAAGAATTGTATTTCAGGTACAAGGAAGAAGCAAAATCCATACCTATACGCGGGGCGTATCATCCCATGCGCGGGGCGTGAAACATGGTGTCAGATATAATTGCCTTATCCGCGGACACCACGTAGAATTGACTCAGCATACGCGAGGCGTATGCCATCTCATGCAAGGCGTATGACACATGTCGGAAATGATTGGCCTAATCCTGAAAAAGTCAGACTGCATGGTCTCCCTGAGTCAACGGTCTATACGCGGGGCGTACTTCAAGCTACGCACAGCGTATAGAGACCAAATGAAGCAATAAAAGATCAGAGCCTCAAACACGCCACGCGCATCCCAGCCTACGCGGGACGTGTTTGAGACAACAAGACATGAAATTGGTCCACATGCAGAAGATTTCTGACGGAATGGGCATTTACGCGAGGCGTACCACACCATACGCGGGGCGTATTATGGGATTTCTGCACAAATAATGTTGCTCCATGCTTGTACCTTGTAAAATTACAATTTTGCCCTAGCTTGATGTGTATAAATAGGCAGCTCTTGACCCACAATAGATATACCATATATTAGAGAGCAAACTATACTTGTTTTAGTTTAGATTTGTGTTTTTAGGCTTTGTGTAATAAAACTCTTCCATCTCGAGAGCTTGTTCGTTGCTCCCAGCATTCCATCGAAGTACCGCTCCATCTCTCCGCACACCAAGCTCGAGAGTCCCACCATTCAAGTCCTTAGAGACGGCTTTTGAGTCCGGTTAGCTAGTTCCGAGGGTGGATTCTTCCCTTACACTTGCTAATTAGTTTGATCTCATCTTATGTACTAGGCTTGTTTGTAATCCATATTTACACTTTTCACATTTATAATTTATGATTCATGACCTCTTTTTCTATATATGTGTTGATGTTTGTTGCTTGTTTTGATATTCGTAATTGATTATTGTGTAGGGGAACGCGATTTCCGACGCCATTCGGGCTATCTTTAGGGATTCATATAGGTGTTGCCTTACCGGAAGTGACGCTCCGAAAACCGTAGGAATTAACAAGCCACGGAACTTACGGGCCCTAATTTCTGGTCCCAAGCATAGACACGCCTTGACTAGGAACCACATCGTCTAAGTACTTCACGGGTCGGTCGAACTACACATAGTCGTCTTTGCAAGAGCAAAACATTAACCTTATTTGCATTAGGAGTCAAGTATTTGTCATAGTTATAACTTATCACCAACCGTATCACTTCTTAAGAGTTTCGTCACATAAATTTGCCTCCCCCGTAGTTAGGAATAGTTTGTAGTTAGTTACCACATCAACCCCAAAGTATTCACCGCTTAAATAACGTATAAAACCGAGTCGTTTAATACTTGCAGCTATAAATCCCGTGAATTCGATACCCGGTCTAAACCGGATTATTACTTGATACGACGGGGTACACTTGCCCCTAAGTAGTGACGTCTAGTAGATACAAAGCATTTAGAAAGACCACATCCATAGTCATAGCGCAATCATCGTAATATAGATTTCGTCGTAAGAAATACGACCATTGGGCGTCTCGCTATCAAGTTTTTGGCGCCGTTACCGGGGATTTATAATTTCTTGCAATATTAGACAAAAACGTTTTATTGTTAACGTTTTATTGTTAGTTTAAGCATTCTTTTTGTATAAATTGTTTATATATACTCTTACTAACATCATTCTTTCTTGTTGATATTATTTTATTTCACGTATTTTATGCATACCCGATCTCGGAGTGATTCTCTTATTCCTATTGATCTCGAAATTGAACGTACTCTTTGTAGGATTCGAAAAGAGAAAATGGCAAACCCCAACGCTGAGGTCAACCAACCCGAAGGAAACCAAAGGCCACACGTGAACAACATTCGCGGGGGCAACGACACACGTTCGATGATGGAGATCCTTGCTCCGCACCGTCCCCAAAACCGTAACGGAATTGTCGCCCCCACAATACCGGCCAACACGTACGAGATAAAGACCGGCATGATCCAGCTGATCCAACAATGCGGTCAATTCGGAGGGGAACTCCACGAGAACCCTAACGAACATCTTGATAAATTCCTTATGTGTGCCGACACCTCTCGGCAAAATGGTGTTCCTGTTGAGGCTGTTAGACTAAAGCTGTTTCCTTTTTCTTTGACAGGGCAAGCGTTGGAATGGCTACACTCTTTGGAGGCGGGATCCATCACGTCGTGGGAGGAGATCGAGAAGGAGTTCCTTTCCTACTATTTTACGTCGTCCAAAACAGTCAAGTTACGGACCGATATCACGTCCTTTAGGCAGTTGGAATGCGAGGCCCTTCATGCAGCTTGGGCTAGGTTCGGGAAGTTGCTCCGAAACTGCCTCCACCATGACATCCCGAAGCACGACTTGGTAAGAACTTTTTACCACGGGTTAACCCCCACTAACCGTGCGACTGTTGATTCCGCTGCAGGTGGGGATCTATTTCGGAAGTCAGCTAGTGAGGCCTACGAGCTCATTCATGAGCTCGCAAGGAAAAGCGTGCAATGGCAAGAGGATCGGCTTGCCGGCCCGTCGCGGCACCAAATGTTTGCTGTGGAGAAAGAGGCTCCGAAAAGCTCCATAGCAGAAATGCATAAGAAACTTGACTCATTAATTGCCCAGCTAAGCCTCAACAAAAGTGCACAGGTCCTGATGTGCAATCACTGTGGTGGAGACCACGACGGACTCAACTGCCAAGCCGGTAGCCATTTCGCCGGCGACATCGAGAGTGTAAGTTACGTAGGAGGAAATCCAAGGTATAATCCTAATCCGAACTCCTATCACCACCACAGTAATAATAACAACGGTTGAGGCCCCCATCCAGCTTTGAGCAAGAATATCGAGAAAACGGGCTCGGACAATCACAAGCCGCGCCCGGTAATCGGAACGCTCCACTTTCCAACAATGTACACGACCAATCGGTCACGTCTTTGCTGAAGGATATATTAACCCGTCTTTCCGATAGCGAGGTGTTTTGCAGGGATCTTAGCCACCAAGTAGCCCATCTGAACCGTCAACAACAAGAGAGGCCACTAGGAACCCTACCGGCGAACATCGAACAAAATCCACGGGGTAAAAAATCGGGAATCCGGACAGGCGATAACGCTCATGAATAATGGAGGTTCGGACCCGTCAAGTTCCAACTCGGGCAACTTACATTGAGCCGCCGCACGAGAAAGTCGAGCTACTTCGAATCTAAACGTAACATTGGTTTGAATTTCTCGAACCACTTGTTTATATGTACTATAAATGTTTTTCAACTTATTGTTAGTTTCCATCATCCCGTCATTTTCCTTTTTAGCTATCATTTTATTTTTACTCTCATTTTTATTTTTATTTTTATTTTCATTTTATTTTCTATCCTTCTGCATGAATAAAAAGAAAACCAAATCCCATTTTAATCCAAATACTCCACGCAAGGCAAATGCACCTTTCACGCAGGGCGTACTCCCTCGTACGCGCCGCATGATTACCCTTTCCTTGTACGAAAGAGTCCAGGAGCTCAAACACGCGGGGTGCCCCTATTAGCACGCCCCGCGTATTTGAGTCTCTGCCCAAAAATGACATAAAACGCACCTTTTACGCGAGGCGCCCCCGTGGGCACGCCTCGCGTGGAACCTGACCTTCAAGGGTCTTAATTTTAATTCCAAATTTAATTTTTGTTTTTGTTTTCTTTTCTCTTTTCGACGTCCTTGGAATAGACGTCATTTTAATAACGCGGAGGGTCGTGCAACCCCGCACTTTTAGTTTGTTTTGCACTAACAAAACAAAAATAAAAATAAAATAAACACAAAAATAATTAAACTAATTTATCAATTCTTAAAATTTTCCCGACACATTAACCCCCATTGGAAATTATTTAAATGTTCCGTTGTTTGTCCTTAAAGGTAAATATTGTCGGTACACAAAGGATCAGTTTATCAAAAGAAATTTTAGTCTTAATTTTGAAGTTGTAGAATTTATGTAAAGACTAGGTGATACTAAACAAAAGCATTGAGTCCTAACCCACATGTCATCTCCATAATAAAACTTAGAAAGGCAATAAAGACGGGATGTTCGAGAATCTAGCAAAGACTCGATAGTACACAATTTAAACCCGAATCTTTGTGAGATATTTTTTGAGCCTAAAAGAGTTCGTACGAGAACTCTATTTCTTTCACAATTTTCGAGAGCTTTGACTTCACTCGACTCATAGAGTTTGCACCTAATGCCGGGTTTAGTACGCCTATCTTGGTTAAAATGGCAATAGATGATAAAACGGATCCACTTAGTCTAATCTTTTCCTAATTTATTTTTCTCGTTTTTATCAACCTATAGGAAACCCCTTTTGAGCCTATTAACCGACTTTTTGTTGTCAACACCCCTTTTAACATTTAACCATTTTTCCTCTAGATTAAATACCAATAAAATCAATCCGCACCCGAAATAAGCCAAGGCCTTGACAAATAAGCACCAAAAGTCCCTGAAGCCGTTTTTGTGCCGCTCTCAAAGCAAAAAGAAAAAGAAAAATAATAAAGAGCAAAAAGGCATTCTCAAGCTCCACCCGAGCAATTTCGGGTATATTTTATGAACTCACTAAGGCCCAAAATAAGAATACGGTGCGATCATTAAAACGGTATTTAAACTTGAGTTTCCAAAAAATAACCACCAAAAAGCCACCCACATTACAACCCCCCTCCGAGTTCGTTTTTAACAATGTTATCAGAACCGGACCAGACATCAAACCGGATTGATGACTGGGTCACGGGTCACTTGGTCGGACCGGATGGCTCGGATTGGTCGAACCGGATGACGTAATAAATAAATAAATAATATTTATATACATTAAATATATATAATTAATTTAAAATTATTTTTATACATTATATATATCCAAAATAAATTATAAACAACTTTTTTTTGTTATTTTTTTGTTAATTTGAGTCTTAAATATATAACGAATAAATTAAATTCAGAATAAATTAAAATATATCAACGTATTCTATGCCATAAGATCTTTTTAAAAATATATTATAAACTCAAAACGGACAAATGATAAATGAGAAATTGATGCTCAAAGTGAACCATTTGAAATGGTTTGGAAGAAGATAAAATGAAATTAAACATTTACATCCCACATAGGAAAGAAATGAGAAACTTAACTAGTTTATAAGTAAATGGGCTTTATAAGCCTTTAACCAATTACTAGGAAAAATGCTCTCTCACGCGCATGGGGGTGCAATCGATTAACCATCGGGTTAGGGGCGCACCCGCACGACGTGAGCGACGCGATTGCCGCACCAAAATAGGTCCCATGACTTGACATAAAATTAATTCTACCTTTTGTTTTTAATTTAATTTCATTGTTTGTGTTAATTAATGCTCTCTCACCAAAATTAGTCCCGCCTACATTTCCAGCCCGCTAGAATTTCAAATTCCAAACCCGGCCGCCAAAAAAACTTTCAGCGCCTTAAATTTTTTTTTCGTCCAAGACCCGAGGTCACACCGGGTCCCGGGCTGACCGCTGGGTCCCGGGCCAACCCCGGGTCATTCCGGTTATTTCAACTTTGAAATAACTGGACAGGCTCGGACCGGCTTCCTCGTCGGTTCCCGGTTCCCGGTTCGACCGGTAGGACCGGCCGGTCCGGTCCGAGCCTGATAACATTGGTTTTTAATATTGCCAAAACCATAACATAGGAGGAAAAACCCGGATGAAAATGCAAACTCAACGTGATCTCGAGAAAGTGCAAAGAAGAGTGCTAAAACACCGACCCACCAAAATTTGAGCGTAAGAGTGAAATCCTTTGGTGAGGTACTATCGGGCTCTCAAAAGACAATCAACCCCCATTAATATTGCCTATTAATTTTGATTATGGAAGTTTCAAACAAGTTTTGGTCGCTCGATTGTTTGCGTAGGTACTCGCCGAAAACTTTGCATAAAACTTTAACTTTGAAATCACGCACTTGGTAAAACCAACCGTCGATTTGTTTCTTAATAATCTCAATCCCTTGTCTTTCGATTTCTTTTACTTGAGGACAAGTAAAACTTTAAAGTCCGATGAGGTTTGATAGGGGTATTCTATCCCTATATTTTAGCGTGATTTACGGGTTAGTTTTAGAAGAAATAAATAAGTTTAATTATAAAAATAAAGTGTTTTGAATAAAATAACGAAATAATAATAAACCCCGTACTTTCGGTTAATTTCCTTGTTTTTGATTAGTTTAAGAAATAAAAACGTCAAGCTAACTCGGGCCTCAAGAATTGTATTTCAGGTACAAAGAAGAAGCAAAATCCATACCTATACGCGGGGCGTATCATCCCATGCGTGGGGCGTGAAACATGGTGTCAGACATAATTGCCTTATCCGCGGACACCACGTAGAATTGACTCAGCATACGCGAGGCGTACGCCATCTCACGAAAGGCATATGACACATGTCGGAAATGACTGGCCTAATCCTGAAAAAGTCAGACTGCATGGTCTCCTTGAGTCAACGGTCTATACGCGGGGCGTACTTCAAGCTACGCACGGCGTATAGAGACCAAATGAAGCAATAAAAGATTAGAGCCTCAAACACGCCACGCGCATCCCAGCCTACGCGGGACGTGTTTGAGACAACAAGACATGAAATTGGTCCACATGCAGAAGATTTTTGACGGAATGGGCATTTATGCGAGGCGTACCACACCATACGCGGGGCGTATTATGGGATTTCTGCACAAATAATGTTGCTCCATGCTTGTACCTTGCAAAATTACAATTTTGCACTAGCTTGATTTGTATAAATAGGCAGCTCTTGACCCACAATAGATATACCATATATTAGAGAGCAAACTATACTTGTTTTAGTTTAGATTTGTGTTTTTAGGCTTTGTGTAATAAAACTCTTCCATCTCGAGAGCTTGTTCGTTGCTCTCGGCATTCCATCGAAGTACCGCTCCATCTCTCCGCACACCAAGCTCGAGAGTCCCACCATTCAAGTCCTTAGAGACGGCTTTTGAGTCCGATTAGCTAGTTTCGAGGGTGGATTCTTCCCTTACACTTGCTAATTAGTTTGATCTCATCCTATGTACTAGGCTTGTTTGTAATCCATATTTACACTTTTCACATTTATAATTTATGATTCATGACCTCTTTTTCTATATATGTGTTGATGTTTGTTGCTTGTTTTGATATTCGTAATTGATTATTGTGTAGGGGAACGCGATTTCCGACGCCATTCGGGCTATCTTTAGGGATTCATATAGGTGTTGCCTTACCAGAAGTGACGCTTCAGAAACCGTAGGAATTGACAAGCCACGGAACTTACGGACCCTAATTTCTAGTCCCAAGCATAGACACGCCTTGACTAGGAACCACATCGTCTAAGTACTTCACGGGTCGGTCGAACTACACATAGTCGTCTTTGCAAGAGCAAAACATTAACCTTATTTGCATTAGGAGTCAAGTATTTGTCATAGTTATAACTTATCACCAACCGTATCACTTCTTAAGAGTTTCGTCACATAAATTTGCCTCCCCCGTAGTTAGGAATAGTTTGTAGTTGGTTACCACATCAACCCCAAAGTATTCACCGCTTAAATAACGTATAAAACCGAGTCGTTTAATACTTGCAGCTATAAATCCCGTGGATTCGATATCCGGTCTTAACCGGATTATTACTTGATACGACGGGGTACACTTGCCCCTAAGTAGTGACGTCTAGTAGATACAAAGCATTTAGAAAGACCACATCCATAGTCATAGCGCAATCATCGTAATATAGATTTCGTCGTAAGAAATACGACCACTAGGCGTCTCGCTATCAGCATACCATGTGTTCTATCTTACGTCTCTGTGTGTATGGTGTAGAGGAACTGCTATGTGTGGTTCTGTATTTCAAACAAAGGGAACGGCTCTCCTCATTCGTTTAAGGTTATTAATTTCAACTTAATCTACGTGTTAGATCATGTGGAAAAAGGATTTTTTATGATTAATTTTTTTCCACCCTTTAATCGGTTGTAGGAATTCCTTCACATTACCCATCCATGGAGGGTCAACGAAATTTAGAAGCTAAATGGGAAATGAACGCTCTAGGGTGGTTCATTTCCTGCTCGACAGAATGATGCATGTCGTTTTATAAAAGCTTAAAAAAGGCAAAAGACTTCAACTGGATGGTCGAGTGCCAAATGTCCTTCAAGAAGTTTAATGAGTTCTTAGCATCACCTCTCCTACTTAGTTGCCCAATCCTATGAGAAACACTTTACCTATATGCAAGTGTAGTGAACGAATCACTTGGCGTAGTTCTCATCCGGGAGGAAGGATCAGAGCAGTTCTCGGTCTATTATGTCAGTCAAGTCCCCCTAGACGCAGAGACTTGACACCCCAAACTGGAAAAGCTCACATGAGCTCAGGCACTACCTTCTAGAGCCACACAATCATCATTCAAATGGACTCTCCATTATGCAAGGTATTGTAAAGACTATTGACATTCGAGAGTTCGACATAATGCACCCTAAAAATGATGGAGCTCGACATGCAATACAAACCATGAAATGTTATTAAGGCCTATGCCTTGGCAGATTTTCTGGTTGAAATCTCGAGTGACAAGGAAGGCCAACTTCGTGAGATATTTGGGAAATGTATGTAGAGCATATGGTGAGAGGGAACAGACATCAAGGTCTTCGTAAAAGGACTCGATGGGATAAAATTGAGGTACACCGTTTCACTAAAATTCCTAGCCTCAAATAAAGTTGTTGAATATGAGGCACTGTTGTATGGATTAAGGATCATAAACATCATCAAGACCGAACAAACAATCAAGAAAAGCGATTCAAACTCGTATTCAGCCAATTGACAAGCAGTTACGAAGTTAAGAAGTAAATCATGAAGCAGTACCTTGGATCTAGGAAAGCAAGAAGGCCACAACCTCGAAGTATGAAGTATTCCCCAAGAGGAAAATTCTGAGGCAGATGATGCGCCTCCCGTTGAGAAGGCTCACTAAAGGATAAGTGTACCCCGTCGTTATCAAGTAATAAAATCTGGACAAGTCCAGGTATCGAATCCACATGATTTATTCCTGCAAGTATCGAGCTACTTGGTCTCAGGTGTTATCTAGGCTATGGGGGGTTTGAATTGGTTTTAATTAAATTAACCTACTCCTAATTAAGTTACCTCTACTCCTATCTAAGTTATTCTACTCCTAGGTGATCTTTTACCAATGTAATTACCCGAAGAGACATGAGGTGATACGTTAATAATGAAAATAGATTATTTAGACAACGGAATTAAAACCTAATCTAAGTCACTTGTGTCCGAGGCGATTAACCCTACCTATCCTCCTGAGGTACCTAGTTCGTGATTCCCTTATAAGGCCGAAACTAGCTCTAAGGCTCAACAATTTGGGCTTAATCTTCTATAGGGTCGTCAATCCTATAGGTATTGACTAGGTCAGATTCAGCTCAAAATATGTGCCAACTTAATTTTGGGATTATCGAATGAGTTAAACCAATCAGACAAAGCGTAAGACAAAGAATCAAGTAATACAACAATTGAACAAACAAAACTATAATATATATTAAAGATGAAAAGTATTGTCACGAAGATACAATGAGCCTAGGATTCATAACATGGATCAGAGGCTAGACAGAATATAAAAGAAGAAAAATCCCTTTCAGGGAACCTGTCTACCAATGCAGGCGTCTTCTCCTAGTACTTAAGGATGAAACTTGAGCAATCCTCGGTGAACGGAGCTTCAGAGGTGTCTTCAATGGAGGTTTGAAGGAGATGGAGGAGGTGGAGAGGATTTCTCAATGTGGAGGCTAAGAAAATTACAAAGATAAAAGATGTCTATTTTACAATTGAAAAATCCTATTTATAGACGCGGTTCGGGCCCTCTTTCTGACCTAATTCATATCCTTTTGCAGGTGGGAAGACATGGGGTCGATCGTGGTGTCGTGGGACCGGGAATCAGTCTTTTGATTGATTCCCGCATGGCAGCTTGCCGAGCTGGGTGAGCTGGCCTATAGAGGCCAGCTAGATCCGAGCTGGCCCCTTAAAGGCCTGCTCGACGGACTGGCAGTGCCAGCTCACCGATCTGGCCCCAAAAAGGCCATTTCGACAAGCGGGAATGCCCAGAACGCCTTGCGCGACTGCTGGATGTCCTGAAACACACTTTTCACCCGAACTTGTTCCTGTTTTAACCTGCACATGCACGTAAACTCCAAATAACATTAGTTCTGAGGCTAAATTGACCCGCCAATCGCTTATTTTGAGTAAACACTCCGTTTGGTACGACTTTTGGCGGATCAATTAGCTATAAAAGGCAATGGAAATTTAACGCACATGCTAATTTGGCCATATTTGCCTAAAATAATCAGAAAACGAGCCTAAACAACAAAAATAAATAGAACATATATAATTTCTAACTAACTCACACAAAAGCCTAAAAATACGAGAATTGCTCGCTTATTCATAAAATAACGTTAAAAACCGTCCTAAAACCGTACCCAAAGATAGGAGTTTTTGACCCCTATCAAACCTCCTCGCACTTAAAACTTTACTTGTCCCCAAGTAAACTAAACAATTTGAACTAAAGACGACTTAATTATCTCGTATGAATGAACATGTGCGACCCGCCTTGTCCCTTTCGGTGTCCCGACGAAGGCACGTGTTCAGGAAATACGTTATGACGTAAGCACGTATTAGTATGAATCGGTTCGATGTTAAGGATAGTTACATTTCGATACAAAAGACTATATTAACAGTAGCCGTTATTCACATTCTTTAGATAAATTGGGATAAAACGAGATCACGACGAAACGAAAACGAAGAACATTTCTGTTTCGAACAACCTTGTTATAACGTGAAAAGTTTCGCACAAGTAGCCCGTCCCTTCTGAATAAAAGACGAGCTCTTACGTTATGCCTTGTGTCATTCTTAAGAGAAATAGACGTGTCCGCAAAAGGTGACTAAGAAAATAAAAAGACAAAAATGAACTAAACGACCAAAATCATTCTGAATCTACGATATATGTTAATCCCGCGAGTAGTTAAAGAAAATAAACCAATGCCGTTGAATACGTGCCTCGAACGAGTGTATAAAAACTAAACCCGCAATCATAAGCAAGCTAGGAAACCTCCTAGTTTTACTAGGTGCTTGACACAATGTCGAGCATCTGTAGTTACATGCATTCGGAATTACAAAGTAGAGACACGATATCCAAAAGCCGCATTTCAATTATCACAGGTCATGTGTTTAAGAAAAAGGACACATGTTCAATTAAACGAGCTTAAGGGGATAGCTAAGTAAAACACCTCACCATAGGTAGTTCACTCGATTCACACAATTTTAGTGGCTAAAGTGTTTACTCTTGGCTTATGTTCTTGCTTAGGATTACGTTGACTTTGCACGTTCATCCGAGTTGCTCTACTATGCTATATGACTCTGATGATATCAAAAACATCCTCGAATTGGGGTTGTAATGTGCTTAGAGGGTTAAAGGTATAACAAGGGTTAGGAGTTCTAGCGTTAGAAAAACAAGGTTTAAAAATGGCATTGGCAAAAATATGAAGTGATTGAGCTTTTTTATTCATTATTACTATTTTTTTCTGAGATGTTCTAATTTTTAAGAACTGGGGAACGAAGTTCTCCCCCTTTTTTGTTCGTCTCTTTTTTCTTTTCTTTTTCTGCTTTTCTTTTTCTTTTGGATAGTAATGCTCATTCACTTCTTAGCCTTTTGACTTGCCACTATGATGCCATAAACAAAAATAAAGCGCTAGAAGAAAACAGAGGCTCAATGTGAGCTTTGCAAAAACTCGGGTTAAATAACAATCCAAGTGATGGTTTGCAAAAATTGGGTTAGAATGAAAGAAAAAATCTACAAGATACAAAATACAGGCTAAAAGGGGCTTCCTAAAGTAGATGAAAAAGAAAAAATAAGGTAAAGAAAAAGATTAGTTCTAATGAGGCCGATTCATCGTTTAACATCTCAAGTCATCACATGTAGGTTCAACTCAGCATTAGGTGCAAAATCTGTAACCTTTCCACAAGTCACAGCATTCACACAAAAATGTCAAGAAAAAGAGCTTTTTGATGTTCGCTCTTAGGCTCAAATTCAACTTACAGTTCTTCGGTTTCAAATTTGTGCTTACTAGTTCTCCCCAAACTCGAGTTTAATATCACATGCCTTCAATTCTTAAGTTATCTACCTAAGTAATGATTTTAGCATTTCTTCAAAAGTAGAGTCTAAATGCAAACTTTAGCTCATGCTTTTACAGATACAGGGATTGTGTCCTACACCTAAACTAGTTGTCATGCAATCTTAGATTCAGTTCTCAGTCCTCAAAAACAAATAACAAAGTTTAGATTCGAAGGAGGTTCACGGTTTTAGGTCCTAAACATGCAAAGACATAAATAAAGCATAAATAAAACCCGAAAACGCTAAACTAAACTAGACACGACGCAACAAAAATTTAAAAATTATACAAATTTTTGTAAGTTTGTCTACCCCTCCTCCTCACACTTAAATTATGCAATAAGTTCCAACATTGCATCTAAAACCATAAAACACATGTGCAAAAAGTTAGGGTGGAGAAGACAACTTACTGATCAGCCGGGGGATACGACCATGGCATGTTATAGCGCTCGCAGTAGTCTGCCGCTATGTACTCGAGACCGGTAAGCCTCTGATCCATGTTCTGCTCAAAATTGGTGAACCATTGGTCCATCTGCTGAACAGTGTTGAAGGTTCGGAGGTTGAGATCCCACATTTCTACCATCATCGTGTTCATAGCTTGGAATTGAGCATGCGCCCCCGGCTCTTGGTACTCCGCTCGGTACCCTTCTGCTGCAGCTGCAGCTCCTTCCCCCTCAGCTCCTACTTGCTCTTCCTCTCTTTGTTGTGGTGGTCTCCGTGCTCGTTTCCGCGTCTGGCCGCTTGAGCTTGCTCATGCAGATGGATCTCTATGCAAAACTGCATGAAAAGTAGATCTTCCTAGAAAATTGGAGTTAAGCAGTGTAGGATAAAAACCGTCTTCGTTAATGACCAAGTCTTTGAACTGGTCATTAAGGAAGTTGGTTACCAAATAACCAAGCCCAATGGAGCCGCATTTCTTACTTGTTTGGCTCCGGAAACCCTCAAAAATGGCCTTAACATTGTCAGCATGTTTATTATTTGCCACACACCACAATATAAGCACTTCGGTGCTAGAGACCTTGTTACTCTCGTGCTTGCCTAATAGGTTATGTGCTATAAATTTGTGGGCAAGATTTAAGAGTGGGTCACGCAGAGATCTTGGGCTAGCAGTGCTGGGATCATAATCTGACGTTCCGTTCAATTCATACCAGGCGTCTTTCATAGTCATGGGTTTTTCAAAACCTGAGACTACGTCACTTGGGCTATAAACCCCCATGCAAGCCGCTATCTGTGCCTTACCGAGGCGATAAGGTTTACCGTTCAGTTGGAGTATTTATCAGTACCTATGGGTAGTTCTTTCTTCAGGGTACTTAGAAACTCTACGGTATAGTTGTCGTAAGCGACAGTCTTTTTTGTGGCTAGGTGGTACCAGCCTTGGAACTTTAGGATTTCTTTGAAATCCTTGTCCAACCCTATAGATGCTAAGTAATTTTGGTCAATGATAATTTGGGGGGAATGTTTTTGCTTGGAAAAACGATCATATTTTTCCCCCTCTTCCTCACTAATCAACCCGAAATGAGAACCATACTTATCTTGTAAGGCGTCAATGAATTCGACGTCGGAATCGTCCTCATTTCTACAACAACCTTAGCCTTGCCTTTTCTGTCCATAGTTCCTAAGAATCAGAAAGGAAACCAAAACGGACTAGTCAGAACACGCCTATATACATAATTATACCAAAACACCCAAATAATCAACCCATAAACATGATTAAAGACAAGATTAGAAACTTAGGGACCAAAATGTAAGGTTTTGGTCTCTAAAATAGAGTAATTGACCCGTAACTCTCAATTCGTGCAAAATCAACGAGGCCCAGCGACCAAAATGTGTTAAGAATGTGAAAAGGGGTCCTATTGACAAGTTTTCAAGTATAAACTGCATAGTTGAATTTCGAGCTAAAATGGAGTTTTTACCCAATTTGAGCAATTTCTTCAAAAATCACAAATTAAGAACTCAAATCATACCCAAAGCACATATTGATCATAATAAAGTCATAAATTTGCAAGAAAAATCAAGAGAAACAAGCAAACAAGTGAAAATTTGAAAAGGAGGTAAAAATCCCAAAACCTAGGGTTACCTAATAATCAAAAATCAATATTCTAAACTAAAATATAACCTTAGAATCATGCATGAAATCAAAAATAGGTAAGAATTCATACCTTGTTTGTTGATTTCGGGTTAGAAACAAAGGTTTGGGGGTTAGGGTTGTGAAAAGGAAAAAGAGAGAAAAGGGGAAGAAGGAAAGGAAGAAGATGAAGAAGGGGGATGAATGTTCATCCCCCTTATATATATATATATATATATATATATATATATATATATATATATATATATATATAAATCCTGAACTGCTACTCGTCTCGGTCGAGCAGCTCGCCCGAGCTGGGCCTCCCGGGGCGAAATTTCGCCATTTTTTTATAACAGAAAGGAAACGGAAAGCATATACGGGGGGGTTCAAAAATTGACAATCTAAAAGAACAAAATTGAAAAGATAAAAACAATCAACAAATTTCATAAAAAGAGAAAGAAAAACTGAAAACTTAAATGATTGTTCAACTTTTAAATTTATACCGGGGAAAATCCGATTTTCCCCCTTACTCAATCCTTTCTTAGGATCTTTGGATTCTTCTCCGTTGTGCTTGGGAGAGAACCCTGCGGCCTTTCCTGTCTGTCCCTGTTGATCTGAGCTACCTGATTGCTCAGATCCTTGTAGAAGGTTTCATTATTAGCAAGCCTAGCCGAAATCTCTTTTAGGAGAGTCACCACTTCGTCAGATTCCTTGGAAGGTGGCATAGGCCATTGGTTCTGCTGCTGATATGGGGGCATGCCAAGCTGTTAAGCCCAAAATATACCTAAAATATCATTAGTATTTACATCAGTTTTGCTACGAATTCATACTATTTATACCCGTTTAGCGTACTTTTACTTCCGAATATGTTTCTTTCTTGCAAGGTACCTAAATATTTGGTAAAATCCAAATAGGAACGAAAAGAGGTTAAAAACGGAAGAAAAACCCTACAAAAGAAGTCAAAAACGACGAAAATCAAACACACCGAAATGAGGACGAGGACGAAGTCAGAGACGGAGGAAATCACTCCGTGTCGCGACCGAGAATTCTCCATTCTCGGTCGCGACACGCGTCGGCCAGCTTCTCCCCCTTATCATTTCGAAGGCTTAATTTCTGCTCCCCCATTCTCGGCCGAGAATTTACATTCTCGGTAAGATCAGAAATCCTGAAAGGGCTATACGTACACGTTCGTTCACAAAGAAACGCGTCCGTTTGATTGGATAAGAACGCCTCTTCGTAGCAGACACGTTCCTTAAACCCGACTCTTCAACATCTATAAATAAAGAGTTGATTTCAGAGTTGGATATATAGAAAATTGAAGTGAAGATTAGTATAGAATTAATGCAGAAATTCTGAGTCAAGTGATTCCGAGTTAAAAGTTCGATTCTGTAAAAAGCAATATGATGTACACATATTGTTTATTAAATAATTACAAACATAGTAGCATTTAGATTTGTTCATATTAGTTTACATTTTGGTAGTAGATAGACCAGTCTCTATTCTGAAGATTCAGCGAGAAGATTTATTAGAGGATTCGCCCCGGAGCCTGACAAACTCTAACGAGGTTCAAGGAAAGGATTGACAACCCGTTCGATTGAAAGTCGTCGAAAGCTTTCATGCTTGTTGTTCTCTGTAAACTTTTATCAAATTCATACTTCATCTAATAAAGTTTATTCTATTCGATAGATTTTTATGTAGCACTTTGGTAAATGATCCGAAGTGAGTTCTGGTGTTTTCATTAAAACGTATTTGAATTCAAAATCATTACAAGGAAACTTTGTTGAACACTTAGACAAATTGATATCTTGAAAAAGTATTAATTTGGTTAAGGTAGCAATCTAACCCGACCGTAGGAGGATTGTCTGCAGTTCAAAGCCTTTTAATTAGAGGAATTTATGTTATTACATTTTTACAATTTATACAAAGTTTAAAGTTGTTTTCTTTGCTTAATGCAAACGAATACATTTATTTACTTTTCTAAAGAACTAATTGTTTCTGTCTTGTATATTCACCCTTAAATCAGAAGTGATTTCTAACATTTGACATATTCTAGTCCAATTCTTATTCTAGCAATTTCAAAACCAAATCCAACTAAACGATTTTCCATATTATAAACCTTAAAAGTAAATCTAACCAATTCAAAATATGTTTTCGTTAAAAAGTGTTCCCTGTGGGTTCGATATCTTTTATTACTACAAGCGTATACCGTGCACTTGCGGAAATCGCTCAACACAAGCCCCTGCTCTCTGTGCTCTTGAACAAAGCCGTCGGGAGGTCTAAGCACATTCTGATTTGAGTTCCCATAGGATAAGTTCGGGTGTTGAGGCCCCCTGTAGTTGTTGTTGTTGTAGGAGTTGTAGTTGTTGTTGGGATTGTAGTTGTTATAGTTCTGGTTGTACCTCGGTTGTCCCCCAATGTAATTGACCATCTCCACCCCATCTCCGGCGAAAGGGCTACCTGCTTGACAATCCTTTCCATGGTGGTCGCCGCTACAATGCACACAGGTGGGAGGTTGGCTGAACCTAGCCAATAGGACAATCCATCTTCCTACTTAGCTCCGCAACAAATGGGCTCTGTTCCTGATCTTCCACAGCAAATACCCGTTGCCTTGTGGGGCCAGTGAGTTTCTCCTCTTGCCACTGCACAGTCTTCCTTGCCAGCTCATTGATCATATCATACGCTTCTGTTGCAGTCTTCCTAAACAAATCTCAACCCGCGGTGGAGTCCACAGTAGCTCGGTTAGTGGGCGTCAAGCCATGGTAGAAGACGCTCACCAACTGATGTTTAGGTATGTCATGATGAGGGCACATGCACAACATTTTTCTGAATCGGGTCCAAGAAGTGTGGAGCGCTTTATGCTTGGGTTGGTGGAATGAAGTGATTTCACCCCTCAACATCACTGTCTTCGAGGGAGGAAAGTAGTAGGACAAGAACTCCTTCTCCAATCCTGCCCATGTGGTGATTGACCCGGGCTCTAGTGTTCTCAGCCATTCCAGAGCTTGCCCAGTTAGTGAAAATGGAAATAGCTTCAGCCTGGCAGTATCTTGGGGAACCCCATTTGTTATCGCAGTGTCTGCGCACATCAGAAAGCGATCCAGATGATCATTTGGGCTCTCATGTTCTTCTCCTCCAAACAGTCCCGTTTGTTGAATCAAGTGAATTATCACCGACTTGATTTCATAGGTGTTAGCTGAAATGTTTGGGGCAGCGATCCCAGACAGGTGTTGGTGTCGGTGTGGTACTAAGATTTCGCTCATCGAGCGAGTGTCAACTCATGTTTCAGCGTTCTCATTGTTCCTATTATTGTTGGGAGTGTTGTTCTCAGGATCAGCCATTTTGATCGGCTTAGTGATTTCATCTGGCTTGATAGTCCTGTTTTGCTTGCTCATGCGAAGAGTATTTTCAAGTTCAAGGTTAAGAGGGACACACAGTATTTTCGGTGATCAAGTATGCATATGCTGAAAAGAAAAGATAAATAAAATAAAAATGTTTTCCTTAAAGAAGGAAAGTATAACTATCTAGTATACAAGTTTATCATACAGTCTTATCATACAATATTACATAGTCCTACATGAGTATTTTAACATGTTTTGGCGAAACAAGTAATACAAATTTTTACACGACAACATGCCACATTCATATGGCATATATACTGAAATTAAAAATGTGTAACCTAATATATTCAACATATGAACAAATATATGATAATTGTTGAGCGATTTCCGCAAGTGCACGGTATACGCTTGTAGTAATAAAAGATATCGATCCCACAGGGAACGTTTTTTAACAAAACTTATTTTCAATCGGTTAAATTTACTTTAAGGTTTATAATATGGAAAAATCGTTTAATCGGTTTTGGTTTTGAAATTGCTAGAGTAAGAATTAGATTAGAATATGAAGATGTTAGAAAATATCTGATTTAAGAATGAATTTGCAAAACAGGAACGTTTTAGTACTTTAGAAAAGTAAACAAGTATATTTGTTTGCATTAAGCAAAGAAAACAACTTTAAACTTTGTACGAATTATAAAAATGAAATAAATGACGGAACCTCTAATTAATTGGCTTTGAACACGACAAAACCCTTTCGGGATAGTTGCCCTTAATCAAATTAAAACTCTTTCGAGATAATAATTTGCCTAAGTGTTCAACAAAGTTTCCTTATAAAGATTTTGGATTAAATACGTTTTAATGAAAACACCAGCAGTCACTTTAGTGGATTGGTTACCATAAGTGCTGCATAAAGATCTATCGAATAGAACGGACTTTATTAGATGAAATATAAATTGATACAAGTTTACAGAGAACATGGAGCATTGAATTCTTCGACGGCGTGCAAGTGAACGGGTTGTCAATCCTTTCCATGGGTTTCGTTAGAGTTTGTCAGGCTCAGGGGCGAATCCTCTACTCAATCTTCTCGTTGAATCTTCGTAATAGAGACTGGGTCGGTCTACTACCAAAATGTAAACTAAACTGGAACAATGTCTAAACGTTACTGAATTTGTTATTATTTAGTAAACAATGCGTGTACATCATATTGCTTTTGAACAGAATCGAAATCTAACTTCTGAATCACTTGATTCGGAATTTCTGCATAAATTCTACACTAATCTCTTTCTTCTACACATATATCATTATTCATTGTTTCAACTCTCAATCAATACTTTATTTATAGATGTTGAAGAGTCATGATTGAAGTGTCGTGTCCGTTGTGAAGGATCGTGTCCGCTGCGAAAGGACGTCTTTATCCACCCGAACGATCGCGTTTCATCAAAAACGAAAGTGTGTAACTAGGCTCCTAAAATCTCCTGCTCGTACCGAGAATATTAAATTCTCTACCGAGAATGGGGGAGCAACAATTTGTACTTCGGACGAAGGGAAGGAGAGGCTGAGGGACGCGTGTCGCGACCGTGAATATTAGGGCCGCGGTCGCGGCACGGAGCATTTTTCACTTCTTTGGCTCTCGTTCGTGTCCTCGACTTGGCGTTATTAATTTTCGTCGTCTTCGACTCCTTTTGTAGGGTTTTTCTTCTATTTTTGAGCTCTTTTTACTCCTTTTTGGATTTTACCAAATATTTATGTACCTTGCATGAAAGAAACATATTCGGGAGTAAAAGCTTTCTAAACAGTTATAAATAGCATAAATTCGTAACAATATTGATGTAATTATTGATAATATTTTAGGTATATTTTGGGCTTAACAAATCTCCACACTTAATCTTTTGCTAGTCCCGAGCAAAATTTCACTGAATTCATTCTCTAACTAATCTCTTTATGAAAATAAACATATATCTCTATATTACCTTTTAAATTAGTTAAGCCAAAAAGACTAACTTCGCATGGCAAATTTATACGCAAAATATCAAACTAACTTAGTATAAATACGATATATCATTCGTCTTGTATTTCCAATTTTGAATTGAAGCATTCAGGACGATATAAGCACGCATGTTATTGAGTCTTTCATCTCAAGGTATTTCAAAGCACTAAAATTTTCTTTCCCAAACCTAAACTAATATGTGAGATATATTAAAATGAATAAGTACTTGATTTTAATTTTTTTGCTTGGTTACGCTCGAAATAAGGGTGGTTTCAACCGTAACCTTATACGTATTTTTACTTTGCTTAGTGTTTGCTTAAGAGGTACCGACCATGCCATGGGTGGACGCAATCGTTACTTTAAACTTATACACGCTTATTATCATTGCTTTTAACGTTCCTTCCATACCTCGATTGTGATAAGGGTGGTCGCAACCGTGGCCAAAAGTAAACGGTACTTAATTTTCTTTCCTTTCATACCTCGATTGTGATAAGGTTGGTCTCAATCGTGGCCAAAAGTTAAGAATTCAACTAATTGATTAATTAATATGAAATATAAAATTGAAATTGGGAAAAAGAAAGATAGCACATTCATCCTATATTGACTTAAAATTCAACATGTATTATGGCTAAAGTTTCCTTAAAAAACTTCAATTGGTGTTAATGTAAGACGAAATCAAACCGAGCTAAAAATTGTTAGTTCAATTTAATGCCTATAAATCTAATTGAAAATTTAAAATAAGATTTATTGAATCATGAATTGCATGATATAAAACAGAGATTGAAATAAAGAATTTTTTTTATCTTTAATACATTCACTCGAGACAATTTTACTTAAAATTGTATCGGAGATTTGTGAAAAATTTGAAAAATATTACCCGTATAGAAATATCATTTCTAACGATAATGATAACCTAAAAATAATCATATTAACTTATGATTAATTTTAAAAACATATGAAAATGTAAAGTCAATAAAAATAGCGTTTTAAACAAGTTTATGTTGCAAAATACGTTGCATTTGTTATAAATGATTCGTTGCATTTGTTATTTATGCTAGAAAAACGAAAATGATGTACATCTCCTCCCACACTTAAATTGGACCATGTCCTCATTGGTGCAAAAGCGAGATATCAAGAATAATAAAAAAGTAAGCATACGAAATAAAGATAGGAATGGTGCAAATGAAACATTCAACATAAAATTAAAAATTGAAAATTGTACCAAACATATGAAAATGAAAATTGTACCAAATTATAACAAGATAATAAAATTAAAGAAAACAACCTAAGCTTGAGGTGGGGAATCGGGAGGTGTAGGTGACGTCTCCACATTGCGGCGTCGGAAAAAGGAAAGCATCTGATGCCGAGTTGATTGATGTTCACGCCTCAAAAGGTTGATTTTGTCATTCATCACCATATTGTTTTCAACCAAATCATCAATTCTTAAATTCATTTGACGATTGTTGGAATTGATTTGGTTCAAAATCCTCCGCAAATCTACCGGATCATCCTCCGCTTGAGGTGCTTGGGGTTGTGCTTGAGCCGGTGGTTCATCCTCCTCGCCTTCCGCCTCACCGCCGCCTTCGGTACCTACAAATTGAGAACTTGAAGCGCCACCACCCATAGTGCCACGAAGATGGGCAATACGGGAGGCATACGAAATAAAGACGGGAGGTCCTTGTGGAAGCAATAAATGAGCTCGCTCAAGAGCCGAGATATCCAAAAGTGGAACATACCCACGGTAGGTGGACATGTCATAATCGGCCAATTCACCCCGTGCTCCCAACACAATAGCGGTGATAAAATTACAAAGAGGGATCTGAATGGTACTAGCCCTCGAAGCACGGAACAAATTATCAAACAAAATACCAATGCTATCAATCCGCAAGCCTTTAAGCAAACTATCCAAAACAAACAAATCCCGAACCTGAATCTTGGAACTCTCAACACGACCAAACAAGGAAAAACTCAAATACTTATTAAATAAGAACACACAATTGTCCTTAATCAACTTGCTTGAAGTGTTTTTCGAATTAAAATAATCTTGGTCCGAAAGAGTTTGCCAAACCGCATCATTATCAAAATCTTTAGGCTTATCATAAAAATTAGAAGTAGGGAAACCAAACATATTTCCCATTGCATCATAATCAATGGTGTATGTGATACCATTATTCCTAAAAGAGATTGAGGTTTTCTTCTTGTTCATGGTCAAAGTGACCAAAAATTCCACTACATATTCATTAATACGCGGGAAACGCATATTAACGAATTCTTGCCAACCCAACGCTTCAATAAAGGCATCAATTCGAGTAGAGAAATTTAATGCTCTTACCGAATGGAAGTCTAAGAAGTGCATATCGACAAATTAGCGGTCGGCTTGAGAAAAATGTTTGAAACGAGCGGCTTCCTCCTCCGAATAGATATCGAAATAAGCTCCGTATTGAACCCGAAGGCGATTAGCTTTCGTAACAGCGGGCTTGTTACCAACACGCTTAGTCCTAACCATGGTGATGGTGTTTAGGGTTTTTAGGGTTTGAGAAGAAGAAGAAGAAGAAAAAGGAATTGTGAGAAAAAGTAAAGCTTGAAGATGAGTTTGGGGGTGTTGAATTGGAAGTAATTGAAAAATAGAAAAGATGATAGAAATTGGAGTGAATAAATTGGGAAGAGTAAAAGTAGATTTTTGGGGAAGAGTTTGGAGTAAGGGATTGGGTAAAAATAGAGGTGATGTGAGGTTTGTGTAAGAGGTAGGTTTATATAGGGTTGTATAGGTAGGTGAATAGGTAGAATAGGAATAGGAATAGACAAAATTTAGTGTCAAAATCGGATTGAAATGGGCAAATTATACATGTGTCGCGATCGCGAATGGCAAAGTCGCGGCCGCGACACGCGATTTTCAGGGAATTTTCGCCCTGAAATCGGTCCAGTTTTGCTGCTCATACCGAGAATTATTAATTCTCGGTAGAGAATTGGTAAAAATGGCCTATTTGGGTGCCTATTGACTTGGTTTGTGCATATTTGTTGATGGAATGGTTCCTGAACTTAATATTAAGTGTTCCTGCACTTAAAAACTAAAATAAATGACATTAATTGCAAGGAAAACCAAAGGTTTAAACTTAATAAATTGAATTAAAGTATAATAAATTGGTTATGAAGAATTAATGAAACGTAAATGTTCATTTATGCATATAAGTTAAGAGAACCATATTAAATGCATAATAAGTGCATGTTAATACATATTTAATACATGAATTGAAATGATAAAAAGATAACTTAATTCATTGAAAATAAATTGAGTTACAAATAGAATTAAATGTGGATATATGTGTGGAAAAATAGAAAACCATATTAGTTCATGTGAATCCTTTTTATCTTAATTTGAGTAAGAATAATTAGAATCGACCCATATGAAATATGCTAAGTATAGATAATGGATCAAATGGATAAGTCTAATAAAATTAAGAATTGAACTAAATAAGATCTTTATTATATAAACATATGTACAAATAATGAAAACAAACCAATAATTAATACAAAATAAAATATATACAAAAATAAAATGAAAAACATAAACTATTCTACATATTCATCCCTATCAAACGGGATATTTCTGGCCTTAATACGATCAATTTGAAACTGCACGAAAGTTTCACGTTCCGGTGTAGACAAAAATTGAGGCCCTGCTCGAAAGACACGTTTCACAAGTCCTTCGTGCTCGAGAAATTCATAGTCAATTGTCGGGAAGAAATCATCATCACTCCAGGGAACATCAATAGTACCCTTTGAACCGAGAATTATTCCACAGATTATATTGCCGAACCCAATCTTCTTATCTTTGGATCGAGAAGCGGCGACAAGACCCTCCATCAGAATCTTTGAAGAATCCACTGCATTTCCCTGGAATATATCTCCAAGGACATAAAGATCTGTGTCACGGACCACACTACTGAAGGTGCGCCCGAATAAACTGTGACACAGAAATTTGTGCAAATACAACATGGAACTAGAGTGAAAAGATTTATTGTAGGCGAGTTTTGGATTGAATCGCCAGAATCCAGTGAGCATTCTCCAAATATCAGTGGATGTCATGTCTCTTCCAGGATGACGTTTGATTGTATCCTTTGGGGGAAAACCAAACCAAGCATGCAACTCGGGATAGCCGAAAGTGAAGATTTCGCCTTCTCGATGAAAACTGAGACGTACCCGTCGTTTGTTAGTGAAACGAACGGTACAGAAGAATTCGAGTATCCAGTCGCCTATTATTGGAAATCGCATTTTGGCGAATTTTGTCCACCCTAAGCGCTCCATATAGCGGCTCATGTCATCACTAATTCCAAGTTGGTTGTTAAGGAATTCATCCATATACAACATTCCGGTGAAGAATTTGTAACGGAGATTCCAATAACGCCTACCTTCATCGTGGTTGAAGATAGGAAAAGGCGCCCCATATCGCTTAGATAAGTCTGGGCGTTTGTTGATTGAGGCATCATTGTGCCTAGATGGTTTGTATTTGGTAGGCATGGTGCAAAGTTTGTGTTACTTTAGCAAAGAACGGTGTTTGCGAAGAAAATCAGAATTCTGACAAAAATGAAAAGAATTGTAACAGAACTTGAATCTCCTAGGATTAATTTATAAGAGTTGAAGATGAAAAGAGGTGTTGTTTTAATTATGAAAAGGTATAAAATTACACCTTTCGGGAATGAAGAAACCTAATGTTTCGTTTGGCAAGAGGTTCGATGAAAGGGTTAGGATGTTTCAGACCTGAGAGCGCAGAAATTAGCGTGTCGCGAACGAGAATGGCTAAGCCGCGGTCGCGACACGCGATTTCCTTGCGGAAATCAGGCATCGATAGCTCTTCCTGATTCACGGTAGAGAATTTAAAATTCTCGGTATGAACAGAGAAATCCTAACCTATTTGGACTGTTCTTAAAAAGAGGATTCTCGGCAGGGAATTCTAAATTCTCGGCAGAGAATTGCCTGAAACTTCAAATTCATCTTAATTTCCTACAAATTAAATCTAAAATCATGAAATAAAAATATTTTATGCATTTAAATCATAACATAAAGTCATCTAATCATAAAAATGGCATTTTGGAAAAATAAAATAAAATTAAACTAAAATAAAATAAATGAACAAAAATATAAAAACAATAAAACAAAAGAAATTGTGTAAGATAAACTGAGTAATTTATTGGTCAGATAATCTTGTTACGAACGGAATTCCTATTTGTGAAATATTTTCGTAATAGATTTTACATCGATTACCATTAACTTTGAATCGAACTCCGGTAGGACCTTCCAGTTCTAAAGAACCATAATCGAATGTTTTGACGACTAAATATGGTCCTAGCCATCTGGACTTAAGTTTTTCTGGAAATAAACGGAGTCGTGAATTAAATAACAGCACTTTATCCCCAACATTAAAGTGTTTGACTTTAATTTTTGCATTGTGCCATTTTTTCACTTTTTCTTTATAAATCTTTGCATTTTCGTATGATAGATGACGTAACTCATCTAACTCATTCAAATTGAACAAACGTTTCTTACCTGCTTGTTGTAAATCAAAGTTTAGTTCTCTAATAGCCCAATAGGCTTTATGTTCTAATTCGACTGGCAAATGACATGCCTTTCCATACACTAAGCGGTACGGAGTCATTCCTATTGGTGTTTTAAATGCAGTACGGTATGCCCATAATGCATTATTGAGTTTAGAAGACCAATCTTTTCTAGAAGATGAAACTGTTTTCTCGAGAATCCATTTGAGTTCTCTATTTGATATCTCCGCCTGACCATTTGACTGAGGATGGTACGGCGTTGATACGCGGTGGCGTACTCCATACTTTTTCATAAGCGTTTCAAAACTCTTGTTTATAAAATGAGTACCGCCATCACTAACGATAACTCTTGGACAACCAAATCTACAAAGTATATCGTCAAGAAAATTAACGACAACTTTAGAATCGTTCGTCGGGGTTGCAATTGCTTCAACCCACTTTGAAACATAATCAACGGCAACTAATATGTAAGTTTTACCATTGGAAGGGGGAAAAGGTCCCATGAAATCTATTCCCCACATATCGAAGACTTCAACTTCTAATATGGTTGTGAGGGGCATCTCATCTTTCCTTCCTAGATTTCCTGTTCTTTGGCACTTATCACAACGAGTAATAAATGAACGGACGTCCTTAAACATCGTAGGCCAAAAGAAACCGCTTTCAAATATTCTAGCTGCTGTCTTGTTAACTCCATTATGTCCTCCATAAGAGCTAGAATGGCATTCCGATATTATGGATTCGTATTCATTTTCACCAACGCATCTCCTAATTATCCCGTCACCACAAGTTTTGAACAAAAAAGGATCTTCCCAAAAATATTGTTTAATATCGAAGAAAAATTTCTTCTTTTGTTGGAAATCTAATCCTTCCGGAACAATATTGGCTGCAAGATAATTAGCAATATCTGCATACCAAGGTGACATGGCACTTTTTATTTGATAGAGGTGTTCATCAGGAAAATCATCTCGTATACCGATAGTTTCATCTATAGGACCGTTTTCATCTTCAAGTCTCGATAGATGATCGGCGACAAGGTTTTCTACTCCCTTTTTGTCTTTGATTTCTATATCAAATTCTTGTAACAATAAAACACATCTAATTAGACGCGGTTTCGCATCCTTTTTAGCAAATAGATATCTTAATGCTGCATGATCAGTATAAATAATAACTTTTGAACCTAATAAATATGACCTAAACTTGTCACATGCAAAAACTACAGCTAACATTTCTTTTTCTGTTGTGGTGTAGTTTAGTTGTGCACCAGACAGTGTGTGACTTGCATAATAAATGACATGAAGTTTCTTATCCTTCCTTTGACCTAAAACACATCCGACAGCTAAATCACTTGTATCACACATAATTTCAAATGGTAAATCCCAATCGGGTTTAGCAATAATAGGTGCACTGACTAAAGCAGTTTTCAATGTTTCGAAAGCTTTAACGCATTCTTCATTAAAATCAAAGGTAGAATCTTTCATGAGTAAATTAGTAAGTGGTTTGGAAATTACAGAAAAATTCTTAATAAATCTTCTGTAAAAACCTGCATGTCCTAAGAATGATCTTACTCCCTTAACAGTAGTTGGAGGGGGTAATTTCTCTATTACTGAAGTTTTTGCTCTATCTACTTCTAATCCTTTTTCAGATATTTTGTGACCTAAAACAATTCCTTCGTCAACCATGAAATGACATTTTTCCCAGTTTAATACCAAATTTGTTTCTTCACACCCAGACAAAACTTTATCCAAGTTTTCTAGGCACGAATCAAAAGAATCTCCATAAACTGAAAAATCGTCCATAAAAACTTCCATGATATCTTCAATGAAATCATTAAAAATCGCAGTCATACAACGTTGAAATGTTGCAGGTGCGTTACATAGACCAAAGGGCATTCTTCTATATGCAAATGTTCCGTAAGGACATGTGAAGGTTGTTTTATCTTGGTCATCCGGGTAAATGTATATTTGAAAGAATCCGGAGTAACCATCAAGAAAACAGTAGAAAGCATGACCAACTATCCTTTCGATCATTTGATCAATGAAAGGAAGAGGAAAATGATCTTTCCTACTTGCTTTATTTAGATTTCTATAATCTATACAAACCCTCCAACTAGTGGTGGTTCGTGTACGTATTAATTCACCTTCTTCATTCCTTACAACAGTTATGCCTCCCTTTTTAGGAACACAATGGATTGGACTAACCCATTCACTATCCGAAATAGGATAAATGATTCCATTGTCCAGAGGTTTAGTAATCTCATTTTTTACTACTTCTTTCATGTTCGGATTTAGGCGTCTTTGCCTATCCGCTTTAGGTGGCTTATCTTCTTCTAAGTGAATTCTATGCATTACAATACTTGGATTAATACCTTTTAAGTCTGAAATTTACCAACCCATACTTCCTATCCTATTTCTAACAACTTCTTTCAATTTCTCTTCTTGGACTTGTGTTAATTTGTTAGAGATAATAATAGGTAGAGAATCGCCTTCGCCTAAGAAAGCGTACCTCAAATGACTTGGTAATTCTTTAAGTTCTAATTTAGGTGGAACTATAATTGAAGGCGGAACTGGTCCATCTTCTCGAATCAAAGGTTCTGGGTCCTTATCATCTAGTTCCTCACTCATTATAGGTTCTATTATTTCTTCTTTTTGAACAATGTCATTTACACATTCTTCAATTAAATCAAGTTTCATACAAGCGAAATCTTCCATAGGATATTTCATTGCTTGGTTCATATCAAACTCAATCTTATCATCTCCTATTCGTAAAACTACTTTCCCTTCCGATACATCAACTAGAGCACGTCCCGTGTTCATGAACGGTCTACCAAAGATTAGCGGACAATTTACATCATAAGCAAAATCTAAAATAACGAAATCGGTAGGAAAAATAAATTTGTCAACTTTAACTAAAACATCCTCAATTATACCATATGGTCTTTTAGTGGTTTGATCCGCTAATTGTAAAACCATATTGGTACGTTTGATGTCTTCTTCTAAGCCTAACTTATTAAAAATAGATAATGGCATCAAGTTAATACTTGCTCCTAAATCACAAAGACAACTTGGGAATTCTATATCGCCCAATTTACATGGAATGGTAAAACATCCGGGGTCTTTGAGTTTCGTGGGCAAATTGCTTGACACAATCGAACTACAATCTTCAGTTAGTGAAATGGATGAAATTCCTTCCCAACTGATTTTCTTTGAAATTAAATCTTTGAGGAATTTTCCATAAATGGGAATTTGCGTAATTGCATCCATAAACGTTAAATTAATATGCAAATTCTTAAGTTTGTCTAAAAATGTTAAAAGTTGTTTGTCATAGTCCTTATTGCGGACTTTGTGTGGAAAAGGTGGTTTGGGTACAAAAGTTTTTGTACTAGAGTCAATCGGTGCATCTTTTTGTTTTAATGTATCTTCTTTAGGCTTCGGTAAATCAGTTCCATGTAAAGTCGAATTTTCGGGCATTTCCGGGCCTAAGTAATTTTTCTCTGAACGAAGAGTGATAGCCTTAACATGCTCTTTCGGATTTTCTTCCGTATGGCTTGGAAGACTTCCCTCTTTGCGGGATGGAATTGATTTAGCGAGTTGTCCAATTTGAATCTCCAGATTATGGATGCTAGATGATTGGTTTTTAATAAGCTGATCGAATTTATTCTCGATCCGTTTAAAACCATCGTCGTGATTACTTATTTTTCCGCTCATCGCATCAATGAATTTGTCGATTTTAGAAGATAAAGTGCTAATCGAATCTCTTGATTGATTTTGATAATTAGTAGTACGATTTTGATTAGCATTAGCATTATTATTATCTCTCCAGTTAAAGTTAGGATGATTTCTCCATCCAGGATTATATGTATTGGAATAAGGGTTATTATTTTGGTTTTGCCCTTGGACAAAATTTACCTGTTCAATTTCACTCATACCTTCGTAATTCACATCCGTTTGGATTGGTTGACCATTAGGATCACACGGTGCCATAAACCTATCAATTTTGTGCGACAAGGCAGAAAATTGGGCTTGCAACATCGCTACTGGATCAAGATTCACTATACCTTTTACTGATGAAGTAGTTGAGGATGATGGTTTCGCTACTGGTATGTGTCCACGTTCCGCGGGCCACATACTGCTGTTGATTGCCATTTCCTCTAAAAGTTCTCTTGCTTGGACAGATGTTTTCTTCATGAATAACCCTCCAGACATAGCGTCCAATGAACCTCTAGTTGTAGGATTTAGTCCATTATAAAATGTTTGCATTAAAAGTTCAGCGGGCAATTGGTGGTGTGGGCATAAACGTTGAAGTTCTTTAAAACGTTCCCAAGCCTCATAAAGAGTTTCACTATCATTTTGAGAAAAAGATGTTAACTCTTTAATGACTCTTGCGGTTTTTGCTAAAGGGAAAATTTTTGATAAAAATGCCTGGGCTAATTGCTCCCAAGTCTCAATTGATGTGGCTGGAATAGAAGTTAACCATTCTTTGGCTCGATCCTTCAAAGTAAAAGGAAAAAGGCGAAGTTTGATTGCTTCTGCAGTTACATCAGTAATTTTAAAAGTGTCACAAATTTCTAAGAAATTTATCAAATGGGTATTAGGATTTTCGTTAGGTAACCCGTAAAACGTTACATTATTTTGCAACATATTAAGCAACGCAGGCTTAATTTCAAAATGATGTGCATTAATTTGGGGTCTAACTATACTGTTTGTTACACCGGCCACTCCTGGCCTAGCGTAATCCATAAGTGTGGCCATAACTTCTGGCTCGGTAATTTTAGTTTTTATTGGGGTTTGGTTTTTCTTTTTCTTTTCTTTCTTGTTCTTTTTAAGAGTTCTTTCAATTTCTGGGTCAATAGGATCTGGTGACGTGCCCGAACTTCGAGAACTGCGCATGAACTTGAAATTTCGCACGAACAGAAACTACCTACAAAACAGAATTTGAAAAAAATAAATATGTTAGTAATTGAAAATAATTAAAAATATAAAAGTTTGAATAAGTATGAATAAACCTAGATTCGTAATAAAACACGAAAAATTTAAAATATTGTCAAAAATTTTGGCGTTCCCCGGCAACGGCGCCAAAAACTTGTTGAGCGATTTCCGCAAGTGCACGGTATACGCTTATAGTAATAAAAGATATCGATCCCACAGGGAATGTTTTTTTAACAAAACTTATTTTCAATCGGTTAAATTTACTTTAAGGTTTATAATATGGAAAAATCGTTTAATCGGTTTTGGTTTTGAAATTGCTAGAGTAAGAATTAGATTAGAATATGAAGATGTTAGAAAATATCTGATTTAAGAATGAATTTGCAAAACAGGAACGTTTTAGTACTTTAGAAAAGTAAACAAGTATATTTGTTTGCATTAAGCAAAGAAAACAACTTTAAACTTTGTACGAATTATAAAAATGAAATAAATGACGGAACCTCTAATTAATTGGCTTTGAACGCGACAAAACCCTTTCGGGATAGTTGCCCTTAATCAAATTAAAACTCTTTCGAGATAATAATTTGCCTAAGTGTTCAACAAAGTTTCCTTGTAAAGATTTTGGATTAAATACGTTTTAATGAAAACACCAGCAGTCACTTTAGTGGATTGGTTACCATAAGTGCTGCATAAAGATCTATCGAATAGAACGGACTTTATTAGATGAAATATAAATTGATACAAGTTTACAGAGAACATGGAGCATTGAATTCTTCGACGGTGTGTGTTATACGAGGTGCCGCGGCCTAATCTCCCGGGCGGACCGGGGGGTGGACAACCTCATGGCGACGTAAGCGGTGATTGGCGCCGAAAGCAACCAATCGTGGAATCAAGCTGCTCGGCAGGACCGGAGCTCGGAGATATGGAAGAGTCGCCACCCACGAATGGAAAAATGAACACCGATCCCTTGCGGGAGACCGGTGTGGGTTCGGGAAACTTAGGTACGAGCCGAGAAGGCTAGCTCCTTTCCGGAGAAAGGCTACTAGGCACCCCGACATCGCCCGGTTATGAACCACCGGCCTCCTACTCAGCATGTTAGGCGATAATGGACTAATCGTATACTTCTTTAAGTTTAAAATTCATTTGAAACCCTTTTCTTTCTCTTTTTAGAAACCGTTTTGAGCATATATTATTGAAAAGCCACATCAGTAAAGAATCACCCATTTATGTTTATACATACACAGAAAGGGGGAAGAAAGAAGTGATTTATTTACACCCGTATTAAATGTGATGTTGTGTGTTCATTCTACATTAACTTATTTCCCCCAAAACGAGATCATTTACATGGTTCGCACCTTAATCGCCGTTGGAACGATTTAGGTGCGTTTTAAAACCCCGTTTGATGAAATTTACCCGAATCGCCGTTGGAACGACTCGAGTATTTGAAAAACGTTTGAGATAAAAACCTTTTAATGAGAAAACATGGTTTAAACATACAAGTCAATTTTATTTTGTACAAATTCTTTGAGAAAATGATTCAAAACTCTATTATTCACAAAGAAAACGATTTTAATTACAATGATCATTTAATCCGCCTTTGGAACGGATTAAGGTTTTAAAACGTGGTGTTTTGAGAAACGATTTGAAATATTAACAAGAATGACTCTATTTATTTACATTAGAAATCTAAAAACTCATTAGTTTAAATAATTCAATTGAAAACTCTCTTTTTGCGATTTATTTTCCCCACTTATTTAATGGACTCTTTACTAATTATAATTACCATAACAAACCCATTTAAACCACCATCCATACTCAAACAAAGTCCACTTGAAACATGGACCCATGATTAAGCCCAAAAGAATAAAGAAAGCAATTCTAACATATATATATATATATTTAAATCAAAAATAGAATATGAAAATAAAAGTTAATACAAAAGGAACTATATGTATATAAAAATAATAGGTACAATATATCTATACTTTGAAAATGTGAAAATAGTAAGTAAATCCTATAACTAAGAAAATAACATTTACCCAAAAATAATTTCATTCAATAATCAAGATAACCCAAATATCCCAAAACTATATATATATATATACATAACTAGTATAGTTTTAAATATCAAAAATGACACATACTAATATTTATCTATTATTTCTCAAAATATCAAGTAACTAATATTCAAAACATAGCCTAAATCAATAAAAAGGAAATACATATATATATACTTATACTCATATTGTAAAATAGAATAAAAATGATATACAAATATTCTAAAATAAATATATATGCTAAAGTTCTAAAATAATTTAAAAAACATATATTACATAATTATACATATATATACTAAGGATCAAAAGCTTAAAAGTTAAGAAAAAGGGACTGAAATGGCATTTTTTACATTTTGGCAGATTTACCGACGGAAAATCCGTTGGTCAACAGCATTTAGTGACAGAATTGGTAAATTACAGCAGCACTCCTAAATGTTTCCAGATTTATTCAACAGCTTTAAATTAAATCTAATTCAATCGTTTTGGATTTCCGAACTACCAAAAATGGATCATAGTCGAAAACGGAAGTTTCTAAAACGACGTTTTTATTTTAAAACATTATTTGGAAATTTCTTTTAAATTAAAATGTTATAATTACAACGTTTTTGATACCCGAACTACCTTTTTATCGGATCACGGTTCGTATTGGGATATCAAAACGAGGTTTTTTATTTTAAAACAAAACTGAATTTTATTCAACACGAAACGAACATTAAATAAATACGCTAATTAAATAAAATGTGACAAAATAAATAAATGACTAAATGAATAAAAACTATAGTATATAAAAAAAGAAAATAAATAGGAGAAGATAATAAATTAAATAAAATAAAGAGTCTAGTCCTCGGATAATACCTTGAATTCGGTATCTGACAGTCGAAGCCGATTGATTCCACGAACCGCGAGTTTCCGTTTTTTATGAAAAATTTAGTAAAAATTGAACTTAGGGAATTTGGAGATTTTCAATTTTTAGGAAAAAAAATGTTTTCTCCTAAAAAAATCAACTTCTTCTCTCTAGAAAAAATATTCTAGTGTGAGAAGCTCTCCCTCTCTCCCCCTTTGTCCTTCTTTTTTTTATGGGGATCCGTGCCTTTTATAGGCAAACGGGTCCCCGGACCAATGGGCGACGCCCAAAAGAAATTGGGCGTCGCCCATTGGGGTTGGGCGGCTGCCCAACCTAGTGTTGGGCTACCGCCCAACCTTGTTGGGCGGCCGCCCAACAAGAGTTGGGCGATCGCCCAACAATCGTTGGGCGATCGCCCAACGGCATTGGGCGAGCGCCCAACGCTAGATTGGGTGCCCGCGCCCAACGCTAGGTTGGGCGCTCGCCCGACGGCCCTCGGGGCGTGCCTCGAGCCATCGGGCGTGCGCACCCTGCGGCCGTCGAGCGCGCGTCCCGCGCTGCCGGACGCTCACATGTCGCGGCCGCGGAACGCGCGCTTCGCGCTACCGGGCACGTGCGCTCAGCGGCCCACGAGAGCGCGCCCCGTGCCACCGGACCCGGGCATTGCTCGGACGTCGAGAGCGTGCCACTTGCGGTGCGTCCGACGGACGCCGAGCGCACGTCCCGCGCCACCGAACGGGCGTTCGACCATTGTCGTCCGCGTGCCGGATGTCGCTAAGCACCCGCGCCATGCCGCTAATTTTCCTTCGCTTATTATTCTTTATATATTTTTCAAAACTTCCGGAATCAATCGCTTCAACCGTCTTGTTTTCAGGTTTTCGTCACAGGTCCTCCGACTCGGTGTCTACAGTTGCCCCTACTTTTCTATTTTGACAGTGATGTGTGTGTTTCGAAAACGTTTTTTTTTTGCCAACGCAACACATGCAATGTAAAACATATAAAAGTAAAAGACACGTAAAGAGTAGGATGGAGCATACCTGACCTTTGCGCCGCGCGCTCCGGCGTTGTTCTCTGATTTCTTCAGACTCTGCTTTGGGTTGCACCGTGCTGCCTCTGAATCGGCTGCTGGCGAATGTTTTTCTCTCGGAATCTAGCGTACGTTGACTATGGGTAAGAATGGCTCGAAAGCAACCTCGGTCGTGGACCGTAGGTAAGATGGCTAAAAAGCTACCTCGGTCGTGAACCGTAGGTAGGATGGCTAAAAAGCTACCTCGGTCGTGAACCGTAGGTAAGATGGCTAAAAAGCTACCTCGGTCGTGAACCGTAGGTAAGATGGCTAAAAAGCTTCCTCGGTCGTGAACCGTAGGTAAGATGGCTAAAAAGCTACCTCGGTCGTGAACCGTAGGTCAGATGGCTAAAAAGCTACCTCGGTCGTGAACCGTAGGTAAGATGGCTAAAAAGCTACCTCGGTCGTGAACCGTAGGTAAGATGGCTAAAAAGCTACCTCGGTCGTGAACCGTAGGTAAGATGGCTAAAAAGCTACCTCGGTCGTGAACCGTAGGTAAGATGGCTAAAAAGCTACCTCGGTCGTGAACCGTAGGTAAGATGGCTAAAAAGCTACATCGGTCGTGAACCGTGGGTAAGATGGCTAAAAAGCTACCTCGGTCGTGAACCGTAGGTAAGATGGCTAAAGAGCAGAAAAGTTCTTTCTAACGATTCTGGATTCTTTTAAAACACCATTGTCTGGAGCTAGTGTCTCGGAGGTTTAATGGGAACGTGTTTTGGTCTGGAATGATATAGACTAACGATTGTTTTTCTGTTGACTGTCGTCTGTACTTTGACTGGTGTCACTGTTCTGTAAAAATTGGCTGTTGTCTGGAGTTCATATCTTGACAGTATTGGTTGCTGTCTGGGAGAAATGCAGGCTGAAACGGACTGCAAATCGGAGGTCTGTGCACCTGGTAATTAATTATTTACTTTTTACCTTTATGTCAAATCGTACTTTTTCACTATTTACGGGAATGCCATTCCCTTTTCCTATATAAGGTGGTGGGGTTTCATTTCAACCCCACACCTTCTCTCTCCTCTTTCTCTCACTAGACTTCAATTTGGATTATTCTCGGGATGGATTTAGATGAATGGGATGGCACTAGAGGCATGGACGAGGTTTACGTAAACCTGGATAGAGTGGATACCTTTCACGACCCTACGACGCATTTGAGCAGGACACGCTGCAACGAGGTAAGTAATTTCTCACTTTTATTCGATTCGAACTCTAGGCTTTAGCATTCCTATACGAACATGATTTGCATGCTAACCCTTAGATTGCCTTAGAGGACTTTAGCTAGAAAATGTGAATTCCTTTATTTACAAGTAACACCCGTTTATTTTTGTAAGAATGCGCGCTATATGCATGTGAATAGTGACACTACGAATTTATGCATGCTAACAGTAAAAACGACGTGTATAGTGAAGACGTGAATAGTGCACGTGAATAGTAAAACGTGAATAGTGCACGTGAATAGTAAAGACTTAGCTAATGCACGTGAATAGTGAAAACGTGAATAGTGCACGTGAATAGTAAAAACGTGAATAGTGCATGTGAATAGTAAAAACTTAGCTAATGCACGTGAATAGTAAGCACGTGAATAGTGCGCGTGAATAGTGAAAACGTGAATAGTAAAAACTTAACTAATGCACGTGAATAGTAAAGCCGAATCTATGCTCCTCGTCACCGCAGACGATGGTTGATTAAAGAATTGACTAAACCTTACGTGAATGACCCTACAGGAGAGATTTTTACAGAAAATTGGTCCTAACTGACCGGATGTCTCTAGGTTAGAAAATGAAAGAATACCTAGTCTTAACGCGTTCTTATCAATTGCATGCTTTAGGAGCTGTATTTAAATTTTCTTATCTTGTTCCTTTTTAGTTCATTAAGATTTTGGGGACCACCGCCGAGGTTCATTCGTGGTATGATAGGCTAGGCGCCGCGGCGAGAGCCCGCGTGCGTGAGTTGGGCTTCGAGCCCTTTATTGCAGTGCTGCCCCGCACCAACGGGGTATGCGATCCTTTTGGCCTACGGGCCTTGTGTGAGCGGTGGGTTGATTCGACCCACACCTTCCACCTTTCCTTTGGGGAGATGACTATCTCGCCTCGAGATTTTTCGCTATTGACCGGATTGCGAGGGAGCAACACTCCCGTCCCTTTCCATTTTGGTATGATGCGACCGCGGGTCGACCCTGCTAGGCTTGCTGCCTTGATTGGACCGGAAGTTCGTCTATGCGCCAAGTCTACTCCGGTGAAGTTTGTTTCCACCGCGAGCCTCTTGAGTCGGCGAGATTTCTGCGAGACAGACGATACCGACTTGCGGTTCGCAGCTTCTTAGTGTATACTCTGAGTGAGATGATTTTCCGCACGAAAGGCGGGAAGGTACATGTGGGCCTCATTCAGGCGCTCAGCGATTTGGATGCAGCGGCTTCCTACGATTGGGCGGGGGCAGGCTTAGCCTTTCTCTACAAATTTTTGGATCTGACTTGCCGGAAGCGCAAGGACTTCGGTGGTTATACCTTTGCTCTGCTGGTACGTGACGCCTTCTTGACTTATCCGTCTTATCTTCTTCGCATTTTTCACACTCCTAGTCCTCGTTTTTACCGCAGGTGTGGGCGTATGAGAGACACATCCTTCCCAGCCGGTCTCGATCTCGACCGAGAGTACTGAGGCCGCCTTTCATGACTCAGTGGAGGGATTTTGACTTGAGCGCCGAGAGGAGTCGGACAGTGTCGCGGCTTCTGGATCGGATCGACTCGCTGCCCCTCACACAGGTAGATTTTGCCTAATCATGCTTGGTTTTTTGTTTGAGTCTTTCTGACTTTCTCTTTGTGCATTTTTTTAGATTAAGTTCCGATGGGACGACCTCGACTTCGGCCCTGGTTATACATATGTATCGATGATCCAGGAGCAGCAGTGTGTGCTCACCGGCCCCTGCGTGCAGGCGTGGTATTTAAGGGATCGAGGCATCACCGGAGTTAGGGACGCTCACTGGACGCCGGGCGAGATCCCCGTCTCTATGTTCGCGGTGCGGACCCTGCCACTATCGGTCATTCGTCGGGACCTGACCCATCGGTATGTTGGTAGAGCAGTGTGGATTCACATCGGGGGCCGTGAGCCTTACTTGTCTACTTTGCTGAGCGCGAAGGATGCCCCGGCGGCGGCGATGGAGGTGGATCCGGTGGCGGATGTATTTTCGAGGGAGGCTGTCCGGCAGTCTTTGGTCAGGAGGAGGTCCCTGTAAGTGATTCCATTCCCTTTTTATTTTACCCCTTTTATTCATGAGATGTTCAGAGGTCTTATGGTGTGTTTTGTTTGCAGGAGGGATCCTGGAGGAGTGCCCACTTATCTGATTTCTTCGACGGCACCGGGGCTCAGACGCCAGTGTGCGAGCAGCCCTATTATGTTGGCGAGTCCTCCAGCGCTGCCCGACCGGAGAGGTCTTCCCTAGTCGTGCCTATACCAGACTATGGGAGAGATTATGCTACGATCTGCTATGATGAGTCCGGGGCGCCTTACGCGGGATTTGAGGCGGCCCCTTCTATCTTCTCCTCGAGGGTCCTGTTTGATCCCTCGGACGCTTCTCTGACCACGAGAGAGACTTGTACGGATTACGTGGGGCTGTCCGGTTATCTCCGAGACCGCCTCAGCTTGCACTGCACCGATCACCTGGTATGTATCATTACTGTACTTTAGTGTAGTGAAATGTATGCATGTATGTATGATTTATGTTTTTGCCTATGCTGCCTTTTATCTGTTCTTTTTTTTTCTTTTTCTGTAGAGTGATCTGCATGCCCACGAGCGGAGACAGAGCGAGCTAGTGCGGGAAGCTGATGCCCGAGTTGGTCATGTGTATCAAGAGAGGAACGACCACTGGTCGGGGATGATGCGACGGGAGACTGAGGGTCGCCTTGCCGTCGAGGAAAGGGCGCGTGATGAGTCGATCAGACGCCTTGCTGCAGAGAAGAGAGCACGAGCTGCTGATGAGAGAGGACGAGTTTCTGATAAGAGAGCGCGAGTTTCTGATGAGAGAGCGCGTGCTGCCGAGGAGGCACTATCTGCCGAGCGGGCATCACACCTGAGAGATTTTGAGAACTATTGGGACTTTCCTCCGTATTAGGCTCGTTATGTATTGCTTTGTAGCTTTTATTATTGCTTTGTAGCTTTCATTGTTGCTTTGTAGCTTTTATTAGGGTTTCTCCGATGTATAGCTGATGTATAGGGAGTGGGGTGGATAGTAGGTAGGCTTTTTGTGAAAAGTAGGACAGGAAATGTATAACTCGTGATTCATATTACCATGCATTCAGTAGATTATGATGATTCCAATCATTCTCGTCAAATATATTCATGCCTTTATTTATTTACAAACAACAGAAATACTTAGTCTCTTATACATTGTTTTTGTAATTGCTCAAGTCATAACTATTGTTACCAGGACCCGCCTTTCGGTTTTCGGATCCCGGCGATTTTTCTCCTCTCCTTTTACTATCCCGGAATTTTTAAATGAGTGCCCTTTCGGGTTTTCACCCATTGGGATTTCCCTCATATTTGCATAGGTCGCCCTTTGCGGGTTTTCAACCTATCGGGAATTTTTCTTTATTTTTCTTTTTTTTTTTTTACGAAAAGTATTTCTTAAGCCTATCCAGGTTGGTAGGTTCGGAGAATTCCATGTCGTCCATTGTGGTTAACTTCACCGCTCCTTTGCTTAGTATCTTTTTTACGACGAATGGTCCTTCCCAGTTAGGCCTGAACTTCCCCCTCGGGTCGGTGTGCGTCACACGGATCTGTTTCAGCACCAAATCTCCTTCTTTGATAGGACTGGTCTTGACCTTTTTATTGAAAGCCCGAGCCATCCTTCTTTGATATAACTGTACATGGTAAAGCGCTTCCATCCTTTTTTCGTCAACTAGAGCCAGCTGCTCACATCGCTTCTTCGCCCATTCCGCCTCGGGAATTTCTGCCTCCACTGCGATTCTCAACGATCGCTTTTCGATCTCAATCGGCAGGACTGCTTCTGTTCCGTATACCAAGGAGAATGGTGTTGCCCCAGTCGAGGTTCTGATTGTCGTGCGATAAGCCCACAACGCGAGTGGGAGGTGCTCATGCCAGTTCCGATGTGATTCCACCGTCTTTACGAGAATCCTTTTAAGGTTCTTATTAGCCGCTTCTATTGCCCCATTAGCCTGTGGACGGTACGGAGAAGACCTGTGATGTTCAATGCCATATTCTCGGAAAAGATTCCTTACTTCCCCCTGAAACTGGACTCCGTTATCCGTGATCATGTGATGAGGCACTCCGAACCTGGTGATCAAGTGTTTTTCAATGAACTTTCTCATCTGCTTGGATCCCAGTTTGCTAAACGACTCTGCTTCTACCCATTTGGTGAAATAATCGATGGCGACTGCAATAAACTTATGTTCATTTGAAGCATTAGGCCTTACTTCGCCGATGATGTCAATGCCCCAGGCAGCGAATGGCCAAATAGGTGCTAGCACATGTAGTTCCATGGCCGGAAGATGACTGCAATCGCCGTGGATTTGACAATCATGACATTTCTTTGCATACTCGTTACAATCTCTTTCCATGGTGAGCCAATAGAAGCCTTGTCTGATAATTTTCTTAGCTAGTACTGCTCCTTCCATATGGGCTCCACAAATTCCCGAATGTACTGATTCCATTGCCTCGCGGGCTTCTCCCGCATCCAAGCATCTGAGTTGTAATCCATCAACGTGCCTTTTGTAAAGCAAGTCGTTGTGGATGACGAACTGACGAGCTAGCCTTCTAATCACAGCTTGATCCCTAGGTTCTGACTCTGTCGGATATGTCCCATCTTTCATGAAGTTCACGATATCGAAATACCATGGTTTTTCATCTGTTCCTAACAGCATTACGTCCTCGTAACATGGTTTGTGAGATCTTCTCAATACCAACGGCTTCGAAGCAAGGTTCCGGGGGTTGTCCCAAACTGACACCAAAGTAGCCAAGGCATCCGCCGCCTGGTTCTGTGCTCGAGGAATATGATAGAAACGACATTCCTTGAATCTTTGTGCCAACCCTTCTAGCTGATCTAGATATGGACGTAATCTTTCTTCTCTTACCTCCCAGTTTCCTTGTGCCTGTTCAATGATCAACTTTGAGTCCCCCCAGATTTCGACATATGACGCTCCCAGTGCCGCTAATGACTCTAAGCCATAAATGCACGCTTCATACTCAGCCATATTATTGGTGAGAGGGAAGGATAACTTCTTGGCCATCGGGATCCTTTCTCCTTCCGGTGAGGTAAGTAGTACTCCTACTCCGGCTCTATTCGAATTAACTGCTCCGTCGAAGAACATTTTCCACGGTATAACTTCGATTGCGTTCAAGTGCTCATCGGGGAAATCATAACTTATCTCTTCTTCCTCTGCATTCAGGGGCTGGTTGGCCAAAAATTCTGCCACGGCCCTCCCTTTGATAACCTTCTTCATCACATATTCTATGTTAAACTCGGACAAAAGTAACAACCATCTGGCTAACTTCCCCGTCAAGGATGGAGTTCAGTATAGATACTTCACGGGGTCCATCCGAGAAATAATGATCACTTTATACGATTGGAAATAGTGTCGCAGTTTCTTTGTCAACCATACTACTGCCACACATGTCTTTTCGATCATGTTGTACTTGAGCTCGTACTCCAGGAACTTCTTACTCAAATAATACACCGCGTGCTCCACACCGGTGTCTCCCTCTTGAGCCAACATTGCCCCAATAGATCGCTCCTCAATCGCTACATAGAGGAGAAGCGGCTTTCCTAGTTTAGGCGGTCTCAGCACTGGCGGATTAGACAAATAGCTCCGGACGCTCTCCAAAGCTTGCTGACACTTATCATTCCAAACAGCGGGTTGGTCTTTCCTTAGCAACTTAAAGATTGGCTCGCAGATTGCGGTGAGTCTTGCTATGAACCGACTGATATACTGAACCTGCCCCAGAAACCCTCTCACTTCCTTCTCATTTCTCGGTGCCGGCATCTCCTGTATGGCCTTCACTTTATCAGGATCCACCTCGATTCCCTTATTTCCGATTACATAGCCTAAGATTTTCCCCGACGAAACGCCGAAAAAGCACTTCTTCGGGTTTAGCCTTAGCTTGAATTCTGCGATTCGGGCCAAAAACTTCTCGAGCGCGGCAAAATGCCCTTCTCTTGTCTCTGATTTGACCATCATATCATCTACGTGGACTTCTACCTCCTTGTGTATCATATCATGGAACAGTGCTGTGGCCATTCTCTGGTAAGTTGCCCCGGCGTTTTTCAAACCAAACGGCATTACCCTGTAACAGTACGTCCCCCACTCAGTTGTGAACGAGGTTTTCGCTTTGTGCTTTTCGGCCATCTGAACTTGCATGTAGCCCATGAAACCGTCCACATTCATGTGTAATACACTTGACGCTGCGCTGTCGATCAATACGTCGATATGAGGTAATGCGAACTCATCTTTGGGGCATGCCTTGTTAAGATCTCTGTAATCAACGCACATTCTCACTTTGCCGTCCTTCTTTGCGATGGGCACCACATTTGCGACCCAAGGGGGATAGTCGATTACTTCGATGAATCCTGCTTCTAACTGTTTCTTCACCTCCTCTCTGATCTTATCTGCCCATTCTGGTCTCATACGTCGGAGCTTCTGCTTTACGGGCTTCGCTTCGGGGTAAGTTGGAATGCGGTGGGTTACGATTGATTGATCAATTCCAGGCATGTCTTCGTATGTCCAAGCGAATACAATTTTGTATTTTTTAATTATTCTCTCAAATTCTTTTCTCTCTTCAATAGTTAATGCTTGAGCAATTTGTATAAGTTTAGGATTTTCATCCGTACCAAGATTGAAAGTTGACATTTCTATTGTATTGATTTCAAATGCAGGCATGTTATATGAATGAGAATGCATGGAATGATCATGATCGACATCAAGCAAGTAAGCAAAATCAGAATTTATTTCATTGATAGCATGGGTGATTACATCATCTGATTCAAACAAAGCAGTAATATAATTTTCATCATCAGGGTTCTCGGGCTCCTCATGAACCTTGGAGGTACTGGGCTCGTCCACCGCTCCCGCAGTCGCTTCGATGGTGATGACCTGCTCCTCGGCATTTAAATCCAGCATCATGATCTCATCGACAAAGCAGCTCGCCTTTCCTTTGCTCCAGTCGGCAACATCATTGAAGATTTCGAACCCTAGCAGAATCTTCCCTTCCGTGCTAGTCCATGCCTCGGGGGTTCCTGAATATGCCTTCCCATGCCCCTCGCTCACAAAATACTTCCTCAAGCCTACTTTTCCTTCAGCACTCGCATTGGACGGACTCCCCTGCTCATATCCCAAACCTCTCCGGGTTTTCTGACTCTTAAAATCCGGAAATTCTGGCAACCCCTGATGGTGTTCTCCTAAACCCATTCCCGGGATGAAACCTCCCTTCATCATTTTCACCACATCGGTGGTCATACTCGACTCGTAAATCCTGGAGACTTGGAATCCGGAGAAAAGTTGAGGCTCAATTCCCAGTGCTGCCACCGAGCTCAATTTCTCAGCTCTAATTGTTACTATCTCCTCCTCGAAGGGGAACTTAATCATTTGATGGAGCGTGGAGGGCACACCTCCTAACTTATGGAACCAAGGGCATCCCAACAGCACAGCAAAAGTTATCGGGATATCCAACACCGTGAACTCAGTTTCTTCCTCGTGCGGCCCCACTTTCAACTTGGCCCTGAAGACTCCTTCAATGTGCCTACGGCTGTCGTCATATGCTCTAATCACTGTTTCAGAGGCCGTCAAGTCTCCTCTTTCCACTCCCAACTTCGACAAGAGTTTCAAAGGACAAACATTAATGGTTGATCCATCATCAACCATTACGCAACTAGTCTTCTTTCCGTTAATTTCTGCTCGGATATACAAAGGCTTATTATGAGCCTTCCCCTCTTCTGGGAGATCCTCGTCAGTAAATGTGATCTCAGTCTTCTTTCGGGCCATAATTGCCCCCACTAGCGCTGCCGGCTCAGTATCGGTGGAAATAACCAGATTCTGCAATTCTTTCATCAAGTTCTCACGATGGTACTTAGAATGGCATAGAACTTCCCAGACTGTAGACTTAGCTTGTGTCTTCTTCAACTGCTCAAGAACTTGGTCATCAGGCTTAGGAGCCGACCCTTCCCCTATCTCAGTCTCTACTATAGGGGCCTTTCCCTCGGCCACACGACCTGATCTTGTCATTACCGCAATTTCCGGCTCATCATCCGATTCGTCCTAAATGTTAATAGGAACCCTCCGATTTCGAACTCTCCCAAATGTCCACAACCATTAAATCCATGACGTGAGGAACATTCGGATTCAAGTAAAAGGGATCCGCCGATCCATACAAGGCCCAACCTATCAACTCATCATAATCCCGGAGGGACACTCTGCTCATCCTTCTGGCGGCCAACGGAATAGCACCTCGTTGTATGCACATAAGTTGCACTTTATCGCTCATTGTTTCGTTACACTGTTCATAACGGTGCCTCCACCTCCTAGCATAGTCCACAAATGGTTCCTCGGGGAACTGCCTGATCCTATCCAGATCCTCGAGGGATCCCGTCCATGGAACATACATCTCATATCTTGCCACAAAGGCACTCCTGAGCGGTACCCAATGACCCATTTCCTCCTCTGATAGGCCTTGATGCCACAATAAGGCTTCACCCATCAAGGTTTCCGGAAAATGTTCATGCAACTCACATTGCGGAAATCCGGCGTCATACATATGATTGCGGAATAACCTCGCGTGCTCCACAGGATCCTGGTATCCACCATACCTAGGCATTGCTAACACCGCATCAGGTGTTTGGTAAGACGGAGAATCAGGGGTTTGCTCTGCTAGCATCCATACTGTATACTCCTTGATAAATCTCTTCGTCATTGCTGCCCAATCGGTCTTAACATACATTGGCAACAACATGTACCACATTAACGGTTCACCCATCAACGAATTACAAAACAAGCTAGTGATCTCTTCCTCTTTAAAACCCAAGGGCGCCATAGCCGACAAGTAGAAGTGAAGGTGCTCCATAGGGTCCTTATTGCCGTTATACTTGCTAACCCTAGGCAACGGACGCTTGATAGGTCCAATCTGCATTGCGAAGCGCTCCGCAGTCCTGTCCTCAACTCTCTGGTACTTTTCTAGAAACAAATCCGACAACCGATCCCAATCCTGCTTGCAAGAGCCTGGTAATGAATGGAACCATTCTAGAGGCTCGCCTACCAATGAATGGTGGAACCACTGGGCAATTTCATCTACTCCGAAGGATTCAATAAACATGTCGTGCATATATTCACGCAAGTGCACCTCGGGATTTTCTCCACCACTAAACAGACCCAATTCTGGCACAATAGTCCGAGACGACCCTTCCCCGGTCTCTTCGGCACTATCTTCATCATACGGTGCTCCACCATCTGAGCCTTCATCCATTAGTTCATTCTCCTGTTCTTCGCCAAGGAAGGACACATATAGACCATTTCCCACATTGTTCTTTTCGTCGGAGTCCAACAACTCCTCTACATTCTCCTCGAAGGATTCCATCACTACATGTTCTGTCAGACCCATTCCGATCATGCTTACCCTATGATTAGGCAATGGATTATGCCTAGTGGAAGGGTTCGCTGATGAAGGATCAGCTATCTTTTTCTCCTCGATTAAATCTTGGATTTCATGTTTCAATCTCTCACAATTCTCAATTGTATGCCCATAACTGCTGTGGAACTCACAGTACCCTCTAGCCTGAATCTGCGGAGTAGGTTGAGCTTTGTTATACGGGGTAAGGGCTTTCAACAATCCCTTTTTCTGCAGACGCTCGAAAACTTTAGCATAGGTCTGATCGAACTTGGCGAACCGCCTCTTTTCAATAGCATTAAGATCAACCACTTTCACTGCTGCGGATTCCGTACTCACGCTAGGCCCTCCGGCACTATATCCAGACTTCGTCCACTTGGTATAAGCTTTCTTCGGCTCCCCATCACCTTCGACAGTCAAGGCACAACTATACATCTGATTGAAATCCGTAAACGACATATACCGCAACTCATTCTTGATATACGGCAACGTGTTGCCAACCACCATTCGGATCTGATCCTGCTCGAGCGGCTTTTGTTTCATCACTGCGGCCTTAGCCCTCCATCTTTTCACAAAATCGGAAAAGGATTCCCCAGCCTGCTGCTTAGTGCTCTCTAATTCTTTCAAAGTGACCTCCAGCATGGTGTTAAAGCTATACTGAGCGATGAACGACTTTGCTAATTCCTTCAAATCCCTCTTTGTTACCATCGGCAATGCATGAAACCATGTGAGGGCAGCCCCCTCTAGATAGGTGTTAAACAGCCCCAGGACTTGATCCTCAGTCAGGATCATGTGCTTCATCACAGCAACATACTGATTCATGTGAGCGGTGGGATCTCCAGTTCCATCGAACTTTTTCATGTCGGGGAGCCGAAATTTCAAAGGCAAAGCTGTTGCCGATAAACAATTCTTCAAGTTATAGAAATCCTGACTTCCGGAGCTTCCTCCACGCAAGCCCTGCACTTCCTGTGTGATGTGTTGCTTCCACTCCTCTTCCTTAGCTTTCTCTTTCTCTAACTGTTTTCGGATATAATCCTGATAATCCTCCTCATTCCCAAAGCGAGGGCCATCGTTCACCTCATTCTCAGCACGCTTACTACCACTCTTGTTGTCCTTCAGTGCTAACTCAGCTAGCTGGGCCAAGATTGCGGCCAGCTGATCATTAATATTGTTCACAGAATTCTCCAATTCAGCCACCTTCTCGTCGGTCGCAGACATACTGACGGAAGACTGAGTATACCCAGACGAAGATGATTCAGAAGCCACAACTACTGATTCCGAACTGTCTACTCGTAACTGATCAAACTGTCTGACAAGCCGATTACCCTCGCGAAACCACAATCGCTTAATGATGACGTCTGCGCGAACGGTATCCATTAGTATGTATGCATGATTTTTATATGCATGATTCATGGTGTGTGCGTTTATTTATTTACGATTATAAGATAAGAAGAACAAACGTTAGTCTAGTTACACGTATCACAACATCTCTCTTCCACCCTTATTCCTCCACACACTCGTCGGTCCAGGTCTCTTTTCTAGGATTTCGGTTTTTGGCTCACATTGCGGTCCAGGGGACGCGTGATGCCGTCGATTATTGCGGGAAATTAAATCATTCATCAGACAACACAGTTCGTTTTGACGTATCCACGTTTGGTGACTAAGAAATTGACCAAGTTGGATTGTCCTTTCAGAATAACTCGTCTTTTGTCCTTTTGCGAGACGCATTAATTCGGGTTTTAACTCCCTTTGAGCGCATCTCAGTTTTTAGACGTGGTTCGAGTTATTCTTCTAGTTCAATCGTTCGTTATTGTCGATGACTCGTTCCCTTTTGTTCGCGTGGGTTCGTGTCTCGATTTTGGATTACAACGGGATCTTTTGGATCTATCGAGAGACGTAACCACATGTTTATTTAGTGATGGAATCACTTTTGGATTTTATTTTAGGGAACGGACTCATCGCGTAACGCGTTTGTTCTTAGCATCGAGGATCCGTTTGCTCATTTTAGCTACATGAAAAAGACGGCGAGTCTTATTTTGAGCGCACCGTAACCTTTCGGCTAGCAACAGTTCGTTGTTCTTCCCAATCCACGGGATATATCGTCTTAGTGTGGTTATAGAAAATCAACGTTTCGTTGAATCGCATGTTTATTCAAAGCGAGGACATCACCGTTCTCTTTCCTTTAGGCGCGAATTAAGCAAACACGTACATTGGGCCATATTTCTTGCAGTTTTGGTAACGGTCGAAATGATCGAGTCGTTAGTCAAAACCCGCAGTCTCGTCCATATGGCGCAATTATATGGTTTGGCTTAATTCGGCTTTGTGATTTTAAACGGGGTATACACTCGTTCGAGGCACGTACTCAACGACATTGGTTTATTTTCTTTAACTACTCTCGGTATTGATATATATCGTAGATTCGGAATGATTTTGGTCGTTTAGTTCATTTTTTCTCTTCTTTTGTTTTCTTAGTCACCTTTACGGACACATCCATTTCTCTTAAGAACGACACGAGGCATAACGTAAAAGCTCGTCTTTCATTCGGAAGGGACGGGCTACTTGTGCGAAACTTTTCACGTTATGACAGGGTCGTTCAAGATAGAAATGTTCTTCGTTTTCGTTTCGTCTTGATCTCGTTTTATCCCAATTTATTTAAAGAATGTGAATAACGGCTACTGTTAATATAGTCTTTTGTATCGAGATGTAATTATCCTTAATACCAAACCGATTCATACTAATACGTGCTTACGTCATAATGCATTTCCTGAACATGTGCCTTCGTCGGGACACCGAAAGGGACAAGGCGGGTCGCACATGTTCATTCATATGAGATGACTAAGTCGTCTTTAGTTCAAATCGTTTCGATGTTTTTTTAGGGTAATTAGTATGTCGATTCATAAGTATATATTAACACATCGTCCCATTTTCTTTACATACTTTAGGATTAGATACGTATCATGGCGGTTTGAAAACACGAACGGATTCATTTATCACATCAAAAATAACGGGTAATCCTATGGAAACTTCTAAGGCTACTATATGCTGACACGGCTGACCGCGGGACCTCACAGGACCGCACAGATTCGCCCCTAACGAATGGATGGGGACCCTCTGGCGCCTTACTGTAAGGGGGAACTTACGCTAGCCTCTTTCGAGCGACGAATGGACTCTCGCTAGAGGTTTCGCGGAAATTACCCAAAGGGTTTGCAATAATGCATATGAGTGCATACGAAAAGAAGTAAAACGATCCGTCCCCGTTAAGGGCTTAATACACGCCTTCCGGAATCAAATTTCTCGCTTCCCCAGCAGAGTCGCCACTTGTTAGACGAGGTGTCGCGGCCTAATCTCCCGGGCGGACCGGGGGGTGGACAACCTCATGGCGACGTAAGCGGTGATTGGCGCCGAAAGCAACCAATCGTGGAATCAAGTTGCTCGGCAGGACCGGAGCTCGGAGATATGGAAGAGTCGCCACCCACGAATGGGAAAATGAACACCGATCCCTTGCGGGAGACCGGTGTGGGTTCGGGAAACTTAGGTACGAGCCGAGAAGGCTAGCTCCTTTCCGGAGAAAGGCTACTAGGCACCCCGACATCGCCCGGTTATGAACCACCGGCCTCCTACTCAGCATGTTAGGCGATAACGGACTAATCGTATACTTCTTTAAGTTTAAAATTCATTTGAAACCCTTTTCTTTCTCTTTTTAGAAACCGTTTTGAGCATATATTATTGAAAAGCCACATCAGTAAAGAATCACCCATTTATGTTTATACATACACAGAAAGGGGGAAGAAAGAAGTGATTTATTTACACCCGTATTAAATGTGATGTTGTGTGTTCATTCTACATTAACTTATTTCCCCCAAAACGAGATCATTTACATGGTTCGCACCTTAATCGTCGTTGGAACGATTTAGGTGCGTTTTAAAACCCCGTTTGATGAAATTTACCCGAATCGACGTTGGAACGACTCGAGTATTTGAAAAACGTTTGAGATAAAAACCTTTTAATGAGAAAACATGGTTTAAACATACAAGTCAATTTTATTTTGTACAAATTCTTTGAGAAAATGATTCAAAACTCTATTATTCAAAAAGAAAACGATTTTAATTACAATGATCATTTAATCCGCCTTTGGAACGGATTAAGGTTTTAAAACGTGGTGTTTTGAGAAACGATTTGAAATATTAACAAGAATGACTCTATTTATTTACATTAGAAATCTAAAAACTCATTAGTTTAAATAATTCAATTAAAAACTCTCTTTTTGCAATTTATTTTTTTCACTTATTTAATGGACTCTTTACTAATTATAATTACCATAACAAACCCATTTAAACCACCATCCATACTCAAACAAAGTCCACTTGAAACATGGACCCATGATTAAGCCCAAAAGAATAAAGAAAGCAATTCTAACATATATATATATATATATTTAAATCAAAAATAGAATATGAAAATAAAAGTTAATACAAAAGGAACTATATGTATATAAAAATAATAGGTACAATATATCTATACTTTGAAAATGTGAAAATAGTAAGTAAATCCTATAACTAAGAAAATAACATTTACCCAAAAATAATTTCATTCAATAATCAAGATAACCCAAATATCCCAAAACTATATATATATATACATAACTAGTATAGTTTTAAATATCAAAAATGACACATACTAATATTTATCCATTATTTCTCAAAATATCAAGTAACTAATATTCAAAACATAGCCTAAATCAATAAAAAGGAAATACATATATATATACTTATACTCATATTGTAAAATAGAATAAAAATAATATACAAATATTCTAAAATAAATATATATGCTAAAGTTCTAAAATAATTTAAAAAACATATATTACATAATTATACATATATATACTAAGGATCAAAAGCTTAAAAGTTAAGAAAAAGGGACTGAAATGGCATTTTTACATTTTGGCAGATTTACCGACGGAAAATCCGTTGGTAAACAGCATTTAGTGACAGAATTGGTAAATTACAGCAGCACTCCTAAATGTTTCCAGATTTATTCAACAGCTTTAAATTAAATCTAATTCAATCGTTTTGGATTTTCGAACTACCAAAAATGGATCATAGTCGAAAACGGAAGTTCCTAAAACGACGTTTTTATTTTAAAACATTATTTGGAAATTTCTTTTAAATTAAAATGTTATAATTACAACGTTTTTGATACCCGAACTACCTTTTTATCGGATCACGGTTCGTATTGGGATATCAAAACGAGGTTTTTTATTTTAAAACAAAACTGAATTTTATTCAACACGAAACGAAAATTAAATAAAGACGCTAATTAAATGAAATATGACAAAATAAATAAATGACTAAATGAATAAAAACTATAGTATATAAAAAAAGAAAATAAATAGGAGAAGAGAATAAATTAAATAAAATAAAGAGTCTAGTCCTCGGATAATACCTTGAATTCGGTATCTGACAGTCGAAGCCGATTGATTCCACGAACCGCGAGTTTCCGTTTTTTATGAAAAATTTAGTAAAAATTGAACTTAGGGAATTTGGAGATTTTCAATTTTTAGGAAAAAAAATGTTTTCTCCTAAAAAAATCAACTTCTTCTCTCTAGAAAAAATATTCTAGTGTGAGAAGCTCTCCCTCTCTCCCCCCTTTTTCCTTTTTTTTTATGGGGATCCGTGCCTTTTATAGGCAAACGGGTCCCCGGACCAATGGGCGACGCCCAAAAGAAATTGGGCGTCGCCCATTGGGGTTGGGCGGCCGCCCAACAATGTTGGGCGGCCGCCCAACATTTGTTGGGCGATCGCCCAACAATCGTTGGGCGTTCGCCCAACGGCGTTGGGCGAGCGCCCAACGCTAGGTTGGGCGCCCGCGCCCAACCTCCGTCGAGCGTTCGCCCGACGTGGTTGGGCGCCCGCCCGACAGCCCTCGGGTCGTGCCTCGAGCCATCGGGCGTGCGCACCCTGCGGCCGCCGAACGCGCGCTTCGCGCTACCGGGCACGTGCGCTCAGCGGCCCACGAGAGCGCGCCCCGTGCCACCGGACCCGGGCATTGCTCGGACGTCGAGAGCGTGCCACTTGTGGTGCGTCCGACGGACACCGAGCGCACGTCCCATGCCGCCGAACGGGCGTTCGACCATTGTCGTTCGCGTGTCGGATGCCGCTAAGCACCCGCGCCGTGCCGCTAATTTTCCTTCGCTTATTATTCTTTATATATTTTTCAAAACTTCCGGAATCAATCACTTCAACCGTCTTGTTTTCAGGTTTTCATCACAGGTCCTCCGACTCGGTGTCTACAGCGTGCAAGTGAACGGGTTGTCAATCCTTTCCTTGGGTTTCGTTAGAGTTTGTCAGGCTCAGGGGCGAATCCTCTACTCAATCTTCTCGTTGAATCTTCGTAATAGAGACTGGGTCGGTCTACTACCAAAATGTAAACTAAACTGGAACAATGTCTAAACGTTACTGAATTTGTTATTATTTAGTAAATAATGTGTGTACATCATATTGCTTTTGAACAGAATCGAAATCTAACTTCTGAATCACTTGATTCGGAATTTCTGCATAAATTCTACACTAATCTCTTTCTTCTACACATATATCATTATTCATTGTTTCAACTCTCAATCAATACTTTATTTATAGATGTTGAAGAGTTATGATTGAAGTGTCGTGTCCGTTGTGAAGGATCGTGTCCGCTGCGAAAGGACGTCTTTATCCACCCGAACGATCGCGCTTCGTCAAAAACGAAAGTGTGTAACTAGGCTCCTAAAATCTCCTGCTCGTACCGAGAATATTAAATTCTCTACCGAGAATGGGGGAGCAACAATTTGTACTTCGGACGAAGGGAAGGAGAGGCTGAGGGACGCGTGTCGCGACCGTGAATATTGGGGCCGCGGTCGCGGCACAGAGCATTTTTCACTTCTTTGGCTCTCGTTCGTGTCCTCGACTTGGCGTTATTAATTTTCGTCGTCTTCGACTCCTTTTGTAGGGCTTTTCTTCTATTTTTGAGCTCTTTTTACTCCTTTTTGGATTTTACCAAATATTTATGTACCTTGCATGAAAGAAACATATTCGGGAGTAAAAGCTTTCTAAACAGTTATAAATAGCATAAATTCATAACAATATTGATGTAATTATTGATGATATTTTAGGTATATTTTGGGCTTAACAATAATATACAAACAAGTATAGAGAATTATATATATAAACAAGTATAAACGAAATAGACAAAGGATATTCACAAAAGAATGTCTAAACTAACAAATCGACCTTTGGTTCGATATTGCAGAAGAAATAAATCCCCGGCAACGGCGCCAAAAACTTGATGCGCCTCCCATTGAGAAGGCTCACTAAGGGGTAAGTGTACCCCGTCGTTATCAAGTAATAAAATCTAGACAAGTCCATGTATCGAATCCACAGGATTTATTCCTGTAAGTATCGAGCTACTTGGTCTCATGTGTTATCTAGGCTATGGGGGGTTTGAATTGGTTTTGATTAAATTAACCTACTCTTAATTAAGTTACCTCTACTCCTATCTAAGTTATTCTACTCCTAGGTGATCTTTTACCAATGTAATTACCCGAAGGGACATGAGGTGATACGATAATAATGAAAATAGATTATTTAGACAACGGAATTAAAACCTAATCTAAGTCACTTGTGTCCGAGGCGATTAACCCTACCTATCCTCCTGAGGTACCTAGTTTGTGATTCCCTTGTAAGGCCGAAACTAGCTCTAAGACTAAACAATTTGGGCTTAATCTTCTATAGGGTCGTCAATCCTATAGGCACTGACTAGGTCAGATTCAGCTCGCAATATGTGCCAACTTAATTTTGGGATTATCGAATGAGTTAAACCAATCAGACAAAGCGTAAGACAAAGAATCAAGCAATAAAACAATTGAACAAACAAAAATATCATATATATTAAAGATGAAAAGTATTGTCACGAAGATACAATGAGCCTAGGATTCATAACATGGATCAGAGGCTAGACAGAATATAAAAGAAGAAAAATCCCTTTTAGGGAACCTGTCTACCAATGCAGGCATCTTCCTAGGACTTAAGGATGGAACTTGAGCAATCCTCGGTGAACGGAGCTTCGGAGGTGTCTTCAATGGAGGTTTGAAGGAGATGGAGGAGGTGGAGAGGATTTCTCAAGGTGGAGGCTAAGAAAATTACAAAGATAAAAGATGTCTATTTTACAATTGAAAAATCCTATTTATAGACGCGGTTCGGGCCCTCTTTCTGACCTAATTCATATCCTTTTGTAGGTGGGAAGACGTGGGGTTGATCAGCTCGATGCGAGCTGGCATGGCCAGCTCACCCGAGCAGGCCCCTGTGGGCCTGCTCAATGGACTGGCAGTGCCAGCTCGCCGATCTGGCCCCAAAAAGGCCATTTCGACGAGCGGGAATGTCCAGAACGCCTTGCGCGACTACTGGATGTCCCGAAACGCACTTTTCACCCGAACTTGTTTCTGTTTTAACCTGCACATGCACATAAACTCCAAATAACATTAGTTCCGAGGCTAAATTGACCCACCAATCGCTTATTTTGAGTAAACACTCCGTTTGGCGCGACTTTTGGCGGATCAATTAGCTATAAAAGGTAATGGAAATTTAACGCACATGCTAATTTGGCCATATTTGCCTAAAATAATCAGAAAACGAGCCTAAACAATAAAAAGTAAATAAAACATATACAATTTCTAACTAACTCACACAAAAGCATATAAATGCGAGACTTGCTCGCTTATTCATAAAATAACGCTAAAAACCGTCCTAAAACTGTACCCAAAGATAGGGTTTTTTTAGCCCTATCAGCAGACAAGTTGGCCAAGGCAACATTAGTGGTAGAGGGTTTAAGGACCTTCCCCCACCAGATAGAGGAAAGAATTCAGTCCAACATCAATAAAAACAAAGTTATGGTCATCGACATAACTAACGAGTGGTTTTATCCTCTATATCAATACCTCTCATCGGGCGTGTTTCTAGACGATTGAAATGAGTGGATAAAAGTCATCTAGAAGTCGGGCCAATATGTCATCATCGGGGAAGCTCGATATCATTACTAATATAGCCTATATGTGTTAGTTTTAATCGTAAACTAATAAAGATGTTTATTCTCTAGCTAAACTAGAAGAAGTTAATCCTAATATTAGGTATGAAAACTTTGCTCTCAAAGGAGTTTGGTAATTGATTGATAAAAGATGCATATCCTTACAAAAAAAAAGAGGTTTAAATACCTCCCATAAATTTAAAAGTAAAAGACTTACATACCCTAACTAGAGTTACAAAACATAAAGGAAATGATAGGGGTAAAGTGGATAAATGGTAAAGTGGTTAATATGCCTAAATGACAAAACAGTAATAGTTTGGTGGCAAAATAAGAGAGAGCAGGAATACAACAGAATTGAGGCAGCATGTGTCTCCTTGCTGGCTAAGTCTTCCCATACGGAGTATACCTATAGTGATACACTATGTGGTTATTTCCTCCAATCGTCCAAGGTTCATCGATTGCACCATCAAGGCCCCTCTTCAACAGGTCATATGGCGTGTGGAAAACAGACACACGTCGTGTGAATTAGTAACTTAAATTCCAGGAGCTTCTGAGTAACTCACATGTCGTGTGTCTCTTCGAGCATCTCCAATACAAGCACTTTCAAATTGTCAAAACTTAACACATCAACTTAAAATATATTATTTTATCTTTTCTCTAATCCACATCACTTTTGGTAATATTTTTTTTAAAAAAATGCTTCAATGCTAAGCAACTCTAAAAGTTGCTACCATAGTCCTACAAGTTATTATTTTATATATAATTTATTTTAATTATAAATATTGTCATAAAATTTCACCAATAGTAGTTAACTAAATTATCTTTTTATACTAAAAAAAAAAAAAAGTAAAGATGCCAAAGAGGTGTCAAAAATTGACAACATTGTCATAATCATTTTGGCAACCTTTGATACTCCAATGCAAGACACTCTTTGAAACACTTTCCACCTCATCAAGCACCCGTTTAAACACTTTACATTGAAGATGCTTTTAGTGACACATTGTGCGGGTTGTTTTTTCGTAATTCTTCAAAGAGTTTTCTGCTCACACACCGTATAGCTAATGACCAAGGTTTTAAAAGGCGCTAGTCGGGTGGAGAGGGCCCTTACTGATTAATCGTTGATTAATCGTTGATTAATCGGGATTAATCGGATTTGTATTTTTTATATTTATTTATTTTTTATTAAATAAAGTATTATATAAATACCATTAATATATGAATTATACTATGTAAAAATAATAATATAAAATATTTAGGATAGAAAAACATACATATTTTAATATTATTTATATTAATGTCTTTAAAAAAATAACAAATAGATCAATAAAATAATATTTATAATAAAATGTGTCAAAATAAAATAAAATTAATATTCTTAAAAATAAATTTAATAGTTTAAGGGTTTTTTTTTTGTTATTTAATATTTTTTTTAAAATTAAAAAAGTCGACACAAAATTTAAGGATCAATTTTTTTAAAAAGGCCGTCTGGGAGCCTCCTAGGACCATCTGGAAGCTGCCTGGGACCGTCTAGGAGCCGCCTAGACCCGCCTAGGACCGTCTGAGACCGTCTAGGCGGCCAAAAATCGGTCAACCGATTTATACCGTCTGATTAGTGAAAATCGGGATGGTGTTCTAAAAATCCCCACCTAGACGCCGTCTTGGCGGATTTTTAGAACACTAATGACACACGCCTGTGAGACCTTTGCCCTTCTTAGCTTGGTCTTTCATTGGAGATGCCCACATGAATCACTGAAATGCATTTGACAAAAAAAAAACTCATAATATGGCAATAATAAACGCAAACTGAAGTTACAAAACGAAATAATATTTAATTATAGCAAAGAAAAATCAAATAAAAAACAAAATCAAAGTATCTGGTTGATGGGCAAGAAGATTTTCAAGGTTGGACCACATTGATAGTGGGACCCAAAAAAGAAAAAAGAAAATGTATGGAAATATATATCTAAATAATAAAGCATTGCTGGAGCTGCGTAGGTCTGAATAAGAATAATAATGGTAATCAGAGTAAAACAACAATAGACAACTTGACCTTTTGTCATTTTTGCTCTCTGTGTGTCCCCCGTTTTAATTACTTCTGTTTTGGGTCTAATCATTCTCTCTTATACACACGACTGTCCATATTGTCGTAATACCTTGAATCAGTATATCTTGTTTCCTATTCGGAGTAGTATTGGATTTTGGATTCCTAGTTGGATTAGGATCATGGGTTCCTAGTTGGATTGGGATCATGGATTCCTAGTGGGATTAGGTTAGATTGAGTATTATAAATACTCCATTATGTAAACCTAATTATGTAATCTGATTTTCGTCTCCTAATAAAACTATTCTCCTTCTGCCCATGGACTAGCCAATACAACGTTAGTGAACCACGTAAATCTGTGTTTTTCGATTGCTTGTTTATTTATCTTTCATTAATTCCGCACAACACATATTAATCCAGATTCGAGTGGAATTAGTTGGAATGGAGCGGAGGCACCGACCCCTTATTAATTTTAGCGGTGGAAAGAAATCTTTTAAAGTTCGGTCTGTTATGATTTGATAAAAAAAAATAGCTTTTAACATGTTAAAATTTCATCCGTTTGGTGTGTTAACTAAAATATTAAAAGTATACAACGTGAAAAAGGTAGATATATTAAAAATAAATTAAGTTCAACCCCAATTTCTTAAAAATTATAACATATTACATTTTTTATATTTAGTTATAATTTTTTTTTTATAATTTTCATATATTAAAATTTAATTTAGAAATTAAGTTATTTGAATTTTAAAAACAAGATATTATTTTTTTTTATGAAAAACTATAAATAAAAATGAATTTAAAAGTGTTAAAAAAATAAAGAATCATTGGAAGTAACTAATAACAGTAACACAATTTTTATAGTTATTTGAAAAAAAAAAGTTTAAATAAATAAAAAATTATAGTAAAATAAATTAAGAATAATTGGATTTGCACTAATAACCTCTTTAGGTTATTATATTAAAGAGGTCATTTTAAACCAAACAACCGCTTTGAAATTTTAAAATAATAGTACATAAGGTACATATAAATCAATATTAGGGAACTATAAAGGGCAAAACCACCGCTACTCAAGAGTGGAGCCGGTGGTCGGAGGGTGGGCTCCGCTCTTAGTCGACTGCCTCTATGGTTTTACCATTGATAAAAAAAAATTATTTCGCTTCTCTTTGCCAATTATTTCGTTAGGCCCCGAACTTTTATTAGTCCTCTGAATCCTTTTAAAATGTTATGTTGGCTTCCTAAACTTACTTGTATGATGTGGGACAATATTTAATTATCTTATTTATCCACTAATTTCTTCTAAATTACGAGATTTTTTGCCTTTTTATACCTTTTTTGAATTTAGCACGAGCGGAAACGACTTATCTTGTTCGTAAATCAATAAATCTACGTGGTTGCAACAAAACAAAGGATTTATATCCGAATGTTCAGAATGGCTTAAATGATGATGAATGGATTGCAGATGCTTTTCTACGAATTTGGATTTATGAGAAGTATATTTTTTTTTCTTCTTTTATGTTTTTAATACATTTTATGGTTATTTATGCTCTTTGTAGTCATTTTAGTGCCTTTATGGAACTTGTAAGGTTTTCATACCTTATGTTTGTTTGTTGTACTTGGTGTTTGTTCATCTATTGAAGATACAACTATTTCCATAAAAAAAAATAAACTCAAATATCTACGCAATAAAATGGATCGTTATTTCATTTTTCAGTCCCACTTAATGATTCTATCTTGAAATTGCCCCCATTATCTTTAGATATGAAAAAAAAAACCTTAAACATAAATTTACAAAAACTCCATTGCAAACAAAAAAAAAAACTTTCATCCCATCCTCTCTTAATATCGTTAGTGTTGTTGTTGGTTTTGGATTCCTTCTCAAAAATGTTTGAATCTACCATTAAGCTGGATAAATTATTTTTGTAAGATAAAACTTCATCATCAAAGATTTTCTTTACAATACTCACAGGTGACGAATACAATTATATATATATATATATATATATAATTCCCATACTGTCTTAACACCCATAATCCTAATTTTAAAAATAATAGGAGGTCGGAACCATCCCCAAACCATCCCCGATAGGGATGATTTCAGCGGGTAGGGGGGCGAGTCCCCCAAGTCCCCCTTATCTATGTTCCCTTAAAACATATCATGGGTGAAAAATTTGTTGCCAAGATTATTTAGAATATATAAAGAAGTACACGGTAATATTTAGTGATTGAATAAATAAAGTTTGATTGATCATAATTAAATTAGAATTCTAGATTGGAGAAATTAAATAATTAAATAATTAAATAAGCTATAAAATAAATTTCACTGTAGTAATTTAATCTAATGCTGTCTTTTTAATAACTAAATATGTACTCCGTGACTATTCTAAAAACAATTATCCACTAAGTATTTTAATTTTACGGGGTGTTATTGATATCATTTTTTTCTCATCTTGTTTGTTTTTACACTCTAAAATTGAGAGAGTATTTGTTTACCTACTTTTCATTTCATGTTTGTCTTTTCATTTTAAAAGGCAGAGTTTTAGGTGTTTGGTTAGACTCCTCCTGTTTGCCTTTTACATTTGAAAAACAGCATTAAGTGTTTGGTTAGTGACCTCCTGTTTGCATTTTACACATGAAAAACAGCATTTTACAAAAGTAGAGAATCTCTGCTTTTTGGAAAAGCAGCTTTTTCCAACAGCAAACAGTAGGTAAAACAAACAGGCCCTGAGACTTTTAAGTGTTTGGTTAAACACCTCATATTTGTCTTTCATAGCTGAAAACCAGCTTTTTACAAAAGCAAAGAATCTCTGTTTTTTGGAAAAACAGTTTTTCCCAACAATAATAGTAAACTGTAACAGCAAACAACAACAATAAATAACATGTAAACTAAACGGGCCCTTAGTGTTCGTTTGTTTCCATTTTTCGGAACTGTTTTTTGCATTTTAATTCTAGAGAGGACAAAAAAAAATGGTTGGTAAAAATTTGACTAATATCTACTACTTTTTTTTTTTTTGAAACAGGATGAAATTCATTCCTTAAACCAAGTCAGCAACAATAGTCTCCTGCAACCAAACCGGAGCAGAAAAAGATACGAACTCACTAGCATTGGACAGGGCATGTCGTGCAACGACATGAGCGCCCCTGTTCGCTAGACGTGGAGAGAAAGACACTTTATAATCGTGTCGACTACTTAACAAAGCCTTGCAATCCTGAATAATTGACCCATAAACAGACAAGTCTGGATCAACCGAATTGACGCTATTAACCACTATCAACGAGTCACTTTCAAACAAGACATTGACACAATTAAGGAAAACACACCAATGTAATGCCTCACGTAGAGCTAAAGCTTCAACTTCCCTGATATCATCGATTAAGGGGATTAGACGGCTACGACAAGCCATAAAGGAACCGTCAGATGATCTAAGTAAAGCTCCCACCCCACTCCGGTCCTCGGCTTTGAAAGTAGCCGCATCACAATTGCATTTGACAAAGCCAAAAGGGGGGCGAGACCAACTAATGTGTCGTACCTGTGTCGTTGTCACTCGCGTCGTGCGCTCGTGACCATGGGCAGTAGTACCAGCAGTTACATTCGCGTCGACAGTGATAGTAGTGGGCGGCCGGCGCTGCGCAGTATGACGGGCAGGGGCATCGGCTTCCCCCTGAGGTACTGGGCTCGTGCCAATGAGTGCGGTGACGGCATCTGTGTGAACTTCTAGGGTCGTGGAAAGGTGACGGGCAGCAACAGGAAGGTTCTTCAGCTGGGACTGTCGCCAAGCAGCAAGATAGTTATCCGCAAGAGAGATAGCCGTTTCTGGTAATTGGACTTTGCTCTCCCAGACTATCTGATTCCTCTGATTCCAAATGACCCAAAGCGTCATTGCCACCTTGGTTATGGTGTCTTGGTTATTGGACAAGAGTACCTGCAAAATAGAACCCGTTAGATAATCAGGTTGGAATACATCCGTATTGATCCCGGATAGGTTCCAACATTCTTGGGCGTATACACAATCCACAAAGAGATGATGGTCATGCTCAGTATCAGAATGACAGAAGGGACACTGCATTGGGATTGACAAACCCCTCCCTGCCAATCTATGTCTAGTAGCCACACAACCCGAGGCAAGCTTCCAGACAAACATTCTAACTTTTGGAGGAACGTGCATCTTCCAAATTCTACTCCACCCATCATCCTGATTCTCACCACTATAGCCATCACAAAGCGCTCTATACCCTGATTTACTTGTGTACATGCCATTTTTGGTAAAATTCCACATTGGTCCATCTGCCACTTCTCTGATTGGCAACATCATTCTACACACAATTCTGGCATCTGCCTCAGTCAACAAATCCTCCACTTTTCCTCTATCCCATATTTTCCTACCTTGGATAAACAGATCAGCCACTTTTGTGTCATCCTGCTGCATAATAGCATCTCCCTGGGCCATGAATGGGGCCATAGTATTTACCCATGGATCTTTCCACACATATATTGACTTACCATCCCCAATTCTCCATCGAACTCCCAATCTCAACACCTCAATGGCTCTCCAAACACTCCCCCAAACAAAACTAGGATTATTGCCCAATTTGGAGGAAAGAAATGGGTCTCTAGGGAAATATTTAGCTTTGAACATTCGACCCACTAAAGAATTTGGAGTAACCATCAACTTCCAAGCCTGTTTGCCTAATAAAGCAAGATTGAATTTTTGGAGGCTCCTGAAACCCATACCCCCCTCTCTCTTATCCCTACAAAGCCTATCCCAACTCTGCCAATGAATCGACCTCCTACCCCCTGGTTTCATACCCCACCAAAATGAATTCATTATCTTCTCCAAATCTAGACAAAGAGATTTAAGCAATTTAAATACACTCATACAAAAAGTTGGCAGAGCCTGAGCAACCGCCTTGATTAACACTTCCTTACCCGCAGCAGAAAGGAATCTAAAAGACCACGCACTCAATCTCTTCCTGAGTCTATCTTTGAGGAAACTAAAAATCGCAACTTTGGACTTCCCAATTAGTGAAGGAAGACCCAAGTAGCGACCAGTATCCAGAGGATGAAAAACCTGAAGAGAGTTACATACCTCATTTCGCAGATCCATGCCTACATTCGGACTAAAGAAAATCCCAGATTTTTGCAGGTTGATAGCCTGACCAGATGCTGCCTCATACTCAGAAAGAATCATCCCCACTTTGTTACACTCATCCATAGACGCCCTGAAAAACAAGAAGCTATCATCTGCAAAAAATAAGTGTGTAATGGTTGGCGCATCCCTAGCGATGAGGCAACCATGGAGGGAACCCTCATCCTCTGCCCTTGTAATCAGCTTAGATAAGACTTCAGCACACAGTATAAATAAATACGGCGATAGGGGATCACCTTGTCTCAGACCCCTACCAGGAGTAATTGGACCCACAAATGTACCATTCAGCGACACAGAGTACTCCACAGTAGAGATGCACAACATGATCCAATCAATCCACAGCCCAGGGAAGCCTAATTTTTGCATAACAAGTCTCAGGAAGGTCCAATCAACCCTATCATAGGCCTTGCTAATATCTAATTTTAAAGCCACTTCACCAATTCTACCCCTATTCTTTCTCTTCATAAAGTGTAATGACTCAAAGGCTACCATAATGCTGTCAGAGATAGACCTGCCAGGGACAAAAGCAGACTGAGACTCAGAGACCAAGAAGGGTAACACAAGCTTGAGCCTATTAGCTAAGACTTTGGCAATCAATTTATAAAGCACATTGCACAGGGAGATAGGGCGAAAATCCTTCATACACTCAGGCCTATCAATTTTTGGGATGAGGACAATTATTGTGTCATTTAAGTGCGGGGGGAATTCCTTACGGACCAAATAGCCCTTACAAGCATTAACAATCTCGGGACCAATGAGGTCCCAAAAATGTTGGAAGAAACCCGGATTTAACCCATCAGGACCAGGGGATTTATCAGGGTGCATTTGAAACATTGCAGTCTTGAATTCATCAAAAGTAAAAGGGGAGCACAGGTCAGCCTGCATTTCAGGCGTAACAATAGGGGCAAGGGTATTCACAGCATCATAACAAGGGCTAGTAGGACCAGCAAACAAATCAGAGAAATAAGCTTTGGCAATAATCCCCATATCATATATTCCATCTACTATCAGACCATTCACATCCTTAAGGTGGCGAATGGTGTTCCTCTGCTTTCTAGCTTTGACACAGGCATGGAAAAACTTAGTATTTTGGTCCCTCTCCTGTAACCAGAAATTCTTAGCCCTTTGTTGCCAATGTATAGCTTCAGAATCAAGAAGGGAATTCAGTTCACTTTTGGCCTGAAGGAATCTGACTACATCAGCCGGTGCACTACTATCCACAAGCCTATCCAACTTCCTCTTGCAACCCTCAATTTGCTTTCTAAACCTCAGCCGATACTTCTTTCCCCATTGTTCCATACTGCTGGCACAGGCTGCCAGTTTTGCAGCGAGGTTATGACATCTGCTACTTAGCCAACAATTCCTCACCAGCACCTTGAACTCAGGGTCACACAACCACTCTTGTTCAAACCAAAAATGACTACGCCTCACATTGCTAATCGGGTTATCAAAATCAAGAAAAATAGGTGCATGATCAGAGTAAGCAGAGATCAGAGTACGAAGCCGATGAGTTGGGAATCTGTCTGCCCAAGCACTAGTGACCATAGCCCTATCCAACCTCTCCCTAACCCACAGTCTAGTCCCCCGACTCCTCTCCCACGTGAATTGACTGCCCTGCGTGGGGAGATCAATCAGCAGATTCTCCTCCACCGTCTCCTGGAACCGGCGCATCAACCCTTGAGGGTAGCCTGGGCCCCCAACTTTCTCCGAATCAGAAAGAATACAATTAAAGTCTCCGATCACCAGTAAAGGGAGGATCGAACATGAGCATAATTGAGTCAAGAGACTCCAAGACCACATATGATTGGCACGATTAGAATGACCATAGAAGCCTACCAGCCTCCAATCCCCCTTCTCAGCGTCATGCATCTGAACCTCAATATGGTGGTCAGAGAAAGTAACTACCGAAGCCATCTCAGATTTTCTCCAAAGTAGGGCAATTCCCCCACTCCTACCTCTACAATCAACAACAAAAGACCCTTCAAATCCGAACTTCCTCTTCAAACCATCAACACAGGCATGAGTGACCAAAGTTTCAATCAGAAAGACCAAATCTGGCTTATTTGTCTTAACAAGCTCACCGAGAGACCGAACTGCCCGGGCATTCCCCAACCCCCGGCAGTTCCAGCTTAGGCAATTCATAAGCCTCGGCGGGCCTGCTCTGCAGACCGTGCCGTTTCTGTGTCATTAGAAAGAGAAGAATCTACTTGGCTCGTAGAAACTATCCCCTTCGGAGTATATAGGATCTGATCAGACCCGCTTCCCTGTAGCTTATTCACAATAGCCTGGACTGAAGTCGAATCCGGGCCTGCACGCCTACGCTTTCGATCTTCTGCCAATTCAAGTCCCTCATCATCACTATCCACAGCCATATTCACTATTTCCCCCTCCTGCACTGGCTGTAAAATTGGAATCCCATTCCCTGCAACCAACTTACCCTTCAACGTTGCCCCCTCCTGTCCCACAGGGATATTCTCCTTCCCGGCTTCCTTACCCCCACTCGACTGACCCACTTTTACAGCTTTAACAGTGTTCTCCACAGTTTGCCCACTACCAGAATTGATGGTCATAGCCTGACTGCCCGGCTCTCTCAGCCACTTCACACTCAACACATCCCCGCCCCTGCGTACAGGGGCCTTCAACCAATCGCCCCATTCCTTAGTGATCTCCTCAGGTTTCAAGGTAAAGATTTTATCACAAAATCTGTCAGTATGCCCTAACAGCCCACATATATAACAGAACGATCCCAATCTTTCGTATTTGAACGATATATAAGCCCATTCCTCCTTTCCCTTTCGGATTTTCTTCATCCTTTTCAGTGGCTTCCTCACATCAATAGAGACTCGCAGCCTCATAAATTGTCTGCGTAAACCGTTATTATTGTTGATATCATAAGCCTGGAATTTTCCAATAAAGTCCCCAATCTGTCTACCCACCCCCTCCGACATAGACCCAATAGGCAAGTCATAAACCTGAACCCAAAAGTCAGCAGTGTGCAGGTCAACCAAGTCTGGTGACGGTTCATCTTTCCAGAGAGAAACCACAAGCAAGTGGTTATCGAAAGACCAAGGGCCCCCTTCCACTACACGTGCCAAATCCATAGCATGGTAAAATTCAAAGACATATTTATTTTGTGAGAGCTCTGAAATAGCCACTCCCCTACCTGGCCTCCATATCGTGGCCATTCTAGCCTTCATGGCTACAGTATTAATAGAGCGCTCTGTGAGAAACCGACCAATCAAGGTAAGCCCTCCATTTTTAGCAATAGGGTTGGATGATGGCCCACTGAGATCAAGGGCTTCCTCCTCACCATCCGACAACGACAGGTTGCCAATGGCCTTCTCCACACCAGCCATGAAAAACAAGTACTAGGGGAACTAAAACGACAGACAGCAAACCAGCAACCAGAAAAGCAGGGCTCTCACAAGCCAACTCAATCACAAGCCACAGATTACCCAATTTCAATAAGCAGACACACAGAGATCGGTAGATTCAAAGCCTCCAACACAGCCCAGAATCAACTCACAACACAAACACACAAAAGCAAACAAACAGCCAATCACACTACCAAAGCAACAAGAGGCAGCCAAGTCCAACTTAGAACCAAAGGGACAGAAATAAAACTAACCCGACTACTGAAGATGAAAGAGATGGCAAACCAGGAGCAGATCCGCTGAGCAAGGAGCCTACGCAAGAATCTGAGAATACTCGGAGGTCCCAATCCGGGAGAGCAGACGTAGAGAAATCCGGCCAGAACCAAAACAGACCGGCGACAGGAAACGCTTCACAAGAAACCTCTACGAAGGAGCAGATCGGCGACAGAATGGGAATAACAGGGATCCTCGAAGAAAACCCGCAAGAAAACACGCACAAGAAACTGTACGAACTCGGAACCACTCACAGGCACCCAAGCAGCGCCGGAGGGACAGGCAACCTCCCACAACCGTCGGCGGCGGAGAGAGAGACAGAACGGCGCCGGTGATCAGAGGGTCGATGCGGCTGGGCGACGGTTAAAAAAAAAATCTACTACTTTTAACAAAAAAAAAAAAAAAAAAACTAATATCTACCACCATATCACTAACAACAGCTAAGAAAATCTCAAAGAGATTCTTAGTGCACTCTCTAAAAATAATATAAATAGGTGACTCTTAGTGATTTAAGAGTGACTGAGACATATCATCTCCAACAATACTCTTCATATTCACTCCTTATTTATTATTTTATCATTAAAATTACTTCATCCTAGATTTTTTTTTGTTTCATAATAAATGTCATTTTGATATGATCAATACACATTAAGTTACATTCTTTCTGCTATAAAACGTGGGATTATGGAGATTAATTAGAATAATAGACTTATTATAAAATAAATAAATAGTAGAATCAATAGATAAGAGACAACGAGGTCTTTTTTTCTAATATTCTTAATTTTTGTGCAACTCTCTAGAAAGACATGTAATAGGAAATAAATGAAGTATTAATTATTGTTAGGCTTAATGCCTCTCCAGCCCCCTTGACTTGTCCAAATTGATCATTTTACCCCTCCAACTCATAGAATGTCCTATTTACCCTCTTAACTCCATAAAAATGGTATTTCTCACCCCCTTAACTTGTCCAAATTTATCATTTTACCCTTTCTCAACTCATCGAATATCCTATTTACCCCTTTAACTCCATAAAAGTGGTATTTCTCACCACTTATGATCCTATTTACTCTCTTAACTTCATAAAAATGATATTTCTTATCCCTTTATAGTAGTAAAAAAAGTTGAAAAGAGAAAGAACGAATAAAAAATACAAATAACAAGAACATTAACATAAACAAGTTAAATACATTATATGTAGGGATAATGTACCAAAATAGGCCTATGATTTTTGGAGAAGTATCAATTTAGGTTTCACTTACAAAATAGCATAAATATAGGTTTAACGTTTAAAAAAAGTTATCAATTTAGGCTTCGATAACGGATTGTAAGGGGTGAAAAATACAACTTTTATGGAGTTAAGGGGGTAAATAGAACATTCTATGAGTTGGGGGGAATAAATGGACAAGTTGAAGGGGTGAGAAATACCACTTTTATGGAGTTAAGGGGGTAAATAGGACATTCGATGAGTTGAGGGGGTAAAATGACCAATTTGGACAAGTTAAGGGGGCTGGAGAAGCATTAGGCCTTATTGTTATATTTACCAATAGTGAAATGAGAGAAGCTTCACAATAATAAATTATTAATAAAAAATGAATTAAGGAGATAAGGGGTGAAAAATACCACTTTTATGGAGTTAAGGGGGTAAATAGAACATTCTATGAGTTGGGGGAATAAATGGACAAGTTGAAGGGGTGAGAAATACCACTTTTATGGAGTTAATGGGGTAAATAGGACATTCGATGAGTTGAGGGGGTAAAATGACCAATTTGGACAAGTTAAGGGGGCTGAAGAAGCATTAGGCCTTATTGTTATATTTACCAATAGTGAAATGAGAGAAGCTTCACAATAATAAATTATTAATAAAAAATGAATTAAGGAGATACTAAGAGGTGAGAGACTATCTATTAATAGAGATGATGAATAGACTCTTAAAGGGTGTTTGTTTCAGCTTTTCGGATGAGCGTTTAGCGTTTCATTCTAAACCGTATGAAATATAGCGTTTGATTAAGTTTATATAACCGCAGCATTTAGCACTTTCTCTGGAACCGCGTTTGAAGCTTTTCACAAAAAGCTCATGAACAATTGTTTGTAGTTATTTGTAGTTATTTGTAGTTATTTGTTACTGAAAGCTTTTCATGAGCACTTTCTCTGGAACCGCGTTTGAAGCTTTTCATGAACAATTGTTTGTAGTTATTTGTTACTGAAATATTATCCTTCTGATTTCCACAAAATATATTTCCTTTTTAACATTATTTCTATTTCTATAACATAATTACCGAAAGAACAAAGTTTTGTTGCGTTCAATAATTTTTTTTATTAATTCGTGTAATATACTTTTTGTTTTACAATTTATTTGTTGATTAATTTAAAACATGTATGTATTACACATTTTATATACTGACACCAACAGTTTAATATAATTTTACCAAACACTAATAATTAAACAGTTAATAACAAACAACTAACAGCAACAGCTTACTGCAACCGCAAACAGCTAACTGCAACAACAACAACTATTAGCTAACAGTTGAACCAAACAAAGCCTTAGTGATTTTTTTTTTTTTTTGAAAAAATGAAAGAATGATCTTATTCAATAATCAACGAATGACATAAGAATGGGGGAGGAGAATTAGTCCATGCCCCTCGTTCAGCTACAGAACCAGCCGCACGAGCTAATACGTGTGCCGCATGGTTCGCAGAACGGTAAATAAACTGAATTTGACAGTTATCTAGACTATTAAGAATCTGTTTACAGTCTTCAATGACGGAGCCAACAAGGTTGGGATAAAACACAGCCGCTATGTAATTTCTGAACCAAAGACAGCGAATCAGATTCAACCACCACATTCCTCCAACCATGTGCCTTGATCCAATGGAGTGCCTCACGACATGCTAAGGCTTCTGCTGCTAACACTTCGTGTGGGCTTTCAATGATTCCATTCCCTGCTGCCACAAACTCGCCCAACTCCCGCCTCGCCACAAAACCGAAACTGACCTGCTGAGGGTTTGAAAATAATGCAGCGTCCACATTAACTTTGTAATAGCCCGCTGGTGGGGTTTGCCAAACCCGCTGCCTATTCTCCATATTTTCCGTGGGCCCCTGCACTTGTTCACTCGTTCTCGCCATCTTCCACTAGGCTAATCCAACAGCAGCTTCATTAAAGACAATAACAGCCGGAGTTGTTTTTTTATTCCACTGCTCATTGTTCCTGTCATTCCATATGGCCCAGGAAAGTGCTGTAGCGAGTTCAAGATCGTCACTTGGCGAATTCTGCACCAAATAGTTCCAGATACCACTGAAGTTTACGAACCGCGAACTCAACTCTCCCATCGGGCTATGGTGCCAAACGAGCCGAGCCTTGTCGCAGGAAAACAATGCATGAAACTCGTCCTCCGGACCTGATAAGCATCTCGGGCACTGTATGTCAATGGGAACACACCGGTTTACCAGCGCTCTCAATGTTGGAAGGCAACCGGCACCAACACGCCACAGGAAGTTCTTAATTTTTGGCGGAATATTAAGACGCCAAATCACTTTCTAATTCACCCTTGACGCTTGAGGCGGGCCAGTTGTCTGCATCATGCTGTGTCTATAGCCGCTCTTGATAGAATAATTACCTGACCTTTCCCATTCCTAGAACCATGTGTCCGGGGGTCTTCTGCTCGAAATTGGGATTTGACGAATTAGAGTCCGATCCCTTCTAGTGAACAGATCCTGCAGAATATCATCATCCCATTACCTCTCATCTAACGTTCTCAAGCTGTCCACCGTAGCCTCTTCTAACTCTGGGATCGACGGACTTTCGATAAAAGGATTGGTATCTGGCAACCAAGGCGTCCTCTAGATCTTCGTCTCCTTGCCTGTGCCCACCGCCCTCCTAGCACCTGCACTGATTAAGTGTTTAGCAGCCATTATACCTCTCCAGATGTAACTCGGGTTATGCCTTACAGAAGCCTCCATGAACTCTGTTTTAGGATAATATTTCGCTTTATAAATTCTTGCTACCAAAGAATCCGGTTGAGTAAGCAGTCGCCAACCCTGTTTAGCCAGAAGGGCTAGATTAAAGTGATGCATCTTCCTGAACCCCATCCCCCCCATCTTTTTCGGCACACACAGTCTATCCCATGACTGCCAGTGTATCTTTTTCTTATCCGGGCCCTCCGATCCCCAACAGAAGGAATTCATCATCCTTTCGAGATCTGAGCACAGTAACTGTGGAACGAGGAACAAACTCATAACATAGGATGGAATTGACTGAAGTACAGACTTAATTAGGACCTCTTTCCCCGCTCGAGAGAGGAAACGAACCTTCCAGCTTCTTAAACGTTTGGATATTGCCTCTTCCAAAAAATTAAACACCTAGCCTTAGTGATTTAAGAAGCCACTAAATGGCTGTTGAAGCTGATTTTTAGCTCCCACTCCTTAAATTTTAACTTAATAGTCAAATGAAGATACTGTTTGAAATGCTCTAACAACAACCATATGCAAAAATAAATGAACCAACAGATCTTTAATCATACTATTTTTAAAATAGATCCTGACATACAATCTTAAAAATTGTATATATCATTTGCCTTTTTAAATTTTTTAAATTCAGATCTTAATTGAATAATTAAGCTGATCTAGAGCATCTCTAATGCTTCTAATTTCAGTGTGACTTTGTTCCAATTAGTTACAACCTACCACTATAGAGGTTGTGACCAATTTAAGTTTGTTACTTTTGTGGTAACAAACCACAAATTTTACATCTAAAAAGGAAAAAAAAACTCAACTTATGCAGAGGATACTACACGGAGGTGCCAGATGCGCTGCATCTGGCGCGTGTAGTACACGCACCAGATGAGGCGTGTGTCTGGCGCCTCAAAAGAGACAAATCTGCCTCAAAAGTATGTCCACTATCTTCACTGCTTTTACCGTATATATTTTTATATTATGTCATTTTTTCTTTTTAATCCTTTATTATTAGTTTGATTTTATTTTTTGACCCTCTAAAATTAAAAAATTACAACAACTCTAGTATGATGTTATTTTAAAGAGTAACTTATGTCTAGGTGGCACCATTTGAATGTTACCACTACTAGAGATGCTCTAATTTAATTATTAGGATCGCTTAGTTGGTGGTCCAGGTTTTAACTAATTCAGCCCACATTTGTAACAAATTTACACCCATTTAGTGTCGCTCTTAACTATACGTACGTGGTTTATTCAAAAAAAAAAAAAAACTATACGTACGTGGGTTCGTTTGGAAAGGTTTTAGGAGTACCGGCCGTAAGCTATAAACATACTATAAAAAAAAGTGTATGTAGTTGTAAAAAGTTGCTTTTGATATTTTTCATTTAGAGAAAAGTAATAAAGTGACAACTGTATTTTGAAATAAGACAAACTTTCACAAATAATATTCAAGGCCTTTTTTCAATTCACTGGAAAATTATGTGAGTAGTGGAATTACAAGGGTTAATTACAATATATATTTTTTAAATTTACATACAATGCGCTTATTAAAAGAAAGAAAAATTTATACTCCATCCGGATGTGATTTAAGCTTATAACCTTTTTAATTATAGATAAACTCTCAACAATTAGGTTAAAAACTTCACTGCTATGGTTTCACCGATTTGCAATAAATATCTGTGGTTGCAAAAATTTATATGTTTTTACTTTGCAAAATTTGCCCGATAATGACTTTAAAATGAAAAATTTTCAAGAATTAAAATTGTTTAGTATTATATTTTTATGGAACCATATTTTAATTTTTCAAAATCATTGTTTTTTGAGTTTTCTCTCTCTAAAAATTAACTTTCTTTCTCATAAAAAAAAACATCTAAATGACCTCAAACCTAAAAAGTTGAAAAATTAAAGTTGCTTAAAATTTCATTTAACTCTTGAAAAATTCATTTCAAGGTCGGTCGATTCTGACAAAATGAATCCAAATGTAAAATTTTGCAAACCATAAGGTTGCGTTTGTAAAAAAAAAACCCTCACAGGTATCCATCTGCAAATCAACGGAACCACAGGACATCTATATATATAATTAACCTTAGTTTCAATTAATTACTGTAAATCAATATCGTGAGAATCCGAAAACATCAAATCAAATGTATAAAGGGTTTATAATCATTTGGTTGAACCAAATTTGGATTGAACCATATGTTATAATAAATAAATAAATAATATTTATATATTCATATATATATATATATATATATAATTAATTAAAAATTATATAAACAAATTATGAATAGATTTTAGTTTGTTATTTTTTTGTGTGTTAACTTGAGACTTAAATATATAGTGGATAAATAGAGTTTAAAATAACTGTCGGTTACGTCTTCTGCTTTTAGTTATTTTACTGTCGATTACGTCTTCTGCTTTCAGTTGTTTGACTATCAATTACGTCTAATTCCATTTTATGGGTAAACGTAATATGTTTTCCATTGTTTGACTGTCGGTTACAACACCTATTTCTGTTTTGTGGGTAATTGGTTTATGTTTTTTAGGGAGATTTATTATTGACATATATATTTCAACAATAAATAGCATTAGTTTACTTGGTTTTGCGATTGTATGTGTAATCAAGAAAATAAGGATTGGCAAATCTTTCTATTCAATATTTTATCAAACCTTTCTCATCTCGATCTGCTATTCATATAGTAGTATGTGTTGGTATATCAAATCTTTCTCATCTCAAACATTACGAATTGCTTAAGTTGACAGTCGGGGCCTCGGCAACCCCCAGACAGTTCGATCGTTAGGTGAGTTATTGAAATCTCACAAACCAAACTTGATCTTCTTAATGGAAACTTTAATGGATAAAAAGCATATTGAAAGTTTACAAAGAAAAATTAGGTTTGATGGTTGTTTCTGTTATACTTTCTACATGAGTACTTTTCTGCTTCCAAAATCAATTTGTGATGAAAAATTGCATAACTAGACGAGCTATGAATTGGGAACGAATAGACATATTATTAGAATCACTTGCATCAAACAAAATCAAAAATCAAAATAAGAAAGGGAGGAAGCAAGGTCACCTTCTTTCTTTTGAAATCTTTTTCGAGCCATTATAGATAATTTTTCTTTTTCTTTTTTGTTACAAAAGCCGAAGGCATCTGAATCAGACGAAACATCTCGTGATAAGGCCATTGTTTGCTTCAAGATTGAATGAGTGTAGCTCCTTCTTTTTTCTTGGAGCTTAAGGTGTTGCCAGGTTTCTAAGGAGCTGGATTACAGAGAGTTTCGTTCCATTTGGTAACAAATGGAAATCCTTGGGAGTATGCATTTTCAGGGTTGGAGACATTCGATTTTATCCAAAACCACTCCGGTTTAAAAAAAATTACACTTTGGACTTTCTTATTTAAGAAGGGACAACGTTGAGGATTGACTGACCAACAAACTATGTCTTCATGACCCTTCTTTTTAGGATGCAGCAAAACCGAAACAAAGGTCTGGTCATATTCACACCCAAATCAAAGCACACCTTCTCAAAGAAAAGCAATTCAAGCCAGGCATTCAGAGTAATCTGGCAAAGACTTAAGTTGAATTCATTTAGGGCAACATCAACCCCTTGAGGCAAAGGGAATTTCATATCCCATTGAAGATACTGGGTGGAAATTCCCATTGTATCTAAAGGAGGATGGTAGCTCTTTCACTTTCGGAAGGAAGACAGTCATCCAATTTAACCAATGATGTAGAGCAACAGTTTCATCCAAGTTTGCTTGAGTAAGGTAGAAGGTTGGGAAGGAACATTTAAGTTCACTTTTCTTACTTTAGCATGCCTTTTTAAGTTTTTTTTTTTTTTTTTTTTTTTTTTTTTGCAGAGGCAGAAGAATAAGCTTATTGAGATTTGGAAGAAGTGGTTTTTTATGATTTTGGAGCTGTAATGCGAAATTAAAGCAAAAAGATATCAAGAAATGTAGAAAAGTAGAAAGAAGAAGCAAGGAACTTACAAAAACTCGCAGAAAAGAGGATGAAGTAGAGTGTACAAACAAAAAGCTTCACTATTTCAAAGTTATAAAGGTTTAGAAGGATGAATGCTAAGGGACGACATGCTCCGCAATTATTACCTATCCTTTAGGTCTTCTCGAAAATGAGGGGACGTATTAATTATGCCTACCGAAATGACAGCAGTCAAGCTAGCTAACAGAAACATTAGCAAATGGAGATAGGCTTCCAAAATAGACAATTGGGCCCATCTTTGTGAAAACAAAGTAAGCAAAGCCCTAAAGAATTTTAGTACAAGCCAAAAGAGGGACATATGATATCATATGGAGTTAAGGCATAGGCCTGGACACGTGTTCTAATAAGAAACTTCAGGCATAAAGCATAACTAACTGGACACGTGGACCAGTAATAATGTTGGATTCCAATGATACGCTCCTAATGTTGATACTATACCGTATAATACAAAAAAGGGAAAGATACACGAAGCATGAACCAATCGGCCACTTACACGTGGAAAAACTACTCAATGTTAGGTACATTCCGGTTATCTATAAATAGTCATTCCTGAAATACCACAAGGTACATAATCACATACACAAACACTTTGCTTTCAAGTTTGCATGCTTTGTTCGAGTATCTTACTGATTTAAGCATAAGAAAAGGGATGCCTAAAACCGGCCCCTCTTTAACCATTTGTTCATTCAATTCAGGTGTTTCAAGTTCAGCCTAAGCATTGCATTCTCTAGATTGACATACATAACAATCACATGTGTGCCACATGACCATTTTTTCAATCGCTTGGAACCTTGCAATTAGACAGAAACAATGTCAAAGGAAGGTCGTTGCTTGGGTAACCCGCTCCGATGCATAAGCCAGTTTGAGATAGGACTCCAGGATGAACACAACAATAAATCAAAGATGTAATGTAAGCTTAATAATGTATGAAGCATTGTACTTTGAGCTGAGTCTATCCTATTTATACTGTGATCGGACTGTAGAAGATCATTATGAGCCGAGGAGCGGGATGTGCTACATAACATCTGTTGATAGGTGAACGTGCGCCAGATACCAGACCTGATATTTCTCAAGTCTACTAGGCCCACAATTCACGGGATCATACGTAATTGCTCTAATAGATGAATAATTGACTAAGTCCTTTGGGACTTTTCGAATTGAGATTTTTAATACGGGATTGTATTGTCTAGTTTGGTTATGGAGACGTCAGGTATTCCCTTTTCCCGAATGTTGGTTCAGGTCGTTTAAATGCCACCTGATGAATTTATATTTTCCTGATATCAATTACATTGTTTAATATTTTCAGCGATTATAATATTTAATCTATGAAATTTTAATACTTATTTTTCAATTATATATAACATGTAAATTTATTAATATCTTTTTTTGTTATTATTTTTGATGAAAAGTGGAATATATTAATCAAGCATATGAATCAAGTCATTACAAGCGAGGTCCCAAATTGAGTCGGGAACGTCCTCAATAAGAATTAGAGGCGAGACTAAAGGCGTAGCCCACATCGCTAACGAATGAGCCACTTTATTACATTCTCTGTGAACAAAAGAGAAGGTGCAAGAATTAAAAACCGAACTCCATGCTAATACGTCTTCATATAGGTATAAGAGTCGAGATTGTGGTAGAAAACCCGTCTGTAGAGCATCTATGACAGTTTTTGCGTCTGCTTCGATGACTATATCATTAAAGCAACAGTCCTTGGCCAATGAGATTCCCTCTAGTATAGCTGCTAGCTCTGCTTCTTCAACGGACATGCAGTTCTGGATTGGAATTCCAGCCGATGCCATGATCAGACCCGAGGCATTCCTCGCCACTAATCCTACCCTACACGCATGGCCATTAGCACCAAATTTGGCGTCACCGTTAATCTTGATAACGCCGTTTTGGGGAGGACGCCATACTCTTGTAGGGACTGGACTAGTAGTTTGAACGCTTCTGGTATGTTGATCAAGAATCGGAGTGGCAATGTCCGTATAATTTTGGGTTACCAGAAGTTCCTGCACTTGTTCAATCAGGAGCGCGTCGGGAATCCATTTCTGTTCGTGTACCCAGCGGTTCCTTCGAAACCACAGCTTCCACAGCAGAGACGCCCAGTAGGACATCTCCACGGAGGGAAGAATTTCCACACAGTTTAGCAGCCAATCGTGTATGTTTGGGGCTGGTAATTTCTCCACTCGTTCCGAAAGACCTGCAATTTTCCATAAGCTCCGAGCATACCTGCAAAACAAAAACATGTGAAAACTATTCTCCTCATCTCGGTTGCACACCGGACACAGCAGCTGTGTGTTGATACCGCGCGAATTCAGCTTCGCAAAGGTTGGTATTATATCATTTGAGAGTCGCCACAGGAAATGGTGGATTTTGGGCAAGCAATTAATTCTCCATAGCTGTTTGTACAATGGTGCCAATATACCCGAATGTTCAGGGGCATCGATTTCCTGTCTGCGCAACGATTCTGTAATATGGTACGCACTACGGACCGTAAATTCACCTTTCGCTGTCGGTCCCCAGTACATGGCATCCGGAGGGCAGCGGAAACTCAGGCGAATATTGAGGATATCAGTAATATCGCTCTGCATAAAGAAATTGTGCAGTAGTGGCTCGTTCCACTTTATGGAATCGCCATCAATCAGTTCCTGAACCAGTTGCGGCTTCAGTTCATTTAAACATATCAACGGTTTTTTACTGTTATTTGCTGGAACCCAATTATCTTCCCATATCTTCACATTATCTCCCCTCCCAATCCGCCACATCATTCCTTTCCTGATAACTTTCTTTGCCTTCTGCATCCCTCTCCAGAAGTAACTAGGATTAGCGCATTCTTCCGCATTGAGAAAATCCGAATTCCCATGATATTTTGCTTTCAACACCTTTGCGCACAATGATTCGGGACAAGATATTAGACGCCAACATTGTTTGGCTAGAAGAGCCATGTTGAACGACCTAATCCATCTGAATCCCAGCCCCCCTCGGTCCTTTGATTGGCAAACAGTATTCCATGATTTCCAGTGCATGGTTCTTTTGCTTTCTGTCCCTCCCCACCAGAATTTACTAATCAGCTGCTGTATTTCCATACAAAAGGACTCAGGCAACAAAAAACATGACATCACATACTGAGGTATAGCCTGGATTACTGCCTTGATTAGGGTCTCTCTGCCTCCAGCAGACAATAGCTTCTCTGACCACCCCTTCACCCTCCGCAGGATTCTCTCACGGACGGATGTGAATACCTGCTTTTTAGATCGTCCTATCAGAGTTGGTAGGCCCAAGTACTTAGGGAATGCACCCGTTTCCTTAACGTTAAGTACGTTACAAAGAGCTATCCGTCTCTCTTCTGGCACTCCTGAACTGAAGAAAATATCGGATTTAGCGAAATTGACTACTTGGCCCGAGGCTGATTCATACCGCTGTAGAATTTGCTTTATAGCACCTGCTTCTAAATCACTAGCCCTTCCAAAAATCATGGAATCATCTGCAAAGAAAAGGTGTGAAATACATGGGCTTTGTCGGCTAATCTTAATTCCGTGTAGCTGTCCAGAACTAATCCCCTTTCTAATATTAGCCGATAGTGCCTCAGCACAGAGAAGGAAAAGATATGGGGATATAGGGTCTCCCTGTCTGAGTCCTCGTGCCGGTTGGATCGTGCCATAGGGCTGTCCATTAATCAAAAGGGACATGGACACCGACGAAATGCACATCATAATCAATTTTGCAAAATGAGGCGGAAAATTCATTTGCTCCATAACCAATTCTAGAAAATCCCATTCAATCCTATCATACGCCTTACTCATATCGGTTTTAAGTGCAAAATTGCCCTTAGAACCCTTCAACCTTATCTTCATACTGTGAAAAGCTTCAAAGGCGATTATAGCATTATCCATAATCAGACGACCAGGGACAAACGCAGATTGTGTATCATTAATTAAACTTGGGAGGACCTCTTTCAGTATGTTAGCTAGTACCTTGGATATGATTTTGTACAAGACATTACACAGAGCAATTGGTCTGAGGTCAGACATCACTGTGGGGTTTTTGACCTTAGGGATCAGGGCAATCAGTGTGTGGTTTAGCATGTCAGGCATGTTTCCAGAGTTAAGAATATTTAAGATGAACAGCACAATGTCATCACCTACAATATCCCAATATTTTCTATATAGTAAAGAGGACATACCGTCAGGCCCCGGTGCCTTTGTCGGGTTGATTTGGAAGAGAGCTGTATAGATTTCTTCTCTTGTAAAAGCCTCAGACATTTGTTGGTTTTGATCAGCCGACATGGCTAAGTCAATTGCTAAGGCAAACTCTCTCCCCCCGGAGGTTGAGGATTTTTGAAACAGATCGTTGAAATAGCTAATCGCAACTCGCGATTTTTTCATCTCCGGTTACCCATTCACCACATGAGTCTTTAAATTTGTGGATATGATTGTTCCATCTTCGAGCTGAGCATTTAGCATGAAAGAATGCAGTATTCCTATCTCCCTGCTTCAGCCAATCTATCCGGGCCCGCTGTTTCCAGATTGTCTCTTCCGACTCCATAAGTTCTGAGATCTATCGGGTTAGCGCCTCCTCTTCTCTCTTGATGACCGTCGATGTTGTTTGCTGAACTCGACTCAATTTCTCGTTCAGCGTCTTCAATTTAACTCTCAGGTTACCAAACTTAGTCGTGTTCCATCTACTTAGTTCCGTCGCAACATTCTGAATTCGGTGTGTAATTTGTGAGTGAGCCGAGTGACTTCTCCATGCGTCCGCAATCACCTCTCTGCATTCAGGGTGCTTAGTCCAGAATTCCTCAAATCTGAATATCTTCTTTCGTCTTCTTGGCCTGATGTCAGTGTTCGAAAAATCCAATATTAATGGATTGTGATCAGATGTCACCCGTGGTAATGAGAAAACAGTTGCAACCGGGAACAATTGTAGCCATGTATTCGACGCCAGGAACCTATCCAGTCGTTCCCATATCGCGGCTGCCCCTTCCCTCCTGTTATACCAGGTGAATCGTGCCTCGTTCATCCCCAAGTCTATTAGTTGACAATCTTCCATGCACTGTCTGAATAGTTCCATTGCATTTTCATTCCTTTCCCTGCCTCCTTCCTTTTCCGAATCCCACAAGATCTCATTGAAATCTCCAAAACAAATCATGAGTAGGCTGTCAATCTGATACAGAAAGTTTATAAGGTCCCAGGTCAATCGTTTGTTATTCTGTTCAGGCCAACCATATATACCAGCACCTCTCCATGTTTCTCCCAGCTCGTTTGATATAACAAAATAAATACAATGTGACGAGAAACGCCCAATATTTAGAAGGATTTCTTTTTTCCATCCTAGAATTAATCCCCCGCTTCTGCCCACTGCATCAACAAAAAACCAATTATATGTGTCAAAAATTCGACTCAGATAGCTGGCGTTATTCTTCCTTATCCGAGTCTCCATCAGGAAGATAACGTCTGGGCGTTGTTCCCTCAAAATCCCTTTGAGGGTTCGGAATGTCCAAGGATTGCCCATCCCTTGAACATTCCAACTCAGCATTTTCATAATTCTGGGTGGGGCCCTTGTGTGGCCTCCACCCGTTCATTGTCAGATTCAATAACCCGTCCTTTCTTATTTTTAACGGCTTCCTCCATTACTACATCCTCCATTGTTCGTTTCTTCTCCCCAACTATCCCTGTTACCATTCCCGTTACCTTTCCTGTACTCGGCGGAACTATGCTCTTTCCTTTTCTGTTTCGGATAATTCGGACCTTACGTGGCTTATTGTTGTGTGAAAGTTCTTTTTCCTGTGTTGTTGTTGGTGCCTCACTATGCTCTTGGCTCACCGCCTCAATCCCGTCACTCGGGTTCGGGTTTTTTAAGTTTCCCGTTTTCCAGTTTTGAGCGATACAGTCAGCTGCTGAGGTTCCCATATTCAGTTTCCTGCTGGTAACTACCCTGACCTCTTGGTAGCCTGTAGTCTTGTTGGTGGAGCTGGTCGCCCCGGATACGTTCACTGGTTTGTAGAAGACTTCTCGCTGCCCCGTTGATACGTGGGAGTTTACTGGTTTTTGTTATTATTAGGAAAAAAGAAACACAATCAAATCAAGTCCTTTATCAATTATTTTTCCATACAAAGGTTTAATTATGTTTTTTTCCCTTATTATTCTAAAGAGTAGAAAAGGTAAAATTCACTCTGAATTATGTACAAGATATTAATGGAATTATTCAAAATAACAAAAGTAAAAAAAGATTTATAAAAAAATATTTCTAATAAAACGATCATACCATACGGAGTAATCTAGAAATTGCAATTTGCAGAAAATAGTGCAATGCTGTCTGCTCTAGAAGCCTGTTCTGGAGTGCGAAAATATATATTCTTTCAAATCACATAAGCCCCGTGAGAGCCGTGACCGTGAGACTCAGCCGATAATTTTTTTTTTTTTTTTTTTTTTTTTTTATATATATATTATCTTTACCTGCGTTGTCCATTTAAAAATAATAATAATACAGTAGTATTGCTTTCAAAAAAAAAAAAAAAAATACAGTAGTATTACTCTTACCTTAAGTTGGACAAATTAAAAATATATACACGTTGAAAACAATTTTAAAAAAGTTTTTTTTTTAATATCTTATATATATACAATTTTTCAACTGGTGTAGAGAAAAGCGAACTAATTTTATTAAATTTTTTTTTTGTACATTTGGTTAGTAATAATATGATATAAACCTAGAATAGATGTAAAGAGATTTATGACTACATAGAATTTATTCTATTAATAATGATTAATAATTGATCTATTTCTTTAATAGAATAAAATTGATCTAACTTACAAACACTAACATATAATTATATAAAGAAAAAAATATAAAAATATAAAAATAAACCATATAATAATTAGGTGTTGGCTACTGTTACGTTGTGAGAAATCAAAGTAAGCTTACTTTGTGGTTAATGTCAACCGGCTACTTGATGTACCTGTTAGATCAGAAGAAATTGATTTCTAAAATTCTAACTACCCACTACAACACTCTTTTATCTCTCTGTTTGGAATTATGTCGACTTTAATCTCCTCAAAAAAAAAAAAAATCTAATCAGCATTTTATAACTTCTTTTTTCTAATTGCCATTCTTCATTACAATTTAATTTACAAAAATTTCTAATTAAAAAAAAAATATAATACCAATTAAACTAAGGCTTCAAAGTCAATTAGGACCTTAGCTATCAAAATCATCAATCAAGTTCTTAAACCAACTAAAAATATCAATTGAGTCCCTATTCTAAACAAAAATCATCAATTGAGTCCTAATCGAAAATCATTAGTTTCAAATCCTTTTTCCTAAACTCATTTTGAACCAACACATAAATTATTACAGTCTATATCAAATAGTCACAGTTTCTGATTTTAGGATAGTATAGGAACTCAATTGATGATTTTTTGCTTAGTTCAGGGACCTAATTGATGATTTTAATAGTTTAAGGTCTTAATTGACTTTGAAACTTTAGTTTGGAGACCCAAATGAGTGTAATGCCTTAAAAAACAAAAGGTTGTTTTCATAAAAAATCATGTTTTTAGACATAATTTAAATAAAGTTGGAATTAATTTACGTACGGCTCAATACATCATTTGTCCCTTGAACTTGTCCAAAAAGTTTCATTGTTCCGGATAGCCTTCTCAACTTGCATAAAATATCTGAATAGCCCCTCAACTTGCTTAAAATATAGTCAATTAATCACTGGTTGTAAAAAAAAAGTAAGTTACATGTCGAATGTGTATGCACGCAACTCAAAAAAGCAAAACGATCAAGGTCGGGCCACGAGGTTCTAATATCAGAGAGGACAAATTTTACAGTTGAGCAAGTAACATTTTCCTTTTAATAATTTATTTTGAGAAATATGTAACAGTACTCTAAGGTGCATGCAATTACTTTTTTACAACTCACTGATTAATTGATTACATTTTAAGCAAGTTGAGTGGGCTATCAGAATGTTTTAAGCAAGTTGAATGTACTATTAGAACATTTTGAAAGTTCAGGGGGCTAATCAAGATCTTTGGACAAGTTCAGGAAGCATATGATGTACTAAACTGTTACATAAAGTAATTTTTACAAAATAAAAAAACCATTACCTTCACAACAACAAAAATCGAGTTTTAAGTAAAACTTTTAAACTTTATATAAATCTTCTATTCTTAGACATAATTTACGTAGAGTTGGTCTTAATTTACGTAAATTTATGTTTTTACAAAAAAAAAATGTGAAAACTCGACTTATTTTAGTAAAGTTGTAATTTTACAAAAACAAAATTGTGAAAAAACGAGTTTTACGTAAGTATTCTATTTTTAGACATAATTTATGTACAGTTGGACTTAATTTACATTAAATTCTATTTTTACAAAAAAAAATCATTAACTTCGTGAAAAATCGAATTACATAAATCTTTTATTTTTATACATAATTTACGTAACATTGTATTTTTACAAAAAAAAAACATTCATTAGCTTCGTGCAGAATCGAGTTTTACGTAAAAACTTTGAACTTTACGTAAATCTTCTATTTTTAGACATAATTTACATAAAGTTGGACTTAATTTACATAATTGTATTTTTACAAAGAAAAAAAATCATTAGCTTCGTGAAAAATCGAGTTTTACATAAAATCTTTAAAATTTATGTAAATCTTCTATTTTGATACATAATTTACGTAAAGTTTGACTTAATTTATGTAACATTGTATTTTTACAAAAACAAAACAATCATTAGCTTCGTGAAGAATCGAGTTTTACGTAAAATCTTTGAACTTTACTGTTTTTTGGGAAGAATGAGCTCAATGAGCTTGTACTGTTTTTTCCTTTTTTCTAATCATTCTCTATTGAATATTACTGTTACATACTAAATCAGTTCGTGTTGATTTTTTTTGTCCGATTTATGCCTATATATAAGGTTCTGGTTCTCTGTTGAAAAACAAACCGGTAGATTGCTGGTTTAAAATAAATAATTTACTGGTTTAATCAATAATTAGCTTACTATTTTTTAGGGGCAAGTATCGTCCCTTATTGTGGGACAAAAATATGTCACGGTTATATGGGGACCGCAATCGTTCCTAAGAACGAGTGATTGAAAAGTTCATTCACTCAAAATGGAGAGATATCAAATCGCATACGTGCAAAACAACTTAGATTCTGTTTGCCTCAGTCGACAGTAAGGAGAACGGCAGTAGTAACAAACCAACGGTGGAATTTGGGTCGTAGAAAGCAGTGAGCGATGAATGATAAGTTTGCAATTTCTTAACCAATCAAATAAAATCTGGGTTTGATGAACCAGTGAAAACATGTTTATAAGATTGTTTGCAAATTAACTAAATGACAATTCTATATGAAAATTTCTCTGTTTCTATTCAACAAAATACCTAGTTTCGTTTGAATCTTTTTTTAAATCAGAAAAGATAAGCTGCAAATTAACTCCGATCATTTTTAACGAAGTATAGATTTACCCCCTGAAGAAATAATAGTACAATTTTAAACCTAACATTATCAAGTAAAATCAAATTTACCGTACCTATCAGAAAATTTAAATAAATTGTTTCACTATTATTTGACTTGTTATTTAATTGTGGTAAAGTTGTTAGTTTACAAAAACAATAACTTTATGAAAAACAAGTTTTACGTAAAACCTTTGAACTTTATGTAAATCCTTTATTTTTAGAAATAATTTACGTAAAATTGTACTAAATTTACGTAAACATGTTATTTTAGAAGAAAAACTCCAGGATTTTTTTTTGAAAGTAGAGTTTTACGTAAACCTTTGAACTTTATGTAAACCATTTAATTTTAGACTAAATTTACATAAACTTGGACTAAATTTACATAAAATCGACATATTTTGTGAAAAATAGAGTTTTACGTAAAACCTATGAATTTTACGTAAATCTTTTATTTTTAGACATAATTTACGTAAGGTTTGACTAAATTTACGTAACCCTTTTTCTTTAGGAGAAAAATCCACAAACATTATGAAAATTAGAGTTTTACGTAAAACCTTTGAACTTTACGTAAATATTTTATTTTTAGATATAATTTACGTATAGTTTGACTAAATTTACATAACCTTTTTTATTTTAGGAGTAAAAAATTCAGAAACCTTATGAAAATAGAGTTTTACGTAAAACCTATAAATTTTACGTAAATCTTTTATTTTTAGACATAATTTACGTAAGGTTTGACTAAATTTACGTAACCCTTTTTCTTTAGGAGAAAAATCCACAAACATTGTGAAAATTAGAGTTTTACGTAAAACCTTTAAACTTTACGTAAATATTTTATTTTTAGATATAATTTACGTATAGTTTGACTAAATTTACGTAACCTTTTTTATTTTAGGAGTAAAAAATTCAGAAACCTTATGAAAATAGAGTTTTACGTAAAACCTATGAATTTTACGTAAATCTTTTATTTTTAGACATAATTTACGTAAGGTTTGACTAAGTTTACGTAACCCTTTTTCTTTAGGAGAAAAATCCACAAACATTGTGAAAATTAGAGTTTTACGTAAAACCTTTGAACTTTACGTAAATATTTTATTTTTAGATATAATTTATGTATAATTTGACTAAATTTACGTAACCTTTTTATTTTAGGAGAAAAAAAACTCACAAACCTTGTGAAAATAGAGTTTTACGTAAAACCTATGAATTTTACGTAAATCTTTTATTTTTATAATTTACGTAAGGTTTGACTAAATTTACGTAACCCTTTTACTTTAGGAGAAAAATCCACAAACATTGTGAAAATTAGAGTTTTACGTAAAACCTTTGAACTTTACGTAAATATTTATTTTTTAGATATAATTTACGTATAGTTTGACTAAATTTACGTAACCTTTTTATTTTAGGAGAAAAAAACTCACAAACCTTGTGAAAATAGAGTTTTACGTAAAACCTATGAATTTTACGTAAATCTTTTATTTTTAGACATAATTTATGTAAGGTTTGACTAAATTTACGTAACCCTTTTACTTTAGGAGAAAAATCTACAAACATTGTGAAAATTAGAGTTTTATGTAAAATCTTTGAACTTTACGTAAATATTTTATTTTTAGATATAATTTACGTATAGTTTGACTAAATTTACGTAACCTTTTTATTTTAGGAGAAAAAAACTCACAAACCTTGTGAAAATAGAGTTTTACGTAAAACCTATGAATTTTACGTAATCTTTTATTTTTAGACATAATTTACGTAAGGTTTGACTAAATTTACGTAGCCCTTTTACTTTAGGAGAAAAATCCACAAACATTGTGAAAATTAGAGTTTTACGTAAAACCTTTAAACTTTACGTAAATATTTTATTTTTAGATATAATTTACGTATAGTTTGACTAAATTTACGTAACCTTTTTATTTGAGGAGAAAAAATTCACAAACCTTGTGAAAATAGAGTTTTACGTAAAACCTATGAATTTTACGTAAATCTTTTATTTTTAGACATATTTTACGTAAAGTTTCACTAAATTTACGTAATCCTTTTACTTTAGGAGAAAAATCCACAAACATTGTGAAAATTAGAGTTTTACGTAAAATCTTTGAACTTTACGTAAATATTTGATTTTTAGATATAATTTACGTATAGTTTGACTAAATTTACGTAACCTTTTTATTTTAGGAGAAAAAATTCTCAAACCTTGTGAAAATAGAGTTTTACGTAAAACCTATGAATTTTACGTAAATCTTTTATTTTTTGACATAAATTACGTAAAGATGGACATAATTTACGTAACCTTGTTATTTTAGGAGAAACATTCCACAAACCTTGTGAAAATTAGAGTTTTACGTAAAACCTTTGAACTTAATGTATATCTTTTATTTTTAGATATAATTTCCGTATAGTTTGACTAAATTTATGTAACCTTTTTATTTTAGGGAGAAAAAATTCACAAACCTTGTGAAAATAGAGTTTTACCTAAAACCTTGAATTTTATGTAAATCTTTTATTTTTAGATATAATTTACGTACGGTTTGACTAAATTTACGTAACCTTCTTACTTTAGGAGAAAAATTCAACCTTGTGAAAATTAGAGTTTTATGTAAAACCTTTGAACTTTACGTAAATCTTTTATTTTTAGGTATAATTTACGTATAGTTTGATTAAATTTATATAACCTTTTTATTTTAGCAGAAAAAAATTCATAAACCTTGTGAAAAATTGAGTTTTACATAAAACCTTTGAACTTTACGTAAATCTTTGATTTTTAGACATAATTTACGTAAAAGTTTGACTAAATTTACGTAATCTTGTTACTTTATGAGATAAAATCCAGAAACCTTATGAAAAATAGATTTTACATAAGATATTTTAACTTTATGTAAATCTTTTATTTTCAGACATAATTTAGGTAAAGTTTGACTAAATTGATTTAACCTTGTTATTTTAGAAGAAAAAATCAACAAACCTTGTGAAAATAGTTTTACGTAAAACCTTGAAACTTTACGTAAATCTTTTATTTTTAGACGTGATTTACATAGAATTGGTTGCAATTTACGCAACCTTGTCATTTTAGGAGTTAAAATCCACAAACTTTGTGGAAAATAGGGTCTTACGTAAAACCTTTAAACTTTATGTAAATCTTTTTATGTTTAGATATAATTTACGTAAAATTTGATTAAATTTACATAATGTTGTTATTTCGGAGATAAAATCTAGAAACCTTGAGAAAAATACAGTTTTACGTAAAACATTTGAACTTTACGTAAATCTTTTATTTTTAGACATAATTTACGTAAAGTTGGACTAAATTTACGTAACCTTGTTACTTTAGGAGATAAAATCTAGAAACATTGTGAAAAATAAAGTTTTACGTAAAACCTTTGAACTTTACGTAAATCTTTTATTTTTAGACATAATTTACGTAAAGTTAGACTAAATTTACATAACCTTGTTACTTTAGGAGATAAAATACAGAAACCTTGTGAAATATAGAGTTTTCTGTAAAACCTTTGAATTTCACGCAAATCTTTTATTTTTAGACATAATTTACGTAAGGTTTGACTAAATTTACGTAACCCTTTTATTTTAGGAGAAAAATCCATAAATCTTATGAAAAATAGAGTTTTACGTAAAACCTTTGAACTTTACGTAAATATTTTATTTGTAGACATAATTTATGTATAGTTTGACTAAATTTAGGTAACCTTTTTATTTTAGGAGAAAAAAATTCACAAACTTTGTGAAAATAGAGTTTTACGTAAAACTTATAAATTTTACGTAAATCTTTTATTTTTAGACATAATTTACGTAAGGTTTCACTAAATTTACGTAACCTTTTTCTTTAGGAGAAAAATCCACAAACATTATGAAAATTAGAGTTTTACGTAAAACCTTTGAACTTTACATAAATATTTTATTTGTAGATATAATTTACGTATAGTTTGACTAAATTTACGTAACCTTTTTATTTTACGAGAAAAAAATTCACAAACCTGTGAAAATAGATTTTTACGTAAAACATATGTATTTTACGTAAATCTTTTGTTTTTAGACATAATTTACATAAGGTTTGGCAAAATTTACGTAACCCTTTTACTTTAGGAGAAAAATCCACAAACACTGTGAAAATTAGAGTTTTACGTAAATATTTTATTTTTAAATATAATTTACGTAAAGTTGGACTAAATTTACGTAACCTTGAGATAAAATACAGAAACCTTGTGAAATATAGAGTTTTCTGTAAAACCTTTGAATTTTACGCAAATCTTTTGTTTTTAGACATAATTTACGTAAGGTTTGACTAAATTTATGTAACCCTTTTATTTTAGGGAAAAAATCCATAAATCTTGTGAAAAATAGAGTTTTACGTAAAACCTTTGAACTTTACGTAAATATTTTATTTGTAGACATAATTTACGTATAGTTTGACTAAATTTAGGTAACCTTTTTATTTTAGGAGAAAAAAATTCACAAACCTTGTGAAAATAGAGTTTAACGTAAAACCTATGAATTTTACGTAAATCTTTTATTTTTAGAAATAATTTACGTAAGATTTGACTAAATTTATGTAACCCTTTTACTTTAGGATAAAAATCCACAAACATTGTGAAAATTAAAGTTTGACGTAAGACCTTTGAACTTTACATAAATATTTTATTTTTAGATAGAATTTATGTACAGTTTGAGTAAATTTACGTAACCTTTTTATTTTAGGAGAAAAAAATTCGCAAACCTTGTGAAAATAGAGTTTTACGTAAAAGCTATGAATTTTACGTAAATCTTTTATTTTTAAACATAATTTACATAAGGTTTGACTAAATTTACGTAACCTTGTTATTTTACGAAAAAAATCCACAAACCTTGTGAAAATTAAAGTTTTACGTAAAACTTTTGAACTTTACGTAAATATTTTATTTTTAGATATAATTTATGTATAGTTTGATTAAATTTACGTAACATTTTTATTTCAGGAGAAAAAATTCAGAAACCTTATGAAAATAGAGTTTTACGTAAATCTTTTATTTTATCAGTCCCTATATTAAATATCTAACATATTGTGTAGTTCTCGTATTTTAATAATATATTGTTTAGTTCTTATTTTTTATTTTGATCAACAGTTTTGTCACTTAAATTTTTAAAATATTGAACAGATTAGTCCCTCTATAATGGACTAAACTGTTGAATTGAGCTAAAATTAAGGATTGAATAGTGTATTATTAATATATAATGACTAAATAGTGATTAGATTAAAATATAGGGACTCATATATTATTTACCTTTTAATTAATAATCTTTAAATTTTCTATAGTTAAATATTACCTGATATAACAGGTTACCTTTTTTATTAATTTTAATTAACATTATTTATATTAACACATGTCTAATTACTATTGGATACTAAAACAAAGTATAGTTACTTTGTTTTCCAACAAGTAGCCATAGAATTTACCTAATAATTATATATAAAAAAATATAAAAATAAATAATAGAGTTTTATTGATTTGCAAAAACAGTTTCATGATTTAAAAGTTTATAAACAAAAATTGGTTTTGTAAACTCAAACGTTACACAAATAACTTATTGAGATGTAAGTCTTAATATGCCCCACGTGGTGAAGCTTCTGATTTTGGTGGCTCACAACGACAGGCTTCACGCGTGGTGTCTCTAGTATTACGTCCCGCGTAGTTGACCCTCTGGTTGGAACTCGTTCTGGATGCCTGGTATGCGCCCCGCGTATGAGGAGGCACGCCCCGCGTGCATGAGCTCCTGAACTGCCCTTCAAACGTAGGACCTTCCACGCTCCGCGTACGAGAAGGTACGCCCCGCGTGCCTGCTGGTTGCCTTTGTTCTCATCTTTCTCGGTTGGCTCTCCTCGGCCTCATGCTTTGCTGTCACGTCCGGGTCCAAATTTCTAGAATTTATACCTTGATAGTAATATATATTATAATTATTAGGTGTGTGAAGTTAAATCGGTGTTATAGAAATTTTTTGGAGTTAATTCGGTGGTTTTAAGTGTAAATTAAAAGTTTAGGGTAATTTTTAAAGATTATATAAAGATGGAGGATCAAATTATGGTTAGAATTTTGGTATTGCAATTGTAATATAATGATATTTGGATAAATTGGAGACTCCTAAGTATTGATTATGATCTTTCTATTTCACGCCCGATGCCGATTGAGGTCGTTTAGGGTCGGGTGTGACATTTGCTCTTCCTCCGACTTCCTTCGTTCGGCCCCGAACCTAGAGGGAGATGCCCCTCATCATATACAGTAGTATCCACATGAGCCTTAATAACTAAATAAATTTGGTTTTAACCATTAGATCTAACGCTTTGAATTTTAAGTTTATCCTTAAAATGATTTGAATTTTCATCCTAAAATTTAAATAAGTCTAGATCTAACGCTAACTAAATTCATTTGGTCATTGAGATCTATGTGAAACTCTACTTTTGAAAACGGCAAACTTAAAAATCTCAAATCTTTATTTATAAGCTTTTTAATCTAGGATAAGATATCAAAATAAGTTTATGGTTTTTAGCGAAGTATCAATTTAGACTTCACATATAAAATAACACCAATATAGGTTTAACATTTAAAAAATGGTACCAATTCAGGACTTGATAATAGAATGTGAGATTTCATTTATATTAATCCATTAAGTTCTGTCAATTGTAGATGAAAAAAGAAATCAGAATTTAATAAAATAATATAAATATCAGGTCATGTTCCGTTATCAAAATTAAATTAATACCATTTTTATAAATGTTATACATGTTATTTTATACGTGAAGGCTATCTTAATATCTTATCCTTTATGAATTTATTGTAGTAATTTTGTCAGGGTAATTTTTTTTTTTTTTTTGGATAAATCTCCAATTTTTTTTGAAAGAGTTAATTTCCAATTTATAAAGTTGAAAAAATGTGCGTTTCTTTTCTCATGAAAATTTGTCGAGTATAAAAGCCAAAAATACCAGCTAGTATTGTTTTTTGAGTTTTTTTCCACTTTTTTCTTTTTTGTTCTGCCAAGCTTGTCTAGTTGCAGGGCAGTCTCCTTCTCCTCCCTTTTTTCCTGCTCTATGTAATGTCACAGTAACCCTTACAAACCGCAGGCCGCAGCGCCTATCTTCTTTTCTAAATCCATTAATCCATCGCATCCTGCTTCACTTCGTTCTTCTCTTTCTTTTGCTGTAAATATCGCTTCCTACCTCTCTAGAATTTCTCTCAACTTCTACGTTTTATGCAGAAGTTTTGAATCGGTAGTTACTATCAGGAGTTTTGAGCTACTGGTTGTGAGTTCTTTTTTTTTTTTTTGGTCAAGTATCCTTTTGGATATTCCCTAAATCTGAGCTCTAACGAGCTGCTGGGATCCCTAATTCGTCGAAAATAAATTTAGCATTTGCTCCGGATTTGGAGTTTTGGCGATTCATAATTTCGGTGGAAAGGTACTTCCACCTTTCTTTTTAGATCTTACTGTTTACTTTAACCTGAATATCGCTTTGTTGTTTTAAATTATTAAAAATATGTTTAATTTGGGTTTAGTGGGGAACATGAAGCTATTTGTTTAATCTGGTTCTGCCAATTGATTCCATTTTATAAGAATATTTTTATTCTCAAGCCATCGTAGTACGGTTAAAGTACAAATACCTAAGTGGACAAAGATCTGTTGGATTCCATTTCAGTAGCACTTAAAATAGTTTTTTAGTTGAGCTTTGTGATTAATTTTTGATTAACAAGTTTCCTGGCATTTCTAGCGTCGAAGATGCTCTTGTAAGGTATTTGATGCACGTCCTGACCATAAGAAAGAGTATTTGATTCGAATTCTATCTCTTTTAAAATTAAGCTTGTCTATATATGGGCATGCTTTTCCTTTTATAATAGTCCATCAACAAAATTGAACGCCGATTTATTTCTTTTAGAAAGAAAGCCATAAGACCTGAAATGCAACAATTAGATAATTGAAGTAGAGCTTCTGCATAATGTTGGACTTCAGTGATAAGACTACGGGTTATAACTTATGTGTGATGAGATTTGATTACTTGGTGAAAAAGAAAAGATTGAACGAGAAGAAAGCACACGATGCATATATCAAAACTTGAAGGACTGAACCTTCCAACATTACATTTTGTTTATTCAGGTGTTACTTATGCATGGACCTGCCTGATTTAAATTTTTCCTAATTGTTTGTTTGCTTTGTTACAATTTTCTAGTTGGTAAGTTTAAAATCTTCTGGTTTCAGTGAGAAGTATGAGGTGAATATGGTTGAGGAGCATGCGTAAAGTACAATTTGTCTGAATTTATGTTCGTCTTTAATATATGAATATATGCATTCGAATCTCAATTTTCTTTGCATGGATAGAATCCTATTTTGTGAAACTCTTGTTTCTGCTAAATTGCTGAACTTCTATTTTTCAAATTTTCAGGTTGACAATTTCCTGCAGGTTCTCGTTTTGGTTGATAATTGCCTCATTCTATGACCATCCGAGAGTTAGATGCCCTTTAGTTTATGGCATGGGCGTAGCAGCAGTAAGCGAGTATTTGGGCTGAAGAGATGCCATCAAGTTGCTGTCAGCTGGAATGAAGACCTCACAGGTCTGTTGTTTATGTGGCTGCACACACATGCATATGATGCTCCCCTTTGGACATCTGACATGATATTATGTTTTGCATTTTTGGCAGTTGCTACAATAATTTAAATTTCTTTTCTGTTAGTTTTTGGATGCCATCAAGCAAGAAAAAAATTGAAATCTTAGCATTGCTACAGGCCCTTCTAATGCTGCCTTCATTCTATTTCCTCTTCACTTTCTTCCAGCAATTCATGTGGGTACATCGTCCTTTAAAAGTGTCTCTGTTGTTGGCATAAGTATTTGGTTCCTAAACTTTATCTTTTCAGAGCACTTCCTCCTGCATTGCAGTTTGGACAGTGCCCATATTTTTCCATTCTCCCGTATCTAGGGATCATTAGATATTAATTGCCACTAGAAATGCTAGTTCACTAAAATGTTATGGTACTCATAAATTCTATTAACAATTCGCAGTTTGCAATTCATCTGGCACTGCTATTTTTATTTTCCACAACCACCAGAGCTGTCAGAGATTAATATAAGATTTATGATTGGACCTTAACTATCAGTTCGTGTTTTTAGTTCAATCGGTTTCATGACATGGTATCAGAGCCGCTTGGACCAAAAGGTCGAGGGTTCGAGTCCTGGCAACCTCATTAATTTGTGGAATTAAAAACACATGGAGGGATGGGCCTGTGTTGTGCACCTTGCAAGCCCAAGGGGCATTTGCGTGTGGGGGTGTGTCAAATCTTAATATAAGATATACCATTGGACTTTAACTATCAGCTTGAGCTTTTAGTTAAATTGGTTCCATATACAAGGCGCTAATTCAATGCAAACTCTATAGTTGTCTCAATCCAATTCTACCGGCTTGAGCTTCTGCGATTATCTTATGGAGGGACTGTTGCTTGTTTATTGTTCTTTTGCTTCATGGTACACTGAATAGGAATTTTTATTTGGATAACAGAGCACCCAGGAAATACAGTCCTCAAATCAAATTTCACAGGACTCCCAAAGTGACCATCAGAACAATCTCACTGCAGAGGCTCCTGGAGCTGATTCTGGTTCAGTATCTGCTTCGAGCAATGATAGCCGAAAGGTTTCAAGACAGGATATTGAACTTGTAAGAGTTCCTGTTCCTTGTTTAAGTTAATTGCTCTTCTTTTCTTTTGATCATTCATTGGGCATTTATTTTCTCAATAAGATTTTTTTCTTTTCTTTTTGTCTCATTGATCTTGCTTTCCTTGTATAATATATTAACAAAATGAAAGATTCATCAGTCTGCTTTTCTTTTCTCCACTGATTTTGGTCTCTATTAATACCTGTTTCAGGTCCAAAATCTAATTGAACGGTGCTTGCAATTATACATGAATAGGGAAGAGGTGGTCAAGACCCTCCTGACACGTGCAAGGATAGATCCTGGATTTACAACGTTGGGTATGCTTTTGATTTTGGACTATTTTTATCGTTTAGATGCTCTGGATACATGATACATCTCATTTCAACTCTTACTGATTTCATATTTTCCATCTTCCATTCAATTGATTCATTGAGTGAGGTGGACGGAAATGAAGTTGTGATACGACAAACCGGCATCTGCTTATGCAGACTTTTGTATTATACTGTTTTTAGCAAGAAATCACCTAGTCATCTCTGTTGGTATTTTTTTTTTCTTTGTCTGATATTATCTACTCTGATATCAAACTTTATAATTTTCTTTTTCTAGTGTGGCAGAAGTTGGAAGAAGAAAATGCTGATTTCTTCAGGGCTTATTACATAAGATTGAAGCTGAAGAAACAAATTCTCTTATTTAATCATTTGCTTGAGCACCAGTATCATCTTATGAAGTATCCTGTACCTCCAAAGGTTCCATTGGCCCCCATACAAAATGGTATTCATCCAATGCCTGGTAAGCTATAAGTTTTGTAGAATGGATGGAGAATTATAAATGAGGTCACATTTGGTATCATTAGTGCTAGTTTTCCAAATCTGTTAACTTTCAACTTCTTGTATATAACCCGCTTCTACGCAGTGCAGTTAACAATTTACCTATGGGATATCCTGTTCTACAACAACCTCCAATGCCAGCTCCAGGTCAGCCTCATCTTGATTCCATGGGCTGTGGAATATCAAGCTGCCATGTGGTTAATGGAGTCCCTGCTCCAGGGAATTTTCATCCTATCCGGATGAATTCTGGGAACAAGTGAGAACTTTTCCACCTTCCATTTTGTTCGTTGAAGGACTTCCATCCATAGACAAACATGTCATCTAATTTGTGCATGCAAGTGCAATTACTGATTTCAATTATACCTACTTTGGATTGATGAATTGCTAATTCTAAGTGTATTTGATATTTATGATTGTGCTACGCGTCATGTCTTCTGTGACATATGTATACTCACTTCTCTCTCTTATCTCTTTGATTGCGTGGGATACTGATCTGGCTGAGGTTAACATGATGTAATAAGAGTTGCTTACTTGGCTTTATTTTTTCCATTATAGTTTTCCTTCCATGCAGTTGCAGCTAACAACTGTTTCTTGTATCTTTGTAGTATGTTGATGGAGAACAATACAGCAGATATGGTTCCTGAAGTTCCACCAAGCAATGGCATGTCATCAATGTCTGAGATGCCTGTGAGTCCTACATCTGTGGCATCCAGTGGTCATTTCCCCTTCACTGCATCAGACATGTCAGGAATGGGAGTGGACACATCAGCACTTGATACAGCCTTTACATCTGATGTAGCCAGTTCAGTGGGATTGCAGCTTGGACCAGATGGTGGGGTTGGTGCATCCAGATCATTAGATCAGATTCAGTGGAATTTCAGCCTCTCAGACCTAACAGCTGATTTATCAAACTTGGGCGGTTAGTTATTTAAAATTTCTATGCAAGCACAGTATGCATTGAAAAGTCCTGCTATTTATTGAAAGTATTTTCTCATACAAAGAGAGTGAGCTGCATTTCTTTATGCTAAATCATTTGAATGTTCTAGTCTACATATGAAATAGAACTGATTTCTTGTCTAGAAAAGAAAATCAGGTACCAACAGGACTTCAAATGTTATGCCATGAATATCTTGAAATGATTAAAATATTCAAGTTCTGTATGCTTGCTTCCCAACTACTGTGTAAATTGTTTGAGACTGATTTTTTCAGTGCTGCCACCTGCCAGTGTCAATTCAATGCACCCATAATCTCAGTTAACTGGAGCTCTTAATTTTTTTCATCTGGTCTACTTAGTTTAGGGCTGTATCTGCATATAAGTTTTCAGAGTGTGAAGTTTACAAATTGTTCACATGAATGTATTCTACACTAGTGCTAGTGCAGAAGGTATTTTGCCCATTTGTTATGGAAACTACTCTGCTAGTTCTTGACAACTTGACAACAATACTAGTCACTCTGGAATCTCTATTGTTTTTCTTATATTTAACTTTTCGTCTGATTACATGGATCAATTGGATTCCATTTCTTCTTTTGCAGATTTAGGAGCTTTAGGAAACTATCCCAGCTCTCCATTTCTACCCTCTGATTCAGAAATTTTGCTTGATTCTCCAGAGCATGAGGACATAGGTAATGGTGATAGCATTTGCTTTATCTTAATGTATTGATTGTTGTGTGTTCCTTTTAGCCTAACCCACAAAAAGTCCTTTTAGCTTCTACTGATATATGGAAGAAAGTTTATAAGTTCACGGAGAATATTTTCTGCTTATACCTCAATTTGATAGAATGCCTAAATCTTTTGTAAACTAAGCTTGGTGGATTTGCTCTTGTTGCAGTGGAAGAGTTTTTTGTTGATTCTGTCCCTGGGCCTCCATGCTCGCAGTCAGATGAAGAGAAATGCTAGTCTAAGGTGATGCCCTTCCCCTTTCTCTTTTATATTATTAGAATAGAATGAGTTAGACGAATAAGATTAAACATTTGTCATCAGTTCCGGTAGGGAATTGATATTTACAGAATTGAACGTCTGTGGTGTAGTGACTTAATTTTGATTGTTATTAGCATGGGCATAGGAAGTAATCCAGTCATTAGCTGTAATTTTTAATCCAGCAATAAAAAGGTAAAAAAGTGTAAGTTTACATTTTTTTTTTCTACTCAGTTTATGCTCAGAAAACTTGAGGCCAGATTTATGATTTTGTGTTTGGAAAAATTGGTCAATCACTTAACCTTGGATTGAAACCGATTTGTGTCATGTGATCATATTAGTGGCTACTATTTGAAGATTGCTTTTTATTTAGAGTAGGAGTTTCTGTAATTTATTTTCAATTTCCCCCCTCTATTTTAACATCCGATACTGGTTGCACAATTTCTACCTTTACGGCAGGTGGGTTTATACACATTTGCTTAATGCAAATTAGCATACAATTTATTATTTTCCCAGTAAAACTTAATATGAGAACTGGAAGAGCAGGGTTTGATTTTAGTTCGAGTTCATAACTTTTTCATCTTTGGATATGTAGCTTCTGATAAGGGCTGTCACTTTATGACACCAACACGATTTACAGAAACCATCCGCTTATCATGATTAACATTTTTATTGTATTTATATATATTGATCAAGTAACACAGGACTAAAAAGTTCCACTGTGTCTCTTCTTTTGAAGTTACTCCAGTCTCTTCTTTTGAAGTTGTTCGCCGCCGCTCCTCCAACCTAGGGCTCCCTACAGTTCCTCCGCCGCTGTAATCCTTTATTTTCCATCTGTTTTCATCCCGTCCCTGCCACAAACCAACCCTAATTACCCTGTAACAGATATCTTCCCCGTTGCGAATCGTAAAACCCCTCTCTCAGAAAATCCCCTGTAATCGCAACTGGGAGATTTCGAAACCACGAAACGCAATCAACATGGACAAAGGTAAAAATATAATCGAAGATTATGCTAAGCTATGTATCAATGATGATAACATTACTGGAATCACTATTGGGGAAGAAGACATTCACCCGGCAATCTCACAACCTTCTCTATTCATCATCGGACAATTTCAGACCAACAAGATAATACACTTTGACAGTATGTGGAATACTCTTGCTTCAATCTGGAAGCCTGTTAAAGGAGTGACAGCCACAGAAACAGGCGTTGAGGGACGCTTTCTGTTCCAATTTTATCACGAACTTGATGTTACTAGAGTTCTCGATGATGGCCCATGGACATTCAATCAGAATGTGTTAATTGTGAAAAGATTGGGAGTTCAAGAACAGGCGGCTACCTGCGATCTTCATCATCTGATTATTTGGGTTCAAATATCCGATCTCCCAATGGGATTTCAAACAGAATCCGTGTGCAAGTTATTAGGAGATTTCATCGGTACTTTCATATGCTCTGACCCCAAAAACTTCACAGGGTTGAGAAGGAACTATATGAGAATCAAGGTGACTATAAATGTTCGTCTTCCATTAACCAGAGGTCAGAAAATCAGAAGAAGCGACGGGGATTGGTTATGGATCAACTTCAAATACGAACGTCTCCCTAGTTTCTGTTTCTACTGTGGTATCATTGGGCATGCTGACAAGTTCTGTATTTCTCTATTCGACAATCCTGACAACCCCACAAAAAGACAATATGGAAGCTTCTTGCGAGCTTCAATTCGGAGGCCCGGACAGAACATCGGAGTTCAATGGTTACGTAGTCCTGAAGAGGAGAGGGGAAGCAACCATCAAGAGCAAGTGAACTCGGCCACCAATCCACACCACATCACCTCACACCTTAAACACCATCCCGAGATTAGGGTTATAAGGAAAACAGGGCAGCAAGGTCATGTAGGCAACAGTGGGTCAGCCAGAGATCAGGAGGGTAAGAGCACAGGACAGAAAGATAATTCTGGATTCATCATCGACCCAAAAAGGCCCAGATTAGAGGAGAACATAAACTCATTCAGCGAAACGACCTACCAGTCTATAAACGGATCGGAAGCGGGATCTGGGTTCCAGACCCGCGATCTACAATGAGTCTGCTCAGTTGGAACTGCCGCGGTTTGGGCAACCAGCGGACAGTCAGTGTTTTGAAGGACCTCATCCATGTTCACAAGCCCCTGATCATATTTTTAATGGAAGTTATGATCAACAAAGTTAAAGTTACTGAAATTAGTAATCGTCTTGGTTTTTCTAATTGTTTTGTGGTAGAAGGGCAAGGTCATGGGGGAGGACTAGCCCTGCTTTGGAAAACCCCTGTCAACATCGACATTAGCTCGTCATCTCATCAGTTTATTAATGGTTTGGTTTCTATGCCCAATCTTCCAACATGGCATCTCACTGGCTTCTATGGATGCCCTGAAAGACATCGTAGAAGGGAATCGTGGGGTTATCTCCGTTCATTATCAACAGGTATTAACTCGGCTTGGTGCTGCATCGGAGACTTCAACGACCTTCTTAGTCATGCTGATAAAAGAGGCGGAAGACCACATCCCAATTGGTTGATTGACGGTTTCAGAGAGGTAATCTCCGATTGCAATCTATCTCCGCTAACTCTGGTAGGCTTTCCGTTCACATGGGAGGTCAGTAGAGGCTCGAGCAGGTGGATTCAGGAAAGACTTGATCACGCACTGGTAAACGACCTATGGAGAACCTCCTTCAACAATTCTATCCTGCGCAATGTTATTACAGCAACATCTGATCATACAGCGCTACTCTTGGAACTGAAAATTTGGTTACAAACACCACGCATCAAGAGATTTCGCTTTGAGAATTCTTGGCTTCGTGAAAATGACTGCTCAACGGTTATACAGAATGCGTGGAACCAGCCGACGTCTCCAACGGTGAGTGTAAAGCTACAAAATTGTACCAAGGCCCTTCAACAATGGAGTTCCCACCTGGATAGTAATTTCAATCGGTCCATCACAGAGGCAAAAAGACAAATGAAATTGTACAAGAATAGCACTGATATTTTTGGGTCGAGCTAGTTCCAGAGAGTATCAGAACAGTATGTTAAATTACTGCAGCAACAAGAAGCTTTTTGACGACAACGCGCAAAGCTATTCTGGCTACAGGATGGGGATAGCAACACTCGGTACTTCCACGAACATGCCTCAGCAAGGAAAAAATTCAACAGCTTTAGGGAACTCAAGAATTCACAGGGGAATTGGTGTGATTGGGAGTCCGGCTTAGATGATTTACTGTTGAATTACTTTACAAATATCTTCACTAGCAAAGGGAACGAAGACGCTGAGATCCTCTCAACAATCAGAAACAGATTCCAACCGGAACAAAACGAACTTCTCATACACCCATTCACAAAAGACGATGTCAAAGACGCTTGTTTCTCGATGCATCCAGACAAGAGTTCGGGCCCTGACGGACTAAATCCGGCCTTCTATCAACGATTTTGGAACATCATTGGCGCAGATATCAGTTCATCTTGTCTTAGCATCCTGGAATCTGGTTCATTACCTTCAAAGCTGAATGAAACAATAATAGTGCTGATACCGAAGAAAGTAAATGTTGAAGTGGTTACCGACATCCGCCCAATTGCTCTCTGCAACGTTCTGTTCAAGATAATATCAAAAATGTTAGCAACCAGACTCAAGCAGGTACTTCCATCTGTTATCTCGAATTACCAAAGTGCTTTCTTACCTGGCCGGCTAATTACAGACAACATTATTGTGGCATATGAGGCGATACATAAACTCCGAGGCATGAGACAAGGGTCACGTGGGGTTGGGGCATTGAAACTAGATATGAGCAAAGCCTACGACAGAGTGGAGTGGGGCTTCCTCAAGAATATGCTAACTGTTCTCAATCTTCATCCGACATGGATAAAATGGATAATGATGTGCGTAACAACGGTTTCCTATCATATTTCACATGACGGTAAGGAAATTGGTCCTATCATCCCATCCAGGGGACTCAGACAAGGTGACCCCCTTTCTCCATTCCTCTTTCTGATATGTGCCGAAGGTTTGTCGTCGATAATTGTCGAGCAGGAAAGGTCAGGTCATATCCATGGGATGCGCATAGCCAGTAATGCTCCTAGTATATCTCATCTCTTTTTCGCCGATGACTCTTTACTGTTCTTCCGAGCCACTGTACAGGAGGCAAAGGTAATCCAAAAATGTCTAGACAACTATGCAAAAGCCTCGGGGCAGTGTATCAATGTCCAGAAGTCAGCAATTCTATTTAGCAAGAATACCGGTGAAAACAGTAAATCAGAAATATGTCAGACGCTCCAAATTGGGGAAGTAGAGGATCTCGGAAACTACCTTGGAGCACCACTGTCGGTTGGAAGGAGCAAGATGCGCACATTTAATTTTATCAAAGATCGTATTTGGTCTCGGATAAATAATTGGAAGGAAAGATTCCTCTCTCGAGCCGGCAAAGAAGTGTTAATAAAAGCCATTCTTCAAGCAATTCCCACTTTTGTTATGGGCATCTTCGAAATACCAACTTCTCTTTGTGATGAAATACACAAGTTACTCAATAGATTCTGGTGGTCCACATCAATATCCGGTTCTGATTCAGGCATCCATTGGAAAAGATGGGAGGATTTATGTCTTCCTAAATCTAGAGGTGGTCTCGGGTTCAGAAATCTTCGTCTATTCAACCTGGCTCTCTTAGCTAAGCAGAGTTGGAGAATCTTAACAAATCCAGAGTCACTAGCATCACAAGTTCTAAAAGCGTGATACTTTCCCAACGGCCAGTTCCTTCAAGCCACAACAGGACATAATCCATCTTTCACTTGGCGTAGTATATTGGCAGGGAGAGAAGTACTGAAGAAAGGGCTGATCAGGAAGATTGGAAATGGTTGTTCAACTCATATATGGAGCGGTTCGTGGTTGCCAGACATTTCATCTCCAACTCCAAGTAGCACTCCCACTCAAGTAGGAGCTAATAATCTGGTATGTAACTTACTCAATACTGACGGTCGTTGGATAAAGGATCAAATTGATCAAAATTTCAATGCCCGTGACCGGGCTCTTATTTACTCTATCCCTCGTCGGAACCTATCAATTGAGGATTCGTTCTATTGGTTACCGGAGAGATCGGGAGTATACTCGGTAAAAAGCGGCTATCACCAAGCCTCAAACTCCTTTGCAGTAGCGCAAACTGATCCCCAATGGCAACATATTTGGAATCTCCAAGTAGAACCGAAGATAAAGAATTTTCTATGGAGAATTGCAACACAGTGTATACCAACCTTAGCAAATTTAGCCAGCAGACACAGCGCACTTCCTAACATCTGCCCCTTTTGCCAGGTTTATAATGAGGATACGCTTCACGCACTCATCCAATGTGTAAGAGCGCTGCAGGTATGGGCAATCTATTTCAAGGACGACAGAATGCAGAATGTTAGCAGTTTCGAGCAGTGGTTTCAGATGTTATTCACGATAGCTAACAACGACTCAATAGGGGAAATTGCTTATATCCTATGGGGAATATGGAAACACCGGAACGGCAAGGTATGGGACAACACTCTTACACATCCTCGAACTATCCTGGATAAAGCTTTGTCTGAAGTGAACGCATGGAGAGACGCCAGAAAGAAGAAATTCGGATACGGCCTCCCTCAATCCCGCAAACGATAAGGTGGACAAAACCGCCGGTGGGAATCCTTTTCTGCAACGTTGATGCAGGAAACTATCCAGCCGCTGATTACAGTTCATTTGGGTTCCTAATTCGGGACTCCTCGGGTCGATGCATCTTAGCCAGGATGGGAGCAGTCCCAGGTAACCACAGTCCGGAGATGGCGGAAGCTCTGGCAATTAAAGAGGCTTTAAGCTAGATCAAATCACACAAGTCGAATACAGAGATTCATATTCAATCGGATTGCTTAACAGTAGTAAACGCCATCCAGAATGGTATATCGGGTCCTTCTTATTTAGTAGATATCATTTTAGAGTGCATTCTTTTATTAAGAGTTCTTGAGCTTTGCTCACTCTCGTTCATAAGTCGTTCAGCGAATTCGGCAGCCGATGCTATGGCAAAGGCGGTCAGTTCTGTGTCTGTTCGGGGTGAGTGGGATTGTCCACCACCTTTCCTAACCAATATTCTTTTAGCTGATTTACAGTAATAATATTAATTCTTTGATTAAAAAAAAAAAAGTAACACAAGACTATAACCCGTTTTGATATCCACTTTTGATAGTAGTAATTTCTTATGTGGTTCTATAAACCAATTAACGGCAGCTGCTGCATGTTGGGAATAATTGAAATTACGATAAACGAAAAATAAGCAAACACACAAGAATTGTTAACCCAGTTCGCCACTCGATTAGAATGACTACGTCTGGGGGTACTACCAAGCCAGGATATTTCACTATAATGAATGAGATACGGATTACAGAGAAAGATGTTACATTTATACTCCTGAAACCCTAACCGTCTGAAACCCTAATCGCCCAAAAAAGCCCAAAATCCGTACCCCCGTCCAACTCAAGCAGCGAGTTGGATCGCTGCAGTTGGGCCCATCGCTTCAGTTGGGCCTATATATTTTAGTCTTCATAAGCCCAACACTGCACCCATAATTCTCATGTCTCGCCCGGTCTTACTCACAATAGAGGTTCCCTTGTTCTTAGTACCATATACAGGAGATGGTTTTTCCTCCCACCGGAACTGTGCACATGGAATTAGGTGAAAAGTACTAGGTACCCTTAATATTAGGCTTAATACATTAAGCTCATGTGATTGTCCATAATACTTATCTAGATTATGTGATTGGTCTGTAGACTTTGTAGATACTATTTCATTAGTTTTGTGAACTTGCTTACCATGACCTACATGACCCCCTAAAACTTGGATAAAGTGATCTATTGTTTTTTTTTTTTTTTTGAAGTGGTTATAATGACTTATTAGTCATATGAACTTAAGTAATACATGTTTTAACTTGTTTAAATCTCTTTTTGTTTGGTCATATGGACTTAGGAGCTAATGATACATTTTAAGCAAGTTCAAATAGCTAACGAAACATCTCAAAATTAACCAATATTAGGACCTTACACCAAATTTTATATGCATTGCTAAATTTCAATAAAAAGGAAACGTGTTGAAACCATAATTAAACAATTTGTAGATCTTATTTTATAGTAATATATATCAACGCATACTTGTATTTTTAAACCTTACATTGTTTTTAGGGTAAATAATTTATTAGTCCCCTAGTTTTTACTAACACACTGTTTAGTTCTCCTATTTTCAAAAACACATTGTAAAGTCCCTAGCTTTTGCCAATATTAACCCTTTGGTCTTTTTGTCTAGTTTGTTTAGACTTGTAATCGTTATATTTTAGCCTAAACAGATATATATAAAATAACAGAGTAACATGACCAACTTGTATTGTACTGTGGTTGTCCTAAAAGCTAGATATGTTCGGTTAGAAATCTAAAAAAATAGATAAAAGGACCACAAGGTTAATATTGGTAAAAGATAGAGACCTTAAAATGTATTTTTTAAAATAGGGGGACTAAACAGCGTGTTAGGTAAAAACTAGAGGACTAATAAATTATTTATCCTTGTTTTTATATCCAAATTTTGGGGAATAAAAGGTGAAATTGGCTCCTTAAGTTGGCATAAGGAGTCAATTTAGTCCAAATTAATCTTTTGGTTTAAACTTCGGAATTGGTGTGACAGAATCGGAATAACTATTTATTTAATTTGTTTGGTTCAATTTGGAATCAGATACTATTTTCATTGCAACTTTTTGGTTCTCTAATGATTGGATTCGGAATAAATATAATTTTTATTAAAAATAATTTATTAAAAAATTATTATTATAATTTTAATAAAAAAATAAAAAAGAATTTAGATTCAAATTGGATTTATAACTTGAATATATAAGGATTTAAAATAAAATTTTGATAATAACAAAAATTTAAAATCAATTGAAGATAGAATAATAGATTTATATTAATTATAATATATTAGTATTATGGAATGAGGTGCCTTATGGTTACTTTGTATTATCACCATTGAATGAATGTTACATGTTACTATGTTGAATGAATTATGCAAACCAACAGTAAATTATAATTTTCATATGTTATTAAATGATTTAAAAAGTAGAAAAAAAACTAAATCAAAATCGTGGATGGGTGGGTATTTGAGGGTGAATCAAATTGATTAATGGGGTAAAGAGAAGGAATCAATAATTCGATGTTTAAACAAATGTGAAACTCATTCCAATTCTAATAGCTAACCAAACATTAACAAAAGGGAAAATTTCATTCTCACTTCCATTCTCTACTCTCATTGTCTCCAATCAAAAAATCAAATCAGCTATACTTGTGGTATGTAATATATTTTTGGCACTTGAAGTTTATTATGTTTATTTTTACATTTAAAAACTATTAAATTTTATATTTTAAATTTTTTATTCGTAGCATCTCTTTCTCCCATCTTCTCTTTCTACTATCTACTCTTAAACACTAATTTGAAGATAATATATCCTGATTAAGTAGGACAGAGGACCGTGATTATGCTATTTTTTTTTATATATTTGTCATCTTTAGAATATTAACATATTTTTTTAATCTCACTTGTCGAAAATATGAATAAAGTTCAATCCATTGATTTTGACAAGTTGTGGGGTTATTCCCTAATTTGTTGTAGGCAATTTTTAAAAGGAGATTTCTGACCACAAATTTAAATTTAAATATTAAAAATATATTTTTTATATATTTTAAATATAAAATATACAAAAGTGTGTTTTTAATATTTAAACGTAAACTCATTGTTAGTGTTCAAGTCCTAATTGTAGCAGTGTCTTTTTGAAATTGCCTAAAATAAATTAGGAAATATAATGAAGATTTTACATCAAAATACCAATACCTATATTTATGTTTTTCAACAATTAAGAATTGAAAAACAAAATAAAGGAGACAAGACGGAAAGAGGGGGTTAAATGTATCGTTGGTCACTAAACTTATATGGTTATCTTAAAATGGTCATTCAATTTCAATTTGTCTCAATAAAATCATTCAATTTTGAGTTTTGTCTCAATTAGGTGACTCTAGCGATTTCGGTGATTAAAAGGGACCGAAATGATGACATGAGTGACACATCAGCATTAGTCAACTTAGATATCCGATCGAAACGATACATGACATCCATTTATGTGACACCTAGTAACCACGTGTCGTTTCAGTTAGATATCAGAGTTAACTCATGTTCACGTGTCAGCCATGACATCGTTTCGATGCATTTTAACCACTAAAATTTATAGAGTGATCTAGTTGAGACAAAACTCAAAATTGAGTGATTTTATTAAGACAAATTGAAATTGAGTGACCCTTTTGACACATCATGTAAATTCAGTAACTAACCGAAAGAAAGAGGTGTTGAGAGCAAAATATGACAGCGATTTTAACATTTAAAAAAAAAATAGTTTTTTATTATAAAAATAAATTTTAAATATCAAAATACAAATATGATAAAATTCGGATACTAAAAATTTATTGAACTTTCATTTTGGGTCAATTTGTAAAAAATGATTAAATTGTGCTGAATTGATACCAAAAAATTTGTTGGACTAACCAATTTAAGGGGAGGTTGACCCTTTATTCAAAATTTGGGTATCTTATTTTATGGAACAACAATCATTTCCTTATTTAGCGTTAAAAAAAAAAAAAAACTTCCTACACCAATATTATACTTAAATTTAAAATTATAACTAAATCAAATTATTAAATTTAATTCTCAATACATCATTATTTTTTTATATATAACAAATAAAGTATTTTTTACATCCTAATTTTAAAAAAATTGAACTTCAATCCATAAATTATAAACTAATATATCATAAACTTCTAATTTATAGACTCTAATTTTAAAAATAGATTAAAAAATAATGATTTTATTAGTTTTACATAATCCAAAAGGCATAATACACATTTGGTTCCCTAAACTAAGGTTTTAAAGTCAATTAGGATCTTAAACTATCAAAATCATCAATTGAGTCACATTCTAAACAAAAATCATCAAACGAGACTTCATCGAAAACCATTCGGGTGAACAGTTTCAAACCCTCTTCCCCAAACTCATTTTGAACCAACACATAGATTATTTCAGTCTATATCAAATAGTCACAGTTTCTGATTTTAGGATATAATGAAGACTCAATTGATGATCTTTGCTTAGTTTAAGGATCTGATTGATGATGGATGATTTTGACAGTTTACGATCCTAATTGACTTTGAAGCTTGAAATCCAAATGAGTGTAATGTCTAATCTAAAACTGTGATTTGAGATGATTTTAGATAGTTTTTTAAAAGTGAATTGGTATCTAAAATTCAATTAGAAAGTTAAAATGGGAATTAAGAAATTGAAGTTGTATTTGGTAATATGGGAAAATTACAAAACTAGGTCAGATAGGAGTACATTTACATATTTAACCCATTTACTCAACCTACTATATATCTAGACTGATTTTGTGTGACTTTTCCATAATACCCCTAACCTTCCTCCTTCCCCAAACGCGAACGGTCTGTCACCTCTTCTCCTTGGTTGCGCAAAACGGTTGACAGCTCCTCCATTAATGATTCCAAGACTTTTGATCTTCTTTATCTTCCTTTAAATTGTACGAAATCTGCACCATTTCTCTTCTTCATCTCTTCATCTCTTGATTCTGCAACTTCCTAATCCTAGAATACGAAGCTATGGTTCTTCATCTTCCATTTCCTGCTCGTTTCTTGATTTCTTTCTTCTTGTGATCATCGAAGAAATTGTGATTCTACGTTATTTTCATTGTTTTTCCCAGTTTATCATATTGGGTTCGTCGAAAAATGTAAGTATATACTATTTTTTTCTGCGTTTTTTCCATAAATCCACTTAGCATGTGCGGTTTTCGCGAAGTCTGTGGGGAGAAATTTATCGATTTCACTTCGCGAAACGATGATTACACGAAGTTTGCGAGGTAATTCGATAAATTTCTCTTGCAGACTCCGCGAAATCATCGTTTCGCGAAGTCAGAGCGTCACATTCCTCCTCGCAGACATCGCGAAATCATTGTTTCGCTAAGTAAAATCACTCTCTTCCTTGCACATTTATGTTGCATACTTAGCGAATCATCGTTTCGCGAAAATCATCGTTTCGCGAAGCCAAATCTTCATTTTTTCTAACTAACACGATTAAATTTTTCTGAAGGTGGTTGAATACATAATATTCATTCCTGGAAGCCAGCGTGTTAGGGTGCCATGCGAGACATCCATTCCAAAAGGCATGGACTTCCAACCATCAGTGGTGAATAGGAGTCTACATCGTGAGACACGTCCATCCCTCAGTGGTTAATAAGAGCCTATGTATCGTGAGACATCCATCCATCGCTGGTGAATAAGAGCCTATATATAATGAAGTGATTTGTTAGGAGTTTATTGTGACAATCTTGTTCTGTACTGTGAGACACATCCATCCATCGGTAGTGAATAGGAGCCTATGTATTATGAAGTGATTTGTTAGGAGTTTATTGTGGCAATCTTGCTGTAAATTTTGATAATGTTCTGAGTTTAATGTTAGAATCCGTTGTTGTTTGTCATTTTTTGTCATATAACACTTCACGAATTAGCTTCAAAACACATCCAGGCTTCTCATATGCTAATTAAATTCATCAACTAAACCAAACATTAACATCGCAGGCTTCGCATATGCTAATTAAATTTATCAAATAACCCCAAACATTAGCTTTGCAACATAAGATCGAATCTGCGAAGTCAGATGGGAGGGAGACAGACGCGTGTAAATATTGAGGGTATTATGGAAAAGTCACATAAAAACAGTCTAGATATATAGTAGATTGAGTAAATGGGTTAAATATATAGATGACCTCCCATTTGATCCATTTTTGTAATTTAGCCTTGTAATATTGGCTGCAGTTGTTAAACGGTAATCTGGATTGTATAGTCATGTTTGGTAACAGTAAAGTCTACGTCAACGCATATCAACAATGTAGAGTATAATATTACCATTTGGAGAAGGACCCACCCACTGGTTTGGTGTAGAATTAATTTATGATATTACAATTTTGGCAATTACGTGGACCTAGCAGGGAAGGGAAGACCAGTTGTAAGGTGTCTGGTCAACCCGGTTTCTTATAAATAATTGATGGATTTTGCTCCAAAAATGGGACTCTTACTATCCTCCGGTTAAATATTTTACTCACCGAGAGGTTTGTTTAACCGGACACAAAACTGGAAGATAAATTTTTAATTTCAAATTGTAAAGAAATTGGAAGCTTGTTTTACGGTTTCTTATTTTAATTTTTTTAATATAAAAAATAAAAATCAAAAGTCTGTTTTTCCGGCTTCTATTTTTTTAATTATTAAATCAGAGAAACCAGCTTTCGGTTTTTCTTTGGATCAGAGTGTGGATAAGACCACACTCTGACCCATATTCGGCTGAATTTGGATAAGAGTGTGGTTAAGACCATACTCTTGAAACAAACTGCTCTTATCAAGGGAGCAGTTGACAACACATTCACGGATTTAAGAATGTGGTCTTAACCACACTCTTATTCGGTTGAATTTGGAATTTATTCCAACTTCAGCCGAATATGGGTCAGAGTGTGGTTTTATCCACACTCTGACCCAAAGAGAAACTGAAAGTCAGTCTTTCCGTTTCTATTTTTTATATTAATGTTCTTTTTTTATTGAAACTATATTAATGTCCTTAAATATATTGAATTTTGAATTTACATTCAAATTTTTTTTTTGAGGTTTTAGGCTTAGGTGGCATGCCTCTAGGGCATGTCAAATTAAAGACCTTAACACCGTTAAATCTAGACATATTAAATTTAAGCTCTAGGATGCTTTGAATTTACACCCTAAAATTTTAATAAGCTTATGGTCATTAAGGTTCATATGATCAACTAATATCTTAATTCATTTAGTTTGAAAATTACGTAAATCATATTATCGTATCATGATTCGTTTTGACAATTCTAATAAAGATTAGCAGTAAGCTCCATGATGTGGCGGTTAGGATAATTTTATAATTTCTCTATAACAGAAACAAAGTCTAAAATAAGTTATATCTAACTTTTTTATAAGATTGTTTGGACCAAATAATTTAAAGAGATGAATTTATAGTTTTTTTTTTAATGATTTACAATCTTAGAAATTAGTAAAAAATGGATAATTTGCACTTTATACTTTTCTTACAGTAGAAGATTCAATCAATGGGAACATCAACTTAAAGTTTTCAAGTAAGGCTAATATTTTTTTTATTTTTGTTGATATATTTTTGAATATTGATGTAACACATTATTTTATAGCTCCAATTTCCAATCTTTAGGATGTTCACTTGCAATTTTGTTGAATTGGAAGTTTTCTTTCAAAAAGAGAAAAAGCAAAAGGTGAACCAACTTCAATAATTGCATAATTAAGTGCCTCTCCTTTTGATTCAAAAAAAAAAAAAAGTGCCTCTCCTTTTGTCACAATATATAGTATTCACTTTTGCTTTTCCTCATTCTTTTTCCATAGAAAGCATAATTAACTGTATAAGTTTTATCAGTCTTGAATACATTATTGATTGGTTGGGGGCCGATTTTACACGTATGTATGTAATTTTTTTTTTGTTAAATTGAACTTGTTCAAATTTTTTTTTGTATATATACGTGTTATAATCTGAGTGACCAAAAACTAATTTTTAAGTACCAAAACAAAACTTCTCAAAAAGATACATTGTGTTTTGAATTCTTAACATGTAAAAATATTGTGTCTAAAAGAAAAAATTGGATATAGGAAGAGCCTAATAGGATAAAAAAAATTAGAAAACTGGATTTGAGGATTGCCAAACAGGCCCAAAAAAAATTAGAATTGCAAAAAAAATTAGAATTTTGGATTTAAAGAGAGCCTAAAGAGACCCCGACCCCTGTATCCGCCTCTGAGTTCTATAATTGATGATTGATGCACAGTTTTGTAAATCAAGAAAAAGAAAGATTCTTTAGCTAAATCTACAACTTCACTTTCAAATAATATGAAAATTCTAAACATATCATCAATAAAATATCATTATCTATGGATTAATAAAGTTAGTTTGAATAGTTAAAAATATCAAATTGTTTAACCTATAAATGAGTTCGAATAAATTTTAATTTAGAGACGATCTATCGAAATGTGTTTGATTAATGTTAACTGGTTAATTGGATATCTAAAAAAAATTAAAATATTGTATTTTGATAGACTTATATTTCCATACGCATGTTTGGTTCAGTTTATACAGTTTGTTGTTACTACTAAATATTAATTGAATTTTCTTTTAAAATAACTATCAACAATTATTTTTGAAACATGTGAATTAAATGGACATAAAACCGAAATTGATAAGATTTTATAACAATCAAAGAGTTAATAATAGCATATTCTTTTTTTTTTTTTGATTATAACGTTTTAAGGGTGTGAGAGAGATTTCCAACTCAGGATAAGAGAAAGTTTTAAACCTACAAAAAGACTTATAAAGCAAGAAGAGGTGAGAAGCTTTGATTATGATTAACCTCGATCAAGATTATCTCAATGAGGATAATCTGGACAAAAAAAATTTGTTTGTAGTAATAATTTTTATTTGAATGATGTAAAATCTTTTTTTTTCCAACAAAGATGAGAATATATATAAATCAGAGCAATAATCTTACGTAGAAAACATACTACTGTTCAGGGACTAAGTAGTAGCATCCAAATCATCAGAACATACAACATCAGAAACCAAGCCTTTTGTAGTTAAATTATGAACTTTCCAATTACAATCTCTTCCAGCAAAAGTAAATGAAACAAAATGAAAGCGCTCTAAAAGAAGTAAGATATCATCAATAATCACTTTAATAGCTGCAATGTTGTTTCTAGCAGAATTATTGATGGCATTAATAACATTTAAGGAATCACCTTTAAAAACAGCAAAATGGATTCCTTTTTTCAATTCTAAAAATAACACCATCTCTCATCGCAAGAGTTTCAGAGACAAGACTAGACTGTGAGGGAAAGTAGCGTTTACAGCGGTAACCAAAAACAAGGCCATTATGATCTCTAGCAATAATCTAACCACTACCATTAGAAGTGTGACTAACAAAACTCCCATTATTAATCTTAACCCATAAGAGAAATATATAAGTGCTTTCACAAACCCCTAAGTAGTCTTGAGTCCCTAATTTCTTTTTCTAAAATAAAAAAACTTCCAATGTGGGCTAGCTTTTTGTAGAGGTGGAAAAATTACACATGTCCGATTACACGACACGAAATCGAAACACAATTTTAGTGTTTGAGTTTAGTCCAATAGTGTATCATTTTTGGTTTGATATACAAATTTTGGATTGAGTTAGGATTAAACTGCTAACTCAAACACGAAATGACATAAATATTTAAAAATATTATCATATTCTTTTATTTTTTTACATGTCACTTTAAGTATAAAAAAAGTTATGAAAGTATAATTATACTCGAACCTCCCATAGTTTACATGTCATCTTTAACAGAAATAGTAAAATTACACATGACATGTAAATACAATATACGAACTCAACATGATATCAACAGTTTTTCAAATGACCATTGTTGTTAATCCAAAAATGACAAAATATGTTGATATATTATCATATCCTCCTGTATTTTGAAATATAGGAGGACATGATAATATCATCATTAATATAGATATCTAGTAAAATTGTATGTGATCTAAAAATACGATACGGAATTAACACCAATCTAATTATAACACGAATTTTTTTGAATTAGATTAGAATTGAGTCATTTAACACTAATCTAATAATTAATACGACACAAACACGGTAATTGTTTTTTTTTTTATGTATCAATATCTTAGTAAGTTAAATGCATAATTAATTATTAAGCATAAATGAAAAGAAAAGATATTCTTAAACATTTGACAATTAATTGAATAGAAACATGTGTTGCATTTAAAACATCTAGAAAATGATGGAGTTGACATCTTCAATGGTCTGGTCTAAATAAGAAATCTTAAATTCAAACCATTGGAATAAAGAGAAATAAATTACTATGAAATAATGACAAGTTTTAAAAGTTCATAGAAATTGGAGTTGTTGAAATTACAACCCTTTGTCATTATTTTTATTTTTATTAAATACTTATTTTCATAAAATTCTATATGATATTACAGGTTTATAAGGAACAAATTTGCTTTAACGGGGCGTTTAGTATTCTATTGGGATAGGTATAGGGATAAAGGTTGGGATAGGGATAAGGATAAATGGTTGGGATAAGGATAAAAATATGATAGTCGAGAATTATTATTCAATGTTTGGTACATGGGATAGGGATGTGGATATGGATAAAATAATACATTTTACTATGTTAACCTTATTTAAACCATATAACATTAATTTGAGGGATAAGATGGACTTTTTCATCCTATTAAAATCGCAGGAGCTTATCCCACATTCTTATACCACCCCCCTCCCATGTATAGGATTTGAGGGATAAGAAGGTTATCCCTCATCCGTCTCACTCTTCTATCTCCCAAACAAACACGAGATAATTTATCTCGTGTTTTTTATCCCTATCCCACCTCCTATATCCCTTCTAACAAACACCCCATAATATTATAAAAAAGTTAATCCTAACGTTAAATAGTATAAATTTAAATCTAACTTTTTCCAATAAAATTACTTTTAGTTATACATTATCAAATTTTGAAAAAAAATGATTTGACGGTTATTATTATATTAATATAGTTACAAAAAAAAAGTTATTAAATGCTACTACATCCGTTTCATATTACATGTCTTTCTAGCATTTTTGTTTCATATTACATATCATTTTATATGATCAGTACACATTAAGTTATCATTTTTTCTACTATAAAACGCGGGTTTATGAAAATTAATTAGCATAATGGACTTACATCGACGATTCAAAGCAAAACAAATAGTAAACATCGACGATTCAAAGCAAAACAAATAACAAACACACAATATCACGATAGTATCGACATATCGGGCAGGGTAGGGTGAGATCACATCTCTTCCCTAAATGTAACCGGAAAAACGAACCTCTAATCTCTCCCAAGGTCATCCTTACCCAAACCTAAACCATACAAAGTCAATCCAAACAGATAGGGTGACCAATCACGCCTGCACACACATTTACAAGTGATGATTCGTGGTGACTTGAAACCTTAAAACATGAAAAGTGGATCGAGCTGGCCATGTGCCCTGACTTGTGAAAACCGAAAGTCAAGGTGCGACAGTGGGTGCAATTTAGGCATCCCATGGAACTTGCTCGAATTGAAACAGGCACTGAATGCAATTTAGGGTATGGAGGAACCATAGAGGCTGATTTCGATTGGTCGTGGATATTTTCATGTAATATTGCACACACAAAATGTAAGGGACTTGGCTTTGAGTAAAGGTATTGTTAATGTTAAACCAAGTTCGTTTCATTTACAGTCGTGGGTTCTAGATTTTGATCCTTTGCAAAAAATTCGATGAATGCTCAAGTTTGGGTTAGACTGTACTCTTTGGCTTGGGAATATTGGGATGCTCAAATACTTTCAGATATTGCCAAAGGCCTTGGAGGAATGCTTCGGCTTGACAAGGCTACATTTGAGGGGGACTTTGGTCATTTTGCATGTATGTAGCTTGATCTCGACTTAGTAGGGGAACTTCCTACTCAACTTGGGATTGATCGTGAAGGTGAGAAATTTTGGATTGATGTGGTATATGAGAAACTTCCTAGTTTTTGTAAAGTGTGTTCTTGTGTAGGGTATATGGCGTATGATTGTAAGAAAAACAAAAAGCCAATTGTTCCTCGGCCGTCTTCAAAGGATGCTGAAACTCAATCTTGGGTGGTTCAGCAGCGGACTGACAAAAAGAGGGACGTTATTCCAGTCCGAGAGGTTACTAGTAGAATCATGGATGATATTGCGCCAGTGGTCACCAGAACTGTTACGTCCGTGTCTAAATTTCTAGAATTTATACCTTGATAGTAATAGATATTATAATTATTAGGTGTATGATTTTTATTTGGTGTTATAAAAAACATTTGGAGTTAATTTGATGGTTTTATGTGTAAATTAAAAGTTTAGAATAATTTTTAAAAGATCATATAAAGATGGAGGATCAAACTGGATATTAATCAGATTTGGATATATATATCTATCGAAGAGGTGGGAAGAGGTGGATATTAATCAGAATTTCTTTTTCTTTTCTCCGTTTCTTTCATTTTTCATCTTTCTTCATCGTTCCTGAACTGTTTCTCCACCGTTTCTTTGATTTACGGAGATTCGACCGTCCGAATCACTTGAAATTTAAAATATAGCATCCTTATACATAGATCTAAGTCCTAACCGAAGAGTTTTTGAGTTTCGACAATGTTTGGAGCGAAACGTCTTAGACAGGATTTAGACGAGAATTGAACGGGTGTATTTTAGCCGAGGTAAGTAACTATCAACTATATTTTGAGTTTTATGTATATAGATATATATAATCAAAATTTTTTCAGAAATTGATATTTCAGGGTTTATACGGATATTTTTTTAAAATTGAGGTTTTTCACGATTTTGCTTTTTATTGTGAAATTATAGTTCAAATGAAGCTATTGATTATGCTTCTATGTGAATTTCAGATTTTACTTGATTATGTTGATTTAAGGCTTAATTTGATTTGAAGCCAAATGATTTATGGTTATGAAATAGTTTGGAATTTGATTATGAAAGGAAATTAAAGCATATGATGATTTTATGATTTTATATCCATCGAGAGTTATCCGGATCGGTGGTTTTATATTTGAAGACCATGTTCAGTGAGGGACATGGCCTGTGTACACAGTCTGAAGACCTATTGGGTATGGCAGCGAAGTGTTGGGTAAGACCATATGGGATAAGCAATGTTAAGAGACGTCTCGACTATATATGTGGTTATTGATTGATACTTAAGGGGAGAAACTCGAGGATGGATACAATGTTTTAAGTTCATTTGGATTATGTTTTCGATTATGATTGATTTTGATATAAGTTTTACGTTTGATTGAATACGATTTGGTTTGATAAAACACTTATTTGATTACAAGTTAGTTTGATAAAACATTTATTTGATTATGCATTGGTTTGATAAAATTATATCAACTTAAGTTTTGAGTATATTTTATAAGGTTTTGATTAAATCCCTTTATAAAGGTATATATGTAGCTATGTTAAATAAAGTTGGTTTTTGTAGCTGATAGTTTCTTACTGAGATTTTTGTCTCACGTTTTTAAATGTTTTAATATTTTTAGGTGAGAAAGTACAGGATATAGAGAAGGTTACCGACCATTTAGGCGGGGTTTGGAAGTTGGCTGCTTATTGTGAGAATTATGGTTAGAACTTTGGTAGTTCAATTGTAATATAATGGCGTTGGATAATTTGGAGACTCTTAAGTATTGATTATGATCTTTCTATTTCACGCCCGATGCCGATTGAGGTCGTCCAGGGTCGGGTGTGACAGTTTGGTATCAGAGCTCTAGGTTAAATTCTTCGGGCCTAAGGTTGATAGTAATTGACGAATACGAATATTTGGTGATAGCTAAGAAATAATCGATAGTAATTGAGGAATATGGATATTAGGTGAAAGCTAAGAAATAATTTGGAATTTTTCGAGGATTGAGTAACTAGCTAATGAGGGGTAGACATGAGATTTGATGGTTAGTAAAATATTGGGTGTATAAAAATTAGCAAATTATTTGATATTTGGTGATATGGGTTATGAGTAAGTTATAACTTTGAGCTAGAGATAATAGAGAATTGTCTATATAGGTGCTGCGGGAGAATCAGATTCGTATCTAAATCTTATGATGCATTTTTTGACCACATAGAGGTCGAATCTGTCATGGAGTCCTACATGAAAGTTCTTTATTATTATCTTACGTTTCTAAGGGTTTTTGAATCGCCTTAACCGGACTCCGTATGAAAAAGTTATGCTGAAAACGGCATATGTTGGTCATTTTAGCGTTAAACCAGAATTTGGTTTTTGCTTTGATTTTTCTCTTTATTTGAGAGACACTGCTACTGGTTTACATGAGAAGTTGGTCTTCTTAGGAATATAGGAAATTGAGGAAATGATAAAGTGATCAGTTAAAGATAATAGATATGGGATTGAGAAAGATACAATATGGAGGTTTCATTTAATGGATTTGGAAGTTGATTAATAATTGGGAGATTATAACATGAATTTAGTGTATTATAGAATCTTAAGTTGAATAAATGAGGTCTGAAATTTAAATTACTGTTTTATTGGTGAACTTCATTGGGTTGAGGTTTAGAATTATTGAGAGTTGTATAAATGATATTCAGAGAGATACCGATGTTAGTGATCAATGAGAAGTAAAGTGGAAGAATATATTAGAGTTCATGATTTGATGATTAAATATGAAAATTTGGTAAGCTTAAATAGTGTTTGAGGAAATAAGTAAGATATAAATTTTGAGGATAAAATTTTCTGATATTAAGCATAGTTTGAGGTATGAAATTAAGAGATAAATATGATATAAGAGGATATATACGTTAATAGAAGTGATTGGTCGTTGAAGTTTGTGTGATTATGGTTTAAGTTTATATAAGGATCAAATTGAGCGTTTATAGGTCAGATAAGAAAATCGAATGATTTATAGATTTATTGACTTTTATGGGTGTAAAGATATTATTTGGAGTTTGGAGAAGATAAAAAAAAAATGATTATTGTAATTTAGGTATTCTATCTTCCTTGGTTATATGGTTTGGAGAAAAAATTGAAGTTTCGAGAATTATAGTCTAAATTTACATAAAAATCAAATTGAGTAGTTATAAATCAAATAAAGAAATTGAATGTCATTATAAATTTTTTAGGCTTTTATTGTGTTTGAGGATATTGCTTGGAGATGTCAAAAACTTTCACATTGCGATTTAAGTAAATCGTATTTGTTGTCCATATAGTTTGATGAGAAACTTAAACTTATTTGGAGTTATTAATGGGATGTAGGATGATGAGTCTAAGAATGATCTATATTGATTTTTTTTTATTGTAAGGATTTGATTATAATTTATAGAGGTGTTGCGAAAATAAATAAGTCAATGTAATATTCATAGAGGAAATATGTTATCGATATAAGGTTTATATTTGATTGATGATGATGATGACTTGGAGTTCATATTCATTATAATTGGAGTGAAAAATTATAGATATAAGTATTATTATTATGATGAAGTAAGATTATATGTTGATGCAAATCATTGATTCAAATTATATAAAGGTTAAAGAAAATATAATATCGTACATTGAAGTCTATAGAACTTGGAGATAGGTGAAATATATTTGATATCTATGCCATTGATGAAATCAATTGTGATTTAAATCTATTAGAGTGAGATTTGGTTTAGTGATAGGAAGATATGTATATAAAGTATATCATATGATATAAAATTGAATATATGATATTTGAAGTTTTATTGTGGATTTATTGGTGATGGAATTGACTAGGTTGAAGTTTAGAGTTACTAAGAGTATATTAAGATGTCGATATTGATAAATGATGAAGTTAATGGAAGGAAACATTCGAATTTGTGGTCTACTGATGATTATGAGAAATCTTGATAATTTGAAATAATTTTGTGATCTTGGAGATATTTGAGGAAGAAAATTTAGATTAGAGAATGTGAATTTCGAGGACGAAATTTCTTAAGGTGGGGAGAATTGTCACGTCCGTGTCTAAATTTCTAGAATTTATACCTTGATAGTAATAGATATTATAATTATTAGGTGTATGATTTTTATTTGGTGTTATAGGAAAAATTTGGAGTTAATTTGATGGTTTTATGTGTAAATTAAAAGTTTAGAATAATTTTTAAAAGATTATATAAAGATGGAGGATCAAACTGGATATTAATCAGATTTGGATATATATATCTATCGAAGACGTGGGAAGAGGTGGATATTAATTAGATCTTCTTTTTCTTTTCTCTGTTTCTTTCATTTTTCATCTTTCTACATCATTCCTGAACTGTTTCTCCACCGTTTCTTTGATTTACGGAGATTCGACTGTCCGAATCACTTGAAATTTAAAATATAGTATCCTTATACATAGATCTAAGTCCTAGCCGAAGAGTTTTTGAGTTTCGGTAATGTTTGGAGCGAAACGTCTTAGACAGGATTTAGACGAGAATTGAACGGGTGTATTTTAGCCGAGGTAAGTAACTATCAACTATATTTTGAGTTTTATGTATATAGATATATATAAAATCAAAAAATTTTCAGAAATTGATATTTCAAGGTTTATACGGATATTTTGTAAAATTGAGGTTTTTCACGATTTTGCTTTTTATTGTGAAATTATAGTTCAAATGAAGCTATTGATTATGCTTCTATGTGAATTTCAGATTTTACTTGATTATGTTGATTTAAGGCTTAATTTGATTTGAAGCCAAATGATTTATGGTTATGAAATAGTTTGGAATTTGATTATGAAAGGAAATTAAAGCATATGATGATTTTATGATTTTATATCCATCGAGAGTTATCCGGATCGGTGGTTTTATATTTGAAGACCATGTTCAGTGAGGGACATGGTCTGTGTACACAGTCTGAAGACCTATTGGGTATGGCAGCGAAGTGTTGGGTAAGGCCATATGGGATAGGCAATGTTAAGAGACGTCTCGACTATATATGTGGTTATTGATTGATACTTAAGGGGAGAAACTCGAGGATGGATACAATGTTTTAAGTTCATTTGGATTATGTTTTCGGTTATGATTGATTTTGATATAAGTTTTACGTTTGATTGAATACGATTTGGTTTGATAAAACACTTATTTGATTACAAGTTGGTTTGATAAAACATTTATTTGATTATGCATTGGTTTGATAAAATTATATCAACTTAAGTTTTGAGTATATTTTATAAGGTTTTGATTAAATCCCTTTATAAAGGTATATATGTAGCTATGTTAAATAAAGTTGGTTTTTGTAGCTGATAGTTTCTTACTGAGATTTTTGTCTCACGTTTTTAAATGTTTTAATGTTTTTAGGTGAGAAAGTACAGGATATAGAGAAGGTTACCGACTGTTTAGGTGAGGTTTGGAAGTTGGCTGCTTATTGTGAGAATTATGGTTAGAACTTTGGTAGTTCAATTGTAATATAATGGCGTTGGATAATTTGGAGACTCTTAAGTATTGATTATGATCTTTCTATTTCACGTCCAATGCCGATTGAGGTCGTCTAGGGTCGTGTGTGACAAGAACTGTGCAAAAGGTGGACCCTGTGGGTCTTTTGTTGGGTAGTTTGATAGGGCTCAAAAACCCTATCTTTGGGTACGGTTTTAGGATGGTTTTTAGTTTACTTTCTGCTAATAAGCGAGTAATTCTCGCATTTATATGCATTTGTGTGTGTTAGTTAGGATTTGTATATGTTTTATTTATTTTTGTGGTTTAGACTCATTTTCTGATCATTTTTTAGGCAAACATGGCCAAACTAGCATGTACATTAACTTTCGATTATCTTTTATGGCTAATTGATCTGAAAGAAGTCGCACCAAACAGAGTATTTACTTAGAGTTTGCGTGCGTGTGCAGGTCAAAACAGGAACGAGTTCGGGCGAAAATCGCATCGCGGGAACACCCGACAGTCACACAGAGCGTCTGGGCATGTCGCTCGTTGAAAACTAGCCTTTTTAGGCCAGCTCGGCCAGCTCGGCGAGCTGAACTGCGGGAATCAGCGGCCCCATGACGCCACGATTGACCCCACATCTTCCCACCTGCAAAAGGAAATGAATTAGGTCAGAACGAGGGCCCGAACCGCAACTATAAATAGAACTCTTAGTTTCAATTTGTAGAGATCTTTCATTATTGTAAAATACCTTAGCCTTCTCCCTTGAAGAATCCTCTCCACCTCCTCCATCTCCTTCAACCTACATTGAAGAACCTCTGAAGCTCCGCTCACCGAGGATTATTCAAGGTCCGTCCTTAAGACTTAGGAAGCCGCCTGCAAGGCAGACAGGTTCCCTGAAAGGGATTTTCTCATCCTTTTTATAATTTGTTTGTCCCTTGATACAGTCTATGAATCCTAGGCTAATTGTATCCCCATGACATTATTCCTTCATCTTTAATAATATTTTAGCTCTTGTTTTGTTTAGTTGATTTATTTATTTAATCTTTGTCTTACGCTTTATTCGATTGGTTTAACTCATTCATAAGTCCAAAAATTAACCTAGCACATATTGCGAGCCGAATCTGACCTAGTCAGAGCCTAGGAGATTGAGAATCTCTTAGTTAATAAGGCCCAAATTGCTGAGCCTTAGTGCTAGTTTTGGCCTTACAAGGGAATCACGAACTAGGGACATCAGAAGGATAAGTAGGGTTAATCGCCTCAAGTACAAGTGACTTGGGTTAGGTTTTTAATCAAATGCCTTAACAATCTATCTTCATTATTATCGTATCACCCCATGTTCCTTTGGGTAATTTCATTAGTGAAAGATCAATTAGGAGTAGAATAACTTAATTAGGAGTAGAATAACTTAGCTAGGAGTAGAGTAATTTAATTAGGAGTAGGTTAACTTAAACAAAACCAATTCAAACCCCCCAAAGCCTAGATAACACCATACGACCGAGTAGCTCAATACTTGCAGCAGTAGATCCCGTGGATTCGATACCTGGACTTGTCCAGATTTTATTACTTGATAATGACGAGGTACACTTATCCCTTAGTGAGCCTAGCGGTACGACGCCGTTAGGCGCATCAAGTTTTTGGCACCGTTGTCGGGGATTTACTTTTCCAGCAATATCGAACCAAAGGTCGAATTGTTAGTTTAGGCATTCTTTCTGTGAATATCGTTTATTTATATCGTTTATACCTATTTATATATAATTCTTTATACCTTCTATACTTGTTTATATCTTTTGTATCTGTTCATAATTGCAAACTTTTACTTATCAACTTTTGTGCTAGAACTTCACTTTTTCTCAGCATTCTCTGATCAATGAATTGACAAGAAAGAGTCGAGTGGCAAACTCAAAAGTTTAATATCCCATCAAGACAATACATTCATGACCTGGAGAATGAGGCTCCCAATCCCTCCATGGCTGAGTTAAATATGAAAATGGATATCTTGATGGCGAAACTGAGCCTCAACACCAATGAAAGTGTAAGTTTTGTGGGTAATCACCAAAGGTACAATTCTAACCCCAATTCTTACAGCTTTTATGATAGTGATTGGAGGAGACCTCAACACTCAAATCTGTCCTACGGGAACCCTAACATGTTGAGGCCTCCAAATAGATTTGTTAATGAGCACAGGGAAAACGAATTAGGAATGTTTCCTTACGAACAAGCAAGCCAAGTTCCTCCATAACCCTCTAGCTCATGAGATGAGGTACTGTCCCTTTTGAAAGAAATATCAGCCCAACTTACAATCAATGAGAAGGTTTGCAAGGACTTGAGTAACCAATTGGCTCAAATAAACCATGAGATGCAAAAGCAATCCCGAGATGCTCTCCCAAGCATGAAGGAAAACATAGAAATCCCACAAAGGGAATCAGCTCAAGTCATCTCCTTGAGGAAAGACAAAAAGGTAGAACCAAGTCCACTGTCGCATGCATCACTTAAGGTAAGTGAGGAACCGGAACCGGTAAGCAACCCCGGTTCATAACCTGAAACCCTTAATCATGTGATAGAAATAAATGATCAAATCGAAGCTTGCGTATATCAACTACCTTTTCCTCAAAAGTTAGAAAAGTTTGGATTTGCTTCATGCTCAGAAGTTTTCATTCTCTTCGACCTACCAAGAGAATCCAAAAGGGAGCAAACCAAAAATTTTCATAATATGTTTAAATTCGGCCTCTTATTTTTATTTAACTCATTTGAGGCCCCTAATCCGTTTTGTAGGTACGGATTGTTTATTAAGGAATTCGAGTTCCTAACATGAATAGAAGCTTACACCTAGGAAGGAGTTCTATGTCCAGCTAATCGACTATAAAGTAGCGCTTCTTGGGAGGCAACCCAAGTTTGGATTAACTTTTTCTAGGTTTGTTTTTCTTTTTTTATTTAATTATAGATTTTTGCTTTTAACTTTAACCAGTAAAAAAATAAATAAATAAAACGGCAGCGCCAATCATCAAGTTTTGGCAATTGCAAGGCCGATCAGTAAGTTGTCTTCTCCACCCTAACTTCTTTCACATGTGTTTTATTGTTTTTTATATGCAATGTTGGAACTTATTGCATGATTTAAGTGTGAGGAGGAGGGGTAGACAAACTTACAAAAATTGTACAAATTTTGAAATTTTGGTTGCGTCGTGTCTAGCTTAGTTTAGCGTTTTTGGGTTTATTTATGCTTTATTTATGTTTTTGCATGTTTAGGACCTAAAACCGAAAACTTCCTTCGAAGCTAAACTTCGTTATTTGTTTTTGGAGACTGAGAACCGAATCTAAAATTGCATGACAACTAGTTTAGGTGTAGGACACAATCCTTGTATCTGTAAGCGCATGAGCTAAAGATTGTATTTAGACCCTACTTTTGAAGAAATGATAAAATGAGTACTTAGGTAGATAACTTAAGTATTGAAGGCATGTGATATTGAATTTGAGCTTGGGGAGAACTAATAAACACAAAATTGAAACCCAAAGAATTGTGAGTTGAATTTGAGCCTAAGAGCAAACATCAAAAAGCTCTTTTTCTTGACATTTTTGTGTGAATGCTTTGACTTGTGAAAGATTACAGATTTTGCACCTAATACCGAGTTGAACCTGCATGCAATGATTTGAGATGGTAAACAATGAATTAGCCTCATTAGAATTGACCTTTTCTTTACCTTATTTTTTCTTTTTCATCTAATCTAGGAAGCCCCTTTGAGCCTGTATTTTGTAGCTTGTAGTTTTTCTTTCGTTCTAACCCAATTTTTGCAAACTATCACCTAGTTTGTTACCTAACCCGAGTTTTTTTGCAAAGCTCATATTGAGTCTTTGTTTTCTTCTAGCGCTTTCTCTTTGTTTATGACATTATAGTAGCAAGCCAAAAGGCTAAGAGGTGAATGATCATCACTATTAAAAAGAAAAAGAAAAATAAAAAGAAAAGAGACGAACAAAAAGGGGAGAACTTCATTCCCCAGTTCTTAAAATCAGAACGTCTCAGAAAAAAAAGAAATAAAAAGCTTAATCACTTCATATTTGCTAAAGCCATTTTAAAACTTTGTTTTTCTAGCGCTAGAACTCCTAACCTTTGTTGTACCTTTAACCCTATTCAACCACATTACATGTAACACCCTGTTCCAATACCATGTAGATATTGTCCGCTCTGGCCCAATTCCAACACATTGGGCCTCACGGCTTTTAAACGCGTCTGCATGTATTGGATTCTCATCTTACTAATAAGCCCCAATCACTCCCTCTCCATTTTCGATGTGGGATTCAGTTCATTCCTGCCCCCATCGCCATCCCTTAGGGCCGCTCCTTGCTCAGGCCTTCTTACCCCGGCGCCACCCATTCCGGACCGGGTCGTTACAGGCCCACCAGCTTCCGCCTGGTTCATCCCCGAACCACACATCGTACGTGGAGAGTCGGCTCTGATACCACTAAATGTAACACCCATTTAAAATAATAAAATAAAACCAAAATTTCTAAAACGTCATAAATCTATATGTATATATTGCATAGTTATAAATATCATACATATAATAACCCAAGACCTACCTATTAGTCATATAACATTATTTAGATAAAGAGGATACAAACAAAATTTCCAAAATTTCTAATTACAAAGAAAAATCTTTTCTTTTGTTTTTGCTGTATGCATATTCATATTATAGGTGAGATTTCTAATCAGCTTCAAAAAAAATTAGACAGTATATATAAATCGTAATATGAGTAATATAAGTAATTGGTAAACCAAACTTTCACTTCAACTACTAATTCTTTTGAGAATAAATTTAACGCCAACTTATACCGAACAAAAATATAGTTTCGATGTCGATTGAACTAATAAAAAAATAAATTGATATACAAAGTCTCAATACTTAATCGAGGTAGCAAAAATTAAAATCCTAATGACGATGACTTCCCATACTGACCGATCGGAACCGGCGTCCCTAATCTTTTATTCCTGAAAAGTGGTGGTGGCAAGGGGTGAGCTGTCGACTCAATAAGATAGTTAATTAAATACATAGGGCAATCACATACGCATACAATAGTGTTCTAGCATTTAAAGTTTACTAGTTATCAAGCAAGCCAAACCAATAATTGATAGATTACTATTAATTTATTCCAAGGCCCCTGCTTACTCTAGTCTAGTAATACTCAATGGTTGTTTGGCCAATAAAATTATTTCATGGGATACCCTGTCGTAACAAATACCCGGTATCTCATCTCTCTCTCTAGGTACCATGTCGTAACAAATACCCGGTACCTTAACACCCTGTCGTAACAAATACCCGGTGTTTATTTTTTTTTTTTTTCACGAGATCAAAATATTCTTTTTTTTCACATGTCAGTCGCAACCATTGAATATACTATCCTAGACAAGCTTTTGTTCTTATAATTTTCCAGCCGTTCATATTATCCAAACTTTATCAATTGTATCTTAATCGATTTCCATTCTATCCACAATAAGTCTCAGTCTAAAATCCACTCACGTCTTCACAGCCATCGATGTCAAATTCAACTCATTCACGTCACCATAGTCATCATAAATATATCAAGTATACATGTCAAGCATACAAATCAAATCAATAAACAATTATTTCACCGAGTCAAATATAGCACCCAAACATACAAGCACACATACTACGTATTTAATTAACCACTTACCTCTAACACCAAAAGCAAGTCTACTTAAACGTTTTCTCCGGATCTATCTTCCGCTTGATTCTCGTGTCCTAAAATAATATTTATAATATAAATTTGTTAACCAAAAGTTCGCAAATGCAAAAGTACTAATCACTGACTAATTAAATCTTTCGTTAAAATTTAATATATAGGAACAGTATAAATAAATAGAGCTATGAACCTCCTGTAACTTTTAATTTGAGTTTCTATCAGAAGCTTACATCACATACCATCAATAAAATAATTATTATATTATTTTGAAAAGGAACACAATTGAAACTCATGAAACCATATAGGTGAAATTGGATACCAAAAGTGAAATTAAAATGGCTTATGTATATTATATAAAACATGAAAGTATAAAAAGAATAAAAGCAAACTAGTAAAGCTATTGTCTAATTCCACAAACATATGTAAAACCTTTAAATTCCCCAATTCCAAAAAGAACCTGAGCATATTTGTCATCTAGTAGCATGGTATAACTAAAGACAAAAAAAAAAAAATCAATTGTTTCTTTGCATTCAGTGCATACCTGTGAAGAGGAAATTCAAAACCCAATCAATTTAATTGAAATCCAACATAGCTATGTCGCCAAAGAGTTGCGGCAAGGAACTAGAAAATAAAAGGTTCAGATTTTCTTTTCTGTTTTTTTTTTCTTTAAGAAGAAGAAGGCGGCACAAAAGAAACCGACTTTTGTTTCTCTTTTTTTTCTTTTTTTTTGAAACCCTACTTAATATATTTATATATATATATATATCTATTTTTTTTTAATTATCTGATAATATATATATATATATATATATATATTTATTTATTTATAAAAATAACTTATTTGTATATGTATATATTATTTAATTGTAATATAAATAAGTAATAGGGCTGTGAGGAACAGAAATGTATGAATGCTTTTATTGTCTACTACCATTATCGTTATTATTATTTTATGGGCGTTACAGTTCTCTCCCTCTAAAAAGAAATTTCGTCCCGAAATTTACGTACCTGAAGCATCAAAGAGATGCGGATATTTTTGTCTCATGTGTTCCTCAATTTCGCATGTGGCTTCGCGTAGAGACCGATGGTGACTCCAACGAACTCTCACCATTGGAATCTCTCGCCTCCTCAATTTTCTTATCTGAGTTTCTAATATCTCTACTGGTTCCTCCTTGTATGTCAAGTCCTTCACTACTTGAATTTCTGGTTCCGAAATCACGTGACTGGGATCTGATCGATACTTCCTTAGCATTGACACGTGGAAAACATCATGAATCTGTGATAGCTCTACTGGCAGTGCTAATCTGTAAGCCAATGGTCCAATCCTTTCTGTGATCTCATATGGTCCGATGTATCTAGGACTTAGCTTACCCTTTTTCCCAAATCGAACGATTCCTCTCCAAGGTGAAACTCTTAAGAACACACGATCTCCTACTTCGTACTCCATCTCACGGCGATGCTTGTCAACATAACTTTTCTGCCTGTCTTGTGCGGCCTGTATACACTTCTTTACTATTTCGATCTTCTCAACGGTCTCATGTACCAATTCAGGTCCTTCCAACTGTCTCATGCCTTCCACATCCCAACAAACAGGATTCCTGCACTTCCTACCATACAAAGCCTCATATGGTGCCATCCCGATGCTAGAATGGAAGCTGTTATTATAAGCAAATTCAATCAAAGGCAAATGCTTATCCCAATCTCCTTGAAAATTTAATACACAAGCCCTCATCATATCTTCTAGGGTCTAAATAGTACGTTCTGATTGTCCATCTGTTTGAGGATGAAAAGCTGTGCTAAAATTCAACTTTGTTCCTAAAGCTTTTTGCAAACTACCCCAAAATCGAGAAGTGAAACGGGGGTCCCTATCTGATACAATAGAGACTGGAATACCATGCAGTCTCACAATCTCATCCCGATATAACCTTGCTAACTTGTCTAACGGATCAGTTTGCCGCATTGGCAAGAATGAGCAGATTTAGTTAATCGGTCTACAATCATCCAAATAGCATCATGTTTACGCATTGTCCTAGGCAGTCCAATAACAAAGTCCATGGTGATCCTTTCCCATTTCCAAGATGGAATAGCTAAAGGTCGTAATTTCCCAACTGGTGCTTGATGTTCTGCTTTGACTTGCTGGCATGTAAGGCATTTTGCCACAAATTCAACAATGTCTTTCTTCATAGCCCGCCACCAGTAATGTGGTCTCAAGTTTCGATACATTTTCGTACTACCTGGATGCATTGCATATGATGCATTATGTGCCTCCTTCATAACCTCAATCTTCAACTCCCCCAATTCGGGTACACATACTCGACTTCCCATCATAATCATCCCATCACCTCGAATGGAAAAATTGGGCTTCTTCCCCTGTTGAATCTTCTCCTTCATTTTCTGAAGATAAGGATCTTGGGCTTGCAATTCTATAACCCTATCTTCCAACATTGGTCTTATCTGTAAGGTAGCCATTAACCCAGTCACCTTATCCACACCTAATCTCACGTTCATAGCCCTTAAATCCACTAATGATGTTATATTATGACCCCTCATGCTCGCTAACACCTCGAAAGTCTTCCTACTTAATGCATCTGCTACAACATTCGCTTTTCCTGGGTGATAATCAATGGTGCAGTCATAATCCTTTAATAACTCGATCCATCTCCTCTGCCTCAAATTCAACTCCTTTTGTGTAAGGATATATTTCAGACTCTTATGATCAGTGAGAATCTGAAATGTTTCTCCATACAAGTAATGCCTCCAAATCTTCAAGGCATGAACAATTGCTGCTAACTCCAAATCATGTGTGGGGTAATTCACCTCATGTGTTCTCAACTGACGGGAGGTATAAGCAATCACCTTCCCATTCTGCATCATCACACATCCCAATCCATGCTTTGAAGCATCAGTATACACCACAAATCCACCTCTACCAGATGGTAGTACTAACACTGGTGATGATGTCAATCTTTTCTTCAATTCATCGAAACTCTTTTGACACTGCTCAGTCCATTGATAGACTACACCTTTCCTTAGCAACTTCGTCAATGGCCCAGCAATAATTGAAAATCCTTCCACAAACCTTCTATAGTAACTTGCTAAACCTAGAAAACTCCTCACTTCAGTCACGCTTTTTGGTGGATTCCACTCCATAATAGCTTTCACTTTAGTCGGATCAGGCATAACCCCATCCTTAGACACCACATGACCCAAAAAGACTACATGTTCCATCCAAAATTCACACTTACTCAATTTTGCATATAATTCATTCTCCTTTAAAATTTGCAACACTATTCCTAGATGCAACTCATGCTCCTCTTTCGTTTTTGAGTACACCAGAATATCATCAATAAAGACGATCACAAACTGATCCAGGTACTGCTGAAATGTGCGGTTCATTAGCGCCATGAATGCAGCTGGTGCATTTGTCAATCCAAATGGCATCACTAGGAACTCATAGTGTCCATAACGTGTACGAAAAGCTATCTTAGAAACGTCTTTATCTGCTACCCTCAATTGCCAATATCCAGACCTCAAATCAATCTTTGAAAAGATTTTTGCTCCCTTCAACTGATCCAACAAATCATCAATCCTCGGTAAAGGGTAGTTATTCTTCACAGTCACCTTATTCAGTTGTCGATAATCGATACAAAGTCGCATACTTCCATCCTTCTTCTTCACGAATAAGACTGGTGCACCCCAAGGTGAAGTGCTTGGTCTAACAAAGCCTTTATCTAACAATTCTTCTAATTGTTTCTTCAACTCCTCCAACTCAATAGGCGCTATTCTGTATGGTGCAATAGATATAGGAGCCACCCCTGGTAGCGTATCAATGGTAAAGTCTACTTCTCTATATGGAGCCAAACCAGGTAACTCATCAAGAAACACTTCAGGAAACTCCCTCACCACCGGTATATCATCCAATTTTGGACCTTCTACCTCAGTGTCTACAATATGAGCTAGAAATGCACCGCAACCTTCCCTAATCCAACGGAAAGCTTGGATAACAGATACTAAACACGATGGAACAACTGCTCGTTTCCCCATAAATACTACCTTCTCCCCTTTAGTAGACTTTATCACTACTTCCTTAGCACAACAGTCTACAACTGCCTTATGTTGAGACAACCAATCCATCCCTAGGATGATATCAAATTCCTTGAAATCCATTAGGATTAAATCTGTATGAAACTCCATTTCTCCTATTTTAATTGGACAAGCTCTCCTAACATTATTCACCACTACACTACTACCCATAGGCATACAAACACGTAATTCATAACCAAGTGATTCTATATTACCAGGTATTTTCAAAGCTAAAGCAAGTGTCATATATGAATGTGTGGATCCTGGATCTATCAAAACAAAAGATGGATTATCAGAAATAGAAATAGTACCAGTAATAACTTCAGGAGAAGCAAGTGCCTCCTCTCCAGTCATTGCATACACGTTTGTCTGATATTGTGCCTGAGTTACTTGAACTCCGCTCACACTAGGACCTCCACCTTGGCCTCCTCGGCCTCTACCACGACCTCTGCCAGCGCTAGCACCACTATCGCCCATACTGCTTTGTCCCACCGTAACAGAAGGAGTGCTACCACTAGTACCTCTAGCTACCGTACAGTCACGCTGGATGTGACCAAGCTCACCACAACCATAACAAACAATCCTCCCAGCTCTCCAACATGGTCCAAAATGATTCCTGGCACAAGTGACACAAGTCGGTGGTGGTGTAGACCTCCTCTCAAAAGAACCTCCAGCTCTAGCACCGAATGCCCGACCAGTACCCACAGATGGAGCACTATAAGAACTATGCTCACCAGTACCTCGGCCATACCCAGAAGATCTCCGAAATCCAGGCCTGCCTCCACTTCTAAAGCTAGAAGCTCCATGTTGAAACCCTGATCTACCAGTCGAGTGCTCATAAGACCCCCCCTCTTTTAAAAGAAGTATTTTGTTCTCCCCGAGACTCTGAATATCTCCTCTTAGCACCCTCTGCACGCCTCTCCTCTCGATGAGTGCGCTCCACTCTGGTGGCTGATTCTAGTAAGATTTTAAAATCAGTAATCTTCACTGCTAGAAATTTTTGAATCTCCAATCGAAGACCCTGCTCAAAACGGTAACACTTATCCTCCTCAGTTGTCACTGCATCTGGAGCATACTTGGAAAGTTCAGCAAATCGAAGCTCATATTCAGCTACTGTCATATTACCCTGCTTCAGATTATAAAATTCCACTTTCTTCTCATCTCGGTACACTCTAGGCATATATTTATCAGCAAACTCCTTCTTGAAGTCTTCATATGTTAGTACCCTAGGAGCAACAACAGCTCTCTCGATAGACTCCCACCAAGTAATAGCATGCTTCTTCAGTAAAGAGACAATGTAATCCAATCATTGCTCAAGAGTGCACTTCAATCTGGCTAGGACTCTTTCAGTGTCCTTCAGCCATTCCTCGGCTTTAGTAGGGTCAGTGGTACCTGATGCGCCCACACCTAATTTAGAGATGAGAACTCACTAAGGGATAAGTGTACCCCGTCGTTATCAAGTAATAAATTTCTGGTTAAGTCCAGGTTATCGTCCACAGGATTTATTTCTGCAAGTATCGAGTTACTTGGTTTCAGGTGTTATCTAGGCTTAGGGGATTTTGAGTTGGTTTTTCTAAGTTAATCTACTCCTAGGTTGAATTATACTATTCCTAGCTAAGTTATCTGATTCTAACTAAGTTATTCTACGCCTAATTAAGTTACTCTACCCCTAATTAAGTTAAACTACTCTTAAGTGATCTTTTACCAATGCAATTATCCGAAGGAACATGAAGGGATACGATGATAATGAAAATAGAATGTTTAAGCAATTAAATTAAAAACCTAAGTCACTTGTGTCCGAGGCGATTAACCCGACCTATCCTCCTAAAGTTCCTAGTTCGTGATTCCCTTGTAAGGCCGAAACTAGCTCTAAGGCTCAGCAATTTGGGCTTAATCTTCTATAGGGTCGTCAATCCTATAGGCACTGACTAGGTCAGATTCAGCTCGCAATATGTGCCAACTTGATTTTGGGATTATCGAATGAGTTAAACCAATCAGACAAAGCGCAAGACAAAGATTAAAGCATTAAAACAATTGAATGAACAAGAACTATAATATATATCAAAGATGGAGAATATTGTCACGAAGTTACAATAAGCCTAGAATTCATAACATGTATCAGAGGCTAGACAGAATGTAAAAGAAGAAAAATCCCTTTCAGGGAACCTGTCTACCAATGCAGGCGTCTTTCTAGGATTTAAGGATGGAGCTTGAGCAATCCTCGGTGAACGGAGCTTCGGAGGTGTCTTCAATGGAGGTTTGAAGGATATGGAGGAGGTGGAGAGGATTTCTCAAGAGGAAAACTAAGAAAATTACAAAGATAAAAGATATCTAAATTACATTGGAAAAACTTTATTTATAGGCGTGTCTCGGCCCTCTTTTTGACCTATTTTCGTGTCCTTATTGGTGTAGGAAGTCATGGGGTCCATCGTGGCTTCGTGGGGGCGGAATTGGTCTTTTTGATCAATTCCCGCAGGTCTGCTCGCCGAGCAGGGCGAGCTGCTCGGCGAGCAGGGCTACTCGCGACGAGCAGCGCCCTGCTCGCCCGAGCAGGCCTCTGGTGGCCTGCTCGGCGAGCAGGCACAGCCTGCTCGGCGAGCAGGCACAGTGCCTGGGCAGTGCCTGGGCGGTGCCTGGGCGATGCCTGGGCAGTGCCTGGGCTGCTCGCCGAGCAGCGCCCGGGCTACGCGCCGATGCTCTATTCGCCGAGCGACTGCCGGGGGTCCGCGAGACTCGATTTTTGCCTGAAATTGATCATGTTTTAACCTGCACACGCACATAAACTCCAAACAACATTAGTCCAAGGGCTAAATTGACCCGCCAATCGCTTATTTGAGCAAACACTTCGTTTGGTGCGACTTTTGACGGATCAATTAGCTTCAAAAGATAACGGAATTATAATATGCATGCCATTTTGGCCGTATTTGCCTAAATTGATCATAAAACGAGCCTAAACAACGAAAAGTAAATAAAACGTTTCCAATTTCTAACTAACTCACACAAAAACATTTAAATGCGAGAATTGCTCGCTTATTAACTAAATAACGCAAAAACCCGTCCTAAAACCGTACCCAAAGATAGGGGTTTTTGACCCCTATCAGTACCCTCAAAGTTTTCTGCCCCTATCTTCCTTAATCTCTCGTAGTTAAGGTCAATTAAAGGACCTATCTGAGCCTGAGCCTGAGCCTGAACCTGAGCTTGAGCTTGAGCTGCCATTGCAGTCATCATTTCAGCAAACTGATGTAAGTTTTGTGGCATACCAGCTCCTGGTACGTTTGAAGACCTAGCACCGTCACTAGCATTTGGAGGTGCAAATGATGCATGTTGGGACCCAACAGAATCCTCACTAGACGCTCGGTCAGTATGTGTTCTACCTCTGGATGACATGGTCCTACGATGTATCATATATAACATTAATGCACAGTTGATAAATAATTTCACATAATCGTCCCTAAGAACGTCGACCCGCTCTGATACCAATTGTAACACCCTGTTCCAATACCATGTAGATATTGTCCGCTCTGGCCCAATTCCAACATATTGGGCCTCACGGCTTTAAAACGCGTCTGCATGTATTGGATTCTCATCTTACTAATAAGCCCCAATTACTCCCTCTCCATTTCCGATGTGGGATTCAGTTCATTCCTGCCCCCATCGCCATCCCTTAGGGCCGCTCCTTGCTCAGGCCTTCTTACCCCGGCGCCACCCATTCCGGACCGGGTCATTACATTACAACCCCAATTCGAGGCTGTTTTTGATATCATCGGAGTCATGTAGCATAGTAGAAGAATTCGGATGAACATGCAAAGTCAACGTAATCCTAAGCAAGAACATAAACCGAGAGTAAACACTTTAGCCACTAAAATTGTATAAATTGAGTGAACTACCCATGGTGAGGTGTTTTACTTAGCTATCCCCTTAAGCTCGTTTAATTGAACATGTATCCTTTTCATAAGAATATGACCTGTGATAATTGAAATGCGGCTTTTGGATATCGTGTCTCTACTTTAGACTTCCGAATGCATGTAATTACAGATGCTCGAAATTGTGTCAGGCACCTAGTAAAACCAGGAGGTTTCCTAGCTTGCTTGTGATTGCGGGTTTAGTTTTTAGTTTACTTGGGGACAAATAAAGTTTTAAGTGTGAGGAGGTTTGATAGGGGTAAAAAACCCCTATCTTTGGGTACGATTTTAGGACGGTTTTTAATTTACTTTCTGCTAATAAGCGAGCAATTCTCGCATTTATATGCATTTGTGTGTGTTAGTTAGGATTTGTATATGTTTTATTTACTTTTGTGGTTTAGACTCGTTTTTTGATCATTTTTTAGGCAAATATGGACAAACTAGCATGTACATTAACTTTCGATTATCTTTTATGGCTAATTGATCTGCCAAACGTCGCACCAAACGGAGTATTTACTCAAAACAAGCGATTGGTGGCTCAATTTAGCCTCGGAACTAATGTCGTTTGGAGTTTGCATGCATGTGCAGGTCAAAATAGGAACGAGTTTGGGCGAAAATTGCGTTGTGGGAACGCCCGACAGTCATGCAGGGCGTCTAGGCATGTCGCTAGTCGAAAATTGGCCTTTTTAAGCTAGTTCGGTGAGCTGGCAGTAGCCAGCTCGGTCGAGCTAGCCTCTGAAGGCCAGCTCGCCGAGCTGCCCCTCAGGGGCCTGTTTGGGCGAGCTGGCCATGCCAAATCACGACAAGCTGGCTCGCCCAGCTCGCCGAGCTGACCTGCGGGAATCAGTCTTTTGATTGATTTCCGGCCCCACAACGCCACAATTGACCCCACGTCTTCCCACCTGCAAAAGGAAATGAATTAGGTCAGAATGAGGGCCCGAATAAAACTCTTAGTTTCAATTTGTAGAGATCTTTCATTTTTGTAAAATACCTTAGCCTTCTCCCTTGAAGAATCCTCTCCACCTCCTCCATCTCCTTCAACCTCCATTGAAGAACCTCCGAAGCTCCGCTCACCGAGGATTGTTCAAGGTCCGTCCTTAAGACCTAGGAAGCCGCCTGCAGGGTAGACAGGTTCATTGAAAGGGATTTTCTCATCCTTTTTATAATTTGTTTGTCCCTTGATACAGTTTATGAATCCTAGGCTAATTGTATCCCCGTGATATTATTCCTTCATCTTTAATAATATTTTAGCTCTTGTTTTGTTCAGTTGATTTATTTATTTAATCTTTGTCTTACGCTTTATTCGATTGGTTTAACTCATTCATAAGTCCAAAAATTAACTTGGCACATATTGCGAGCCGAATCTGACCTAGTCAGAGCTTAGGAGATTGACAACCTCTTAGTTGATGAGGCCCAAATTGATGAGCCTTAGAGCTCGTTTCAGCGTTACAAGGGAATCACGAAATAGGGACATCAGAAGGATAAGTAGGGTTAATCGCCTCGAGTACAAGTGACTTGGGTTAGGTTTTTAGTCAAATGCCTTAACAATCTATCTTCATTATTATCGTATCACCCCATGTTCCTTCGGGTAATTTCATTAGTGAAAGATCAATTAGGAGTAAATAACTTAATTAGGAGTAGAATAACTTAGCTAGGAGTAGAGTAATTTAATTAGGAGTAGGTTAACTTAAACAAAACCAATTCAAACCCCCCAAAGCCTAGATAACACCTAAGACTGAGTAGCTTGGTACTTGCAGGAATAAATCCTATGGATTCGATACATGGACTTGTCTAGATTTTATTACTTGAGAACGACGGGGTACACTTATCCCTAAGTGAGCCTAGAAGTACGATGCCGTTAGGCGGATCAGTAGTCCACAAGGACATGGAGTTGAACCAGTGTTTGATTCGCCCATTAGACTAGACTCGCCTAGCAATGATAATCTTACCACGACTTCAACAAGTAAGGTAATGCAAGATATTAATCTTCCTTTATCATGGGTTGATCAAACTGAGTTGGAGGATGGAATTTTGGAAGAGGGTGTTTGGAAGATGGTGGTTCGGAATAAAAAGAATACTTCATTTTCAGACTCTGATGACATTTTGCAATCTCGCTCCAAGTGGGTCAGCAAGCCCCCGGTCCATTTTAAATGAATGTGCTATACTAGAACTATAGGGGTATCAATAACTTAGTTACCCACCGTTACCCTTTTTTTCATTATGTGCTAAGCATAAACCGGACTTTCTCTGTATCACGGAACCTATGGCTTATTTTTTCTTCTATTCGTCAGTCATTTTGCGATAATATCAGCATGTCTTTTTTTTGCTGGGAATTAGAGGGACTGTCAGACTCTTTGGGTTTTTCTTCTATTCCAGTTACAATCATTTTCAGTCATGAACAATTGTGCTTCTCTGTTGCTCTACTTTTGGCACCTTGCAGTTTGTTTGCTTCATTTATGGAAGTGTATGGGCAAATCATCGTCTTGCGTTGTTTGATAGTATTTCACACCTCTTCGGCTTGTCTTCGGGTCAGTGGCTCCTCATGGGTGATTTTAATGCATTGTTGGGAGCTCAAGAAAATACTGGGAGGCCGCCAGCATTGCGTCCTTACCGTTACTTTCGTACTTTTATGGATCAGGATAGTTGGGTGGATGTTTTAGCTTCGGGTTCTCAGTTCACTTGGAGTAATGGCCATCAGGGCATGACTTGGGTTGATAGTAGGCTTGATAGAGCTCTTGTCTCCGAACTATTTACTGCATTTTGGAATTATGGCAGCTTTGTGCTAACTAGGCACCATTCTGATCATCACCCCCTTCTGTTCCATTTTCACAAGGAAAGGCTATAGATTTCTAGATTCAGATTTCAGAAAAGGTGGATTTCTCATCCTGGGCTTCAACAGTTTATTCGAGATTACTAGACTGGTGCTCATCTGGTGCTTGCTCCGATGTAGTTAATAAGTCATAAATTAAGGTGTCTTCGTATGGTGAGGCGAAGTTGCATAACATTCAACTCAAGATTTCATCAGTTGGGTTCTCTCAAGAGCTTCATGGTCATGAAATTTTTGCTCACGCGAAGCTCGACCGTAATCTATTGCGAAAAGGGGTTTATTTGAAAGATAAGAGCCATGTGCGCTGACTTGTGGTGGGGGACAGAAACAATGATTTCTTTCATTGTTCTGTCTTTCGTAAGAAAGCTTCCATAGGGATTTCTGAATTGGTTATTCACGGTGATTTGATTACGCACCCTGAGCGGATTTTTTAGCACATTTTTTTATTATTCTGATTTATTCTCTTATTCTGTGGACTAGGTTAATCTATCTTGTGTCCATATCATTGTTCCTAGTCTTTTATCTACTGCTGATAATAACCTTCTTACTCATCCGCTTGACAATTCTGAAATTAGGGCCACAGTCATGGCAATGGATCCCAGTAGCGCCCCAAGCCTGGATGGCTTCACGAGTCAGTGGTAGCAAGTCATTTACAGGTCCTGGGGAACTTGATTCATTTGCAGCTACAACTCCTAGGGGCCTAGTTCCGACTCCTTGTTCAGATGTTGGGAATTTCCCAGAGGAAGTCCGCAAAAGGAAAAGTCTCACGATCCCTCTTCAAAAGACCCCGAACCCTCAATCTTTCTATGATATTATTAGATTGGACATTTGTCATATGGTGCTTTGGTTTTGTGAACATGGTTCAATTTCCCTAGGTTTAAACTCAAACATTATGGCCCTTATTCCTAAAGTTGATGGAGCAATTAAAATTGATCAATTCCGCCTGATTGTTATGAGCAATTTTTGTTACAAAATCATAGCTAAAATTCTTGCGGATAGATTAGCTCATGTGGCTGGTGGGATTGTCTATGTGAATCAGTTTGTGTTTGTGGAAGGTCAGAATATTCATCACTGTATTGTTATGGCCTTGGAAGGTGTGAATAATCTTAATAATAAATACTTTGGGGGAACATGGGTCTAAAAATTGATATTTGGAAGGCCTTCGATACACTCGACTGGAATTTTCTCCTTGAGGTACTTCAGGCATTCGGTTTTCTTTGCGGTTTCGGGATTGGATACTCAATCTTCTATCTTCAGCTTGCATTTCTATTATGACATCTTCTGACTTAGGGGTTATTTTTCTTGCTCTAGGGTGTGCATTAGGGGGACTTATTATCCTTACTTCTGTTTGGGATTACCGAAGACTATCTTAGTAGATTGGTCACTTCAATGGTGACATCGGGTGCACTGATGCCTATGAATTATTCTCGTTCCTCATCATTTCGTACCCACTTGTGGTATTTTGTAAAGCCTCTATCTCTAAAGTCAAAGTTCTGTATGAGACTTTTTTATCTCTATGTGTCCCTTTCTAGTCATCATGTAAATTGGCAGAAATCTGAGTCCTTTTTTAGCAGTGCAATCACGACTAGAAGGCGCTCTCAGGTGACTGAAATTAGTGGTATTCGCATTGGTTCTCTCCCATTTCGCTATCTTGGTGTCCCTTTTTTTGTGGTGCATCGCGGCTATCTCACTCGGCGGGTATTGTGGATTGTATTTCTGGGAAGTTCTCACGATGGAAAGGCAAGTTGCTCTCCGTGGCTGGTAGAATCACTTTGGTTAATGTAGTTATCACTAGCTCTTTGACTCACTCATTCATTGTGTACAAATGGCCTTCAGGCCTTTTAAAACGGTTGACATGACAGATTTGTAACTTCATCTGGACTGGAGATATTTTTGAATGGAAATTGATAATTGTCTCGTGGCATACTTGTTTTCGTCCGGTCAGTGGTGGGGGCTTGGGGGTTAATGATTTATTCAGATTTAAGAATTCTTTGATGGTAAACTGGCTTGGGGCTTGCTTTCCTCTTATTCTTCTCGGTTCTCTTTACTTCGCTTCGGATTTCTGGTGGATTAGGACTGAGACGAATCTGAATTTTTGGACGTCAAAGTGGATTAACTGTTGCATACATAATTGGTCTCTCCCTTTTGGCTCAACGCCGGCTCATGGACGTCAAAGTGGATTAACTTTTTGTTTGATGATACCTGGACGGGGCTACTTGATCTCCCTCATAATGTCTAAGAACCATCTCTACTATCCGAAGGAGTCATGATCTAACTGATACTTGCATTTGGCATCCGTCTAAGAAGGGAAGTTCCATTGTTAAACTATTTTATTCTTAGATGGAGCAGGAGCCTTCCTCTTTAGCGGTGTATCGTTTTCTTTGGAAGAAATTTATTCCTTCGGCTCACTCTTTCCTGTGCTGGCGTCCTTTACTTGGTTGTCTACCCACCAATGATGCCCTCAGAATACAAGATATTCGTGTGATCTCTCGGTGTTGCCTGTGCCTTGATCACACGGAGTCTTTGCAGCATTTATTCATGGATTGTCGCTTTTATCGTGCTATTTGGCATAAGTGTCCTTTTTATTTGGTCGATGGATCGACATTTCTGTCTCCCTCGCAAATTTGCTCAGTTGGGCCACAGTTTAGCGTTTTAGTGCTCAAATTTCTGTTTTATGGTGCAACTCTATTCTTTATATGATTTGGGTGATCTGGAGGACCCGCAACGACATGATTTTCTCAGATGTAACTCCCAGTATTCATTCTGCTTTGTGCCTATTGTGGTTGCAAATCCGTCGAGCTGACCTACTGTCATCTGGCTCCATCTGGAACTCTATAGTGGAGCTTAAGCTGTTGGAGATGCTCAATTTATTACCTCGACGATTCTACCTATTTGTTAGTTTGCGCCTCTGCCTGGATGGATTAAAGCCAATTCTGATGCCTAGGTTACTCCAGATAATTCTGATTATGGGGGCATCTTCAGATATCATTCAAGTCACACGGTCGGGTCTTTTGCTTTTCCTGCGTCTTATCATTTGGTGCACATCGTCGAACTCACTGTTGCTCTCTACGCGATCCCCACAGCTTTCAACAAGGGTTGGAGACGTCATTAGTTGGAAAGTGATTCAAGCTATATGGTTTCTCTCCTTCGGGACACGAGAATCACGGTCCCTTGGGAATTGCGTCATGATTGGCTTGAATGTTGAGACATGATCTATAATATACAATTTATGGTTTCACACGTCTTTCACGAACGGAATCAAGCTGATGACGCTTTGGAAAACTTTGGTAGGATTATCTCGGCTTCTATGTGGTGGGACTTATATCCACAATTCTGTTCTAGCTTTCTTCAGGATAATTGTAACAGTCAAGTCTTGTGTTTGTTCGCTTAATTTCGTTTTTTTTGCCTTTGACACTATTGGTTTCTTCTGACATTTTATTCTTTCATTTATTATAGCCGGGTTTGGGTAAAGGGGCTTAGGGGGTGCCAACCTGGTTGGGATGTCCTGGGTCCTCTTTCCTTGTTTCCTACTTTTAATAAAAAAAAATTATTTATTTATATATGATATAAATAAATATAGTTCAATCGTTATAAATTGAATATGTCTATATAAGATATAGATGCATTAAATATTGTTATATTTAATTGTTGCATAGGTTATGAATATATCCGATTTTATATTCGATATAATTAAATGAAATAAGTTCATTAATGATACAGATAGATTAAACAATTTGTGTTTAATTATTTAAATAGTTTATGAATATATTTCGAATGTATTTGTATCATGACCTTTAGATGATTTTTTTAAATCTACTTAGTAAAACGACGTAGTCTTGGTAATAAGCTTTTGAAAAAAAAAGAAAATTAAAATGTATAGGATAAATGGAAAGGGAGAGAGAGACTGGTAAAACAAAACCCAAAACATAGAAATGTCCTAAGACCTAATCCCAATTTCAACACCTTCATCCTCACCACTTTCACCGATTTGAGCCTTCACATAAAATTCTCCATCACTCCGTCCATCTCTCAGGTGCTACCGGCGGTTGGACAAGTTCTTCGTGTGCGGAATAACCAATTTCAACTTCCAGTTTAGAGAAATCCCTAATAATTTCTCTCCCCAACTTTAAAGGTATAAGGTACGCAAACTATCCATAAAGGTATTTTCAATCGCTAATTTACTACTTTTTAAATTTCAATTGCCAATTTATTATGTCATAACTTGTTAATCAATAATGGTTGTTACCAATGGCCATTTTATATGTTACCAAATGATAACTTGCTGGATCCGCTTTGGTATCCTTTGCCGGAGTTACCTGCAAAACAAAACCGGAGACAGGATCTCCGGGAAAACTCTCCGACGATCAAGTCAGTTTTTGTAAGAATGAGTCTATAATTTAGCAATAGCTTTGTGGGAAAAAATGTGAACGTACCTCCTCCCTTATTCTTAGGGCCTTTTATAGGTGTTTTTTGGGTAACCGCCGAGGGCGGTTACTCCTTAGTGGGCCACGTTCTGAGGGCGGTTACCCCTTTTTAGGCCATGTCCCTTTCGTGGTTTTCATGGCAACGAACGTGGTTCTGAGTGGGAGTCTTGGCGCTCCGTTTAGGAATTCGGGGCGGTTTACTCGTTGCGCCCGCTTCCTTCATTCGGGTCCCGTCCAATCTTAGCCCATGGGGCTTTAATATGGGCTGGGCTTGCGAAATGAATATAACCCGTTTTGGGCTTCGCGGGTTATCACATGCCTCCCCCTTGGTCTAGTAAGAGCCCTTTTAGGGTCTTTTTATAGGGGACGCTTCGTCTTTGTCCGATTATTTCAAAGTTTTGAACTTGTTCATTTCCCCTCTTTCGTTTTCTCCGGCGTCGACCTTTTAATTCCGTTACTTCTATTTCGGCGTTGACCTCTTAATCCCGTCACTTCACTGTGTTGTCTTTTTCATGTAAGTTTTTCTTTTCACATTTGTTCCTTGTTCGGTTTTTTGCTTCTGTTTTCCTTTTATCGATCATTTCAGACCTCGACTTCGCGCCGTTTGACGACGATTATGTCCGCGAGGTATCTAACGAGGTCGAAGAGATGGTTGAGGAAGCTTCGACCAGCTCTCCTGGGTGTAATTCTCATCCCGCCGACTTCCTTCATCTGGCGAATACAACCGACGAGGGTTTAGGTTTTGACCCCAAAAATTTGATTCCGCCACCTGTCCCAACCCCTCGTTTGTTACCAAAGAAGGACAGGTCGGGAAGTCTGGTTTGTCAAGAGACAATCGATGATTTGCGGGAGCATTATCCCTGGCTCCGAGGTCTCGAGATTATCATTCCTGGGGAGGATAGGGGACCGGGCGATTACCCAAAGGGGTACTTCACTATTTTCGTGGCCCAGATTATCTGCGGCTTCACTTATCCGCTGGCGGATGAGATTGCTTCCGTCCTAGGTGGTTACGGAATCGCGCCCGGGCAATTGCATCCTAACGGCTGGGCCGATTTGACTCTGGACAAATTCTTGGCGGATTGTTTGGAGGTTCCCTTTTCGCCCAAAATCTTCTCCAAGCTCCACCATTTCAAAAGCTCGGCGGGGTATTTCACTTTCATCCGCCAGAGCGGATACTATGGTTTTGACGAGAAGCTGAACAAGATCCGCGAGTGGGATCGATCTTACTTTTTCATCAAGTTTAATGAGGAGAACCTAAACTTCCTTCGTTGCTGGAGCCGACCCAACGTAAAGAATTTGAACTTCGGGTATCCCAGCTAGGAAGAATCCGCTGTTATCAAGTTCCTGAAGAGCACTCCACCTTTTGTATGGACATACGATCAGACCTTTCATATGCTAAGGAGCCGAGTAGCGATTGCATACCGCGAGGGGGATCGTGTTGTCTATATTCCTTATCGCGTTTTTGTGCGAGGTACTTTTTATTTCCAAGTTGATGGTTTCTTTTAACCCTTTGTAGGGGTGATCCTTTATATCAAATCGCTGCAGATCGGGAGGCCAAAGCCCTGGCGAGAAGAAAGAAGCGGATGACGGAAATCGCTTCCGTTGTAGGGGCGGATCCTTCTGGAGGGACGATTCCTTCTATTGGGGCGGCTTCCCCGGTTAGGGCTTCCGCTTCACAAGGTCCCGCTTCTGCCTCCGAGGATCTTCCTTTAACCAGGAAGCGGAAGATAAGTGCGGATACAGAGTCTTCTCGTTCTAAAAAGAAGAACACTTCTGTGTCCCTTACTGTTGGCGGTGCACCTGTATCCGCCTCATCTAAAGGAAAGAGCAGTACCCCCATTCACGAGGTATCTTGATCTACTCCCTCTCGTATTTCCTCATGAGCTATCTGCCATTCTCTTGATATTTTTCTTTATGCTTTTGCAACCAATCCCCGATATTAGCGGATGGTGGACTAGGACTTTCGGCCTGGCCGTGAATTTCTCTTGCAAGGATATTGTATCTTCCATATGCAATGTCCTCGGGCGACTTCCCTCTGCCTCCCGTGTGCGCGAGCAAGTATCGCTCCCTACTGCTGTGGAAGGGATCGAGAAGCGTTCTGTAGAAGTATATTATTGCTTTGTCCTTTCGCTTTCAAATATCTTGTGTTCATTGTAACCGCATATTTCTATTCGCCCATTTTTATTTGTGAGACGTGTTATATGCAGATTATCAATTTCGCTGAGGGCATTCTCCGAAGGGATGCAGAGCGAGCCAAGGATTTGGAAAGTCTTGGTACGGAATTGGCGACTCAGAAGTCGCTTTATGATGATGTCCAAGGGAAGGTGAAGGTCCTAGAGGGCACCTGTCAGAAGGCCGTGGGCGAGAAGGAGGAGGCCCTTAAATCCCTTCAGGCCAAGTCTGATGAACTGCAAAAAGCCCTCGACGACCTAGCTGCTTTCAAGGAGGCCCAAAAGAAGAGGGTTGAGGAGATTTTGGCTGAAGATGGCGCCCGCATCTACTGGTATGGGGAGCGGATTCATGCGGCTTATGAGCACGGGCATCAGGGTCTAGTACTTAACCGCCCCAAAGTTCCCATCCCTGAAAAGGATTTAACTGGGGAGTGGGATAAGCTGGAAGCCGAGGATGCTGATATGGATGAGGTACTCTTCTTAGATTGGAAGAGTCTTCAGGATCCTCCGATTGGCTGCGAGATCCCTATTCAGCCCGCGGAAGGAGAGGCACCCCAAGCCGTTTCTCAGCCTGTGCAAGAGGTACCTCTCGCCGAAGAGGTTACTGAAGCGGTTACCGATTCAAGGGTTGAGGATTCGCTTGAAGTAGATCCTCCTATCGGAGGAGATGAGGGAGTCGCCGCAGTCCAGGAGGGCATTAGGGGCGAAGGAGAGGAAGCTGTAGCATAGCTTAACTTATATTTGGACTTTTGTATGTAAAAACCATGTAACAAACCGTTCTGATATATATATTTTCTTTCGGTTGTTGCTTTTCATATGTGTGTGATTGTCACTTTTTTGCCCTTTATATATGCCCTTTGTCTTTTTGCCGACTCCATATTTGTGTTTCTTCATAGCTAGGGTGGCCAGACCCTTTTTGCAATTTTGAGTACTCGTTTATTCGCTTAATTTTATGCCTTAACTTATAATTCTTCTTTCGAAAATAGTCATAAGTTTTGATCATAAGGTTTTGCGAGTGATGCGTAATCATGCATCCGCCTTTCTTTAACAGGCAACACATTTATGTGTTTTTGATTTTAACCCTAAGGTTTTTTGCGAGTGATGCGTAATCATGCATCCGCCTTTCTTTAAGAGGCAACACATTTATGTGTTATTGATTTTAACCCTAAGGTTTTTTGCGAGTGATGCGTAATCATGCATCCGCCTTTCTTTAAGAGGCAACACATTTATGTGTTTTTGTAAAGAATCCGCATTTTGTTGTAACATACTGAGTGAATGTAATAACTTTTATTGATGACGAGAAAATTTTTATTACATATGTACACCAATTGTGCGGGATCGAAGCCTCATTAAAACCTTTTATCAGAAAACCCAGTGGGAAAAACTCATAAAAGGAAAAAGAGTACTCGTCATTTCCTCGAACTACTCGGCCTTTCTATATAGGCGTAGATTCTCTAGATTCCAGGTGCGCGGGAGCTTCTTTCCGCTCATTTCTTCTATTTCAAAAGTGGCCGGTCCCAGCTTCTTGGATACTTTGTATGGTCCGATCCAGTTGACGCCCAGCTTGCCTTTGCCATCTCTGGATTGTATTTTATCCGCTTTTTTCAAGACCAAGTCGTTTTCGTTGATTATTACTTTTCGCATTTTTCTGTCATGGTATTTCTTGATTCTATTGCGGTACATTGCCATTCGCATGTAAGCTTTCTCTCTTCGTTCCTCCACAGAATCCAAAGCATCTCTGATGTTGATAGGATTTTGTGTGTCGCAATAATAAATTGTCCGATCTGTGGGCGACTTGATTTCAACAGGTAGGACTGCTTCGGCTCCATAAACTAGCGAGAAAGGTGTTTCGCCTGTTGCTGCCTTTACAGAGGTTTTGTATGCCCACAACATATGGGGTATCTCATCCGCCCAACCTGTTTTTTTGTCACCTAGCCGCTTCTTGATGCTTTGAACCATGGCCCTGTTGGTAACTTCTGTCATACCATTTGATTGGGGATGGTTTACAGAAGAAAAATGATTCTTGATTCCCATGCTTTCGCAGTATGTTTTGAACTTGGCACAGTTGAACTGGGTGCCATTGTCGGTTATAAGCTTCTGCGGGATCCCAAATCGCATGATAATGTTCTCTCGTAAGAACTCGATCATTCGCTCAGGTGTTTGTGCGGTTACTGCCTCCGCTTCTACCCATTTGCTGAAGTGGTCCACTGCGACTATCAAATACTTCCTTTTCTTTTTTGTTTCTGGGAATGGACCCACTATATCAATTCCCCATGTTGCGAATGGCCACGCCGTCATTATAGTGATTTGTTCAGCTCCGGGAACATGCTTTTCATTCGCATGGATTTGACAGTTGTGACATTCCGCAACCATCTTCTGGGAATCTTCCACCACCTTGGGCCAGTAGTATCCCAGCAGTTTGAACTTTCTTGCCAATGCCGCCGAAGCTTCATGCGCGCCACAAATTCCTTCGTGTAGTTCTCGCAGCACATAGTCTCCTTCATTGCGACTAACGCATTTCAACCATGGACAAGTGTACGATTTCCGATACAAAGTTCCATCCCGCATTGAGTATCGTGCCGACTGCCCAATTATTTTTCTGGCCAAGCTCTTATCAACCGGCAAATCTCCCTGCTCCAGATATTGACGGATTGGCATCTGCCAATCTTCATCGTCTTCCAGTTCCTCGATGATCATAATCTGATCAACCTCGAATGCTGGTGCCGATTTTATTTCCAAGCTGCATGCTTTTTGACTCCATGGTTCTCTACTTGCCGCTGCTTTTGCCAATTCGTCAGCTTTTGCATTTTGGCCTCGCGGAACATGCACCATCTCCCAAACGACTCCCTTGTGTGTTAACTCTTGTGTCAATCGGCCGACTACCTGATGGTATTTTACGAGCTCCTCCTGTTTCACCAGATAATTTTTTGTGATCTGGTTTATCATGAGTTTGGAATCGCTATAGATTACCACTCTTTCTGGGGTGAGTTCATTGAGCAACTTCAATCTGCATATCATTGCTTCATACTCTGCGGCATTATTGGTAGTTTTGAAAGTTAATTTTGCTGCATGGCACAGGCGAATAACCTCCGGGCCCTTGATGATGACTCCTAGCCCAGCTCCGTCTGCAGATAAGGCCCCATCTGTGTACATGCTCCACTCTTCTTTTTGTGCCTTTGGACGTTCATCATCATCCCAGGTGAATTCGTTCACGAAGTCGGCGAGCACTTGGCTCTTTAGCGCTGGTCTTCCTTCATAGCGGATATCGAATTCGCCCAGGCGAATTGACCATTACATCAACCGGCCGGATGCGTCAGGTTTCTGCAGTACCTTTCGCATTGGGATGCCAGTTCTCACAATGATAGTATGCGCCTGAAAGTATGGTTTCAATCTAGCCGCCGTGGTTATCACTGCGAGGGCCATTTTGTCCAACTTCGAATACTGGAGTTCTGCATCCTTCAGGACTTTGCTCACGTAGTACACTGGATATTGTTGCCCTTCTTCTTCTCACACCATCACAGTGCATATCGCCATGCTGGTGACGGATACATAAAGAAACAAATCTTCTCCGTCTTCCGGCCTGCTCATTAAGGGCGGATAACATAGTAATCGCTTTATCCCCTCAAATGCTTCTTGACAATCCGGCGTCCATTCAAAGGACTTGGATTTTTTGATGGCATTGTAGAAAGGTAGACATCGCCTAGCTGAGCATGATATGAATCGCCCTAATGCCACCAACCGCCCGTTCAGTCTCTGTACTTCCCTTATGTTCCTTGGCGTCTTCATCTCCATTACTGCTTTAACCTTCTCAGGATTCGCCTCAACCCCTTTGCCGCTAACAATGAAACCCAGGAACTTTCCCGCTCTTGCTCCGAATGTGCATTTCTCTGGGTTCAATTTGAGGCCATATTTGATCAACACTTCTAGGATTTCTTTGATATCCCGCGGGTGGTCTTGCATTTTCTTGCTTTTGATGATCATGTCATCAACATAGATCGAGAAGTTCTCGCCGGATTTGTCTGAAAATATCTTATTCATCATCCTCTGGTATGTTGCTCCCGCGTTTTTCAATCCAAAGGGCATCACCTTGAAGCAATAAGTCGCCTGGTGAGTTATGAACGATGTTTTGAGTTCATCCGCCTTCTCCATGGGTATCTGATGGTAACTGGATTTCACGTCGGTGAATGATAAGGCTTCATATCCTGCAGTTCCATCTACCAATATATCAATGTTAGGAAGCGGATACATATCCTTCGGACATGCCTTGTTCAGATCTTTGAAGTCGACGCACATTCTGTACGTTCCATTTGGCTTTTTGACTAGCACCACATTGGCTAGCCATTCCGGATAGGTGACTTCTCGAATCGCATCCGACCTTAGCAAGTCCGCCCACTGCTTTTTCAATCGCCTTTTGCCGCTCAGGAGCATGTCCCCTCTTCTTTTGCCGCACTAGGGTTGCCCCTTTGTCTACATTCAACCGATGGGTTGCTACGTCTGGGCTTATTCCTTTTAGCACTTCATTTGGGGCGGCAAATGCCGACTCACATTGGATCAATACCTCGGTAATGGCTTTCTTTGTTTCTTCTGAGAGTTCAGCCGCTATTCGCATGTTCTTGTCATTCGAGATGGCGAATAGTTCCGTTTCTCCCAATGCTTCCGCCGGCAGCTTCTCTTCGACTTTATCCCCCTCTTCCGGTTTTGGTTCAAGTGATAATGTATAGGCCTGTTGAGATACAAGTTGATCACCTTCAACTATGACTCGCCCTTGGTGTGTTGGCAAATGTAACGTCAAATGCTTCATTGAGATGAGCGACTCCGTCTCCGACAGGAATGGCCGTCCCAGAATTATGTTGTAGGCCAGTGGGAGATCAACAATTGCGAATTCTAAATCACCTCGCCATTTTAGATTCTTATCGCCCATTTCTGCCTCCAACACCACCTGCCCACTTGTTTGGGAGGATTGACCCCCAAAACCAGTTACATCCATGAAGGTGTGTTCCACCCGCTCGTCGTTGATTCCCAACTTGTTGAATGTTGTCCGGGTAATGACGTTGCAAGAACTGCCTGTGTCGATAAGGACCCGCTTGACGTCCCATCCTTCAACGGCCATCGTGATCACCAGGGCATCCGCATGTGGCTCCGTGATTCTCGCAAAGGAGTAATTGAGGGCATCCCCCCTATGTGTGTTGCTCTTTCGCCGTTCACGGCGAGTTCTTTTTGTTGGAGGCTCGTAGATTCCGCCTGCTATCACGTTTATCAGCCCTTTCTTCTGCTTCTTTTCTGGCCGTGTTTCTCCCTCATGCGGGAGCGTTGTTTTCTCATCAGCTGTTTCTTTTCTTACAAATTGACTCAGCTTGCCTCTCTCGATCAGTTTTTCTATTTCCTTCTTCAGTTCGTAGCAATCATCTGTGTCATGGCCATTCAACCTGTGGAACCTGCAATACTTACTGGGATAGCACCTCAAACTGGTTCGGCCTTTCACCTCGGGGAACCGCACATCCTTCTTCAAGGGGCTCTTTTCGATCCAAAGTAACACCTCTTGGCGAGTCGTGTTTAGTGGCGTGTGATGTCCTCCACCTTGAAAGGGACGATCACCTCTTCGAACAAAATTACTTTTGGACTGGGTCTGACGCCGACTGTCCGAAGTGGTTCTTGCGGCATCTCTTTCTCGCCGAGTTTGGGCCCTATGTTCCCTGTTGACATCATCCACTTCCATGAATTCCTTTGCTATCTTCATGGGCTCGGCTACAGTGCGTAATTTTAACTCTCATAAATATAGGTCATCATATTTGGAATGCTTCTTTTTGAATTCCTAGGAGATTTTTGTAGCTCTGTTGCAGAGTGTTGCATCAGACCATTTCTTAAGTGGTGCAAATGATTTCCTGAAAACCAAGACAATATCAAGCTTAAACCATCCGAAAATGAAAACAAATGAGCAAGGATCTGACCAATATTAAATGACCTTATTTAAAGATATATTTTAAACATAATAAGCAACTTGTTTAATAGAATAAGAAGACATTAATTGATCTAAAAGAAAAAATATGTAAAAGTTGAAAAATAATCCCTTTTTATATGTACAAGCATAAAAACCCGTGCAATGCACGGTTACGTAATAATTTTACAGTTTTTTTTGTAATAATTTTACAGTTTCTAAATGTTGGGAATTCTTTATACATTTTAAATTAATAATAAAATGAGACTCACTAACATATTTAAATTATTAAAACCTTATTTGAATAAGATATCCTAAACACTACATATTTTGTTTTTGGTGTTGTAAATAAAAGTTTTGTTCAACATTAGAAATAATGTCACGAAATAAAAGGGTTTTATTCAACTCTAGAAAAGAAATAACCATTAAAGATGCAGAGTGTTATTTTACCGAAGACAGAGTTCACCATTGTTAAAATTATAAAAAATCTCATGTGAAGATCGTACAGATCTAATCTAGAGCCCTAGAGTTCAAATCGCCAAAGCAAACATATAATTGGAAACCGGGTAATCTACTCACCTTCAAACCAACATTGTGCAAAGCCTCATGTTATATGATAGTACATGCTGTAATGTCGCTAAGACATTACAGGTACCATTATGAAACAACTAAATTGTAAAGTTGCACCATTTTAATTTAATTTATGATATTATTAACAATAGATTTTATAGTCAGTAATTTGACACAATTTTAATCTCAGAAACAGTTCCAGAGAAAAAATCAATAACAGTTCAACCATAGTTGAAATCTAACAATATCATGCACTCATCCAACAAACTTCATATAAAACTATGAGATATATTACCACTGCATGTCTGCATTCATAATCAAATTTAGGACAACATGAAGAGCAGAGAAAAGTCAGTAAGACAGGATAATCTAAACTCAAAATCTTTGGAAAAAAACAAATAGCCTCACGACTTAAATTTTGGTTCATTTTAAACATATGGCACAAGTTGTCATTTAGACCCCTTCTTCAAACTTTGTAAATTTATCACCATGTAGCTTTATTTTTACAAAATATGATCCTTGATTGCAGTTCAGATGTACATAGAGTGTTGCACAGCTGAAGGACACAACTTGACTTACATGCCTTTTAACAGCTCGTAGAATTACACAAAAACTAAATTTTATTCTTTTACTGAAATTTTTATATTTTCTTCAGCCTCTTCAAAGCAAGTAGGACGCTATTCAAATACCTCTCTCAATGATAATTCCTGCAAGTGATTTGTGCAACTATAAATAGTTAAAAACATTTCCAACTTTAGAAATTATGACTTACTCATAAAAAAAATAGTGTCAAACTAACAAATCAAAACAAAAGTGATTAGTAATTGCTCATCCACATATTGGACAGAATGATTTCTATTATAGAACTGTAACACTTATAAATTAGAATTGAGAAAGGAACTCGTCAGTAAAATGCCATATATTATCAAAATTAAAGAAAAGGCAATAGGAATCACTAAGAAGTAACTAAAATTTGGAAAGTAACACTTTATGAAAAAATAACTGACAACTTCTTGTAATTCAATTATGTAAAACTGAATTGCAAGGTTCCAACAGAGAATAAACAATACAATATAACAATGACAAAGTTTTTTTTTATCATGTAGATACCAATATATTACAAATAATAACACAAATAAAAATGGAAGTTACCTTGCATGCGTTTCAGCACAAATTCCCAACAGAACCCATATGAAATGGAGAAAAGAACATGAAAACAAACCACCAATCAAACACACGAACAGATCACAACAATCATATGAACATACCAAAATGAAATGAACCCAGCCCAAAATCAACCATAACACTAAAAGGAAACATAGAAGAAAATGAAAATTCAGTGGCAACATAATAAGCCAGAACCTATTTTGGTGTTATCTTAAATTTCAATATTATAAAAAAGGAAGTTACTATGTTATAAGAATTATGTTAATAATGATATAATAAGAATTATCCCATGTTAAGTAACTCTCAATTGATTTTATTTTGGCTTTAATGTTTGTGTTTGGATTATTAGAGGCGTACAAAATCAATGCTCAAAATACATGTGTCAAAACTTACCTAATTGAGTGTTACAAGTGAACATTTTCCATGCTTGATCATTGAGAAATTAATTGATATGTTTGGATCATGTTTTGGTTGTGTGGGATAAATTGCATCTCCTAACTACTAGGATATTTGTCCGCAAGTAATTTATCTCATATTATAAACAAAAAGTTACTATGTTGTAAGAATTATGTTAATAATGATATAATAAGAATTATCCCATGTTAAGTTCATCCCAATTGATTTTATTTTGGCTTTAATGTTTGTGTTTGGATTATTAGAGGTGTACAAAACCAATGGTCAAAACCAAAGATTCTCATATGAAATTTACTTTTTAAGAAGTATGGATTGTCTAAATCTTATGTGTCTTATTTATTTTTTAATTTTTTTTATATTGTTATTATTATCAACACCTTTGTAACATGGTTGGGGTTAGCCATGTTAGATTTTGTTTATCTCTTTGAGTAGAGGAAGTAAAGATCTTATAATTAATACATTTTATCAACACAAAGCAAATTTTTTAATGTCTTGTTTGTAAGTTATTATTAATTATTTTTATTATGTGTCTACTTATGAATTGGGTTATGTTTTTATTTTAACGCTTTATCAAGTCCTGTATGGTAAGCGTTGTATATCCTCTAGTCTAGTTTATTTTTGTGAAAGTAGCTTTAATTTTATCGGTTTTAACTATGTCAGTAGAAATAGCGTTTTGCATATATAATTTGCCTCCACTATATTTTAGTTTCTTCTGCTTTCAAGGTATAGGCTTTATCTTCATTTTGTTTTTATTTTCTGATCTTTGTTTGAGTTTCATTGGTTATCCAACCATTGTGAATGTCTTGAGATGGATAAAAATAGAGAAATAGTGATTATATATGTTAGAGAAATAACAATATGAATTAAATGACCTACTTCAGATAGCTTATACGTAGTGGTCAGTTTATGATTAAAGTGTTGTATGTGAAAAATTCTATGAAAAGACGTATATGTGAAGAGTTGTGATTATAACATATGTTAATATGTTACATTATAATATATGTTACATATTTATAAAGTTTTTTATTTATTATCGTTTTGAATGATGTTATAGTTCTGATTCACTCATATTTAAGCTCAACAAAATCTAATGTCAACGAAACGATTTGAGACCGAGAAATCTCCGATTGAGAGTTTGCCTCAAGATATTGTGGTTAGTTTTAGTTACAATATATACGAACTCTTGGTCTCTCAACTCAATTTTGCTTAATATTAAGTGATTTAGGTTTCTATTTTGGACTTTTTTCATATTAGGATTCTTTGTGGCGTGGAACATGATGACTTGAAGCAGCTTTTCCATGTTTCAAGAGTGATTAGAAAAGCTGTAAGTGTATAAAAAGTTAACAACAAGTTTACTAACTATTACTTGATTAAATGGTTTCTTTGATTAAACATTGATATGCATTTTTATAAAAAATTGACAGGCTTTGGCTCATGAGAAACTTCATTTTGCTTATAGTACACCAATAAAGACTTGTGCTCTTCGATCTCAGATTGATTTTGGAGATAACAAGTTGGATATGATTGAATCACCAAATGCACCTAAACTCGAGAGGAAATGTCATTCCAGATTGAATGAGATGAAGGCTATTGGAATATCAAAGAAATTATTTGGATAGTATCGGTAAGGATAGAAAAGGAGCAAAAATATTAGTTTCTTTAAATGCATTGTTTATGAGAAAATTTATGGTATGCGAAGCATACCACGTCAGTTTATGACGTGGTATGCATAACCTATACCATAAAGACACTTGTTTATTTCTTTTTTAGTATGAATTCATTTGTTAATTGTCTGTATTCTTCCACTACTCTCATTCCTTCTTCCTGGTTCACTTTCTTTCTCCTACTTTTCTTAGCCTGTAATGTCTGCCCATACGAGAACCACCAAATATGCAATTTCTCATTCACCTTATCTCACCACTTCACCATTGGCGGCCTAATTTCTAGGTTTTTCCGTCGCCCGACACAAATCCACCAACTCCGTTCGTCTCCTCTCCGTTCATTTCCGCTTCCTTTTCTGAAGAAAACCCCTTTCATCTCCATTAAAAAAAACCCCTTTCATCTTACTGTAAATTATTCAGAGTAGAAACTTTAATTAGAACTGGAATTGGCTCCAATTTTCTGTGCGCCTTTCTTTTTATTTGATTCATACATGCTCTTCGATCTTCCACCCTAGAACTCTGATGTGCCTTTCTAGCACCCAGTCTAAGCGTTACTTTGGTTCAAATATAATTCAAAATCAGAAACAGTCCAAAGATGTTGACAGATTCCCCACGAGGATGCCATTCGGCTCTATATGGAGTTTGACTGCAAGTCTTGTGCTATGAAGATGAATTGCATATTTTTAAATCATGTTGTTTTGCTAAATTAATTTGGAAGGCTGGCAGTTTGAATATGCATTTGCTTAAAATTTTCGATCCAAATTTCTTTTCATTGATTGAGCTGATGAAATGGAAATTCAATGTCTATGAGAGAATTTATATGCCTACTAGAGATTGCAATTTTTTTATGTTAGTTTAATGAAATGAAAAATCTATACCTATCAGAAATTGGGATTTTTTTCATTTAATCTCTACTCTACCTATCAGAGAGTTCAAATTCAAAACAGTGGCTGGGTAAAATGGAATATATCCAGTTATCCTAAAATGTTGAATCCATATTGAACCCAAAAGCACCTGCATTTTCGTTTCAAAAGTTGTGGTTTTTTTTGTAGATGATTCTGAATTTCTTTAAGTTTGTGGAGTAATTAGTATATGAAATGAGAATTGGATTTTTCACATGTAAAATTATTTGACTAATAATATTCTTCTTAGTGTTTTTTATAATTATTTTATCATAATTAATTATTTTATTTATTTTTAGTTTCAGGATCCATCTTCATTTGCGTGGAGAAATTTCGATGAAAATCAAAAGCTTTGGTGATTTAAAGTAAAGACAGAAAATAATAATTTTATGAAGCTTTGTTATAAGCTAATTAAAATTTGATGTTAGTTATAATTTGATCTTGATTTGAGTTGCTATTTATAACATATTTAATATTGTGCAGATTACATTTTCCTTTACTGGTGTGATGAATTTGAAATTTATTGTTGCTTTTATAGATCTATTATGAAATCTACCCCCCATATCCTATGTTTGAGCTATGGAGCCTAATTAAAAAGCAAGAAAGACGTTTTCAGCAAGACATCTTATCATTCTTAAGTAGAATCACTTAAGTAGTAAATGTTGCTTCATACATAATATTTAATAAGATATCTAGCTTCGTTACATGTAAACTATGCACCAAAAAATATGTTCCTGATAAAGAGACGTTGTAGAAATTATGAGCTATAAAAGATTTGATATCACAAAGTTTTAGAAATTATGAGCCATAAAGATTTGATATTACAAAGTTGTTCCAAAATTGAATACATTTTCTTCATCTTCGTCATTGTTCATGAATAGCTTATTTTATTTACAAACAGAAAAGAAAAGAGTCAAGTAAAAAAAAGGGGCTGTTTGGCTCTTTTGTGAGTCCCACTGGGCGTGTCAATTTTTGTTTGGCTCTTTTGTGAGTTCCACTGGGCGTGCCAATTTTTGTTTGGCTCTTTCGTGGGAAATTGCGGGCGTGCCAGAGAATTATAGTATTCTCGAACTATGGAATGAAATTGAGTGCGCTTTCTAACTTCTAAATATCAAACGACTGTAAGAATTAAAGAGACCGAAAATTCCTAAAGGATTCGATTATCAAAACGATACCGACCTTACAAAAAATGGTTGAACAACAAATAAAATAAAATATGTACTGGAAAATGAATGAACTTTGGATCTGAAAATTAAATCTAAGGGAACAATTGAGAATTGAAAAAGATGCTGATGTCTAAGGATAATTGCTAGAGTTTTGGCTTATGTGTGTTGAGTTGTTTGATTGGGCCTTTGTTCATCGTGATTCCTTCCTTTTATAGATGTTGGAGGTAACTTCCTGCTTCTTTCCACTAATTCACATTCTCCACCACATTGAGTAACCGCTCCACTTTGACTTCCACGATAACATTGCGCTTTCTAACTTTCCTGCATTCTAATTGGCTCACAAAAATACACGTTAAAATATTAACTGGCCTTCTGATGTCCCTTTGATTTACCTTAAGTTCCCCTTGAGGTTCATCCTAAAAAATAGCTTTCCCCCGGTATTCACTATTGGAAAATCTATTTAGATGTAAGCTGGGCCAATTAATATAGTAAAAGTAATTAAAAGCAAAAAATTTTATTTTTGGTGCAAACAATTGCCCCCCTCAAGCATGAATTTGAGGAATGTAAATTTCATGCTTGATTCTTCAAAAGCCGTGGTGTCAGCTTTTAAAAGTGTTGCATAATAGCTCTTTAAGTGACACAAAATATATAGGCCGTGGAGTCGGCCTTTGTATCACCTTCATACTAATATCTCATTTCCTTAATTGGAGGAATTCTCACCAGCCTCAACTTCACCTCTTACTTCTCACTCGACTTAGCATCTCATCGCTGCTTTTTTTTTTCTTGGCTTGTGAAACTCAAAGTGGCCAACTTGACGGAGGCCATACTTATATAGTTTTTGGACAGCTTATCGGATGATCTCCGCAGTGACTAGGGGAATCTGTTGAGGGCTGCCAATCTGTTGGTGAACATAAGGCACATTAGGAATTCTAGTATTTCTCCCATTTCCTCTATAGTTGCCCCCCATCTCTCCAATGATATTGTGGCCTCCTGCCTCCTCGTGATATGAAGCTGTATAGGAGGTAGGATTAGTGTTCTTAAAACATTGAGGAGCAGGTGACTTACTAGAATTTTCTTGGCCTGCAAAAGTAGCGGCCTTCTTTGAGACAACTTCCTCCCTCAAAGGTGGAATCTGATACTTTTTAGTGATGGACACACCACATCCTTCATTGGACTCCAATGAGCCTTGAGGAACATGGTTTCCTCCACTCTTGATGCCCCCTAGTTGCGATAGCTTCAGGAGTATCTTATCCATCTTCTGATTCATATCGCTCCTTAGAGCTTCCAGATTCTTTTCAATGGAATTGAAATGTCTCTGCAAGAATTGTGAACTTTGGATCTCTGCAGAGATCCATGATTGTCCTCTGGAATTAACAACATTTTCAGCTTCAATTCGTTCCATCATATGTGGAACATTGCCTGTTGCCATAATCTCTTATTCTTCAGAGTTGGCTACTACAGGATCTTTGTTGTTCTTATCATTTTCCCTTGGAGGTATTGTGATTCGTGTCCCACTGGGCGTGCCAATTTTTGTTTGGCTCTTTCATGGGAAATTGCGGGCGTGCCAGAGAATTATAGTATTCTCGAACTATGGAATGAAATTGAGTGCGCTTTCTAACTTCTAAATATCAAACGACTGTAAGAATTAAAGAGACCGAAAATTCCTAAAGGATTCGATTATCAAAACGATACCGACCTTACAAAAAATGGTTGAACAACAAATAAAATAAAATATGTACTGGGAAATGAATGAACTTTGGATCTGAAAATTAAATCTAAGGGAACAATTGAGAATTGGAAAAGATGCTGATGTCTAAGGATAATTGCTAGAGTTTTGGCTTGTATGTGTTGAGTTGTTTGATTGGGCCTTTGTTCATCGTGATTCCTTCCTTTTATAGATGTTGGAGGTAACTTCCTACTTCTTTCCACTAATCCACGTTCTCCACCACATTGAGTAACCGCTCCACTTTGACTTCCACGATAACATTGCGATTTCTAACTTTCCTGCATTCTAATTGGCTCACAAAAATACACGTTAAAATATTAACTGGCCTTCTGATGTCCCTTTGATTTACCTTAGGTTCCCCTTGAGGTTCATCCTAGAAAATAGCTTTCCTCCGGTATTCACTATTGGAAAATCTATTTAGATGTAAGTTGGGCCAATTAATATAGTAAAAATAATTAAAAGCAAAAAATTTTATTTTTGATGCAAACAGGGGCATTTGCCCTTTCTAGTTTCTAAAGATAATGAGGTGCGCATCTGAACCAACATCAAGACAATTGACAAACCGCAAGTCTTATATGGAAAGCAGGGCATCGAACACCCATAAGGTTCCTTGAAGTGAGGTTTCTTTACGAAATGAATGCTTGTGGTTGTGGTAGTCCAGGACTAATAGACATGATGAGCCAGAACATTCTGTGAGGGCCTTGAGCATAAGGCCAATCGACTTTACAGAAGAATCACCAAGATGCGAACCTCTGTTTCTTCGCCCATGTACTGCAAATATCAGACGATAAAAGTGAACTTCCTCGTATTGAATTGAATAACTCAGCGGTAGGGTGTATTCGGACCCTCCCTAACCGTTGGTTGTGATTTCAAGCATCATAAAGCCGTTCGAAGATTGTATTAAATACCGAAAACATCATTTGATCATCGGAAAGCAGTTCATTCAATATGGAGTAACTTTTTTTACTAACCTCCAAACTGCAGTTAAATTATTTATTAAAAAAAAAAGAAAAACAAAGAAACACCACAAATTTTCTTTTTATAGTTTTCAAAATGTCAAAGCAGAAAACCATTTATTTATTTATTTATTCTTCTTTTAAAATATAGAAAAATAAAAAAAATAAAAAATCAGTATGGGGAAACGCAGCCGGTAACTGCCATTGTCAATGGCAGAGTAGACTGAGTCTATGTCTACGAACTTTCTCCTCTTAATGAAATGTCTGCTTCCCTTTCTCTCTTCCTTAATTCTTCATCAATTACAGATACTAGAGTTTCCAGCCTCAACTTCTTCTTCTCAACACCGCCGTTTAACTATTTCCTCTCTTCTCTGTTACTTTCCGGGACTCCACAAAAAGAAACTGAAAACGGTTACTTGGAGTTGTACGACTAGTTTGTCGTTCAGGTGAGAGTCATTGCTTTCCTTTTCAACCTTTCGTCTATATTCTCTTGTTTTCTTAGTAACCAAACATGAAATATTTACATGTTTGATTTCATACTTTTCGTTAATTTGGCAGGTTTTGCTGTAAGCAGTAGGAAGTAACGAATTAAAATGAAGGGGGGTAAATTTGTTAGGTTGGTGATTTGTTTTTCTTTCAGCGTATGAATACACTTGCAAATTTTGGTCTCCTGGTCGCAATTGCCTAATTCGATGGTTTGTTTTATGCTTTCTTTGATTCAGGTTTGAGAACTGGAGTTCAGAAAAATCATACAGTTCAGACCATCAATATTCTAGAGACGATGGATTTTACGGGAGAAGAGTTGGGCCGGTTTTCATCTCGATTTGGGATAGTATTCGTCGAGGGTGGGAGAATGGTTCTAAAAGGATAAAGAACCTGAGAAAAACATCCGAAAGTGCTGAACAGGAAAAAGGAACAGTTAGTAGAAACAAAATTATTGATCCACAGGGTCAATTTCTCCAGAAATGGAACAAAATATTTGTTTTAGCCTGTGTAATTGCTGTATCCGTAGACCCATTGTTCTTTTACATACCGGTGATTGACGAGAAAAGAACATGCCTTGATTTGGATAAGAAAATGGAAACAACTGCTTGCGTTCTTCGGACTTTGATTGACACGTTTTATGTACTTCATATAATCTTCAAATTTCGAACAGGGTTTATTGCCCCTTCTTCTCGTGTATTTGGAAGGGGAGAGCTTGTAGATGATCCTTTCCTTGTTGCCAAAAGATACTTCACTTCCTACTTCATCATTGATGTTCTATCTATTCTTCCTCTCCCTCAGGTAACATCAACATTCCCTTTCATTCTTCTTGTTGTTCTATTGAATTCGTCTAATTTGGGGATACATTTTGATAACAAACGTTTTAACATTGTAAGATACTGATTGCGTTAGTTTTGGTTCAGATTGTAGTTTTAATCATCATTCCAAGCTTAGAAGGACCTGTTTCATTGCTTGGTAAGAACATACTGAAGTTTGTAATTTGGTTCCAGTATGTCCCAAGATGTTTAAGAATGTATCCTCTTTTCAAAGAAGTAACTACAAGTTCTGGCATACTTACTGAAACGGCATGGGCAGGAGCTGTTTATAATCTATTCCTCTATATGCTAGCCAGTCATGTGAGTTTTATTTGATTGTTTAAGTTTTGACATTGTTTTGTGAATATATCACATTGAATTTCTGATATTAATAGATGTGATTGAGCAGATACTTGGAGCCTTCTGGTACTTGTTCTCTATAGAACGCCTAGATACCTGCTGGCGTAGAGCATGTGAGAACATCACTGGATGCAATACTAATCAGTTGTACTGTAATCGTGAAGGAGGTTTTAGCACACAATTGATAGACTCATGCCCTTTTATACCATCAGATGAAATTAAGAATTCAACTGTTTTCAACTTTGGGATATTCATTGATGCTCTTGATTCTGGGATTGTCAAATCATGGGATTTTCCAAAGAAATTCTTCTACTGCTTTTGGTGGGGTTTGCGTAATCTTAGCTCTCTTGGCCAGAATCTTAAGACAAGCACTTCTGTTTGGGAGATTATATTTGCTGTTTCCATTGCTATTGCTGGATTGGTTCTATTCTCATTGCTCATTGGCAATATGCAGGTTACTTGCTGCTTGAGCCTTTTATATACAGCTATCTATTTTGATTTTGTTGAAATGATAAGAAAATAGAACTAAACATATTGGTATTTTCCTTGTAAAGAAATATCTGGAATCAACAACAGTCAGAATAGAGGAAATGAGAGTGAAAAGGCAAGATGCAGAGCAGTGGATGTCGCACCGTATGCTTCCGGAGCACATAAGGCAGAGGATTAGGAGGTATGAGCAATACAAATGGCAAGAAACCAGAGGAGTGGAAGAGCAGACTTTAATCCATACTCTTCCTAAAGATCTGAGAAGGGAAATAAACCATCATCTTTGCTATGATCTGATAATGAGAGTGAGTACTCTCTATTTTAGCCTTGTTTACATTCCCAAATTACCATATAACTCAAACAGCTAAAGGTGTTTGATCAATTCTTTAGGTGCCAATGTTTGCGAAAATGGATGGGCAAATACTTGATGCAATATGTGACCGCCTCAAGCCAGCTCTTTACATAAAGGATAGTTACATAGCTCGAGAGGGCGAACCAGTCGATGAGATGATATTTATTATGCGAGGTGATCTAGTAAGTGCAACCACTAATGGTGGAAGAACTGGCTTTTTCAATGAGGTTTATCTCAAGGCTGGTGATTTCTGTGGAGAAGGACTTCTTACATGGGCATTGGATCCTCAATCAACCTCCAATCTCCCTATCTCAACCAGGACCGTACGAGCTTTAACAGAGGTCGAAGCGTTCGCTCTAGTTGCAGAAGACTTGAAATCTGTAGCCTCCCAGTTTCGGAGACTTCACCATAAGGATGTCCAGCACGCATTCAAGTAAGAACCAATGACTGCGTTTTATTGAAATTTCATTGTCAATCCTGTGCAATAGTCTCATGATTGGTTAATGTCGATTACAGGTTCTTCTCGGTGCAATGGAGGACATGGGGAGCATGCTTCATACAAGCAGCTTGGCGGCGTTACTGTAGGAGGAAGCAAGCTAAATCCCTGCGCCAAGCAGAAGAGCGATTGCAGGATGTTTTGGCGAATGAAGCTGCAAACGCGCCAAGCCTTGGCGCTACCATTTATGCATCAAAATTTGCAGCCAATGCATTGAGAAATCTTAGGCAAAATGGTGGACGTGCCCCTTCCCCTAGATTGCCACAACCACTACGATTAGCACTAGTGCCTCAGAAGCCGCCAGAGCCTGATTTTTCTTCCCAACATCGTTAGTATTTTGTCATATCCTTGTTATTATCCAGTCAGTAGTCAATGTAAATATGTAGTGTTATACATGGCAACGAGCACCTTTTGCATTTATAATAAACTCAGCTCAAGTTTCAAATTGCATATTTTGTTGGATTTCGGTGTGTTCATAAGTCAAACAATCTGTTAAGTTGGTTTTACTATAATTATATGATCATTTTGCATAATAAATTCCAGATGATGATCAAATTACCTTAAGGAAAAATAGTTTAGACACTTGATATAAGTAAAATATGTTAAATCTCTAATAAATTATCATAAAACCGAAAATTTGACATTAGGACAGACATGAAGATAACATTGGCTTCATGTATGTATGTGCTATTTATTCTGTACTACTAGTAGGCATTATTTCAGCAGAAGGACTTTCCTGCAGCATTATTCAATCCAGCCAGCACAGGCAACTCGACCCGAGGCTTATGAAACCCTGCATCATGCACAACACAAGATCAGCAAACTCATCATCAATTACCATTTCAAGCAGATGCATATAAAACATGAAAGAAAGAAATGTTAGTCATACGTCTTGCAGTCGACGTCTGTAGGGCTATAAGGTGCTGCTGGAAGATAAATGGAAGCGACGCCACATTTCGAAGGAAGTTCTAAAACGCGAGAGGCATCGACTTTATCATCTGCTGCTGCTTTCTTGATGCATTCACATGAAGCTTGTCTATCTTCTTTGGTCTTGAGAAGGTTCTTCAATTGCTTAACTCCGCTGCAACATGCTTTCGAAGGTGTGTCCGATTTGCCTGTAACGTAATCCTTACATGGAGTAACATCTGCTACAACTTCACTACAATCAATTTTGGTTACATCATCAGATATAACTGGTTTTGATAGGAGTAAAAGCATACTCAGGAATACAAATAGGCTAATCATTGATACTTTTCCTGCCATTTCTGTTTAAGATATATTGAAATTTCAATTCAGATGAGGGTATTTATATGCTTATGGACATGTTCTGTTTGTTTTAGTTGGTCTTTCTTGTCACGAAGAGGTTGTGAGCTTTTGCACAGGATTTTGGGGTTACTTGCTTCCATGCCCAACAGAACAAGCATTATTTAATTAGCAGTCAGTTTTCAGTTTCACTCTGCAGCTTGTTTATAGCGAGGGTCGAATCTCATGTTTAATGGGTAAATAAGCTCACAAAAATGCAAAACTCATCTTTGCATTTTGTATCAATAAATTGCTTTGAACATTTTCAGCTCTTGTTCAATTCTATTAGGTTATGTAAGTGTCACCTGTATTAATTTAATGTCATGCATCCTTTGAATAGATGTTGAGATATTAGTTCAAGCTATTTGAAATCTTTAAGTACTCAAACATCTTTAATTAGTATAACTTTTACCCCATGTTTGATGGGGTATTAGTCATCAGTTTACCTTCCTTACACCCTATTCTTTTTAACTGAAATTAAGTAAATTGAACCGAACTAAATGCTACTGAACTGAAATGATAATATTAGACTTTAAAAATAGCAATAATTAAAATAAATAAGTCTATAATAATAATGGTTCTAATAATAATAATAATGAATAATGATAAATTACTAAATTGAACTGAAATTACTGAATGCTTGTCAGTCCTCATTGAGGAATTGCTAATGAAATATTAAACCAGGGATATATCTGTAGTGCATCAATATCATTAAATTTTAAAGAATCCAATAATCTTAAATTTAGCGGGTTTTTATATGAAAATCATATCTAGCTATAAAATTATAACTAAATCATATTACTAAAATTAGTTTTCAAATGTCACTATTTTCTATATATCACATATAAAATAGTATGATTTTATATCTTAATTTAAAAAATTTAAACCACAATTTATAAATTCTAAATCCTAAAATATAAATTCTAGACCCCCAATTTATAAACCTCAGTCCTTAAAATATATTAAAAAATAATGATTTATTTAGTTTGACATAATTGATATTAGTACTTGACATAATTATAGAGAATTTTTAAAATATAAACTTCTATGTAAATTACCTTATATTAAATACTCAATAAATTGTAAACTCGGCAAGCCCGACCTATGTATTATGAATAGGTTGAGATAATATACATATTGAAATAACGAGTAACGTGTGAATAATGTAAATTTCACAGGTTCTTCTGCAACTAATCCTGGGGGAAAATGTACATTTGTTAAAAAGTTACAAGTATAAATTAGCTTGATAATATTCACAAATACTAAATACAACATTGAGAAACCTATTCAATATTCACAAATAGGAAAGGATGCTAATATCCCAAAACAAATAGGCCTAAAATGGTTTAATGGTTTTGACATTTGGCGACGACTGTCTAATGTCAGGCTTGGAATCAACAACACTACGTTTCGCATACAAAGAAGAAACAGCCGGAACTTCACGTGGAGGAACCATTGCATTTAGAGGCTGAAAGTTGGTATTCCCAATGAACCAATAGAGAGCCCATTTCAAATTGCAGAGTGTGTATTTCAGAGCTTTTGTCCAATTCTCCTGCTTGTTGAAACTCTGTGTAATCGAGTGATTTTCCACTTTATCATTCTCTATCCTGCACAATTTTGCTTCATTAGTTATCATAATCCATCCACTTTAGTAATTGGTGATTGTGTTTAACAATGAAAAACTCTTCTTTCTGTTTTTCCTATAAAATTGGAGATGTGAATCCCATATGCTTTTCAGGTTCAGAAAATCAATATGAACATTACCAAAGATTTTCACTTTCCTCAGAAATCATTACAGACAGAATAACAAATTCATTAAATAGGACATACAAGACTTACTTGTATGGTAGTTTGAAACGCTTCTCTGGTGGAATGTTGTTTTCTTGATCTTTCATGTATGCAAAATCAGCAAAGTCCTTGAGGCATGTTAAGAACAATGTCATTGCTTTGTCATACCGAGTACTCCAGAACAAGTTCACTGGACCAAACCTAACAAACACATATATTGGTTTCATTATTACAGGCAGTAAAAAAAGAGATTGAAAAGCAAGCCAGATGATGGATGCATGATCTAGAAAAAAAAATATATAAAGCAAAACAAGACAGTGGTCCTACAACTCAGATCCATCCAATGAATTATTTCTCCTAGTATGGAAATTCATAGCAAGTTCAACCCATTTCCTTAAACAGTCAACGAATTAGAGAGCTGATTCACCATGAAGGAGGAAACTAATACTTACAGATCATAAACACTGTTGTTGACATCCATTATTCGTGGATAGCTCCCCATAGGAATCATTTTTATCCGATATCTGAAAAATTAATGATTAAGGAGATAACTTGATATTCATCTGTGATTTCAAAGTATGACCTCTTGACTCAGTTAGAGAAATAGACATGTTCTTCCACATATAGTAGCTTTGTAAAGAAAAATGGGGACTTCAAAATAAGACATAATTACAGCGCCATGCCAAATTATTGTTTTGTTTTTCTTCTGCTGCTTCTTTATAGTGATGCTTAGCAGCAGGACATAAATATATGTAAGAAATTACTAATATTAATAAATAATAATTAAAGACAAACATGTAGATGCTTCACCAGAGAAGGATACTGAAATTTTGGTTTGAAATATTGACACATTGTGTGGAGAAGAAGACAAGCTTGACCCCAGGCAGCATTTATCTCATCCCATTCGACCTGGATGTTTCCAAAACCTCATAAATATGACTTCAATAATCACAATGTTATACTCAATTTTACAAGGAAAGAGTGCAAGAAATAAAATTTCAAAATAAGGAAACCAGGTGGCAATACAGCTGCAAAGCATCATTGCAAAGTCTTTGTCTGTAGCAGTAATGCAATCAGAAGAACTAAAATGCCAAGCAGTAGAAAATGAAAGCGAAGGTAACTGTTTATATTATTATAAACTCAAACATATTGCTAAAAGAGCCTTTGTGGTAATTGATTAATTCAAAAGGATATTAAAATAAACAATCTGGTTATTCTATAAAATTGGGATTGATTAAAACTTGCCCGGATTCTTAAGACAACTAACAATAAACACTTTAATATGTACTCCTATCCTGATCGATGGCTAATCAATGACCACTTATCAGCTGATGAACAGCCTTGAGGCTTTTCTTGTATGGGTTCCGTTAGGAGTAGAAGCTCACTGCTAAACCAACTTATATCCATCTCCCCCTTTATCATGCTTCCATATAAACATACAAGAAGAAAAAAGAGAAAACGGGTAGAGAATAAAGCTGAGAAGGTATAAGAATGGGAGGAAACTCAAGTTGTAGCTCTGAATGTCTTTTTGGTGAGACAAAGAGTTGCAATTTTTACAGTAAACCTTCATATGTGCTTTGCACAAAGATTGACTGAGAAAAAGATATAGTCAGAACTAACAAACCATAAAGCATAAAAATGAGAAAGTTGTGCACTTGTTTGTTTACTAGAATTTTAGGAAGCCGTCCAAGTCTGAAATTGTTTATTGTCCCAAATTCTCCATCGTGATGGATGGGGAAGACATCATTCAGTACATTAGTTTGCTTCAACAACTCCAAATGAGCTTGTGAAACTTCAATCTTCGCTAGAATTGCATCTCTCTCTTCCTGTTGATCAAACAGTTTTTAGTCAATTACAATTACAATACACAAACTCTACTCTATTTTTTCAGAAAAATGCACAAATATATTGAGTAAAATGCCAATGCTCAGAAATAATGGTCTGAATACCACTATATGAACTAATCAAAGAAGGAAAACTATGAAAAATTAAGCAGTTTGGCACAGTTACTCAAAGGGGAAAATGGAACTGCAGAAAGCAGAAATTGATGGTATACCTGGTGTGAGATCAATTGAAACTGAAAATTCTTGAACTCCTGCCAATACCTGTCACATATTGACTTTGAAAAAAAATTAACAACCAAAAGCCAGGACCCAAAATGTTATAAAAAGAAAAGTGTGCATATTCCATGGAAAGAATTTTTGAATTGAATTGTGAATCTCACAAACAGCTACCTTGGGAGCAAACGATTCAATTACAAAACACACAGGCAACCATATGCATATTCCAGTAGAGGAGACTTACCGTTCCTCCAATTCTTTTAAGCGGACAGACTTCAACTCCAGTGATTTCAGTTCAGCATTTACGTCTGCATTTTGTTTCTCTATTTCTTCAATTACTGACTGAAGTTTTCTTTCTTCTTCTTCAATCTTAAAAAGTAAAGTAAACAAGCACTAAAAATTATGACTTGAGATAAAAAATAATAATAAAATAAAACTGATGTGTAAAACAGGGTATGCAGAGACATCTCACTCGTATGATGGTTATATTTAACCTGGGCATTCCAAAAGGGTTTCAAACTGGAATTGTGGCATTTCCTTAATTATGTTCAAATTTTATAACTTATCTTTATTTCGACACAAAATGAGTTGGCGTGTTAGTCTTAATCAATTCATTTAGGTTATTTTAGCTAGGGCTTAAATTCCAGCACTCTAAAAATAAGTTGCTAAAAATACAAACCAATTTCCCAGGATTATCATTATCAAAATCTTGCCATGCTATTTTATAAAATTTTCTTGCATATTTCAATATGAAAACAATAAGTTCCAATACAATGTATGCACCTTTAGCTTCTCCTTAAGAAAATCAGCCTCACTAAGAACATCTCGTGACTCCCCCTCCAAGCGCTCAAGGCAGGCTTCATATGCTTCAATGTCTCTGTTTATATCTTCAACCTCTTTATCAAGTTTGTCAGACAACACTTTCATGCACTCAAGGCATAATGGTTGCTCAACCTAGAAATGGAAAATCAAACATAGAAATAATGATCTGAATACCTCAATTACAGCCTTCATGCATTTAAATATTAGCGAGAGAGAGACGAGAACATCAAATAACTTGATAACTTTAATACCTGTGTCTGGGTTGTAGCAAGCTCAAATGCACGCTTAAGGACAGCTATGGTAGAGTTAAACCCAGCATTGTTGGGAGGCAACTGGCCATTAGATCCCCCTTCTAGTGATGGTAAATGCGTCCCACCTCCATCAGATGCAGGCTCCGATTTATACACAACCACAAAAGATTCATCCATAGCCTTTCCAGAATGGCCTGCGTCAGGCTGAAGAGCAGAATTGCGAGGACGTGGAGGAACTCCCTGAGCTGGTGGTCTTTGTTTAGGCAACACAACAAAAGAATTGTCCAAACGCGTTGAACCTATCACACTGTTGGCGCCATGCATTGAATAGCCCTGCATTGCTGAAAATACAACATTGATGGTAACTTAAAGCCAACATCCTATCTCTGTATATTGACTTATGTGTGCAGAGTAACAGGACATTATCATGCACAAATGCCTACCCCGCATGGATGTCAAAAACTTAAAAATGTCCATACCAAATGATAGGACCAAATTTATTGCAGGTTCTAATAAAAACAGAAAGGTAATTTTGTTTTCTTCCAGAAAAGAAGCTAAAGTTCTGATAATACAACTAAACTCGTCTAAGACTGAAATTCGCTGCCTAAAGTATGATGGATAAGATGAAAAATCAACGTAGCGAACAAGCAGAACGTGCATTAACAGATAATTTACAAAAATAATACAATAATCGGGACACAGTACCTCATTTAGACAGCCGATTCAAAAGTGAGTTTAGGACTCAGTTCTAACTAAATTGGGCATAAGGACCCTAAAATAAGAATAGTTTCGTGATTAAGCTGAGAGAACTAATTGAAGCACGACTTTCAGTAACCAAAACGGGTAGCAATTACAGAGGCGAGTTATAAATTCCATTATAACACAATCATCAAACTTAAAAAGAATTATAGATAGGAATCTGTAGTTACCGTAATTACAAACAATGAAGTTTTTTAGGGGAAAAGATAAAAGAAAGAAAGGAAAAGCTAACCTGAGCGAGAAGAGGAATCGTTTGAAAACTTTTCGGCATAGGAATCAACTCCGACGATACAAAGAGCGTGGCGGCAATTCTGGCAGACCCATCGAGGAAGATTAGGATCCACCGGAAAGGTCCGACCCTTATCAGCCATCATATCTTCCCTGGTCATTGTTATTGTCCCGTTAAATTGCTAAATATGAGATATCTTTGACATAAAGGCAAAAAGGACGAGGTTTTGTCTTGGCTTCTACGTTTTTACCTTCTCCAGTAAGCTCACAGAAAATCCCAACAGTTGATTGTTTTTTCCTTTGTTCGTGAAATGACAAACTTTGCTGTTTCCGTTTCTTTGGGCATTCGGAAATCGCTCAGATCGAGTCACTCTCCGGATGGACCTGGATTTTTTTTTTTCCAGAAAAAATACCTTTAATAATTGTTTTTTTCCAAAGAAATAATTGTTTTTCTATTGAAATCTTTAATAACTATAACATTTTTAATAAATTGCATAATTGATTGTAGGTGAAATGGTATAAATATGTTTCTAACATTTACAATAAAGATAAAAAAAATTAAAAAAATATCTTATATTAAGATTAAATACTCATATCCTTACACCAAGCACTCTCCAAAAAAAACTAGGAACACATAAATTAATAAAAGAATTATCATTAAGATAAGAATGTCGAGGAATAAACGTTATCGAACAAGTCAGACGATTATGAAAAAGTTTTTTGACGTCTTGAACTATTCTGTCATACTCCCTAAAATCCTTGTGGCTTGAGCACCAACTATTCACAGCTCCTTTTGTGTCAACTTCAAAATCGATATTGTTGTACCTTAAGGAAGATGTCCAAGCAATACCTTCTCGTAACGCCAACGCTTCAGCCAACTTGGGCGATATCAAGTCATTCGAGACCGAGTTATAACAAGTTGAAAACAGGCCCTCGTGATTACGTAGGACATCACTCATACCAAAATGAGAGGAGGTCTGAAAAACAGTTGCGTTTACGTTGCATTTTACCTGCTCTTCTACTTATTTTCTCAAGAAATTCTGCCTCTGGTCATTGTTTTGATCCCCAGTCACCCCATATTCAATATTGGTCATCTGCCCTTGCCGCTAATCATGTAAAAAATGCATTGAAATTTGTACGCCATTGTTGGAATTCCGACACGACTTCGACCAAAGTTGAGCATTCTTTTGTGTCCAGATCAACCATAGAACCACTACCGAAACACATACAGATTTCGGATTCGCTGTTTCACACAGATCAATAAGTCAATCTTCGACTTGCTCCCATTTCGCTCCATGAGATGGTAATTGAACTGTTGCTCAACATTGCTTCGCATACGATCATCCCGTAAAAAGATGGCAATCGTGTTCAACGTCATTCGTACAAAGAAGACACTCAATCGAAACACTAACATACTTCCCAATGAGGCGAATTCGAATAGGCAGTGTCTTAGTAGCAAATCTTCAAAGGAAAAACTTTAGTTTAGGAGGAAGGACTAAGCTCCATAGATTTACACCCTTTTCGGGTTTGCACCATACTACGAGCAGACTCAATAACATGATACCCAACTTTTGATGAATACAACCCATTCTTTGAGAAATGCCAAATGAGATAGTCATCTCTATCCGAGAAAGGTACCACTATATTGCAAATGATATTCGCCTCTAAACGATTGAACTAACTCTCGACTTTGCTTCGATCCCTAGAACTCACAGTATCATTACAATTCCACTGTAAAACTTGATTCAAGACCACAATACAACTCCACACACTATCCTAAACCATACCATGGTTATTTAGCTTTGAACAAACAACTCACCAAGATGTGTGGATTACTAACAAACTCTCATCCATGTATCATGCACCAGCTACATATTAGTTGAACCTAATTTTTTTTACATTTTTAAATTTCATATTAGAATTGGAGATCAATATTTTTAAATTTGACAAAATATTTGGATTTTTTGAACTCGTATAAAACACAATATAATTTTTTTTTTAATTTTTTCACATATATACACATGTTTGTGATCTGTTAGAGGAATTGGATACATTCATTCCTTCTATCTCGAGGAGGTGTAATGTATTTTTTCTCTTTTGGTTTGTATTTCTCTTTTGTAGGATGATTTTCCCGTTCTCGTCAGGCTAGTCGATTCTGTTCCCGTTCTATTTCGTTAAGGTGGGGTTAAGAATCTTCAAGCTTTGTGTTCTTTGAATTTCTCTTACATTCCACGTTCCCGAAATGGATTGATTCGGGAGCGGAGGTACTCCTAGCGATTCTTCCGACAAAAACTTCTTCTCACGCCATGAGGTCTCGTCTCCCTGTTCGAGTTCGTATTCAAGCTAAGTAGATTAGCGATTAAACCCTTCTTTCAGTAGTAGTTGGAGTAGTAACAGTTTCTTAGTAAGAAGGGCATTAGGAATTGTCTATAGGAACCGATAGGCCAAGCCAATCCCGCAAGGGGGAGTGTTAATGAGGCGAGGCTTGCGTGCTAAGCGTTGCTGTCACCCCTTCTTTTTTTTTCATATAGAATGCTTTAAGCGGTATTTAAACAACGAAAATCTCGATCGCATCTTGTCCCATGTACTTCCCTTTCTTTGCCTTTCCGCTCACGCCTTGCTTGGACTTGATCCCACCAAATTAAGGCATGACCAGTGCTCAGGAATTTCATCTTCTCACACCTCGGGTAGTTCTTTCCAATCAAAGAACTTCTCTACGCTACTTAGCCAATCAAGAAAGTAGTCCAACCTGCCACCCACACCAGAATAAATGGAGTTTTCCGAAAAAACCTGCTAGTGGAGGAAGACCTCCTAGGGATAAGAGACATAGGGCTAATACTCTATCCGAGAGTTATCAGTATTTATCAAATCTGTTCCTATCTAACGGAGGGGACGGGTCAGAAGGTATAGGATTTGAAAAGGGCAGAACACAAACAGAAGATTCAACAGAGTATGAAAGCCTTTTTCTGGGAAGGTCAGTTGGGTGAGTTGGCGAAGGAGGGGCTTTAGGAAAGGAGTTTCATTCGGCAGGAACCGGGAAAGTAGCCATACCTTTAAAGGTAGCATAGATAGCAGTGGAAAACCAAACAAATGCTTCACGCAAATAGTTTGAAAGAAGTAAACTTGAAAAATCGTATTCTAGTTACAGTCAACACAGTAGCTGTAACGTGAACAGCGCTTCGCTCCTTATATAGGCTATACCCCGTGCTGAATGAAAAAGTTTCCCCCATTCAATTTGTAGGGACAACCCCGACCTCCTCTCTTCTAGAATGCTTTTAGGCGTTCTGGTTTTGCTGTTTCTTCCTCGCTTTCTTCCGTTTCTGAGGCATCTTATTGAGAAGGAAAGTAGATTAGAAAGATCTTGCTCGGCCGACTATTGCATCCCTGAGTTCGGCCTAAGGATATTAAGAACTTGGGAAACCTACTCAAGAAAGTCTCTCTCTATACCCAACCAAAAAGGTCTCTGGCTTCCCCTTCGGGGGATAGATCAGATCGTGTGGACAAATAAAGAAAACAAGGAGTTTTTATGGCACGTTACCGAGGGCCTCGTTTCAAAAAAATACGCCGTCTGGGGGCTTTACCGGGACTAACTAGTAAAAAGCCTAGAGCCGGGAGCGATCTTAGAAATCAATCACGCTCGGGTAAAAAATCTCAATATCGTATTCGTTTAGAAGAAAAACAAAAATTGCAGGTACGGTAAGGTTGACTTACAGAGGGTTCATTCCTTACTTCGTTCCTCTCCCGTTGGTCGAGTTACTTCGTTCCGACGTAAACTGAAAGTCTGTTTGTTTTCCTATGATATTATTACTTCACTTAATTCTGTCTAATGAAGATCTAAGCAGGAAGTGTAGGGTAAAGAATCTTTCTTTTCTTCGCAAGCTTGCTATCTTCCTTTCACTCAGTAAGAAGTGCTCTTATTGACGAAGCGAGGAAGCACAGTTGCGCGCCGACCTCTTGGTTCCGTAGGAGCAAGTCAGAAAGATTGAGAAATAGAACCATCTGATTTGATTCGTTCTCAATAGCCATGAGATGCTAACACCCTATCTATAGAGGCCTTTTCTATAAGGTGAGCACCCCTATCACGTAAGGCTTTTGTACCAGCTCTCGGAAAAAGAATCAATCAATGTTAAGTCTGACTACGGCTTCTTAGCACGCAGCTGACTACTTATTGAAAGACCGAACAGGAAATTCAAAGCTTTCTGTTCTCTTATACTCTTAGTTCACGGTCTAATGAAGAGACAAGATCTAAGCAGGAAGAAGATGGGTAAACATTCAATATTTTCTTCTTTACTATTCGTTCATTCCTCCCCCATCGGTTGAGTGTTTTCATTCCCCCTGGCCGCCTTATTGGAGGGCAGTAGTTTCTAGGACGAAGCCGAGCCACTAGTGGAGTGGCGAAGGAGGCCTACTATACGTATACTGGCGCGGATAGACCGTCCACCCAGTGCCGCTACCCACTTCCACTAAGGCTGAGCTTAATAGGAGTAAGAGACTTGGGGGCAACAACCAGAATGAAATATTATTTAATCGTGGAAATGCCATGTCAGGTGCACCTATCAGAATCGGAACAGACCAATTACCAGATCCACCTATCATCGCCGGCATAACCATAAAAAAGATCATTAAAAAAGCGTGAGCCGTTATTAAAACATTATAAAGTTGATGATTCCCACCAAGAATTTGATCGCCGGGTCGTGCTAATTCCATACGAATCAGTACTGAGAAGCATGTGCCCATCACTCCAGCAATGGCACCGAAGATGAAATAGAGAGTCCCTATATCCTTGTGGTTAGTGGAGAAGAGCCATCGGACCAGATTTGTCGTAAAATGGAGATTCTTTCGTTTACTTCCTTATCTGAGAGGTAACGGGTTTTGCATAATCGGAATAACATCCGCATAAGCATAGGATTGAATCCTTGCTCCTCCATGGGCATTCAAAGACCAATGTTATCAGGTCGATTGACCAAATGGTCTCTGTTCTGTTATTCTCTTAATTGGAGAGAATATATTCTA